>NC_142030.1:36649166-37305833 GCF_982192425.1 Myodes glareolus | reverse complement strand
TCAATAATACTAAACTCAAAGATCACATTGCTTGGGCGTTAAACACGGTGTGCTTCCTATGGGTGGACGGAAATGCAATCAGTCAGTTTCTGGAAATGCGATCAATCAGTTTCCGGTTCCTGCTGCCTACCTGTGCCTTCCCACACCATTATGAACTCTGTAAAACCTCCAGAAATGCCAGCTAAAATAAACCTTCTCTTCCTTCATCCTCTTTTGGTCACGGTATCTCAACATAGCAACAGCAAAGTAACCGACACATCTCTCACCCCAAAGTCTGAACAATGCATGTCCCATCTGCCACATTTCACCAACAGAAAAGAATTATTTAAGAAAAGAAAAATAAACTTTCCCATTAGTCCTAACTTAATTTTCAAAATGTGTTTAGTCTCGACTTGTGGTCATTACATTCTTAGAGCCATGCAACTTGAAAAGCCACGAAATATTTTTAGACTGACGTAGAGGATAAGATCTGACTAGTCCAGCAATGGCTGTCTTCCCCCTGGAGTGGCCGAAAATCTAGTCACTGCTACACAGTACATAAGGCTGGGTACCCCAGCAATCCTAATCTGATGCAGGAGACTGAGGATTCATGAAGAATTAATCATCTTCATCCCACATTGGCAGGCAAAAGCTGCGTTTCAGTGTCAATAAATGATGATATTAACAGTGGCAACACAAGGTAGATTGCAGAGTTGAAAGAAAACAGCATAACCAACAGCTTTTTCCAGGATCAGTGTCTTCTCTCTCTCTCTCTCTCTCTCTCTCTCTCTCTCTCTCTCTCTCTCTCATCTGTCTATCTCTATCTATCAATCAATCTATCTATCTATCTATCTATATCTCTCATCACCTCCTGGTGTGTACTAATTTACATTCCCTTTTTAAAATAATTTATCTATATTTATTTTATGGACAATGGTGTTTTGCCTGCATCTATGTCTGTGTGAGTGTGTCCAATCCTGGAGTTACAGACAGTTATGAACCTGCGTTCTCTGGAAGAACAGCCAGTGGTTTTAACTCCACCCCAAACCCCAATTTACCTTTCCCAAAAACTCAACTTTTCTTAATTTTCACATTCTTTTATGCAGTAGAAGTAAAAATCCTGCAGTAGCACCTTGAATCCTGAATGAAGCACCTTGAGAGAATGCCTCAGGCTACAGCCCAGAATTAGGCCAGGTTGTGGTGCCTTTGCTGTCAGAAAAAGGACACAGTTAAGTCATTTCTGAGGGAGATATCCATTTTATTATTATTTATTCAATTTTGCTTTGTTTTTTGTTTTAAATAAGGGTTTGTTATGTATTCTAGACTGCCCTGGATCCTCTTCTCTCATCTTCCCAAGCAAGCAGATTACAGATATGCATGACTGTGCCTGACAAAGGGTAAATTTATCAATTTAGTGACCAATATTAAGAAATAAAAAAGGTTCCAAACCATCGACCTGAACTTTGATCTTATGGAACTAGAAAAATAAGAGAAAAATAAACCCAAAGTAAGAAGAAACAAGAAAATAATAAAGATCGTACTGGAAATCAATGAAATGGAATACATAAAAACAAAAGAAAAGTATTATTGAACTAGACAGTTCTTCCTCGGAGAATATAAACAAAACAGACAATGTATTGCCTAAACTTCCAAAATAAAGTAGAGAAGACAAACTCTCAAAATCAAAGCTGAAAAAGCAAATATCACTACCGGTCATTTTAGAATCAAAGCTTTTTTTTTTTTGTTTTGGTTTGGTTTTTCGAGACAGGGTTTCTCTGTTGCTTTGGAGCCTAAGCCTGCCCTGAAACTAGCTCTTGTAGAACAGGCTGGCCTCGAACTCACAGAGATACTTCTGCCTCTGCGTCCCGAGTGCTGGGATTAAAGGTATGCACCACCACCACCCTACATCTATATCCTCAAATTAGGGAAATGTGAACTTTTAGGGACAAATTATTCAAGAGTAGAAGGGAAAATAGACAATACGAACAGGTAAATAGCAAGTATCTAAGTTATATTTTATATATATTCTTTCTTCCCCCTACTATGCAGTATTCTGTGTACCTTATGGCTATGATACAAAAGTTTTGTACAGAATGAGCATTCCATCCTTGGCTCTTGTGCAGCCATGCATGCTTGTTTCACTTTGTGTATGGCAAAAAGAAGCTTCTCTGATAAAGTCTGAGAGTAATCTCTGTCTGTGGGTATAAGAAAATATATTTAGCAAGTAGTTTGATGCTGATAAGTAGTGGTAGGAACTTCCTTTCTAGAGTCTACGATCCCATCAGCCATAGGCTATGGATACAGTTTACAGTACTAAGGGTGAATTTTCTCTCAAATATAGCCAGGAAGCAGTTGGCGAGGCCATAATAGTTGTGACACTATTATAAAAATTGGCACATTTCACCTGGTAGGTTCACATTGCAGATCTTAGGTTTCATAACTAAGTGAAATATAAATTCCTACTCCCCCAATACTCTGCATAGCACCCTCTGATGTTATAAAACCTAGCCAGCAGAAAAGAACCTTGTAGCTCCTTTTTTCTCCCATTTGGCGTGTTACTTCTTTTCATTAACAAGATACTTTGTTGCACAAAACCTTTTTAGTTTGATGAGGATCTTACTTGTGGATTGTTGGTTTTATTTCATGTGCTATCAAACTCCTATTGAGGAAATTTTCATGTATACTTAAATGCAGGCATATTCCCTACACTTTCTTACAGCATTTTTATGGTATCAGGTCTTATATCGAAGTCTGTGATCCTCTTGGAGTCTAATTTTATTCAGAATTTGATATATGAATCTAATATTCTTTTACATTATAATGTCCTGGTTTTCAAACACCATTTGTTGAAGATGCTGTCTTTTCTCTGGCATATAGTTTGGCTTCCTTGTCAAAATCAAGTAGCTATAGTTGCATATACTTATATATGAATCCTATATCTTATAACCTTGATCTACATAGTTAATAAAGATCACAAATACAAAAAAGAATTTGGAAGAAAGGAGTGGAGTTGGCAGAAATGGGAGAGAAATAAGAGAAGACAGGAAGAAAAGTAACCATAATATAATACATATATATGTATGAAATTGTCAGCAAATAAAAATAAAAGTTATCACATAATGAGTTATGTGAATGATAACCTGATCAAGCAGCCTAAGGAGCAAACAGTTAATTCTGTCTCAGAGTTTGAGAGTCCCATCCATCATGGCAGAAAATGCTTGGAAGTAGAAGTGATAGGCATCTGGTCATAGAGAATCCACTGTCAGTCAATAAGGAGAAATGAATGTTGGTTCTCAGTTCACCTTCGCCTTTTTGTTCAGACCAGCACCGCAGTCCATGGAATGAACTCAACCACATTTAATGTTCATCTTCCCATTTCAATGAACTCAATCTAGAAACTCCCCCATAGACATACAGAAAGGTTTGTTTCTGTAATGATTCTGAATATTGCCAAGGTGACAATAAATATTCACCATAACAGATGGAATGTTCTTAATCATAAACAATATCCGTGAAAATGTATAGGCAGCCTCATACTTAATCCTAAAAGATTAAATGTTCTCTCCTTAAGAGTCATACCAAAGCACAAATGCTCTGCTCTTGCCATTTCCCTTCGGTCTTATATGGAAAGATATATACCACGTTTAGATGGAAAGAAGTAAGACTGTATTTAAGTGAATGATATAGGGATAACTTATGGATCGACACAAGCATATATGCAATTATTATAACTAACAACAGGGATCAACAAGGTCATTGGATTTAAAAATCAATGCACAAGAACCAAGTATATCTATGAATAAAAGCAACGAACCACCTGAATTTGAAGTTAAGGCAATCTTATACACAGTATGTTAATATACAATAGAAAAATTGATAAATTCCTATACACAGAACACTAAATGCATTGCCCAAAAGTCTGCAGACAGATATTAATAAATTGAATCATTTATGGTAATAGGTTGTGTGGTGGTTTGCATGAGAGTGGTCCCCATAGGTTCATAAATGGAATAACTGATCCCCAGTGGATGGAACTTCTTGAGAAGAATTGGGATATGTGACTTTGTGGGAAGAAGTCTGTCATTGGGAGTGGACTTTGAGTTTTCAAAAACAGACTGCTCTCAGAACACTCTCTCTCGCTACCTCCTGCTAAGGGGTTAAGATGTGATCTCTCAGCTGTTCCTGCTGCAATGCCTTTTCTCTGTCAACGTGGACATCAGCCATCTGAAACCACTATTTCAATTAAATGCTTCCTTTTATAAGTGGTCTTGGTCATGGTGATTTGTCACAAATTAGAAATTCAATATTTTCCATAATAAGTCTATCCAAAAATAATCATCAGATTCTGTGACATCTCTATTCAAATCTACAATTCTTTTATTTTTAATTTTTTAAATGACCATTTTTCTATTTTATCTTACTGTTTATAAAATGTATGTGTGTATGTCTCCGTGGGGGTTTTTGTGCAGGCACCCTCAGAGGCAGGATATGTCAGCTCCTCCTTATGATTGCAAGGCATTCCATAGGCCTGCTTAGGGAGAGAACCTGGGTCTTCTGCAAGAGCAGTACATGCTCTTAACTACTCAGCTATCTCTCTTGCCTCCTAAATTATTACTCATTCAGTGTGTGTGTGTGTGTGTGTGTGCGTGCGCATGCGTATGTATGTGTGTGTGCACATGAGTGTGACAGCACTCTTTTGGAAGTCAGAGAATAACTTGTAGGAGCTGGTTTTCTCATTTGACCATATGAAAACCAGGCAGCAAACTCAAACTCAGGTCATTACCTGGCAAGCCATTTGCTGCCTCATACTTTTTAACATAATTTGAATGCATAATACCAAGTTTATACAGAATTTATGTTATAGGAAAACGAGAGCATCAAAGATAGCTAAAACATGGCAGAGATTATATGAAAACTTTATCTAACTTTCATATATAAATATATTTATGAATATATACACATACATTTTATAATGAACAAATTTAGTCACAAATAATTTCTGTTAAAAAAAGTCATATTTGATTTAGAGAAACATTTGATTCATTGAGCATCCACTTCATGCCAACCCTCTAGGAGTAGAAAGTCTAGGAGTGAATCAGACAGGTAAGACCTCCCACAAAGAGAGGGCCAAAAAGCAAATAAATGATAGGTATGGCATAGATAAAGAGAGACAAGATATTCTAACAGGATCTTCAAAGACAGTCTCGCTTTTAAAAGTAGGTGTTTGTGTATATAATGGACAGCTAAATTTTTATTATTTGTAAAACATTTCCATTATATATTGATGTCAAATATAACTTTTTCTTAATACTAAAAAAAACCAGAAATTTTGTCAGAAGTTGAAGAAAGAATGAAAGAGAACCATCCAACATATGTGTATAGAGATGAAATCTTCAATCAGGGTGGAACACAGACAAAAGACCCCAGCCCTGAGGATGTGTATAGGTACTTGGGAAGAGAGGGGGACTCTGTAGCTCAGACAGAAGCATTGAGAAGACAGCAGTGAGCAACCCAAGAACAGATATATATTTTCTAAAGTATAATCAAACTGCCCTCTCAGGATGGATGTTCCAGAAAATACAATGTGACCCAGAAACATTGTTTAATTGGGGTGTTCTAAATTCAATGACCCTGAACACTGAAACTGGCACTTTTCCATTGTGTTTGGTCTTACAAAACAGAAGCAGGTGAAGAATTCTTAGCATGGCATTTATCATGGGCAAGTCAGTTGTTCACATGCACTGTCCATAGACTGGAAAAGCCAGGTTGGGAGAAGCGATTTGCTGGTTCTCTTAGCTCTGACCTGTGGAGAAGCAGGTAAGATGAATGTCCTCATCCTGAACACTTAGTTTGCTAAGAAGAAGTAAGCTGGATACATTGTTCTATCTGTTAAGTGGACCAAATAATTTTGGTTGTCATGTTGTTTATATACAGAGAGTGTGTTTTGATTTTTTTCAACATACCATGATTTTCTTCTTGACAGTTGTAATTTCCATTGTATATCTTTATATCCTGCTATGTCTTACTCTCTTTGAGTTCAGGTTTTTGAGCATGATCATATTTTGGTGTTTACTTGGAAGCTGTTACTATTAATCTCGTATCCAATTCTTCTTCCCTGGACTCCTCCTGATTTTATTCGGGTGTTCCAGTTTTGCAGACAGCTTGTTCCTGCCGCCTTGGGGGAATTGGCTTAACTAGTAATCCATTATCGATTTGCTGCTTCCATGGCCCATTTGGTCTCAGGTTAGAAATGCAGACAAAATATAACAAGGACTCAGATGTAACAATTATTTCAGAAATGGGCTCGCAATCTATTTCAGTTGAGTAAGACACGAAGGACAGGACAGTCACTTTTGAGAAAGCCCCTTCAGTCTTAAGGAAGAGTAACCATTTAGTCTAGTATTGCCATACACAGAACAGAGTGGTGTGGTTGCTCCAGTAGGCTTCCCCTAGCAACGAGCTGAAATGGACACCAAGGGAAAAGCAAAAGAGTTAAATCCAGATAAACAGAACAGTTCGCCACCTAAGTAAAGGCACTTGATAGCTCAGCCATTTTAAATCTGGTTTTCTTCTTACTTTAACTGCAGAATCCATGAATAGAGATTCTGATAAAATCACATTTCTAGAATTCTGGAAACGAAAACTAGTTGTGAAAGAGAATGGATCTGCTATGAGTCCTCTCCTTCCCCGTGAAAAGGCACTACCAACATAAAGACAGTAGCAAAACAAGGCGAACTGAGTTTAAAGATGTCTGAAGTCATTGTTGTTAAGATGGTGGGGAAATAGAAACCACTGCACACAATTTGGGGCATGGCAAATGGGTTCAACCTTTCTAAGGCAAAATCTGTTGCAATGTATTAAAGCCTTTAAAATTCTTTGTAATTTTGACCCAGAAATACTACTTATATAATTATATCCCAAGGAATTCTCCTGAAGAGAAATAAATAAAATTTTAAGTACTCAGAAATGCAGTGGAATATAGAGGAAAAAAACCTGGTAAATAATCCAATTACCAAGCACATGGAAAGGATAATAAATCAGCATAAAGAAATACTGTATTACTTTCTAAATAAAAAATATTGGATTGATGTTCAAACTTGGAATGAATATGAAATAAAGCTAAATGAAAACAGTAGAGCACAAAATAGTGAAAACATATTATTCCCTAGGACATCTGCCTCTCAGTGGGCTCATAAATGATCAAATCAGCCCTTTCAAAGAGGTAGGGCAATATTACTGTGTTATAGAAACACATACACACACACTACACACAAACATATATCACACACATATGCACACCAGACACACACATATACACAAACAACATAAACACCACACACACATACACACACATATACACACCATACATACACACTACATACACGCATATACAGCACACACAACACACATGCACACACACATTTGCATATGTGCACACACAGGGCCACCTCTCTCAACAACAAAAAGAGCAGCAACAATTTTGAACAGCTTGTATGTGCTGAGTGAGGCATTGGGGACACAAAGGAATGCAAAGATAAATATTGTCTTTGTAAATTCACAGTGAAGCAAGGGGCACAACAGGTCAGCTGGATGTTCCACAAATGCATAAAGTATTCACTTGTTGTCATAAACTGGTTGTTGAATACAGTGATGCAGACTCTATAACTTGGTGATGTTCTGTTGTGGGAAGAACATTTATATTCTCCCAGAATTCACATTATAACTTTCCCTTCAACCCAATGTGATATTTAGAGGTGGGGTTTTGTGGATGACATTAAGTTTAAATGAGGTCATAAGGATATACTACCATTAGGAAAAAACTAGAGCTTTTTGGTTTTCTCTTGTGCTGTTGACTGAGGTTTCTGTCCTGCCAGTCCCACAGCCATTTAGTTCCAAATAAACACACAGAGGTCTACATTAATTATAAACTGATTGGCCTATTAGCTCAGGCTTCTTATTAACTTTTATAATTTATATTAGCCCATAATTCTTATCTGTGTTAGCCACGTGGTTTGGTACCTTTTTTGGTGAAGCAGTCACATCTTGCTTGCTCTATGTCTCGCTTCCTCTGTGTCTGGGTAACGACTAAATTTTTCCTCTTCCCAGAATTCTCATTTTCCCACCTCAATTTTCTGTCTGGATGCCCTGTCTATACTTCTTGCCTGACTACTGGCCAATCATCATTTATTTAAAATACAAGTGACAGGGTACAGACCATTGTCCCACAGCACTGTGCAGGGATTACAGTTTCACTGAGCCATGAGGAAGAAACTATCCATACTTATGGCTGTGGCTACAGTGGGCAAAGACACAGGCTAAGATAAGTTACAAATTCTGGGATTAAAGCTCTTGCTTAGCTATGGCAATTGAAGTCTTTTGGAGTAGCAAGAGTTATTTTTCTTCAGAGAAGTGACCCCTGGAAGGTTTCCCATACTGCAACTGAGAGTCATGCACATGTACATAAGGACAATACTTATTAGGCTCAATGAAATATTAAAAAAAGATATAGGATTGAAACTGGGCAATGTCAGGGACATGATCTAGAAAGACTTGCACTGGGATTAGAGGTTGATATGTATAGGTAAAGGCTGTTTGTTTCCTGGTTGCCCAGACCTGAAATAATCACACTGAAACTGTATTAATTACAACACAGCTTGGTCAGTGACACTAGCATATTCCTAGATAACTTCTAAATCATAAATTAACCAATTTTTATTAATATGTGTATCACCACATGGTTGTGGCCTACTGGTAAGGTTTTGTCCAGCATCCAGCATCTGTCTCCTGTGGCAGCTACTTGGCATCTCTTTGACTCTGTCTGCTATCTCCTCTTCTATCTTCTTGGAATTCCTACCTTGCTCTATTCTGCACTGGAATAGGCCCAAAGCATATCCTTTATTCACTAATGGTATTCATAGCATACAGAGGGAATCCCACATCACATCTCCTTTTCTGTCTAAATAAAAAGATTTTGACTTTAACATAGCAAAATTACATATAACAAAACAGTTATCAAGCAAAAATTATAGTTACAATATTTATATCTACTTTATCTTTTATCATAACTATGGAAAACTATAATTATAACTATATATTTTTCAATTTAATCAAAGACTCCAGAAGGATATAATATTACCTGAGTAAACAGAAAGTGCATTGTAAGTAACTTCCAAAACTCTAGAATTGACAGGAACATTTTGCTGCCTGGACAGTCACCCAAAGTTTTTCTGTAACATTGGGGATCCAACTTCAGCCGACAGGCAAATAGTATCTAGCTAACTTTTTCATGAAGCAGGAAATTTCAAAGATAGTTCCACCTATACTGGCAATTTGTCAGTCACTTTTTCTTTGTCCTGAAGAATGTCTGTCAGACTTTTTCTTGAAAGAGGAACTCCAAAGGACAGTCTCACCTTTAGGCTAGTTCAGTAGTCATTTTTCTGTGAGTTTTTCAGGTCCAGTTCACACAAACACAACATCAAGCAGTCCAAGCAAAAGCAGTTTCTTCTCCAAATGGCTAACATATTCCATAAGGATCCTCTTTGATGCCCATCTTCCTCTTGAAGTAATTGGCACTGCCAGGAACAGATATTGCTCATTGCATTGAGAAGCCCTAATTTCTTAATCATTTTAAATGCCATATTTTGTTAGTCTTTGAAATGTTGGAAGAATACCTCTCCATCTAAAACATATCTCTGTACATCTAACAAACCTAACTAACATGACTACCAACTTGACTATTCAGATGACTATTTATTAACCTGTTTTTCTTAATTATACATTACATTTTTAAATGAGTAAAAACACAATACCTTAATCAAGAGCAGTAATATACATATAACAAAATTGACCTTAATTTTGTATCAATAAACCAAGATCTATACCAATACAAACTATTCATCTCTATAGCATATCTCCCTTTAAATGTAAACAAACATTTGTAAACAATCATTTAGGAAATTTGGGTTGTCTCCAAACTCCTTTCTGTTTTTTGTTGGGTAAAGTAATTTTGGGGTTTGTGGAAACCTTTCAGGGGGTCTTTGTCCATTAAACCACATTAGCAAGGAAGGAAACCACAGGTTCTCATCCTATGTGGAAACAAAAGCAGAACCTCTTTTCCAAAGTAACATATACTTAGACCCAAATTTTGAAGTCAAGATGCCTTTAAAGTACATATGTTGGTTTAGCTTAGCAACCTGTAAAATGAAATGTCTCTCTGTGCTGGCAACACAAACCAAATGCTCTTTCTTATACTAAGTCAACAAGCCTTATCTTAAAGGATCCATGGTGACCCTGTTCACCCCCAGCAAACAGAACCCATCTGAAAAAATATGCAGTTACAAAGAAACTGCTAAACTCTCTCCCCCTCTCTCTCTTTCTATCTCTCTTTCTCTGTCTCTCTTTGTCTCTTTCTCTGTCTCTCTCTCTTTCTCTGTGTGTGTGTGTGTGTGTGTGTGTGTGTGTGTGTGTGTGTGTGTGTAGAATTCCTTTCCAAGCTCTCTCAGGTTTTATGTGAATGTAGTTGACAAATGTTGGTGTACCATTCTGTAGGTGAAGGCTACTTGTTCATTTCCCAACCACCCAGACCAGAAATAATCATATGATACTATGTTAATTGCAACACTGGCCAATGACTCTATCGTATTGCTAGATAACTCATATCTTAAAGTAATCCATTTCTATTAATCTGTGTATCATCATGTGGTTGTGGCCTACCAGTAAGGTTCCATCCTGTATACATTGTCTGTTTCCTGTGGTGGCTGCATGGCTTCTCTTTGACTCTGCCTACTGTCTCCTCCTCTATCTGCTTGGAATTCCTGCCTTGCTCTATTATGCCCTGTAATAGGCCCAAAGCAGCTTCTATATTAACTAATGGCATTCACAGAATATAGAAGGGAATCCCATATCAGATATGATCAAAATTTATTGCATATATGTAAGAAATTTTCAAATCACATATAGCTTGTAGTTTTTCTTGGAGATCTTTATCTAATTATCCTTTCTGGAGTCTTATAATCCACATTTTAAAAAGAGTATTGGCATCTTCTTGCTCACTTCCCTAAAGACACACTTGTGCAGCTTACTCTACTTAGCAAGGTGATCATGCTCTGCTTAGTTATTCTTTTGTTCTACAAAATATGAGCAACTAGTACACTTAAACAGTGAATCTACCAATAGTTATCTCCTTGTGATGTCTTCCCTGATCTGTCTATTCTAGGAAGAAGCATTATCGCCTATGTCTACCATGAAATGCACACCATTTCATTATCTCCTACCACTTTTTAGCAGTTGCAGATTCCTGACAAATGACTAAGATACACTAGATATTAATTTTCAGCACCTATTGCCTAAAGTGAGTGCATTTATGCAGATTTATTCACTAGAAGACATGAGAGTGAGTGACAAATGAAGGATTATATTTGAAACACCACATCTGAAAGGAACAGAACATCATGATGATGGAACTGCACAAGAAAAGCATAAAAGAGGCTATTATTACAGCTATTCTATGAGTGCAGTCCCTCACCTTATATTCTATGAATGCCTAGGTGACAATTAGGGTTCCATCAGTGAAGCAAACTCTATGGTGAAGTTGTGCAGCGTAATCTAGAGCCCCATTGTTATAGAACTAAACTGAAACCCATACTAAGTATAGAGACCAGAAGGAAACACTTAACAAGACTTAAAAGAAGCTGAACCAATTGTAGATCTAACTACAGCTATGTTCACATAGGACAAACAGCGGATAAGCATCCATATGGATATCAATGTTTTGTCACCTCCATGTCACTCAGGAATTCCCTTTGGCACAATCAAGGCAGAAACACAGAAGACATGGACTTCTTGGAATAATCTTCAACCTAACAGAGTTGACAGTGACATCTCTTTTACAATGCTGGTGCTATAGATAAAGAAAGGGTCCTATGAATCATGATGATCACTCTTATTGGAGCTGTGTTGGGTTTTTTGCCATAGTCCTGTGAATGCATCCTCTGATAATTTTACACTTTCTCTGTCAATCTAATACAGGACACATACTTCAGCTACATACCCGCTTCTACTAATTCCTTCAAAATGCAAAGAAAGAGCTGGGCAGTGGTGGCGCAAACTTTTAATATCAGCATTTGGGAGGCAAAAGCAGACAGATCTCTGTGAGTTCAAGGCCAACCTGGTCTACAAGAGCTAGTTCCAGGATAGACTCAAAGCTATAAAAAAATCCCTGTCTTGAAAAATCCCCAAAATGCAAAGAAGAAACAGAGTCAATTTTAACAGAGCTCTTGTTCCTCATTGGTACATTTGAAAGACTGGTGGCCCATGCTTAAAGTATGAGCCGATGTTCCAATTCCACAGCAAAAATGGCCAAACATGTCTCTCCATTATATGTTTTGATTTACTATGTGAACACTGAGAGTGAGTGCAGGTTAGTAGTTATCTACAACAATCAAATTTGTAGTCACGTTGAAAATGTTTTCAAAGTCAAGCAGAGATATATTTTAGATATGTCATCTTCAAACACTTCAAAGACCTAAAGAATATTGCTTTTAGGATGTTTTAATGCATAATATTTTCCATGACAGTGAGATATGTCTGTTTCTGGTACCAGATTGTTGTAGATAACAAACTACTAACCTGAATTTTGTAATTATCCTAAGTAGTTTGTAATAATAGTTTTCAAGGACCAGCAGTTGACCTTACTTTTTTTTTCTTTTTTATTGATTTTTTTTCTCAAAGTTTATTAAAATACAAAAGTCTCCATTTCCGCCCCTCCTCCCAACACCCTCCCACTCCCCCCATTCCCTCCCCTCCTCCCTCTCCATCTCCAAGAGCAGTCAGGGCCTCCCGCCCTGTGGGTAGTTCAAGCTCCTTCCCCCTCCCTCCAGGTCCAGGAAGGTGAGCATCCAAACAGACTGGATCCCAAAAATCCAGTATATGCAGAGGAAACAAGTCCCAGTGTCATTGTCAAGGGCTTTTCAGAAAGAATCCGGGCCAGCCACATTAAGAGAATCCGGCCTCATTCAGAGAATCTGGCTGGATTACGTGCTCGCTCAATCCCAGACAACTGGCCTTGGTAAACTCTCATTAGATCAGTCCCCTTGTATCAGTGGTGATCGCACCCCTCGCGGTCCTGATTTCCTTTTTCATGTTCTCCCTCCTTCTGCTCCTCGTTTGGACCTTTGAGGACTCAGTCTGGTGCTCCAATGTGGGTCTCCATCTGTATCGCCATCCCTTTTCGGATGAAGGTTCCCTCTGATCTTGCCTTCCTTGCTCACGTTCTCTTTCCTTCTGCTTCTCGTTTGGACCGAGGGAGTTAAGTCCAGTGTTCCAATGTGGGTCTCCCTCTCCATCTCCATCCATCGCCAGATGAAGGATCTATGGTGATAAGCAAAATATTCATCAGTATGGTTATGGGCCAAGGCCAGTTCAGGCACCCTCTCCTCTGTCCAGAGAACAATCTGGGGATCTCTCCTTGGACCTGGGATCCCATTTATAATCAAGTCTCTAGTAAACCCTAACCTGATTCCCTTAGTTGAGATATATTCTTCCCTGATCCCATATCAATCCTTCCTCCCTCCCCCCCTCCCAGTCCCCCGAGCATTTCCCATTCCTCCCCTGCTCCCTTCCTCTAACCCTCTCCCCTTCCAGCAACTCTCCCACCCCCTCCCCAAGCACCCGAGGTTACCTGGGAATCTTGTCTATTTCCATTCTCCAGGAGGAAAACTATCTGAATTTTCTTCAGGTTCACCCTACTATCCAGCTTCTCTAGGATCACGAATAATAGGCTCAAAGACCTTTAATTATGGCTAGAATCCACTTATGAGTGAATACATACCATAATCCTCTTTTTGGGTCTGGCTCACCTGACTCAGTAGTTTTCTTTTCTTGTTTTTATTATTTTTTTATTTTTTTTTAATTTTTTTATTTACTTTTTATTTTTTTATTTAATTTTTACTGGGAACCCCTCCAGAATCAAGTCTCTTGCAAACCCTAAAATGGCTCCCTTAGCTGAGATATAAACCTCCCTGCTCCCACAGCCATCCTTCCTCCTTCCCCCCCTCCCATTCCCCCAAGCCATCCCCAATCCTCCCCCTCTCCCCTCTCCCTGATCATCTTCCCTTACTACCACACCCCACCCCCCATGCACCCGAGTTTGTCTGGTTATCTTACCTAATTCCACTATTCAGGAGGATAGCTATATGATTTTCTTCAGGTTCGCCATCTTATTTAGCTTCTCTAGGATCACAAATTCTAGACTCAAAGACCTTTAACTATGGCTAGAAACCACTTATGAGTGAGTACATAACATATTCCTCTTTTTGGGTCTGGGTTACCTCACTCAGTAAAGCGTTTTCTATTTCCATCCATTTGCATGCAAAATTCAAGATGTCATTGTTTTTTACTGCTGAGTAAAACTCTAATGTATATATGTTCCACACCTTCTTTAACCATTCTTCTATTGAGGGGCGCCTAGGTTGTTTCCATATTCTGGCTATTACAAATAGTGCAGCTCTGAACATAGTTGAACAAATACTTTTGTAGTATGATAGGGCATCTCTTGGGTATATTCCCAAGAGTGGAATTGCTGGGTCCTGAGGGAGGTTGACTCCCAGTTTCCTGAGAAACCGCCACACTGATTTCCACAGTGGCTGCACAAGTTTGCATTCCCACCAACAATGGATGAGAGTTCCCCTCATTCCAGTCCTCTCCAGCATAGGCTATCATGGGTGTTTTTGAGTTTGGCTATTCTGACAGGTGTAAGATGGTATCTCAAAGTTGTTTTGATTTGCATTTCCCTGATCGCTAAGGAGGTTGAGCATGACCTTAAGTGTCTTCTGGCCATTCGAAGTTCATCTGTTGTGAATTCTCTGTTCAGTTAAGTACCCCATTTTTTAATTGGGTTAATTAGAGTTTTAGTGTCTAGTTTCTTGAGATCTTTGTATATTTTGGAGATCAGACCCTTGTCTGATGATTGGTTGGTGAAGATCTTCTCCCAGTCAGAAGGCAGCCTTTTTGTCTTACTGACAGTGTTCTTTGCTTTACAGAAGCTTCTCAATTTCAGTAGGTCCCATTTTACCATTGTTTCTCTTATTGTCTGTGCTACTGGGGTGCTACTTAGGAAGAGGCTTCCTGTGCCTATATCTTGTAGACTACTTCCCACTTTCTCTTCTATCAGGTTCAAAGTAGACAGATTAATCTTGATGTCTTTAATCCATTTGGACTTGAGTTTTGTGCATGGTGATAGATATGGATCTATTTTCATTCTTTTACAGGTTGACATCCAGTTATCCCAGCACCATTTGTTAAAGATGCTTTCCTTCTTCCATTGTATACCTTTAGCACCCTTGTCGAAAATTAGGTGTTCATAGGTTTGTGGGTTAGTATCCGGGTCTTCTATTCGATTCCATAGGTCGACTTTTCTGTTCTTATGCCAATACCAAGCTATTTCCATACTGTAGCTCTGTAATAGAGTTTGAAGTCAGGGATAGTAATGCCTCCAGAATTTCCTTTATTGTATAAGATTGTTTTGGCTATCCTTGTTTTTTTGTTTTTCCACATAAACTTGATTATTGTTCTCTCAAGGTCTGTGAAGAAGTCTGATGGGATTTTGATGAGGATTACATTGAATCTATAGATTGCTTTTGGTAGAATTGCCATTTTACTATGTTGATTCTCCCAATCCAAGAGCAGGGGAGGTCTTTCCATTTTCTGGTACCCTCCTCAATTTCTTTCTTCAAAGACTTAAAGTTCTTGTCAAATAGGTCTTTCACTTCCTTGCTTAGAGTAACCCCAAGATATTTTATGCTATTTGTGGCTATCGTGAAAGGTGATGTTTCTCTGATTTCCCTCTCTGCTTCTTTATCCTTTGTGTATAGGAGGGCCACTGATTTTTTAGAGTTGATCTTGTATCCTGCCACGTTACTAAAGGTGTTTATCAGCTGTAGGAGTTCTTTGGTAGAGTTTTTGGGGTCACTTATGTATACTATCATATCATCTGCAAATAACAAAAGTTTAACTTCTTCCTTTTCAATTCGAATCCCCTTGATCTCCTTATGTTGTCTTATTGCTATTGCTAGAACTTCAAGCACTATATTGAAGAGGTATGGAGAGAGTGGACAGCCTTGTCGTGTTCCTGATTTTAGTGGAAAGGCTTTGAGTTTCTCTCCATTCAATTTGATGTTAGCTGTTGGCTTGTTGTATATTGCTTTTATTATATTTAGGTATGATCCTTGTATCCCCAGTCTCTCCAACACCTTTATCATAAATGGGTGTTGAATCTTGTCAAATGTTTTTTCAGCATCCAATGAAATGATCATATGGTTTTTTTTTCAGTTTATTTATATGATGGATTACATTGATAGATTTGCATATGTTGAACCAGCCCTGTGTCTCTGGGATGAAGCCTACTTGATCATAATGGATAATTTTTCTAATGTGTTCTTGGATTCGGTTTGCCAGTATTTTATTGAGAATTTTCGCGTCGATGTTCATGAGTGAGATTGGCCTGTAATTCTCTTTCTTGGTTGTGTCTTTCTGTGGTTTTGATATCAGAGTAACTGTAGCTTCATAAAAGGAGTTAGGCAGTGACTCTTCTGTTTCTATATTGTGGAATACATTAAGGAGTATAGATATTAACTCTTCCTGGAAGTTCTGGTAGAATTCTGCATTGAAACCATCTGGTCCTGGGCTTTTTTTGGTAGGGAGATTTTTGATAACAGCTTCTAATTCTTCGCGACTAACAGGTCTATTTAAATTGTTCACCTGTTCTTGGTTCAACTTTGGTATATGGTACTTATCTAAAAAAATGTCCATTTCTTTTACATTTTCCAACTTTGTGGCATATAAACTTTCATAGTAAGATCTAATGATTCTCTGAATTTCCTCTGTGTCTGTGGTTATGTCCCCTTTTTCATTTCTGATCTTATTAATTTGCATGTTCTCTCTCTGCCGTTTGATTAGTTTGGATAGGGGTTTGTCAATCTTGTTGATTTTCTCCAAGAACCAGCTTTTTGATTCATTGATTCTTTGGATTGTTTTCTCTGTTTATATTTTGTTGATTTCAGCCCTCAGTTTGATTATTTCCAGTCTTCTAGACTTCCTGGGTGAATCAGCTTCTTTTTTTTCTAGAGCTTTCAAGTGTGCTGTTAAGTCTCCAATGTGTGCTTTCTTCGTTTTCTTTAACTGGGCACTTAGTGCTATGAACATTCCTCTTAGCACTGCTTTCATAGTGTCCCATAGGTTTGAGTATGTTGTGTCTTTGTTTTCATTAAATTCAAGGAAGACTTTAATTTTTTTCTTTATTTCTTCCTTTACCCAGGGGTGATTTAGTAGTTGACTGTTCAACTTCCATGAGTTTGTTGGCTTCCTGGGGGAAGCACTGTTGTTAAATTCTAATTTTAATCCATGGTGATCTGACAAGACGCAGGTGTTTACTAATATTTTTTTGTATCTGTGTAAGTTTGCTTTGTTACCAAGTATGTGGTCAATTTTCGAAAAGGTTCCTTGAGCTGCAGAGAAGAAGGTATATCCTTTTCTATTTGGGTGGAGTGTTCTATAGATGTCTGTTAAGTCCATTTGATTCAATACCTCCAATAAATCTCTTATTTCTTTGTTTGATTTTTGTCTGATTGACCTGTCCATTGGTGAAAGAGGAGTGTTGAAGTCTCCTACTATTAGTGTGTGTGGTTTGATGACTGCCTTGAGTTCTAGAAGAATTTCTTTTACATATGTGGGTGCCTTTTTATTAGGGGCATAGATATTCAGGATTGAGACTTCTTCCTGATGAATTGTTCCAGTTATGAGTATGAAATGTCCATCTCTATCTCTTCTGATTGATTTTAGTTTGAAGTCAATTTTGTTAGATATTAGAATGGCCACACCCGCTTGTTTCTTAGGTCCATTTCCTTGGAATGCCTTTTCCCAACCCTTTACTCTGAGTAGGTGTCTGTCTTTGTGGTTGAGGTGTGTTTCTTGTAAACAGCAGAATGTTGGATCCTGTTTTCGTATCCAATCTCTAAGTCTGTGCCTCTTTATAGGTGAATTGAGTCCATTGATATTAAGTGATATTAATGACCAGTGGTTGTTGACTCCGGTTATTTTTTGGGGGGTAGTGTGTATGTGTTTTCCTTCTTTGAGTTGTGCTTGTGAAGTGTCGCTAGATGTTTGAGTTATTGTAGGCAGTGTTGGGAATGTTGGATTCCTTGGGTTGTGATTTTCCTTCTAATATTCTCTGTAAGGCTGGATTAGTAGCTACATATTGTTTAAATTTGTTTTTATCCTGGAATATTTTGTTTTCTCTGTTGATAGTGAACAATAGCTTGGCTGGGTATAGTAGTCTGGTCTTGCATCCATGGTCTCTTAGTTTCTGCAGTACCTCTATCCAGGACCTTCTGGTTTTCATGGTTTCCATAGAGAAGTCTGGTGTAGGTCTGATAGGTTTACCTTTGTAAGTTACTTGACCTTTTTCCTTTGCACCTTTTAATATCCTTTCTTTAATCTGGCTGCTTTGTGTTTTGATTATTATATGGCAAGGGGATGTTTTTTTCTGATCCAGTCTATTCGGTGTTCTATATGCTTCTTGAACCTTCATAGGAATATCGTTCTTTAGGATGGGAAAGTTTTCTTCTATAATTTTGTTGAATATATTTTCTGGACCTTTCATCTGCAATTCTTCTCCTTCTTCTACTCCTATTATTCTTAGATTTGTTTTTTTTTATTATGTCCCATATTTCCTAAATGTTTTGTGATGAGAATTTGTTGGATTTGCTGTTTTCTTTGGTCAGAGCGTTTATTTTCTCTATGGTGTCTTCATAATCTGAGATTCATTCTTCTACCTCTTGTATTCTATTGGTTATGCTTGTTCCTGAAATCTCTGTTTAATTACCTAGATTTTCCATATCCAGCCGGCCCTCGGTTTGTGTTTTCTTCACTGCCTCCATTTCAGTTTTCAATTCTTGAACTGATTCCATTACCTGTTTGATTGTTTTTTCTTGTTTTCCCAGGGTATCATTTACGAATTTACTCATTTCTTCAAACTTTTTGTTATATTTCTCTTCCATTTCTTTACTCATTTCTTTCATCTTTTTGTTATATTTCTCTTCTATTTCTTTAAGTGCGTTATTCATACCCTGTTTAAGAGACTCTATTTCTTTCATAATGACACTGTTTTCTACTTCTTCCTGAATAGGGTGTTCAAGTCCTTCTGTCATAAGATTGCTGGAATCTGGTGTTTTCATGTTGTTTTTCAGATTGTTGGAGGAATTCTTGCCTTGGCGTCTGCCCATCTCTTCCTTCAGATGCTCTCCAATGGCTCTTCCCTCTGCTGGGTCTTCTGCTACCTGATTAGTGCCCCTTGCTATCCAGGAATCACTTTGCCTGCAGTCCTACCTTGCTGCAGGCAGGCTATTAAAACAAAGGAACTCCCTCCCGTTTGTACTCACTGCCTGTCCTGGCCGCGGTTGGAGAAATTTAAGCCCCGAAAAAGGGAGAGAGGAAGGGTAGGGGTTTTAGGCAGAAAGCCAGGATGGCGTAGGAGGAAAGGGGTTTTAACTGGGGGAAGCTGCCCCTTTGGAGTAGCCAGGGAGATAAGGATGGCGGGAAGATTCTCTGTTCCCTTTCCGGACTTGTGTGGCAGTCAGGAACACACTTTCCCCTCCATTGTATCTTCTGCTCTCTGACCTTACATTTTTAAATGAGCTGCAGAGGTACAATACCTTAAGCAAGAGTAGAAACACATATACAGTAAAAGAAAAATAATCTTAAATTTGTATTAATATACAAACATCTATATCAATGTAAAATATTTAAGACTAGTAGTTGTTTTAAAATAGTAGTTTAATACAGATTCAATAATCTAACTTTTACCCTATCATTTCTATATTCCCCACCTTTTTAGAAAGAGGTACCTGAATATAACCTGTTTTGTTTAGTTTTTACCCTGACCATGATCAGCCACAATTTACAACCAATTCCCCTAAACAATGCCAAACATCCATAACCCACTGAAGGACCCAAAACACCCACCTGACCTCTTCAGAATGTGGATGTCATGTTTTAAAATTACTTTCTGTCATCTAGGGGTGATAATATATTTAAGGAACCCTGAGAAAATTGAGATAATGCTCAAGTCCTGGATTAGTTCATTGTTGTCCAGTATTGGTGTCGTGGGAAAGTGTAGGACATATCTGAAGTCCTGCCTGGAGTGGTCTATAAGACTGGACCATCTTAGCTTACTGCTTTCAAGTTGTCCTGAGCAGTTTGGAATCTAAAGCTGATCTTAGGGGGTGTTTGACAGTTTAGTAGGTTACTACAATTCAGGTTGACTCCTCATTATAGGGCCTCATAATCTTCTTTGAGACCTCAAAGGTCACTGCCAGGAATGGTCACAGTTTATTGCAGAAAATTAAACATTTTAAATGACATATTGATGGAGGAGGGTTAACTGTCTGTGTTACTTTCATTGGTTAATAAAGAAACTGCCTTGGCCTTTTTGATAGGCCAACCCTTAGGTAGGTGGAGTAGACAGGACAAAATTGTGGGAGAAGAAAAGCAGAGGCAGGCAGTCGCCATGACTCTCCTCTCCGGGACAGCTGCAGGTTAGTATCCTCCTGGTAAGCCACCACCTCGTGGTGCTACACAGATTATTAGAAATGGGTTAGATCAATATATAAGAGTTAGCTAATAAGAGGCTACAGATAATGGGTCAAGCAATGTTTAAAAGAATACAGATTCCATGTAATTACTTCAGGGGTAAAGCTAGCTGGAAGGCCGGCGACGGGAAGCGGCCCGCCGTTCATTCTACAACATATGCAGCACATCTCTTATACTTAGGTAATTAATAGACTCTCTGCATTTTTTCAGGAGTAATTTGTAATTCCCAACAAGATAAAATTTTCTTTACTTCACCAAACATTTTTCTAGGGTATCTGCATCTGAATCCATCAGTAGATATTATCCATATGATAATAAATTATAGACTGAGGAAATCTTTTACAAATTATTTCTACTGACTGTTGTACCAAATATTTTCACAGAGTGGGGATGTTTAGCCTTCCTTGTCGAAGAATTTTCCACTGATAACTTTTTTCCTACCAAACCTTTTAATAGACTGGAAAATTTTATAAGTAGGCACTGTGAAGTCAAATTTTTCTCTATCCTGTTCTTGTAAAGGTATAATAGTAAAAAAGTTTGTTTTTTAAAGTTATAATAATAAAAAAGTTTGTTTTTAAAGGCAAGGACACTCCAGACTGTAAAGAGCCCATTGGCTGGATCTCTTTAAGAATAGTTCTCAAATCTGGTACCATTCTCCATTTTCCAGATTTCTTTTTAAAGACAAACACAAAAGAATTACAAGACTGGTCAATGGCTGATACTTTAAAATGTTGAACATTTAACTGCTCATGTTCTAGTACCTGTAATTTTTCTGATGTCAGAGACCATAGTTCTACCCACACAAGTTTATCAGTTAACCATTTTAAAGGTCGTGATGTTGGTACTTATGAAAGATCAACAGTTGTTGTGCCCTGCTTATGTACAACCTGAGCAGGCAGTGACTGTTATTGATAATACCTTTAATATTGCTCTCAGAAGCATTATTTATTTTATGGTTGGTTTCTGAGATTGGAAGAATGTTAATCTGTATTTTCCATTGCTGTAATAAACCACTTCCCTCTAAATTCATTGCTATGTTAGCCATGTATGGCTTTGATTTCCCTATCTGTTTTTCTGGCCCTATATACTTCACCCATCTTGTACCTTGTTTTGTTTCAAATAAAGTTCCAATACCTAGAAACTGATATTTACATCCTGAAGAGACCAATCTGGATACCAAGATTTTGGTGAAACTATTACTATATCTGTTCCTGTGTCAACCAAGCTTTCAATTACATTGTCACTTACTTGTAATTTCAGTTTTGGTTTTGATCATTTATAGAAGTTTGTCAAAATGTCTGCTTTATGGTCTTTCCTGAAAACTTTACTTTATCTACTGAAGTTGTATAGTTTTCAACAACAGTTATTAAGTGTTTTAATTGTTCTGTGAATGAGTTTCTCCAATGCTCACAGGCAATGGTCTAACCAAATTTGATATTTGTCCTGCAAGATGCCCCCTAAGGCATTTCTGATGTCAAGGGGTTACCTTGTCTGTCTCTTACTGATCTGGATTCATTAGTCCAATGTCAGCCTCTGCCACACTTTCTGCCTACTCCAATAGGTTGGGGCCTTCTGTTTGGATTATCTCTAGAAATACCATTGTTTCTTGGAATGTTCTTGCCTACAATCCTTTTCCAGATGACCTTGTTTATTGCAATTAAATCATCTGATATTTTGATTTTTTTAATTTTAGAAATCACATCTATTAAAGTAGCATCATAAGTGTGAAATCCAATATCAGCTATAATTCTGATCCATTCATCTATGGGTGCTGATTTTGCCTTTGAAGATCTAATCATCCTTTTGCATTCTGAATTAGCATTTTCAAAAGCTAAAAATTCAATTAATATTTGTCTATGTCTGGATCTGATATTATTCTATTTATATCTGAAGTCAATCGTTACATACACACACACACACACACACACACACACACACACACAAAACAAAAAACCTCAGTGAAGGCTTTTTTTGACTGCTGTATAATTTTTGTAAATGACTCAGTCTTCTTTCCTAATTTTTCAGCAAACCTTTTCCCAAGCATTCAAAGCTGCTAAATGACATAAAGCCAAGATATGATCATTAAATTCACACTGTCTTCACAATTTAACCTTCACCCAGAAACTATTCTTGGGAAATATCAATATCTTTAGCTCTATGTCACTGTTCTATGACCCTAGCTTCCTCTTTCCATTATGTTCTCCATTGTAACTGAGGAACAACTTCCAATATTGCTATAGCCAAGTATTCTCAGTCTTGGGAGATAATTCTGTTCTGCATCCTCCAAGACTTCAACATTTGCTTCACATAGGGTGAATGCATACCATATGAAATGACCACTTCTTTAAATCTCCTCAAATTTAACATTTCTACAGGATTTCATTAACTTCTGTATAACCTTGGGAGTCCCTAGGTTATGAGAAGCTGGATAAACTAAGTTTGGTTTTCGAGTAACATTGAGTTACTTCTTTTCAATTTCATCATGCAATTGTGTGATAGGTTCTGACTATCTGTGTGTGGATATTTGCCTTACTTTCATTAGTAGGTCCTTCTACGTCTTGTAGCTTATCAATAGCAAACCTTTCTAATGCTTATATCTTATTATCAGTCAATATTTCTATTTGACACAGTTACAAAACCACTTTTTTAGGATAATGCATGAATTACCAAAGAGATAGTAACTATAATTGACATTATATCAATCGCAGATAAGTTGATTATTCCTTCATTTGTTTTCTCCATTTTCAAGCCATCTGTGTGTAACTATACACAGTCTTAACTCCCTGCATTGCAATAATATTCCTCATTCTTTTTTTTTCTTTTTTTAATTTTTTTAAATATTCCCCATTCTTAACATGGGTAAGATTTTAAAAAATAAAACCTAATTCTCTCTTGAAGAATTCCCAGGTGTCTCACCAGATCTGCTGACTCTTCAGTTTGCTCCCAGCAGAGGCAGCTACAAAGTCAGGAGCTGGGGTGCATGGTAGCAGCAGCAACAGCAGCAACAGAACCCTAAGTGGAAGTGAATGTATGTTGATCTGGCCAGGCTGGTACAGGTGCAACCCAGGGAGTAGACCCAGGGAAAGCCTATGGGGAGGAGAAGAGAGCTGCCTGAGAAGCGGGCACAGAGGACTCAGTGGTGGGAAGCTGTGCCTCAGGTAACTGTAGAGACGGCTACTTCAGAAGCTGCCTTGCAATCTCATGTTCCATGTTGAATGCCAGATGAGGTGTTTATCTAAGTTGTTCTATTACCAATAAAAACTCGAGAGTCAGATATTAATGTAAAAACCTGAAAGATCAAGGAAGTGACAGAGAAATGACCAACTAACCCTCTCTTCACACTTCCCAGGTTGAAAAGACAACACAAAATTCAAGTCTTTCCCTTCTCTTTCCTGTGCATCACTCTATCCATATTCCTGGCTTCTCTAGGACTGATTCTGGTCAGCTAGACACTGACTCCACCCGCTTATTCAAAATTAACTTATTAACAGTCTTGGAGTGTCAATGTGATCAAATATTCTGCAATACCCTGGTCATGCAGAAGCTGATTGGGCCATGTTGTAGCACAGGTATGGTGGTTAGTCTGGATTGCCAACTTGACAAGATTTAGAATCATGGAAGCTAACCTCTTGGTTTCTATATAAGATGAATATGAGGAGGTTTCTTTATAAGATGAATTACAATGAGAAGACTAATTCTAAATGTAGGCAGCACCATGCTATGTGATAGGATCCTGAACTGAATAATAAGGAGAATGTAGGCTGAATACTAGCACTGATCTCACACTATTTTCTAACTGCAGATGACCACATAGATATGTTAACTTCTTACCATCAAGGCTTTCCCACGAAGATGAACTATATATTCAAACTCAGAGCCCAAATAAAAACTTGCTTTCTTTAAGATTTTTGTCATATATCTTGTAACAGCAATAAAAAAAATTCAGTAACATTTAGTGAGGTAAAGACTTCAAAGGACCAAGTGGCAGAAAAGGAAACAATAGATAACACTTTAAGATACCCTGCACTTACCCCCTCAGATCTCTGAGATTTCAGATCACACATTTGTGTATTATCTGTACACATTCATAAGGACCTTGCTGTTAGAATCCAGAGATCTGTGTTAGCATCCTCACTAGGTTGTTGGTCAGGGCATTCTTACCTGCAGCCAGGTCTCTCTGCCCTCACAGGTCATTCTGCACAGGGGCTACCTCACAGACGCCAAGCTGTCATGGACTAACAACAGTAGAACCCCTGTGATGGACGGACGTTAATTAAACACACCTCTCCTTCCCACTTGCCCACTTCCTCTAAGTCACACGTTCCTTTCCTAACATAGAAGATCCCCTCCATTCCCCCAATACCTAGGCATCAGAGACAGCTTAATTGCAAACAAGCGCTGTGAACTATTCATTAACCATATGGCTCATAATCTCCCCCTTCCTCTGAAACCTGTTGAAAGGGACCTCCAGTCTGCCACATGGTCTTCAACTCTCCTCAGAGCCCATATCACACTGTTGTCTTCGTCTGTGACACTAGGGACTGTTCTAACAACTTTCTCACCTTAAGGGACAATCAGTCCCACTGTCTCCCTGAAGCCCCAAACCTGCAACTTTTCAATCTGGACTCAGAGAGCAGCTGACATCTGTGATAGTGCGATACGGATATGAGAGGAAGTGACATCGCTGATCTCAAGCTGCACTGCGTCCTCCAGCCAGGCCAGAACATTTTCATCTGCCCACATTTCAGTGATTAAAGTGAGGCAGATAATTCCACCTAATCTTGGGATCCACATGTAGCACTTAATACATGTCTAGATGGAAAAGGGAACATCTGCAGGTAACAATGCCGAACAAGCCCATGCACATAGGAAAATGGCTTAGCCTGCATCTGAGTGCACCATGGAAGTGCACCGCTGAGTCCACTCAGCCTCAGTTTCTTTTTTAGGAGGTGCCATGATTCACCAATATGGAAGATGATTACAAATTTATGTTCCTTGTTTTTAATGAAGATCTCCTTTGGACAGTAGTTATAAATGTGTCTATTTTCTCTTTTTTCATATGTATGTATGTTTATATGTGTGGTATGTATGTACACATATATGTGTTCACCCATATGTCAACATGGGCATACATGTGCTGAGTGTCCTGGAACTCACTATGTAGACAAGGCTTGTGTCAAACTCAGACATTCACCTGCCTCTGCCTCCCTAGTGCTGGGATCAAAGGTGTTCCCTACCATGCTGGGTGAGGTAAGGTCTCCACTTAAGCCTAGAGCTTTTCCATATTGTTCCCTCTTACTCAGATAATTCACCTGCTTTTCCATATTGTTCCCTCTTACTCAGATAATTCACTGCTCAAATGTTGGAATTACAAGTGAGCCATCACAAGCCCCTGGTCTGCACATGGGGGCCTGAGGATCAGAACTCCAGTCCTCACAACTGATGTTTGCATGAAAAATCTTTGGGTGCTGGGCTATGTCTCCAACCCCTGAAAGCTGCCTGTTGACTGTAATGTAGGAGTATATGTCTAATTCATGGCCCTCTATGATTCTACACAATTCTCTTCTAAAAAACTGGGTACTCGGGATGCTGCACAATTGTTCAAGCATCTGTCTAGCATGCATAGAGCTCCAGGTCTGATTTCCAGTACAGCACAAACTGGTACATACCTGCAATCCCAGCCCCTGAAAGTTGAAGGTCAGAAGAAATTCAAGGCAACCATAGGATGGGAAACAAGTTTATGGCCAGCCCAGGATATGTGAGACTTGGTCTTTAAAACGTATTCTAGGCTCCCTGATTATTGTTCCAGTTTCTGTGAGCCTCTATGGGCCCTGCTTAGTAGATTCTTGTGTCCTCAATTCCTCTGACTCTTATAATCCTTCCTTTCCTTCTTCTGTGAGGTCCCTTGAGCTCCACCTAATGCTTGGCTCTGGATGTCTATACCTGCTTCATTCATTGCTGGATGAAGCCTCTCTGAGGACAATTTGGCGAGGCTCTTGTCTATGAGTATAGCAAAATATCATGGTTGTATAGCTCAGGGTTCTTGTCGGACTAATGGTGGGAGCAGGGGTTTTCTGACTCTTTGGCCAACTCTTGGAACACTCTTACTCTGAGTTTTCTTGTTTAGCCTTGGTATGAGAGTATATGTCTAATCTTATTGTAATTTATTATGCCATGTTCAGTTGATATACCTAGGAGGCCTGCTCTTTTATGAAGGTAAATGAAGGAGGAATGGATATGGGGGAGAAGGGAGGGTGTGGTCAGGATGTATATGAGAAAAGAATAAACAAACAAATGATGAAGAGAGTTCCAAAAGAAAGTATTCTAGGACTCTAAGTCTATAAGAAAGTAAATATTGCCTGGAGCACTGTTGATGTAAAGCAGAAATGGAAGCTTCACCTCTCAGACTTCAGTCCCTGTCTTGTGACTGCACTATTCATTTACAAAGCATTAATCCAGAACAGCCTCTCTCCCTATCCTTCCTCCCTCCCTCCGTCTTCCTCTCCTCCCCTTTATTCACAGGCAGGAAGTAAGATATTTTGCTACGTGTACTTCTATGCTTAGGACATGTGCACTGAGGTTTTATTAATGGCAAAGAGACATCTCCTTTGATAGCAACAACTCTATGCCAGTTCTGTGAATGGTGTTATGTAAATCCATGAGAGCAATTTTGCATTACAATAAAACAAAGGCAGGCAGAGTTCAACTCTGTCCCAAGACAAAGGGAATACGGCATATGTATGTCTGATCTCTCTTAACTTTCCTCCTGCAGAATTGGCTTGGACTACCTGAAAATAGGCATGTGATAGTTGGAATGTTAGGATGTGTGCCTTTGTTGGAGTGGGTATGACCATGTTAGAGGAAGTGTGTCACTGTGGAGGCAGGTTTTGAGGTTTCATACACTCAGGAAACCACCCAGTGTGTCAGTCAACTTCCTGTTGCCTGCAAGATGTAGGACACTTGGCCATTTCTCCAGAATCATGCCTGCCTGCAAGCTGCCATGCTCCCTGCCACAATGGTCTGAACCACTGAACTGTAAGCAAGCCACAGCAATTAAACGTTTCCTTCTAAAGAGTTGTTATGGTCGTGGTGTTTCTTCACAGCACGTAGTTGAGGTAAGCCCATTCAGAAATATTGAGCCAGTTGGTAGTCATCAGTAAATGAAGGGGAAGACATGAGACTGAGAAGAAAAAGGAGCTGTCCAGCACTGAAAAGACATGGATGAATGAGGCCACTGTGAAAAGGGACCATGGAGAAAGCCCAGAGATGAAGGAAATGCACTGGAGAGAGACTGTTATGGACATTCAGATGAGCTAATTAAGTGGGGATAACACTGTCTCAAATCTTAAAAACTTCTAGGAACTTGGGGGTCAGAAAGTTTTAATCTCAGTGCTGTTCCTAAAAGGTGTTCTAATGTAAAACACATATGGTGTAATATGTTTATTAAAGGTTTTTTAAGTTCTTTCTGACTTGGCTTTGTTGTACTATGAGCTAACTATCAAAGTAACTCATGCTAGCTAATTTCTTCAGTGTCTTAATCAACCTACTGAAAGCTATTATTCAATGTATACTGCAATATTTACTAATGTTTATTTTATTCTTTTATTCTGCTTCTAAGAATTAAATTTAATACTAATCATGTATAAACACAAAGACTTGCCATCAGAGTTGGATACAGCCTAAATATCCCCAACCCAGGTGTGTGTGTGACAGAGGAACGGGGTAAAGGAGTTCAATAATTTATGATAATTGACTCTGTGGAAACCATTTTTAAAATTGAAGATATGGAATGTAGATGTTGATGCCTTTATATCCTGATAAAACAAGTATAAGCAGAAAATAGCATACATGAAAACTACATTTAATAATCCTAACCTTCCCACCCTCCAAAAACACTATAGCTTTGCAACAGTGACCACCACAGGGTATATATGGGCTACCTTCAATCTAATCCTTGACTATATCACTCAGGGAGAACTATTCAGCATCATAAGAAGACCTTATACCATCTCATAATGCAGACTTTGAAGTGCAGCCTTTAATGAAGGTATAACACTTCCTACTACCCCCTATTCCCACCCTAAGTCAGGCAATCATCTATGTTTAGCTACATGGAAGGTAAGTTTCTATGTTCTTTTCCTGAATGAAACTGTATTCTTATTCTATCTCTTAACTTATTCATATTGACTGCTTTCTATTGTTAGCTGTAGAACTCATCCCAGGGCCCCTACTGACCTTACATGTAACCTATTCCTCAAATCCATGGCCCAAGCCAATGCTCCAAATGATTTTCCCTTTCTTCATCCTCACCACCCACTTAAAAAAGGGTGGGGGCAACTGAAAAGCTAGTGTTCTTTCTCCTGAGTCAATGTTGGTAAACATGACCAGCTTTTCTGGAACCTTGAAGAGATAACTGATAACTCACATGCATCCATTCCCATGACCAGCTGGTTTGTTTCCTAGGCGAGTTTCAGAGATTTGTGTTTTGTTCCATCTCCAATAATGTCCACCTATATTGTTTGTTCCTTGGGCTAGAGCAATAGCATCCTATTGGTTTCTTTCTGCTCCTGATTCACTCTATTATGGTGTATTTCCACACATCTGTCGAAGAAGACTTTTTTTTTCTGTATGTTTGAGCTGGCCAGATCCCACAAATAAGAAAAGAACCAACTCCTGCAAGTTATCTCTGACCTTCACACATGCAGTGATGTTCTCATATGCTCATATGTGCCCAAACATGCACACACATATACACAAATAAATGTAAAAAGAAAAGCAATAATTATATGCCTCTCCTTGAACCCTTTGGTTGCAGGCTTCATGTCATTGATTTGGAGGATCCACTCCAGTCTTAATTTGTCCCTCTATTCTTGTTCATGAACCCAGCCCTGATAAAACCCAAGGCTAAAATTTCTGACTTTATACTTCCTGTCTGATGTCTCCTGTGCATTTTAACAGGGCAAGGCAACTGAGGATCTCTACTGCATCCCAAGAACAGCAGTTCATGCTTTATGGTTGGGCAGGGTATGAATAAATTTGTAAACCTGTTTTTAAACATGATCTTCTCATCATGATGGTAAAGGTAAAAGTGTGAAATCAATATGAGACTGTATGCCTGTGTGTGTGAAGGTTTGTGCATGTATGTGGGGGCAGAGAGAGTTTGTAAAATTTGGAAAGATTGAACCACAAGTCTTAACATCGGTAACTGATGAGCATCACTTAAGGTGACTTCATTTCAAAGGCTCTTCAGTGTGCATATGCTTGAATAGCAAGAAAAATTCTGTTTCTTAAAGATCTCCATTTTAAGCAAAAGCCTTCAATAAAGCCAGGTGACCTGGCTAGTCTTAGGCTGGCAAGTGCTCAGGTCCCTGAGAATTACTGTCTCAAGTAGAGTTAATGAGCATTTCCTAGATTTGGGCCAATCTGTTGACTTTAATTTGCTCAGGAATGAATCCATGTCCCCCAGACCGGGCTTCTTGCTCATACATTTCCTTCTCAGCAAGGTGAAGAGTGCCAGCCTCCTCCTGCCTCTTGCTCATTTGGGCGTTTTCTTGTCTCTTGCAGTAATTGAAGAAAGTTAACCCAGGATCAGAGGACATGCAGGAGATAACGCCTTGAGCTTAATTCAACCTGTATTTTTAACAAGCAGCCTTCTGCTTCCACAGGATGCACCCCACAGAGGCGATTACAGAAGCCTGCTTCCTTGCCTGGCCTCCTACCTGCTGGGCCTCTCATCTCTCCACCTGCAGGAGCTGTCCTGCCCCAATTCCAGGGGCAGTCAGATGGTGGGGCACCATACCCACCTCCCTGAGGACTGACCTAGAACATGGAATCTGACCTGGACTCCCTCTCTGGCAGCAGGAAGCCTGGAATGCGGCTCCAGGGCCTGCACCATCTCTGTACTTTGGTTTTCATCCAAAGGCTCTCACCCCACCTTAATTATACAAAGAACGTTTGAAGTTCTCTGCAAGCTACCTGAGGCTGCCTCATGTGACCATGTTACTTTTCAAAGGCTTCTTCCTAGAATATGCATAACATTCCCCTTGATCTTGTCCAAATTCAATTTCTATGCACCCTTCAAGCTCATTTTAAGCACTAACCTGCCACACCTGTGAAACTTCCGGGATGCTCTCCTCTATGCCCACCTTCTTCTGTGTGTGACTAAAGGAATCCACCATGTCCTGAACTAGTGACGGTGAATACTAGTCTTCTCACAGATTATCCAAGCTCTGACGGCTGCCAACCAGTCGTGACGACTAGAGAGTTAACACACACCCTAATTTCTTTTCTATACCAAGTCTTCCTGTCTCCTCTACTCCTGTCCCTCTCCCTGCCCCCAACTCTTTTCAGTACCTGGAACAACCCATCTCCATCCTAGCCCTTCAGATATGGGACCTTGTTGAGACTTGATAATGATGGCTCCCAGCTAGACGCTTGGTGAGGTTGGTTCACCAAGCATCCTGTGACATTTTCTACACCCAGTGCTTAGTTAAAGCTATACACAATCGCTCCTCACTGCCTGAGGGTAAATTTTGGTGGAATATGAGGTATACTGGATTGTAGTTCTGATTTCTCTGAGCACTGAATTCCCTAGAGGTAAAGAGCTGTTTGTATTCTGTTTGTATGAACCCTGCTTTGGGGTGCGCTTTCTTACAGGTAGCAGAAAAGTAAAATGCTTGGCTACCTGAAGGAACAAATGGGATGTGACAGCCCCTGAGTGGTCCTCACCACAAACCAAGCCTGGGCCTGAGCATCAGGATGGACCCTTGGAATCTGCTTTTTCCATACAAAAGATCATCAGTTGTGTAGCTGAAACCATGGAGAATGGAGTCTCTTCAATGTCACTGATGTCACTGAATCCGGGGTTGGCTTTCATCACTCTGTGTGTGCACGCATGTGTGTATGCACGCCTGTAAGGATGCCATTGGACCCCGAATCTCAGGCCTTCTGTTTAGATTCTGCCTATTGAATGTCCTCACTTTAATCTATATTCCTCTGTAAACCCCAAATACCCAGAGTCAACTGCTGCCTTGGAGCAAAGAGTCACCAGGCAGCAACTTTTTTAAAAAAACATTCTCATTCTCTTGTAACAGAATTATTAGTCTCAATATTAATCACAATAGTCATAATGACCCAAAGTAAAAAAATGCAGTGAAGTAAATACACAAAGAAAAATCTTGCACTGAATGTTAATGCCTTCTGGTTTTTCCTAAGTAAGTCTACAATTACATTCACTATGTTCAAAACTAAGCAGAACCTCAATGGAAGTAGCTCAAGCTCTATCAATCAGCATGCCTTCAAAACCAACCCTAGGGGCTGGAAAGATGGCTCAGAGGTTAAGAGCATTGCCTGCTCTTCCAAAGGTCCTGACAGGAGTTCAATTTCCAGCAACCACATGGTGGCCCACAATCATCTGTAATAAGGTCTAGTGCCCTCTTCTGGCCTTCAGGTATACATGCAGACAGAATATTGTATACATAATAAATAAATATAAAAAAAAAACAACCCTAACTTTCAATCTCCTATTTTTAAGAGGTGTGTGGAGCTACACAAGGGTGGAAGGCATCCCCCATGCCAGATGAGCTTGAATGACTCCAAATGTTTTCAACATAAACATGTGTAGCTGGGTCTGTGTGCCAGGGGCCAAATGTATATTGATGTCTCTGTAAATTAATGTGGATGTTGCTGAAAGCAATGTTGACTTAAAATAAGTAATTAAAAACTCTACAGTAATTGGATCAATTGATCATAACTTAGTCCAGAAAATTATATAGGGATGAAAACCGGATATGGTTGTGTTAAAATCCAGACACTCAGGAATTGGACTCAGTGGGATTCATGTATGATATGAGAACTTATCTCAAAAAAAATCAAGGGTGAAATTTTATTTTTGAAATTATTTCTAATTCATGGAGTATAGAAATAATACAGTTATGAGCTATAATATGCCTGTCCTGATTTATATTTTAAACCCTAACCTCTTATTCCTTGTGATATTACTCTATTTGCATATAGAATATCTTATAAAGTACTTACTTTAAAATGAGGTCAGCAGAGGGGATCCTAATCCAATCTGACTAGTGTCTTTGAGAGAAAATGTGGGTCCAAAGAAGCTATCAGGGTCATGCACAGGCATCAAAACATGGAACACAGTGAGTAGGTAGCCATCTGTGAGTCAAAAGTCAGGCTTGATAGGAAGCCAGTCCTGGCTATAGGGATACCTTGATCTGGAACATCTCATCTCCAAAACTCTGAGAAAACACATTTCTCTTTTTGAAACTACCCAGCAAATGATGTTTTGTGTTGGCAATCCAAACTAAATAATACATGCTGCTTGGTGCCTTAAAAATAAGTAATAAAATTTCAACCATAATAACTGAAGCAACTGATTAATAGGTTGTAGTTTATATCACAAAATCTCTGAGTATGGTGGCACATTCTGGCACTCAGGAGGTTGGGGCAGGAAGATTGTGAGTTGATAGTTTTCCTCAGCTACCTCGCTATACAATTGATTTACAGAAACTTCCAGTGTTCTTAATTCTCTACAGACAACACAGCCTGAGGTGAACTCTGCCTACTTCTCCCTCCATCAGCTGTTCTTCATTGTCCTCCTAATACAGCTTAGCCTCTGCCAACTGAGAGATTGTCCAGAAGCTCTCTAGCATGAATTGATAGCTTTCATGCCAGACAATTCTAGTCGCTTCTCCTTGGGAGCACTATGATATCAAACATAGCCTAACAAAGCCTCAGAGATGGCTGGCAAGTGCAGATATACTACAGGAGAAATACACTCTAGCAAGGACCTGTTTGGGATACACACAGATAAGGATCACAGGGGCCCAGGAGCCTCTTTAATAGGAAGCACCCTTTACAGAGACTCGCAGATGAAGAGTTCACACAATTGCTAAACATAGCAGGTCAGAAGCAAATTCATAGGTGCTCCATATAGGCAGACCTAGTGGTGTTGACACATTGCAGAGAAAATAAGGCAACTTCAATCACAGGCTCACCCAGAGATTTCTTTCTGGACCTAGCCTGGCAAAAGAGCTGTGACACTAGGGGTTCTTCAGACACCAGTGAATATTTCAGGTAACACACTCTGGCCTGGAGATCAAAGAGGCCCAGTGAAGGATTCACTGCAGGGACTCTGTAGAGGTGATCCTCAAAGCTGAAGACAATGACATCCCAAGGTCAGAGCAAGAGACAGGGAGGCCCAGTTGTAGACTTTACAGAACATCTATCTGGATCTGTCTACCCTGGAGGCCCAGGCATAGTGTCCCATTTTCCAAAGAGTGAGCCTTCTGCCCTCAAGGTATAGACAAGCTTCCTTGTTATTATGCAGATGCTTTTTAATGTCATCTTCACATGTCAGGAGAGGGAAGGTATTGTCACAAAATGAGGCCAATTCATGAGAATACAAGTTTGTAGAGGACCGTGAGATGACTTTTCTGCAGCCCCTAACATTATTCTGTTTCTTTTCCTCAGAGAGTTAGCGTCTGGGTGTCTTTAATACCATTCACGTGAGGGCTGACTGGTGAGGAGGATCAAGGATGAAAGGGTAACAGTCTGAGACATCATGTAGGTGCAAATCAACTCCCTCTCCTCATGAGTGCCTCTCCTGCTACCCACAGTGACACGGCAACCCCATCTCTACTCATCTATCTATCTATCTTTCTTTCTTTCTTTCTATCTATCTATCATCTATCTATCTATCTATCTATCATCTATCTACTATATATATATATATACATCCCATCTATCCATCCATCATCTATCTATCTATCCATCCATCTATCATCTATCTGTCTGTCAGTCTATCTCTCTGTCTCTTTCTCCCACTTTTCAACTCAGAGCCTCTTTCACTTTCACATTCCCTTTTTTTTCTCACTCTCCAAGGCTACAGTGGAAATGATTTCATTTATAATGTGGGTTATTATACAACCCCTGTGGCTCCAACTGCTAAGCTCAGCTTGTTCTGGATGGGAGTTACTTGGGGAAAGAAAGTTCCCAGCCCAAATGGAGTTCAGACGGTTTTCAATTATAGATCAATAGAATTTTCCCTGCAAAGCTGCCCCTCTAGAGCATCTGCAAGCAGGAGGGGATGGGCTTGCAGGTGGGGTGAGCGTGAAGTTCAGCTTTAGTAAACCATGCACTGAACACATCCCTCTAATATCCCCAAACTCACATGTGTCATGAGAACTTCAGGTTGGCAAATTAAAGGGTGGGATGGCAGAAAACACATTGACGTCCTTGGGGAGAAGGGTCTTGTCTCTAACCTACGGTGTTCAAAACCTGACCAACTTTCATTCTTTTTTCACAATTTTCAAATTCTCTGCAGACTGTCTCCTCCTACATGATGCACACCCAAGCAGCCTTCTCTGTTACAGAAACCTTGGCAGGCTGTTGTCTTTACCTGGGCGTCAGTGACCTTCCACATCAGCAAATAGCCAAAATCAGACTCATCAGATACCGCCTTTTCCTAATAGGTGGACCCTGGGAGATAAACAAAAAGTAAGGTATCCCATGAACAAGGGGAAGTGAAAGAATGGCAGCTTTTTAGTACTGTAGAACTTCAGAAAAACAAAAGCAAATTAGGGCCAGCAAAGATGCTTGGAGTTCTTGCTGTGAGAGCAAATGTGGTTTCCAGTTGCTGCAGTGGTTTTCAACTTTGTTGAGCAGAGCTCTCATCTCTAGGTAATGCAACATGTTTTTATTTTCCTTTTCTATCAGTACAAATAAAGGTTTCTGCTAGAAGGAGCCTCTCCTCCTCAGGGGCTCTGTGCTTAACAAAAGAAAAATCACATGTAACAAAGAGCTAGAGCAAGTTGAGTGACCTCTCAAAGAAAAAGAGTCTGTTTCTTTGAAGATGGTATTTTTTTTATTTGTGACATGATCATGTATGTATATCATCCATTATGATCAAATTTACTGTCTGTTGCTCTTTCTTATCCCACTCCCAGTGCTGTTGACCTCCTTTCTCCTCAGTTAGTTCCCCGCTTTCTTGTGTGTGTGTGTGTGTGTGTGTGTGTGTGTTGTCTTATGTAGGTGGTTGTATATTTGCGATTGCAACAGCCATGTCATGTCTGTAAACAGTGTCACATAGTATTCCTGCCCATCATCTGACCCTAACAGTCTTTCGCTCCTATCTTCTTGGATGCTCTCTGATGACATACATGTCCTGTATGTCCTGTTACGGGCTTAGCACTCAACACTCACTTATTCTCAGCACTCTGACCAGTCATGAATCTCTGATTTAACCATCACTATTGCCCCCCCCCCAAAAAAACCCACTTCTCTGACAGAAGATGGGAGTTGCACTAGTATAAACATAAATATTTATACAAGAGTTCAATCTTCTGTTTATAAAGCCAACAATCAGTAGTAGATTCCCCTACGGCCCATGACATTCCTAACCATAAGCTTTTGATGAGACATACTTGGTATGTCTTTTTTTTTTCCTTTTTAGAGTGTGCCTTAAATCCAAAGAGAAAACAGTTGGTACCCTTAGAAGAATCATGCCATTATCACATCATTGGGAGCATCTTGCCCAAAAGAGCTTGATATTGTACCACAAAAAGTTCCCAGGTGAGTAAGAGCATGGGCATTATGTCTCCCCCAATAGCCTGTGCAGCACCTGCCAACATTACAAATGCTAGCCATCAGTAAGGGGACTCCCAGCTCAGATTCAGCTTCACTCTGCTGTTTTCTACATTTCAACTATGCAGTATCATCAGCAATAAGTGGATGTTCCATTTCTAACATAGACTGCTCAGAAAATGTGTCTTAGTTTATCCTGCTAAAAGAAAGTGACAAAGAATGAGTGATTTAAATCGCTCTTTCAGTTTGCGTTTTTATAGTTTTGAAGATAAAAGACTCAGATCAAGTTCTAACAAGGTTGGTGCCCATTTGGGGCTCTCTTTGCTTGTAGAAAGTCCTTGCTTGTCCTCATGCAGTATGTAAAACATGAGAAGGGGGGGAGTATGTGCAAACACGGTGTCTCTTCTTCTTGGGATACTAATTTAATACATGCAAGGCCTGACCCTCATGACCTCACTTAACCCTGATTACTTACTGAGAGGCTGCTTTTCCAAATATGGTCATGCTGAGAATTAGGGCTTCAACATGTGAAAGTGGAGTCAATAATACCATGGAAATTGTCTTTGTCTCTGTCAGGTGGCCAGGTGTATATATATATATATATATATATATATATATATATATATATATATAGAGAGAGAGAGAGAGAGAGAGAGAAACATATGTATATATATATATATATATATATATATATATAGAGAGAGAGAGAGAGAGAGAGAGAGAAAAGAAGAGGCCATGAATTTTAAAAAGAGCAAGCAGTGGTATATGGGAGGGTTTGGAGGAAATAAAGTAGAAGAAAGGATGTAATTTCATTACAATCTCAAAAAAAGATCAAAATAATAATCTATTATTTACTCAAAAAATTATTAAATAAGTTGCATTAGTTGTTCTTACCTAAAATACAACGATTAACAAAGTAATTGGACTCAAGAATGTGTTCGACAAGTATCAACCCTAAAGTGGAATTGACTATCACCAGAAGGCCATGGGGACCTTGCCACTGCTTCTGTGGGACTGTGAGTGTCTGCACAAGGTCACGTCTACCCTGGGATTCTGATAATGCTACTGCAATGGTTGCAGCCCCAAATGATTCTTCAAGATAAGACTAAACAAACTGCCAGGCTCCAGCCTGTTTATAGCCAGTCTTCAATAAAATTATATTGTTGTGAATCCCCTTAGAGTAACAACCAAAATGGAAGACATTAAGGTCAGATGCAAGAATACTGAAGCGTAAACCCTCGGGAACAAAGCCCCCATGAAAGCTCTATATCCAAACAGTTATATAAAGAGAGAAGAATTGACGATGGCATACACAAGTCTGTGGTTTAATTCTCAGTTCCTGATAGGACCCTCTGCCTTCCTGCCCACGGGTTCCCATGGGTCCCTAACCCTTCCCCTATGAACGTACGTATCTGCAGAGGCAGTTATTGTCAGACAGAGTTGAAACAAATCTCAATGATTAAATTGTTTTATCTTTACTACCTTGGAAAATCCCAAGACATGTGAATGTCCCAGGGTGGTTCAGTTTGAATCCTATGAAAACAGGACTAGCTAAGGAAGGGGCCCTGTTGTAGCCTGGGGACTAAACCAGAAGCCTGAAGAATATTGTGTTGAGGGGATGCGCAATATTCTCCATGTGCCGTAGACTGTCAGACTGAATAAAATACACATTTGTAATTGAGATATTTGAAGTGAGTACAGTGTAACATCAGAAAGGGGAGAAAACAAAACTAAATAGCCAAAGAGTGGCATACCCCTATGCTCAGTTACGGCTAACGCTTAGGATGAACTAGATGAAATGGTTCTGATTCAACATAGCTTGTTTTGAAGACTTCAATCAGGATTAATTTAAGCAGAGGATGATATCTTTTAAACCTTTTTTCTTCTCTGGTTTTGACTAATAGAAAAGTCAAACAGAGCAAGCTAAAATTTGAGACTTGGGACTGGACAGACGGCTCAGCCACTAAAAGCCAAGCACACAAACAAAGGTAGAAAATTCCAGCTTCTGGCTACGTCCTACCACCCTTGTGGTTTGATCGACTCTCAGTCACCTCAACCCGACTTGCTCTATGTATTCTGAAATGGTCTGCAGCAACTCTAAGATGTGGGCCTTTCCAGAAATGGTTGGTAGAGAACTTTAAGGCAGGGTATAAAGAATTCTGGTCCTTGGGATGTAGGGGAAACCTGTCTAGCTTGTTCAGACTGTTGAGAGCTCAGGTCATGAAGACAGCTACACTTCCCCTCCACACTTTCATACTTCACAAATTCAACAACACATGTTAGGGCTGTAGGAATTCCTACTGCAGTAGCATTTAAGTTACTCGCCCACCAGAGAGTGGCCTCTTATACTATATATGCTGATGCAAAGCACACATCTGGCGTCTCTTCTAGCTGCAGGATTCAGTTGCTGTTCCCCATTCCAGCAGAGGATTGTGATCTGTGAGTCTACCCCTAAATAAATAACCTTCTATTATACTCAATTCTGAGCTAGTGTGGTATTTCTTTTAAGCATCCTTCTTCATGATAAAAGGGCTCAAAAGCCTGCATATTCCCTTACAGATCATGCAAGACCAAGTAAGCTTCAATTTCCAACAAGTTTTGTCTGCAAACTTGTTTCTTCTTAATCATTTTTCTTTGTGCAAAAGGTGACCTTAGACCACTGGATTTCACTGACAAGAGATCTACTGAAATGCCCAGGGACAAATGGACTTTTCTTGGCTTGATAGGGTTAAACCAACTTTGTCCTAGGCCATAGCACTGGGCTTGGATGAAGATGCAGGGCGAACGGTAATGAAAAGTCCCCAGACTATCTTACAAAAGATACAGTTTTAAAACAGAAGGAAAAACTTACACAAAGTCCCACCTGTCTGGAATGCTGGATCCAGGCCAGGTCGAGAGGTGGGGGGGCTTTCACCTGTCAGGTTTATAGGTAAACTTTTGCCTTCGGGCAACACGCCCTACGAACAGAATGTGATTGGCTGAACTCCTCTATCACTTGGACTCCAGACCTTTGATGACCAGTTCCATATATTTAGCAAAGTGCCATCTCAAGTTGTTGACCTTGACTTTAATGATCACCTTTATGTGTGCCCCCTGGCCAAAGGAAGAAAATGCTGCTTCTTAACCTTCTTTCTTACTCACTGAACAGAGAGGCATCCAACCTCTAGTGTAGAGAACTGAGTCAAGGGAAGGGGAGTACACACCGGATCTGCCCATATAGGATCATAATGCAGAAAGAAGCAGTCTGAGTTCACTGTTTTGAGAGAAGTCATCTACCAAAAGCCTTTCCCCAAGTATTCAGCAATGAGATGTCTCAGGTGACAATAGTTCCATAGAAATCAGACAAGGATCAGTGGCCTTTAGATACTTTCCTTCCCTGGTCTCAGTGAACTGGAGGAGACAGATCTTTTCTATGAAGCCATTGTTATAGGAAGCAGACGTTCCAGTTCATCCAACCACACAGAAACACTTTAGTTACCATGGAAACCACCATGGGAAGCCGAAGAGTAGATAGCACCCTTTAACTTGGTTTAAATGCAAATACTACCGGTAATTAAGAGGCAAAGCACAATTAGAACATTCCAGGAGATATATAGTTACTGGAAAGGTAATAAATGCCTGACTTGAAATGGATATAATAAAAATTTTGACACTGTGTCTCAGTGAGAAATTCTATCTTTAAAAACCTCACTGGTTTCCATCTTCCCTTCCAGTTTTGAAAGCTGTCATTCAGGCTTTTCCTCCCACTTTTATTTTATTTTATTTCCATCTTTTTTTTTTTTTAATCCTGAAAACGAGCCCTCGTGATGAGAACAGTTCTCCTTAGCAGGTGTTTGCTTGCTATCTTCCCCAGGATTGCTACTAGAACCTTTCATGAGCTGAAATTTCACCCATATTTCAACTTCAATTTTCATGTTGTTATTGAGAAATCAGTTGGTTTGGACAAGGAGTGTCTCTCTTCTGATCCCTTTTCCGAGGCATGCTCCTTGGTGTGAGTATGCCTACAAGCTATTCAGTCATAGGCAACGGTATCCTCCTCCTGAGGCCTTGCTCACCACCTAGAAGAATCATCTCCACAGACCTCCACTACTTTCCCAAGAAACTGGAAGTTTGTTTCAACAGCTAGAAGTAGGAATGGAGGAGAGGGTCCAATCATGGGGCATTTTGGCTGGGAATTAAAATGTCCAACATGCCTTGCCCTTTTCAGATGACTCGTGTGAATGAGACATGAAATGGCAGCAGCTCAGGCCTACTTGAGAAACTCAGCAGCTCCTTAATTAATGCCGTGTTGCTTTTTGACGCCTACATGCCTGATGATGGCACTTGACTCTGAGTGGAGGAACTGTGATTGCAGACAGATCAGCTCCACAGAGAGGCTCCCCCGCCCCTCCGGCTCCCAGAGCCTGCACAGGTGTGATCTTTGCTTCCACTTAGACCTCTCCCAATGGAGACTTTGGCTAGGCACTGCCTTACTCTATTAAATCCATATTTTAAATTCTGTGTATCAAAGCAGGACACTTGATTATATTAATCCAACAAGTTTGAGTGTTCAGAGTGGCATGAGGTGGCGAGGATGGAAAGAAGCCTTTTAATTCTCTCTTTAGATTTCTCATTGTTTCCATCTGCATATTAAAACTTAAAAAGAATCTTAAGAGCTAAGAAATAGAAGAGGTGACAACATTTACTTAGTCCATGCTTTCTAAATTGGGGGCCCATATACTAGTGCCAAGGGCATTAGAAGCAGTCTAAAAACAAGGTGCTTTCTACTGCTGGCATTGGGGAATAAAATGGATCTATTATACTAAACTATGAAATGAGTAATCCCTGTTGTATTGTTACAAACAGTGCAAATAGGGTATCCAATTTATGAACTATTGAATGACCATAAAGCAGTAACATCTAAAACCCACTATGTGATTGAGGTGGTATAGGATTCTGAAACATTTTAATTTCCAGAATCATTTCATCTCCACTTTCTCCTCTGATGAAGATTGACACAATTGCTGAATGAAAAAAGGAGAATGCAATTGCAAATAAATAAAACCAGAAATATGGATTTTAATTTAGGATATGGGTATTGTCCTGTGAAAAAAATTCTTTCTGGTGCACAGTGTGCTTTTTTTTTTTACTATGTCTGGGTCTAGGCAAATGTAAGAATGGTTGTCTGCAGATACAATAGAGAGAGCTGGCCTTAGTGAAAATACTTTCTTCTTTAAATTGACCAAACTCATGTTAATGCAATGGAAAACTCTAGAAAACAACAGTTCCAGATAAAGCAGTATTCATGGAAACTGGCAACTTCTTTCAAATCTTCACACTAGAACTGCATCTTAAACACATCCCAGCCAGGAAATGTAAGGAGACGAAGAAGGAAGAGCCTGTAGAGGAACTTTCATTTGAGAGTGCAAGGTCACAGTCACTTGTCCCTCAATGACTTCTCAAATTCTAACAAGAAAGAACCTTGACTCTACATATTAAGGGAAGGACACTATATCACATATGCAAATGAAAGGTAAACTGGTCTTTGAGAAGTGAATATATTCCCAGTGGCAGTTGGTCAAAAGCCAATGAAACTCTCAATCTTTGTTCAAGCATTGATTCCCCCAACTCCAGGCATTAACCTCTCCTAGGTAAGGACAGTATTTAATCATTGGTTGGTTAGTTTTGTAAACCAAAGAAAATTACCAAGATAAAGATCGATTCCATGACCCAGTGAGTACTAAGACTCACTAGAAAGTAGTCCATCTCTGTCTCTACTTAGACATCTTACTATAACATCCACACACCAAAAGAAACCAGTGTTTGGAATGGGTTATTTTTGAACAGAAAACTCCCCTAGGGGCTCCGATTGCATTAAGAGGAATTTTATTTTTATAGCAGAAACTAATTTTCAAGTAATCTGTTGAAAAACTAATAAAAAGAACTCCAGAGAGGCGGCCAAATAAGGTGGATATTCAAGAATCTCCCCCACTTTCAACATCATCACTCTTAAGCCATCCAGTTCAAGGAGTTAGCATGAACAGCAACAGCAGAAGCCATTTGGGGGCTAGTAAGGACTTCTAAGGCGGGGAGGACCGTGAGAAATTTTCCTTTTAGTCGTATCCTTCCCACTGCACAGGGGGAATGCTACACATTTAGACATTCCTCCTCTTCGGTAGCACCAATTTGCTTCTTATTTTTTCGGTTGTGAGCCTTGCCTTTAATGACTGAACCATTTCTCCAGACACTGTGTGTTTCTCCATTCTTCAGGTATAATAAGTGGGGTTTTGGAGATAACCATGAGCACTAGGTCACTGGCGCAGATGTCAGGAGCAGCTCACTCTTTCCATCTGGCTGCATCTGAAATGAAATTCTTTCATACAGTCAGGCCATGATGTCATCTGGCTGCATCCCAGCTGGAGTCCTTTGATACATTCTAGCAGTCATGACATCTCTGAGGCTTTCTCCTGGAAGCTTCCAGAGCATTGCTTTCCATCTCTCGTTCCAGATGCTAGTGTACAACAGAAAGTACGAAAAAGGAACCAAGCTTCTCCTGTTCCACTTGCTGCTTCTGGGTCTGAGAGAGGACACGATCAGGCCCAAAGTACAGGAGAAAGAGAATGATACCTTTCCAGTCTTCTCATTTGAGACTAGTCTGTGTTCCCTGGACCTGAGTTTAAGACACAATTCCTTAAGACAGCAAGGGAATAGTTAATCATCTCGTCACAGAAAATATAAAATTCTATAGCTTTTGAAAAAACTTCAAAGCACAGATATCAAAGTCAGCCAAATGAAAGCAATAAAAATTAAAAACAATAGAGAAGCAAGTCAGAGGAGCAAGCAATAAAGTTGAGGGCATATCATACTAAGCCCCCACACCATCTCATCCTTTATGTCCTCTAACACACCGTTAGTTATGGTGATTCATGTTATTTCACTTTGGATATACTGAATGGTAGTCACTATACATTTGTTATCTTTGCATTTATACTGTTTATTAGCACAGTGCATGAATAAACACATTCACAAGTGAATAGAAGAATAATTTAGGAAATAAATGATTAGACACAACAGAGATTCACACCTCAAATGTTCCGTATTCACAAAAACAAACATGAACAATTGCAGATGTAATAGAAGAAAACTTTGAAAAACTGAAAATAAGTAATAAGGGGATGTGAGATGAGAAACTTAAAGGGATCATTAAAAGCTCACCAGAGTTAATCATAAGGAGGTATGCCAAGGAATATCCTCAAGGGAGGGAAGGTCTTTCCATTTCAAAGATAAAGACAAGCTTTCAAATCAAAACACAAAAAAAAAGAATGAAAGAAAGGAAAAGAAAAAAATTTACATGCCATCCTTCAAAAAGACCCTTTGACTTACAAGAATAAAATCTTCAGTGTTCTGATCCAAAGTGTAGGAAAATGGAGCAGCTGATGCTACAGATAGAGAAGGTTCTTAGAAGAGATTGCCTTACTTTTGTCATAACCCCTTAACCCTGGGGAGCAGTACTCCCCCATGAGACTGCATCTTCAAAGACTGCAGTCAGCATGGCTGAGAACCTGCTATCTCAGGCTCTGTGGGGGAAGACGAACCCCATCATGCCTTGCAAGAGCTCAACAGCCCTGGGTTCCAACTGCGCTGCCAACTGCCACTGGCAGCTTAGATACATCATGGTACTGAAAACATTTAGTATTTTAGGTCCAAACTGTTATCCTTGAAACAGTGCCTGTTGCAAGGACGTGCTCTTGGGTCATATCTAGGAACTCACACTTATTAAGATTAGGGGATTCCTACCTCTCATTAATCACCATGCCCTGCTATGGCTAAACTTCTTGTGCCAAAAACAAAGCAAAACAAGATGTAACTTAGGCTGCATTTTCTGAAGTTTGGAATTTGGATGTACCCTCAGCAGAAGCTGCTTAAGAGGTCAGCGTGGTACTAAAAACACTGGTTGTTGCATCTCTACTGAACTTCCCTTATCAGTGGCCTCTCAGACCTGTGATAAAATTAAGTCTGTCTTGTATGATAGCAATGGAGAAAGATTTTGGAAGCTTGTGGCTAATCCTCTCAGATTTCATTTCAAACATAGGCTACCTTAGTCTACTAATTGTGTCTGTTATCCTTTTGTGATAATGAATTATGGCTGTGAGTACAAATAGAAGCTGGATCCTGTTTATCCTACTGGTGAAGTCAATCTAACATCCCAACCCTTTCTTTTGTACCACACGACACACCCTGTCCCAATCAACTCAACTGAAAAAAAATGGTGACTCTTTAGACTAAAGGCCTCCGTGAAATTCTCTAGGCAGGCAAGCGGGAGAAGCGCGAGATAAAGCAAGGAAGAAGCAGAAAAAGACAACCTCGAGGGCATATGGCCAACATGCAGAATCTTTGGCAAGACAGAGGGATGCAGATGATGCTGGAAATCTTCACCAACATGTCAAGCCGATGCTCAACATTCTTCTTTGATGTCCTGCCAGCTTCTTGCCCATTCCTGCTGCGGTGATAAAGAGCTTTTATAGACCCTGTAAAACACAGACAATTTTTTTCCAGCTGTGCCATCTGTTTGGCTTTTTTTTTTTTGTAGTAGGTAGTCAGTCTAAGGCTTAACTTTGGAGACACTGATGGAGTTCTCTCTCTTATTTCTCTTTCCTCTCCCCTTTTTCCCCTCTTCACCCTCTTTTTTTCCCAGCTCTCTCTCTCTCTCTCTCTCTCTCTCTCTCTCTCTGTCTGTCTGTGTGTGTGTGTGTGTGTGTGTGTGTGTGTGTGTGTGTATACTTATTCACTCTTCTCTTCATTTTATATACATAGGGAAAACTCAATATAGCAGAAGAAACATGCTGAGGTGCCTGGGAAAGATTAAACCCCAGTTAACTCGCTATGTTCTCCTCTTGGGAACTAGTCAGGCTCAGCCAACTTGTGTCAAACACCCTTGTCAGGAACTCTCTAGCCTCTTTCTGAGAACAAACCAAAGGCGGCCCACAGAATCACAAGAAAAAGGACACACACACATGTTTAAAGTAAAAGTCAGGGACTATGCTAAGGGAAAAATTCTACGACAGGTGAAAAGGTCAAAGATGCCTGTGCCTACTCCACAAAACAGCAAGATATTATATTTGTTCATTTGTGAATCCATCTGTTGTTAATATTTACCTCGTGGTGGAAGGGCCAGTTTTTGTTGGAAACCTAATATTATAGATTCAGTACTGTCTTACCTGAATCCCTTACCCTGATATTGTATCTTAATTTGTAACTTTAAATGTACCTTTAATTGTATCATAAATAATATTGTATCTTAAATGACCCTGATATTGTATCTTAAATGTTCAAAATAGGTAAAATGTAATAATAAGAACTCAACAATGACAATTTCTTTTCCATAGATCTGCAAGGAATCAGTTCCTCTAATGTTGTTGATCTAATAATTAAAATTATTAACCATTAATGGCATGTACCTATGCAGAGACTTGTTGATCTTCTTTAGGATGCTTTCCAAAGAAAGGAGATATGAAGTTCAGAAGGGGCATAGAAATCAAGTGAAATAATTATGGTTCAAGCACAGGTTCACAGTCTACAAACCTATTTCCCATTAAGCAGGGCCTCTCTCATCCATAGCAGTATTGATAACATAAGGCAGGTAGTTCTTTGTGGTGATGCTGTCTTGCACATTACAGAATCATTAGCAACATTCCTGACCTCTACCCACTAGATGTTAGCCAGCAGCACCACAGTAGCCATGCTTCCCAGAGGTCCTTAGACACTATCAAATAACCTCAGACATGTATAGGGGATCCGTAGACTCATCATCACTCAAATGCTTATTTAAGATGCAGAACTTCACACCTCTTCTCAGTCCTACTGGATTAAAATCCAAATTTTAACAAAATTATCAATGTAATCCATATCCATATTAAATTTCAAGGAATTTAAATCCATCGTGATGGAACTTTGTGATCACAGCTATTCTTCTACAAGTTTACCTGGACAAATAAAGTTTCTGGAAGTAAGACTCCTAACAAATTTCCTCTGGACCAAATTGCATTGTTTCAATCATATTGTTCACAAGATCTTTGCCAAAAGACTGTATTTTTTTTAATTCCCATTAATTACCACAATATTTCTCTGAAAGAGACCCATCTGAGATAAAGCAAGAAAAAGACAGGGTTTTAGTAAACTCATTTATGCATTTATGTGCTTTTGCTAAGGAAATTTATTGTTCAATCAATAAGAGCCTGTGTTACCTATTAGAAGCCTTTTCTGGTGTTACACCTTACAAGATACCCAGCACTAATGTTAAGAGCTGGACACAGGTATTTTTCTGTCTTTCTCTGGTTTCAGTCAATGAAAATAGACCATGTATATCTGAGAGCACAGCTTCGACTCACTGTTCCTGCATAGAATCAGTAGCCCCAGAACCCACTGCTCCTGGGACAGGGAGCTTGACATTTTTTCTTCCTGTTGCTTTTCTTGAAATATAAGGCAAAAGTCAGACAATGACCTCACTGTTAATGACTATCTGATTCTCAGTTGGAAAGGCGAAATATACCATACAATGCTGTAAAGATTAAGTATGAGGAGGATGTGAGTTTACTACCAGGGCTAGTCTGATCTTTGTAACCAATAATTTTACAGAACAAATTAAATATGGCATACTTAGTGTCTACTGATGTCAGAATGGTTTTTAACTGACACCAAAAGTAAGGAGATGTGTAACTGTTCCCTTAACATTAGAGGTCAAGGCTTTCCTTACAAAAAGAATTAGGGACCAAAAAAACAAAATTATAAGACTAGGTGGTCTTCAGACATGGAAATAAAGATTTTCAAGGACAGTCCTTACAGGATGAACACTCCTACTATCATCAAGTTTTACATACGAAAGTTTTTTTCAAATCCAATAGGACTAAAGCCGGAGCCCAGATGCTAGAAGAACCTATGGGTATTGCATTCTGGGAATATGGGAGTAATAAGATAGAAAAAGAATCGAGGACTAGACAGGGTTGATGCTGTGAAGCAGGGGTGGAATATCCCAGAATACTAAATAGCAGAATCACTAGATAGGGAGGGTTGGAAGGAAGAATACAAGATGATAAGATAGAATTAGATGATTCAGAGAAAATGGGATGATAGTGTAGGAGGATGCCTTAAAAACATTTCAGTTACTGTACTTCTCAGTTAAGACTATCCCAGTACTCTTCTGAGTCCAGTATGTTTGTACGTCGGGAGAAGAGGGGAAAGTCTTTCTCAGAATGGGAGAGTAAACTTACCTCAGGATCACGCAATAGTTTCAACTCACATATTCTCTTCTTTACATCGTAAAAGTGAGAGGTCTCCATCTTCAGACATTTAGCTACTGGAGATGAAGTAAAAGTACCCTATGTAGTGCTGTGCCTGTACATACATAGATACCGACATTGCAGAGTGAGCCAGATCTTACGTGAGAATACAATTTTTAAATTTTAATATCAGTGTACTTATGTATTTATAGTGGTTGTGTGTTATATAATAGCTTAACGTCCAACAAAATAAACAACAATGTCTTTGTCTTTCATTGGATGGTTTAACTAGAGAAGATCTTATGTTTGCTCAAAATTCAAGAAGAAAAATGGAGCAGTAATTTTTTTGTAGAAAAACGCAGTGAAATCTGTGCACATACAATTTAGCAAGGTCACTTTTTATACTGATGACAATATAGTCAAACATGTGCTCTGAGAAAAGAAAGAAACACATTGGATGGTAGATTTTATATCTTTCATAAAAAATGCTAATTGACAGAGATGATGTCATAGAAAATCTCACTCTGAAGGTTCATTGGTACCCACACACTCGATCTTCAACCGCACCTTTTGATCATAGTTCTGGAGTGTCTTTGGTCAATCTGATATGACAGTGAGCAATTGGTCTGTCTTGCAATCATTTGGAAGTTCTTTGCTATGTTTCTTATTTGTTTAACCTCGCAAAGCTCACTTCTGTTAGCAAGAAGATGGACTAATCATGACCCAATTTAGTGTAAACTAGTATTGAGTATATATATGAATATTTATTTGTATAAATTCCTATAGTTACACAGCTTAAACTTATGGATTTATATGTACTTGGGGTATATATAAATATACAAATATGTATAGGTATGCACATGCATACATTAATATAGCTACCTGAAGCTATGAATACACATACATTGTGATATGTAGGTTTTGCTAGCATATACATAGTTGTATGTGAATAGTTACAGACATGTAACTGCAGATATAGATATATAGATAGAGATTCTTTTCTATCTTATACAATTTCCTCCAAACAGTCTTTCCATTATTTAATGCCTATATTCCCATGTCTGTTTCTTGGGCATTTGACATTGTAGCCAAAGCAAACTAGAGCTTCAAGTTTTACTTCTGAGATTACAGTATTCAGATCTATACACGTGTGTGTATATGAATATAACCACCTAAAGCTATGAATACACACACATTATGGTATGCAGATATTAAAATAGTAGCATACATATTCACACGTGTGTGAATACTTATAGTTGTATAAATATGTATGGATATGTAATAAATTATGAAAATATATGTGCAGTCCTTTCCTGGTTTAGGGTCTTGCCAATTTGGAGAAGGGCCTGAGGAAAAACCTGGACCCCACTTTTTTATAGATATCTAGCCTTGAATCCCATCATGGATGAAATTTACACACATGAGGACATTTGAAGTTTTTGAAATGCAGTATATGTTCAAAACAATTCAAGTTTTTAACTAGGAGCTGTAATGTTTATATTGAGTCCCCTAAAATGTCCCCAATAGAATATCAGTAGGTAAGACAGGGAAAAGATTCACTAACTCTAAATCCTAAAGGTATCTAAAACCTGGAGGATGGGAATAGGCAAAAGCTTCTAAGCAGAGATGCTTCAAAGACTTCAGAGTGGCATTTTTTAATGGATAGGCAAATGAAAAGGGAGATAGGATATAACAGAGCCAAATCAAAGGCAGATGATGTCAGGCACAAGAATGCAGCACAGAGGTTAGCAGAGCTTCTCTGCGTCTATTGGGAGCCCTCTCGGCATGCACGAAGTACAATGGGATGAGAAAGAAGAATAATTACTGAGGAACCCTATAATTGTGTTCAGAAAGGAATTCATGGCTAGGGCTGCAATACCTTTAAATGTCTGTTAGAACCCATTATCCAATAAAAGCAAAGGTGGGTTTTAAGTTGTATGGGCTTTAAAATTATAGTGAAGAGCAGTTTAGTATTGTGGACGTAATTCTCTTTAATTCACTTCTGAGGTCTTCCAATGATCCATCCCATATAATAAAATTTTCTTTCCTTCAATTTTCTCCTGTGTTACACACTCTTATTTCCAGATCAGTCTTCCCTACCTGGACCTTGGATCCCACATTGTATTATGGGTACAGTAAAATAATCATCACCCCTCTGGGATCTGAGGTCCATCATTTCCTTTTTCATCCATCAGTTGATGATCGATCCACTTTAACTCGTACCTTCTAACCCATTCTCTTTGCTCCAAGCTTCTGATTCTCTTATATAACTCCAGAGTTTTTATACAGCTCTTGAATATTATCCACACTTAGGGGTGTCTGGTAGAAAAGAGTGTATTCGGTGAGTCTGTTCTCTGTGCCCATCGAGTGTCCCTAGCATTTGAGCGAGACTTTAGTGAGTATGTGAGTGGAAAAGGGCAAAGGGGCCTCTGAGGAAAAGTAGCAGTGTGGTTAAGACACTGAGGTTCAGGGAGGGTGCGAAGGACTGAAGATAGTGTAAGCAGAAATGAGCTGATGGATCACAGGGCTTATCAAGACACAGTGGGCGAGACATAAACAAAGTACAGTGACAGTGTCATAAGGAAAAGTCATGGTACCATAAAGAAAAGTCACTATGGGATCTAAGCAAGCTGGGGGTCTAAGATTTCCTTCTGAGGTAGTAATACTAAAATGTTTAATGAATGACTGCTGATAGCTAAAAAGAAACAAGAACTGAGACTACCTCATAACATTATTTGAGCAGAAACTTAATGGGAAGTAATAGCTACTATATAATATACCTCCTATCTTAAGTCAGTTGTAGGCTACGGATTCAAACGTCGCTATAGTTCCTCTTCAGGTACAGTTGAGGATCTTTACTCAGGGTCTCTAATGTTCTACTCCATCAAAGAGTAAGATAAGGATTTGGAAAAGCCAACAGAACAACTCATCTTCCCACAGAATTAGCTGGGTCCTATTGTGTTATTCACTGTTTCAAAGTCTGGGGAAGATATAAAAAAACTTTTTGTGTTATTGTTGAGAATTGTCATGGGATAGTCCATGTCACCTAAGCCTCCTTTCTATGATGAATTTATCTTTTGGGTTTGAAATTGACCCTTTTCGTGGTATTTATGAAGCCAAGCCAAGTTGTCCAGCTGTACAGGCAATGGTAGGCTAGGAATTTGGATTTCATTCCATTTGGGTTCTTTCATCCAGAGCTGATATCCTGTCTACAAGGGGGGAGGGGGCGCTGGCAAGACACATCCCCAAACACTCAGTTGCAAGTTGTAAATTTCAGCAAAGCTATTCAATATTCATGTAATTACCCTGGAAAGCACATTTGACATTTCATAAATACGGCAGAATATTAAGCATTTGTCTCTCTCGAACGCTGCTACCAAAGCATACGTGGAAAAATAATCCCCAGAGATCCCTACAGTCTGAAATGGCAACAGTTATTGAGTCCATAAATTTGATGGATCAAAGTCTTCTCTCTTCATTCCATTCATAATTTACAAATGGAAGCGAGACCATGGAAACGAGGTCGCCTGCTGGCCTTCTTCATGGAACATAACCGTTTCTGGGAAAAGATCTGCTTCCCACCAGTTCTGGCTACAGCTTTAGTCCTTCATGCTGAATCTCTTCTCCAAGGTGAGCTTGCAGATCCAGGCAGTACACAGGCCTGTGGCCAGAGCTTTGTGGGCAAAGCATAGAGGCCCTAGAAGCTCCAGCAGCTCTGCTGATTAAAAGCTTGTCTAATAGCTACATGGGCACATGACAGACACATCCAGTTTCCCAAGGACTTCAGGGCTCTGCAGATAGATTGAGAAGACTCTGGCATCTTAAACACAATCCTGTCCACCCTTCCACTGCCCCCACAATACACAAGAATAAAAAGCACATCTTTCCTCAACGGGTCACCCCAGAATACAGCACAAAGGAAAAACACTTTGTTCTGATCAGGGCTGATCTTAAGAAATGAACACTACAGGCTAAGACTCTTGGAGAGAAAAACAAAGCACTGGCTGACTGTGTGTGCTAAGCTGAGAGGTGACTCGGGCAAGAAAGTCTTATCCATCTTGTTTGCTTGTCTTAAAACAATGACTTTCTCCATTACCCATAGACTAGAGGGGCAAAAAAGCATGCAGGTTCATCCCTCTAAAGAGTAACAACACAGCCTAATAGATGGGTAATAAAGTGAGCAATCAAAGCATTGTTTTTAAAGCCATGTAATGAATAAACATGTCTTAGGAGTAAATAAACATATTTACTATGTGAAATGTGAATTTTATTACATGCATAAATACACATATATGTTCATTCATCTATAACTAAAGGTGTGTAAATATGTATATGTCTGATAGGAGACTTCTGAAAGTGTAGTAGTGTATGACCATGTCTGTTTTTACTTAAGCATACATACATGTATTTATATGAATGTATATGACTACTAGTACTACCAATGCATGCATATAAAATCACTATGTGTACTGGAATTTATAGCTATCCAATTATTTTGCGTATGTATATGAATGAATACAGAGACATTACCTACATACCTCGTTTAATAATAGTTTATATCAATTTAAATATGTGGATGACATTTGTTCGTAGCTACTATAAGATTATTCTCATGTCACCTGCTAATGTCAATAATTCTTTTCATTTTTTTATCAAAATATCTAAGAAACTGGTTTGTGGAGAATTGCAGGGGCAGAAAAGACAAAAGTGACACAAGATTCCTATCTCATATATTTTCAGTACACATTGCTCCTAACACATATCACACAGGAGGATATGGGTGCATTTGCACACAGGCGTGCACACACACACACACACACACACACACACACACACACACACACACAATACTCTCAATACTCGTGCCATAGTCTATGCCAGATATCCAGATCATTAAGCCTCTTTCAAATCCATGGCCTCTTCTTTCATTTTTCATTAATTGTTATTGCATGCTGTGATGTATTTTAAGTGATAATGACAAGGGAAAACATTCCATATATCTTCAGTACAGGCAAACATCTTTCAGGGTATTTTTCATCCAAGGTTGGTTGGCTCTGTGAATGCCAGATTCTTGTTGAAGTGAGATCACTGGATATACACACATGAGAATATTGCATAAGGATATGCATGTGTGATTGTGTGCATATGCACATGTGTATAAAAGAAGATCCTCATATATGGGTCTTGTCTATAGATAGGACACGGTGATTACTGCAAACAGGATTCTTCAGACTACCTATGTAGTCTCGCTGCCCTCTCTAACGCACTTCTTTCCCCAAAGCCTTTCCATCCCCATGCTGACTGTGTCAGAATAACCATCTGTGTCCCTTTGGCCCCTTGAAGAGCAGATACTACAACAGAAGTAGAAAGTAGATGTGGGACCAGACACTTTGGTGGGGCTATTCCAATTTACCTAGCATATTCCAGATTCCCAAAGGACGTGAGTTGCCCAAGAGTAAGCGCTGGCAACAGAGGGTTAGTGTTTGGGTCAGAGATATCTTCCACTCTCTAATTAATTAATTAAGCAGACTACATCAGTGAACTAATAATATTCTGCTCTTAAATTAGGGACCACCATCTAAATTGCCTAAAGTGGCTCATAGAAAAAGGCGAGCCGCTGGAATCTCCATCAATGCTGCCCAACAAACACCTGGATATTTCTCTGTTAATCTTCTTTGGCACTTATACATTTTATACATATGAATACCATCCCAGTGTGCCCCCTCCCTCCACCCTCTCTGGGCCTCTTCCACAGTAACTACATTGGTGCCCTGTAACCTTTCTCCATTCTCAGATACTGGTAATTGACAGGACGTCAACCCCCTAAGTGCCCAATGTGTAGTGACAAGGCAAGGAAATTTTAAGCTTCCAGGAATCTGAACTTAGATGAAAAGTTCTGATCTGCGTCTGTGGCACATTGGGATGGAGCCAGGGCGTGAAGCATCCTGAGCATGCGGGTGTGTAGGAAATGATTTGGAAAAGATGACAAAAAGACAATTAGAAGAATGACAGAGAATGTGGTCACCAGAAGGCAAGTGGTGACTTTGCAGCAATGACCTTAAAACTTGACTTTTCATTTCTGTGTTTATCCCTAAAAAAACTGCCTATAATGCCTCATAATTTTGCATACATGTTGCTAGACCAGAAGAGAGTGTCAGATCACCGAGAACTGGGATTACAGATGGTTGTGAACACTGTGTGTGTTCTGGGAACTGAACTCCTCTGCAAGAGCATCAAGTGGTCTTAACCACTGAGTCATATGCCAAGCCCCACTTTGACTTTCTTAAGGGAACTGCTATGACCCTGCCAGGTTGTCTCCCTTTCATTCATGAAATTATGGGCGAGCCATTCTTTTGTTCTTAGTGACACAAATAAATATGTTCATCTGTTCCTGGCACATTGGGATTTCTAGGTCTTTCCTAGTGCCCTCTTCCACTTTTAGAAAATATATGTCAGTTCTGGCATCCCCTGAACTGGTACCAACCTATTTATAGTCTTAAAGAAAACCTAAACCATCACTAAACAAGGAAGATTGCTATGAAATTTTATTACATATTTAAGGATCACAATTTTAAAATAGCCTCAAAATGAGCCATCTTTGTTTCCCTCTGAAGATGCAAATATCTGTGCATTTTTACATCTTCTATATTGCATTTTAAAAAACAATTATACATGCAAATGTTATAGGGACATATGACATGCATGTATAGCCAAGAGAAACAGCTGGTGTCTCCCTGTTCTTTAATATTTAAATAACATTGGTTCAAAAGTGTGTGCTGTTCCTGTTCTAAAGCTCAATGTTTCTTTTAGTTTTGTGCCTCTAAAGGAGCTTCTGTCTTTAGTCAACAGAGTTCTGCCTTTTCCCTTTATTGATGTCTCCTGTCCCCCTGTGCTTTATACATCTCTACCCTAGAACCAGCACCTGTCCCCTGATGTCTCTTAGACGCATCTGCTGTGGGCCTTTTGTTTGCACAGCTGCTTTGTTTGAATAAGCACGACAGTTTTCTCAGAAATCAGCCTAAAACCAAACCGTAGAAGGCCTCACATCTCCCAATAGCCAGGACAGCCCCATTCCCTGCCCTAGGATCTCTCACTGAAGGAGACATCTCTGGGGTCTTTTTTTTCCCTTTACCCACCCACCACGCCAGGTTTGGCTCAGCCCAGTATCTCTTCCTTTCCCATTTCCACTTTCTTTAATTCCACCACCCAGTCATTTAACACTGGTTCATACACCTTGCTAACCCACCTAGACAGTACGCCCAGGGCCTCCAATCATGTTCAGACAGGACCATGGAGGCTGACTTTCCAACAATGACAGTTCTTGTCCCTAGAGGAATTATATTCCCAGTATCCAAAATAGCTTTAATTCCCTCCCCTTCTTGGGGTGAACTAGTAAATAAGACCATCTCCAGGAGCTTTGGGACCTCCTTCAGTCTCTAAACTTTGTAGCTCCCTCCTCTGACACTTGTCTCCTGAATGTCTAAGTGTCTGCCTGCTCAGATTCTCCATACTCCCCACAATAGAAAGCCAGCTCTAGACTGCCCCCCTTTCAAGATCTTTCCCTCTGCCTGGAGTACCTGTCAAAATCCTCCTTACCTTCTAAACTCAACTCAAATGCTGCATTCTCAGAGACATCTCCCTAATTCCTGTACCCAAAAGGAACTAGAGACTTCCTTAGATCTTTGCTTTCACAGCATTAGAGTCTGCCCATGTGTGTCACCTGTACCTGTCCCTTTTCCAAGTCAGCCTTTCCACTCAGAAGTGGGGCTTTTACATCTTTGTTTCTGATGCTACAAGCTCTCAAATAATCACTGCTCTGAATGATTTAAATGCAGGCTCAAATGAAGAGTTGGTAATATTTATTTGGTACCTCCTGTGTGTCAGGTAGTGGTCTTAGCATAGTACACATACCAATTTCATTAATATCTATCTGTAATTCCTACCTAAGCACTGTGAGATAGAAAACAATACTAGAAGTTTTATTGTGCATATGTGCAATCTAAGACTCATCAACGTTTAAAAAAAATTACTTGGGATCACTCAAGTAAAAAGTTATGAAGTTGAACTGAACTGATTCCGGTACCTAATAATTATACAGATGTAATAGTAACTCATTACATAAATAAAATAATAATTTTAATTGTCAAACTAGATTGGATTAAGACACCTGGGAGACCAGAAAAGCTGACTAGAGAGTGTGTTTGGGATGGCATTACCACAGACTACTAGATCATGAAGACTCTGAGCTAATGAACGGGTTAACTCCTTGATAAAGTCATAATACGGTGGCATGATTGAGAGAAAAGGAAAGCTAGAATATGAGCCTATCTGGACAAAGTATGTCACTGATGGCACGTTCTTTGGAGCTATATCTTGCCCTAGCCATTTCTTGTATCTTTTTTCTCTGCTTCCCAGTTACTATGATGTGAGACACTTAGTAAGCAAAAACATATATCTTACATATTCAGAACCTTATAGAAGAAAAATATCATTAATCTTATCACTGTGAAACATAATTTGAGAGAGAGAAACACATTCATACATGTATGCACACGTATCTGTACACACACACACACACACACACACACACACACACACACACACACTGTTCTAATAACAGGCTTAGTAAATGCTTTAAGCCCTACAGACCAAAGTTACTTAGAGGTCACTGGTCATCATAGAAACTTGGGCTTTGCCCTGAATGTCCAGACAAGAGGCCCTGGTGTTTAAACTGCAGTCAAGAAATGTAAGTAGAGCCCCTGAATTGTCTGTCGTCTTGGACCTCTGCTTCTTAGATTGGTTATTTGGGGAAAAAGTTGCTAATTATTTTGCCCAAAACCTCAATGACATTTAAATTATGGCCTCTTTGCCAAAAGAAGTGTCAGATTCTTTGAGCAAATCAAATTTAATAAAGCCTTCATACAAAGATATCAACTAATATTGACATAAGAACAAGGTCAGTGAATAAGAACAGTTTATTTGAGCACATGAAAACAAACATTTATTGCCTGTTTGTTGTTGGAATCACCTACAGTAGCTTGCATGGACTTTCTTTCATGAATGACTTGAGATCATGTAAAAGAGTATAGTATTTGAGATTTTTTTTGAACATTTACTAAATAATACAAATAAAACTAATACCTGACTGTATCAGTTAGCTTTTGCTGCATAACAAACCACACTATAATTTGTAACTTAATAGCCATGTATTATTTTTCACAAGTCTACAGTTTGTCTAGGTGTCTTACTGACCTTGGGCCAGCTTGCATATGCATCTGTAGTCAATAGACCAGTCAAGTTGGTCTACAATGACTTCATGTAGAATTTTTATATTCTATACCATGTTTGTTTTCATTTTCAAGCAGATTTAACTCGGACTTGTTCTCTATGAAGCAATAGGAGCTCAAGAGGAAACATTGAGGGTAAAGTGGCTCTTGAAGCTTAAAACTACTACACTGTAATGTTTGTTGGGGGGGTCTAGGCTAGGTCTCAAGAGTGGAGAGTACTGATCAGCCACAAGGTAAGCCAGAGTCGAAGGGCAATCAATTCATTGCATTACTCATCAGCAATTTGGTGAGGGTTAAATTAAAATTGGCTTAACATTTAAGACTCAATCTCACCCAGTTATTTTTACACCTACTTTTATGATGAGGAAACTGATAATCAGAGGAGTAACTTGATCATGATCACAGAACTGGAAAGTAGGAAGCCAAGTTTTGAAACAAGTCTCACCTAACTACCTATCTTTTCCACTTCATTAAGTGAACATGCCATTTCTATATGCTATTCAAGCTTGATCCAAAGAAGCAGGTATGCCCAGCTTTGAGTGTCCATGAGGACTGCGACAATAGCAGAAGTGGCTTGAGATGGGCATCCTTGGGTCCAAATAACTTTACCTGTGTTTCCTTTCCTGAAGACAGAGATAGCAGTCCTGTCCTGCCAAGGGCTATGTGAAGAAGAAATATGTCCTGGAATATTCTTAGTTTTGGATGTGAGAGAAGTCACTGGCTGTTTGACCTCAGAGTTCTCTGATTATTTTTGCTTAGTTTTCTCATCTGTAGAACGGGAATATCAGAGGTGCTTGTTTTACAGGATTGACACAAGGACTAATACATTAACACTTGCCTATCCCTTAGCACACTTCCTACTACACGCGTGTCACATAATGATCAACATGAGAATATCTGTATGTATCTACACTGTGCATTGAATTACAAGATGTCGTACAAGGCCAATGGACTAAGCCCTCTAGAGAATCTGATCCATGTCAGTATTGTGTAAGTTGTGCCTTACATTTCGGAAACAGAGGACATTACAACTGACAAACCTAGATACCCACTATAACTTCATACTCTGTTTGGGAAATTCTTCTGCCCTGATGGAGGCAAGGGATAAAGCCATTCTGTGTGATATCCTTGGAGTTGTTATGCATTTTTTCAAAGGATATATAATTAGTATCCTCCTTAGAGGTATATGGCTATGGGAGATGATTACATTTAGTTGTTAAACTAAGAGGAATGTATTATCAAAGATAAAATGAGTCGTCTTACATCAATTCCCACATTCATGAATAATTTCACATAGACACACTCATTCACACATACACTTGGACACATAGATAAACAGACATATACAGAGAAACACAGATGATCTTGGACATCTAATTGTATTTAAAGGACAAATATTCTGAAAGAAATCAATGTCTTAAGATGAGCTATGTCCTCCTTAAATTCATATATTCAAGTTCTACCTCCTGTCCCCAAAGATGCATATTTAGAAATAGGTTTTAAAGGTATAGCCAAAGTTAAATTAGTTTATATGATTGGACTAGCTATAATCCCACATGACCTATATCTTTAAAAATGGGAGAGGGTTGAAGGAGAGGGGAGAAGCAGAGAAGGGAGCAGAAAAAAATGTATAGCTCAATAAAATCAACAAAAAAAAAAGAGTTTGGAAAAAAGTTGTCTGCTAAAAACGAATGTACTTGGCCAAAGACACACATTCTTGAAAGATTATGCGAAACATAAAGAAAAGACAGCCATCTATAAACCAGGAAAAGAGAACTTAAGGGAAATCATATCTATCAACATTCACAACCTATGCTTTCAGCCTTCAGAACAGTTTGTGCTTGGTCTGATGGCAGCTTGATATGCCATGCTTTGTTGATGCCCATGAGAGGCCTGCCCCTTTCTGAGTGAATACAGAGATTAGGATGGGGCAGAGCAGATGTGGAGAAGTGAGAGGAGAGAAGGGAAGGGAGGTAGGTCAAGATGTAAAATAAATTAATTAATAAAAAGTAAAATAAAACATTTTTAAAAATCAATTTATTATTAAAAATAAAAATAAAAGAAATATCCATTGTTTAAACCATTGTGTGATAATTTCTTATGGCATTTCATGCTGGTTAATTTTTTTGTCAACTTGACATAAGCTAGGGACAACTGGGAAGAAGGAATCTCAATTGAGAAAAGGCCTCCATCAGACTTGGCTTTAGGTAAGTTTGTGGAGGCATTTTCTTTATTAATGATTGACCTGGGAGGTTCCAATCCACCAGGGTCATTGCCACTGGTAGTCAGTCCCAGGCTATATGAGACAGTGAGCCAAATAAACCATGAGAAGTAGCACTCCTCCATGGTCTCTGTTTCAGTTCTTGCCTCCAGACTCCTGCCTTGAGTTCCTGCCCTGGCTTCCTTCAGCAATAAACTGGACCTGGAGTGCATAACCCAAATGAGTCTTGTCCTCCCCAAGTTGCTTTTGATCATGGTGTTTTATCACAGCAACAGAAAATAAACAAGGATACACTCTGAAAAGATTAAAGTACTTGCTAACTGGCCTTCCATGTTACAGAAAATTTATTTTAAAAAAGAATCTGTGATTCCTAGACCTAGGTCAGGAAATCACAGAAGAAAAGGGATGTGAAGAGGGGAGCTCTGGTCCACAGAAATGTGGGTAGAGGCTGAGTTAAGAGGCATTCTTTTTCTCATCCAGAGCAACCCCTCTGGCTTAACTACAGAGATCCTGGTTGCACCCTCATATCTGGAATTCCCCTAGCAATTACCCATGGTCAGCCTTCTGCTTTATCCTACCCCTGTCTTTTACTCTCTGGTATCCTGATCCTTCCAAGCCCCTTGTTGTTCTCTGATCAGACCAGTGTCTTCCCACGTAGACTCCCGTGTGGTATACCCTGCTTCCTCAATCTCCATATTTGGAGGCTTAAAAAAGTGTGAAAATAGAGCATCTTCTGTATATCCATCATACCTGCTGATTTCTGCAAGCTTCTTTGGTTTGTATTTTACTTCACATTAATGTAAATGTTGGCATTTTTAAGGTTAAGGACCCAGCTGCTTGTATAGCAGGCGGAGTTTGAAATCAAACAACCCCTGTGTGCTGGAAGCCTGTGAAACAACCTTTATTATGCTGCTCAGTGGCATCTGAGAAAACTAACATGTCCTTTGGCACTAATACAACCACCTAGAACCCATGCCTGCTAGCCAATTTGCACTTCAAGAAAATGTCCCCAAGTTGTCTCACTTCAATAAGTGTCTCGTGCCTGTTTAAAAAATACCTGTCATGACTCAACTTGCTGCAGCTGCCTAAAGCGAATCTGAAACTTGCCCAAATTGAGGAAAGGAAATGGCCCTGCATGAAATGGACAACAATGGGCAATGAAAGGAAGTTATGCTGATTTACAACACAGATTAAAACCATCTAGTTTCTCCCCTTACCACAATTAAAACCAGTCCCGCACTGTGTAGCCCGTGCATGTTCTCACTTATTCTTCATGAAATCAGCTATAAGTCATTCATACTAGTTTCTCATCTCTCCTACTCCTGCTAGCCTGTTTCCCTATGCAAGATGAGTCTTAGGTCCAGAGACTCCCTCTAATTGGAAGACTAAAATTCCTCGTATTTCTGGCTCCCATGGATCACTATTTTTTGGCTGTTGTATATGAGTCTGTATGGATATATGTGCACATGAGTCCAGATATCATCAGAGGCCAGAAGGTGTCAGATATCCCTGGCACTGGAACTGCAGGATGTTTTGAGCCACCCAATGTGGGAACCAACTCTGGTCCTCTGTAAGAGCAGAACAAGCTCGTAACCACATCGCTCCAGTCTTATATTACTGGCTCTCAACTGACAGTTGTATGTACAATATTTTACAAGCCTTTTAGACTCACGTGACTGGATTGATGAGCATTAGCTATTAGATCAGTGTGCCTTCATTTTCACACTTTTCTATGATTAAATATAGGCTGCACACACATACGTTTAACAGAAATACAATTGTTATCTACATGACCTTGCAACTTAAATTTTCTTTTACTTAGTGACACTCGAATTCCATTTAATATCTGATCACCACACATAGATAGAATTGATCCGTTTAATTGTAGCATATATTTTAAATTTTACTTGCTTTGAGACAGGTCCTGCTACATAGATCAAGATAACATGAAATTATTGATCATTCTGCTCTCCCCACTCCCAGTACTAGGATTCCAAACATGTGCTACCATACTTGGTTCAGTAGTGGCATGAAATTTGATAGTAAAAATGATCTGCAGCCTCGTCAATCAACCCCCTTTTACTATGTTTAGCTTAGCTTTTCATTATGTTTTGATTATTTTAGGTATTATAGATCATATTCCCGTGATAAACATAGTTGTGCCCATATTTTTATTTTAAACACCCCAAATTAAAAATTAACCTTTTCAATTGCCTTTAATACACTGAGATCATTTTTCCTAAAAAGGCACAGCCACATATTTATTCACCTATTTAACTTAGTCACACACATATTGAGAAGTAGTAACTGTTTATTTATTTAGAAAATTGACCCTTGGTGCCATTTGAAATTTGAATTTCTTTCTGCTCACAAAGGGCTCATGATTTTCTTCTGGCTTAAGCCAGTTCCACTTGTATCCTTTCAGTTCCAAGTGAAAGAGGGTTGCTAACATATCATATATTTTATATACATATATATATATATGAGTTTTTATTATAAAGTCTCAGTTTTTCTTTTCTAAAATGTGCTTCCATTCAAAAGTTCTACAATTATCCTTATAAATCCTCACCTGGATTTTTCATCTATGGACAGTTTTACTATTTGTATATAGCTTTAGATAAAAATGTCCTAGTGGTTTAAGATTTTTTTGAGATCAAAGAGGTATTTGTTAGACATGAAAATAGGTTTGTATCATTCTCCATACCTGACATCCTGTGTTTCATATAAGAGGGGCTTAGAAAAATCTGGCAAATAATTAAAATGGAGAGAAGATGGGAAGAAAACAGAAAGGAGTGTGATGAGGAAATGAAGAATGAACAAGAGGGAGACAGGAAGGAAGGAAGGAAGGAAGGAAGGAAGGAAGGAAGGAAGGAAGGAAGGAAGGAAGGAGCGAGGAAAAAAGGAAAGATATGAAGAGGAAAGAATGTCAACTAGAAGCGAAAAAAGGAAAGATGTGAACATCTCTCTATGTTGTTGGGGTAAGAAGGCAAACTGGAAGCTCTCCTTTGTGGTGCAGTAAATGAGAAGAGGCAGGATAACGCAGAAGAGGCTCTATTACCAAAAAAGGAAGGCTGGAAGAGTCTTACACATCACAGAGGAAGTGGCAGATCAGCTGAAAAGCACATAGAAATAGAAGGTTGATGTAGCAGAGCAAAATGTGTAGCACACGCCTTTAGTCATGATTCCCAGTCAGATGGGAGGATGAAAACCAGAAGCCTCTCCTAAAAGGTAAGATCCAGGTAGCCCTTATGAAAAGATATTGACAATCATATTTACAGGACAAAAACACAATATTCACAAGTCTCCCATCTAGATTTAAGGGATTTGGTGAAACTATTACTCTCTGTAGCTTCTGTTAATAGCTCAACATTTAAGAGGAGATACATTTTTTTAATTCCCTATGTCTCTGCAGGCTATAGCTGGATGCACTCTTTAGAGACAGCCTATTGTTTAAGAAGGTGTTACTTTGGGGGACTTTATAAAAAGAAGCAATCACAAGTCAGAGACTGTAGGGGCAACTAGCTATAACCTTTCGGTGAAGTCAGCAGAAGGCCAGTCATACACAGGGATGATCAGGTAGGGATACACTGCATTCAGACAGCAGTATACCCAGGCCATGAAAGACACAGCTATTAGAATCCCGGTTTTCCATGGGTAGGACCAGATCCCACCATATGAGGACACTGGAGAAGCTGATAGCCTCAAACCTGAGGTTATTAAATTACTCAACATCAAAGCCATCTTTTACAGTATATAGTCTACTGTAATCCACAACTTCCATTGAGATTCCATCTCATATTAATCAGAAAGGATCTTATTAAGAAACCAAACATGAAATTCTTCTTAGAACGTCCAGAAAAAGGGAATTCTTATTCACTATTGCTGAGAATTTAAATTAATGTAGTCATTCTATAAATTCCTCAGAAAACTAAAACAGAAGGGTCATATGATCCAGCTATCTCATTCCTGAAGAAATTGCCAAAGAAGTAAGTGTTTCCCAGAATTATCGCCATTTATAGTTATGAATGTGATGCTAGCCTAGATGCCTATCAACTGAGGGATGGATTAAAACAATGTGGCATACACACAGAGTAACATTTTATTCAGTCACAAAGACGATCAAAATTATGTTATTTGTTTGGAAATTGATATAACTGTAGATCATCATGTTAACCCAAATAAGCCAGGCTTAGAAACTCAGAAATACAGTCATCAAATAACTTCTCTATGTTTGATATATTCAATGGAATTCATGAAAGGAAGAAGGTCCTGGGCAGATGTGCTGCAGACACTAAGAGACCACGGATGCAAGCCCAGACTACTATACCCAGCAAAGCTTTCAATCACCATAGACGGAGAAAACAAGCTATTCATGACAAAACCAGATTTAAATAATACCTACCCACAAACCCAGCCCTGAAGAAAGTACTAGAAGGAAAACTCCAACCCAAGGAACTTAGCTTCACTCACAGAAAGACAGGCAACAGGTAACCTCCCACCAGCAAACCCCAAAGAAGGGAAACACACAGACACCACCAGTGAAAAATAACAGGAATGAACAATCACTGGTCATTAATATCTCTTAATATCAGCACTCAACTCACCTATAAAAAGACACAGGCTAACAGAATGTCTATGAAAACTGGGTCCATCCTTCTCCTGCATACAGGCAGGCCTCTCTGATGACCACTGGGCTAGGCTTAAATCTATGAATAAGGCAGAATATTGTTAGGCATCAGTACACTAACATTTTTCCTCCAGTCATGTTGAACATCTTTATATATTTTAGAAATCACCCTCTGTTAGATGTAGGGTTGGTGAAGATTTTTTTCCACATTGTTTTGGCTGCTATTTTGTTCTAATGACACTATCCTTTTTCTTATAGAAGCCTTTCAGTTTTATGAGGTTCCATTTATTAATTGTCAACCTTAGTGTCTGTGCTATTGCTGTTCTGTTCAGGAAGCTGTCTCCTGTGCCAATGCTTTCAAGCCATTTCCTACTTTCTCTTCTATCTAGTGCAGTGTATCTGGATTCATGTTGAGGTCTTTGGTCCACATGGCCTTGAGTTTTGTGTAGGGTAATAGATATGGCTCTATTTGCATTCTTCTACATGCCTGCAGCCAGTTAGACCAGCTCCTTTTGTTGAAGATGCTTTCTTTTTTTCATTATATAATTTTGGCTTCTTTGTCAAAAATGAGGTGTCCATAGGTATGTGGGTTTATTTCTGTGTCTTCAATTCTGTTCAATTGATCTACCTACCTGTTTTTATGCCAATAACATGCAGTTTTTATTAATATAGCCCTGTATTAGAGCTTGAAATCAGGAATGGTGATACCTCTGGAAGTTCTCTTAATGTACAGGACTCTGTTAGTCATCTTTATTTTTTTCTGTATGAAGTTGAGCATTGTTCTTTTAAGGTTTATAAAGAACTGTTTCAGAGTTTTAACAGGAAGTGCACCGAATTTGTAGATTATTTTTGGCAGGATGGCCATTTTTCATCTTCTGCTATCTTATCCAATTTTTCTCTTAAAAATTTGAAGTTCTTGTCATACAGGTCTTTTACTCATTTAGTTAAAGTTACACCAGAATATTTTCAATTTTTTGTAGTTTTTGTGAAGTGTGTTGTTTCTCTGGTTTATTTCTCAGCCCATTTATTATTAGTATATTGGAGGGCTACTGATTTTTTTTATTTTAGTTACTCTTCTATCCAGTCATTTACTAAAGTCATTTACCAGCTGTGCTGTAGAAGTTCCCTGGTAGATTTTCTGGGATCATTAATGTATACTATCATATCCTTTGTGAATAATGATATTTTGACTTCTTCTTTTCCAATTTGTATTTCATTTATTTCCTTTAGTCATCTTATTACTCTAGCTAGAATTTCAAGTGCTATGTTAAATGGATATGGAGAAAGAGAACATCCTTATCTTGTTCCTGATTTTAGTGAAATTGCTTATAATTTCTCTGCATTTAGTTTGATATCAGCTATAGGCTTGCTATATAATGTCTTTATTGTGTTTAGAAATGCTCTCTGTATTCCTGATATCTCCAAGACTTTAATAATGGAGAGGTAATGGATTTTGTCAAAGGCTTTTTCAGCATCTAATGAAATGGTCAAGGGTTTTTGTTTGTTTGTTTGCTTGCTTGCTTTTTTGTTTTTGTTTTTTTCTTTTCTTTCTTTTCAGTTTGTCTACATGATGGATCACAGTAACAAAATTTCACATGTTGAGCCATCTCTGCATCTCTGGGATAAAGTACACGTGGCTGTGGTGGATGCTCATTTGATGTGTTCTTGGATTCAGTTTGCACTTACTTTTTTGAGTATATTTGCACCTGTGTTTATAAGAAAAATTTGTCTATAATCTCCTTTTTCTTGAGTTTTGTGAGGTTTGGGTATCATGGTGACTGTGGCCTCATAAAAGTAATTTGGTAATGTTTCTTCTGATTCTATTTTGTGGCATAAGTTGACGACGATTGGTATTAGCTCTTCTTTGAAAGACTGGTAAAATTCTGCACTGAAAATAACTGGCCCTGGTCTTTTTTTATTGTTGGGTGACTTTTTTTTTTTTAGTAAATTTTATTAAATTATAAAAGTTTCCATTTCCGCCCCCCCTCCCAACACCCTCCCACTCCCCCCCTCCTTCTCCTCCGTCCCACAGGGCAGTCAGGGTTTCCTGCCCTGTGGGAAGCTCCAGCTCCCTCCCCCTCCCTCCAGGTCCAGGAAGGCGAGCGTCCAAACAGACTGGATCCCCAAAATCCAGCATATGCAGAGGAAACAGGTCCCAGTGTCATAGTCAATGGCTTTTCAGAAAGACCCCGGGCCAGCCACAGTCAGAGAATCCGGCCAAATTCCGAGAATCTGGCTAGATCACGTCCTCGTTCAGTCCCAGTCCGACTGGCCCTGGTAAATTCTCATCAGATCCGTTCCCTTGTATCAGTGGGTGATAGCATCCCTCGCAGTACTGATTTCGTCTTTCATGTTCCTCCTCCTTCCGCTCCCCCTCCGGACCTCGGGGGGCTCAATCCGTTGCTCCAATGTGGGCCTCCGACTCATAATTAAAGGTCTTTGAGCCTATTATTCGTGATCCTAGAGAAGCTACATAAGAAGATGAACCTGATGAAGATTATTTAGCTATCCACCAGGAGGTAGGAAATAGACAAGAGTCCCAGGTAACCTCGGGTGCATGGGGGGGTGGGAGGGTCGATGGAGGGGGAGAGGGCTAGAGAGAAGGGAGTAGGGGAGGAATGGGGAAAGCTTGGTGGCCGGGGATGGGGGGGGGAGGGAGGTAGGATGAATATGGGATCAGGGAACAATATATTTCAACTAAGGGAGCCATTTTAGGGTTTACAGGAGACTTGATTATATATGGGATCCCAGGTCCAAGGAGAAATCCCCCAGATTGCTCTCTGGACAGAGGAGAGGGTGCCTGAATCGGCCGTGGCCCATGACCATACTGATGTATATTTTGCTTATCACCATAGATCCTTCGTCTGGCGAAGGACGGCTATGCAGTCGGAGGCCCACGTTGGGTGACTTTTAATGACTGCTTCTATTTCCTTGATGGATGTTAGGTCTATTTAAATTGTTTATCTGATCTTGATTTAGCTTTGATAAGTGAAATTTATTGAGAAAATTGTCCATTTCTTTTAGATTGTCTTTTGTTCATTTTCTCAAAGAATCAACTCTTTATTTTATTGATTCTTTGTATTATACTCTTTGTTTTTATTTTATTGATTTCAACTCTTAGTTTAATTATTTTCTGCCATCTACTCTTATAGGGTTTTCATTTTGTTCGAGAGCTTTTTAGATGTCCTGTTAATCACCGATATGAGAATTTTCTAATATTTTAATGCATACACTAATGCTAAAAACTTTCCTCTTAGCACCGCTTTTATTGTGTCCCCAAAGTTTGGGCAGCTTGTTTTTTCATATTTATTGAATTCTAGGAAATCTTTAATATCTTTCTTTAGTTCTTCCTTGAGACAGTGGTAATTCAGAGGAGAGTTAAGTTTTCCTGAGTTTGTAGGCATTCTGCTGTTTCTGTTCTTAAATTCAATTTTAATTATGGTGGTCTGATATGATCTAGGAGATTATTTCAATTTTCTTTTATCTGTTGAGACTTGCTTTATGACTGAGTATGTGGTCAGTTTTGGAGAAAATTCTATGAGATGATGAGAAGAAGGTATATTCTTTCATATTTGGGAGAAATATTCTGTAGATATCTTTTAGATCCATTTGGGTCATAATGCTTGTTAGTTCCATTACTTTTGTTTACATTCTGGCTGGATGACCTGTCCATTGCTGAGAGAGGGGTGTTAAACTTTACCACTATTAATGTATGTGGTTCGATGTATGATTTAAGCTTTAGTAATGTTTCTTTTAAAAATGTGGGTTTCCTTGCATTTGGGGCAAAGATGTTCACAATTAAGACATCATCTTGGTGGATTTTTTCCTTTGATGAATATGAAATGCCTCTCTCTACCCCTTTTAATGAATTTATTTCTTCAAAACTTAAAGTTCTTGTGGAGTAGGTCTTTCACTTCTTTGGTTAGGGTTACCCAAGATATTTTATGTTATTTATGGCTTTTGTGAAGGCTGATGTCTCTCTGATTTCTTACTCAGCTTCCTTATTATTTGTATATAGGAGGACTACTCATTTTTTTTTTGAGTTGATCTTGTATCCTGCCACATAACTAAAGGTATTTATCAGCTGTAAGAATTCCTTAGTAGAGGTTTTGTGGTCACTTATATCATCATCTGCAAATAATGAATGTTTGGCTTCTTCCTTTCCAATTTGAATCCACTTGATCTCTTTTTGTTGTCTTATGGCTATAGCCAGAACTTCAAGAACTATGTTGAATAGATATGGTGAAAGTGACAGCCTTGTCTTGTTCCTGTCTTAGTGGAATCACTTTCAGCTTCTCTCCATTTTATTTGATGTTGGCTGTCTGCTTGCTGTATATTGCTTTTATTACGTTTAGATATGTTCCTTGTATCCCTGAACTCTCCAAGACCTTTATCATGAAGGGGTGTTGGATTTTGTCAAATGCTTTTTCAGCATCTATTGAGATGATCATATGGTTTTTTTTCTTTCAATTTATTTATATGATGAATTACATTGATAGATTTTCGGGATGTCGAACCATCTCTGTATCTCTGAGACAAAGCTGACTTGATCATGGTGGATAATTTTTTTGACATGTTCTTGGATTTGGTTTGCCAGCATTTTATTGAGCACTTTGCATCTATGTTCATGAATGAAATTAGTCTGTAATTCTCTTTCTTGGTTGAATCTTTGCATGTTTCAGTATCAGGGTAACTGTTGCCTCATAAAAAAAGTTTAGCAATGTTACATCTGCTTCTATTATATGGAACACTTAAAGCAGTATAGGTATTCACTCTTCTTGGAAGTTCTGGTAGAATTCTACACTAAAACCATCTGGCCCTGGACTTTGTTTTATATTGGGGGGCTTTTGATGACTGCTTCTATTTCCTTGCAGTTTGGAGCTCTATTTGAATTGTTCACCGAGTCTTGGTTAAATTTTGCTATATGGTATCTATCCAAAAGATTGTTCATCTCTTTTACATTTTCCCATTTTGTGGAGTGCAGGTTTTTATAGTATGATCTAATAATTCTCTGAATTTTCTCAGTGTCTCTTGTTCTGTCCCTCTTTTCATATCTGATTTTGTTAATTTGGATATTTTCTCTCTGCCTTTTGATTAGTTTGAATAAGGGTTTGTCTATCATGTTGATTTTCTCAAAGAAACAGCTCCTTGTTTCATTGATTCTTCGTATTGTTTTCTTTGATTCTGTTTTATTGATTTCAGCCCTCAATTTGATTCTTGCATTGGTACCTATCCATCTCTTCATTCAATTGATGTTAGCAGTGTCTTCGCGTCTTAGTCCCATTCTTGCAGTGACTGTGTACTTGGGATCTGTTCTTGGTCTTCTCTATACTGTCAATATCTGTGTCTCGGGGAACCCCTGAGGTCTCTCTTAGCCTACTCTCTTGGTCTGCTCTCCTGGGTCCACTCTGTATTGTAGCAGGCTGTTTTTCAGAGTTCCAATGAGGTTGCAGGAGGGTGGGATGGGACTTGTAGCTTGCAGGGTCTGGTGGTTGAGGGTGGGTATTGGGGAAGCCTACCTGCAGGAAACTCTCCTACTGGCTGACTAGAGAAGCTGAGGCAGGTGGGGGAGGAGCCTGGGGTTTTGCCCCATTATGGGAGGCCTAGAGAGTGGGGTGTCCTGCCTGGTGGCTAGTCAATCCTCTCTTGATCCTTTCTGTATTGTAGCAAGCTGTGTTTCAGAAAATCTTTTTCAAACCATTTACTCTGAGATAATGTCTGGCTTTGATGTTGAGGTGTATTTATTGTATGCAGCAGAAGAATGGATCCTGTTTTCATATCCATTCTGTTGGGCTGTGATTTTTTATTGATGAATTGAGTACGTTGCTATTGAGAGATATTAATGACCACTGATTTTTGTTCCTTTTATTATGTTATTGTTGGTTATGGTAGTACTGTGTGTGTGTGTGTGTGTGTGTGTGTGTGTGTGTGTGTCTTTCCTTTCTTTTGATTTTGTTGGTATAGGTTATATATAAATTTTTGTTTACATGGGTGTAGTTAACTTTTTTGGGCTGGAGTTTTCCTTCGATTACCTTCTTTAGGGCTGTTTTGTGGATAAATATTATTTAAATTTGACTTTGTTACGAAATATCTTATTTTAGCAATCTATAGTGACTGAAAATTTTGCTAGGTGTATTAGTTTGGGCTTGCTTCTGTGGTATCTTAGAGTTGCAAGACCTCTATCCAGGCCCTTTTGGATTTTAGAGTCTCCGTTGAGAAGTCAGATATAACTCTTATAGGTTTACTTTATATATTACTTGGCCTTTTTCTCTTGCAGCTTTTAATATTCTTTCTTTGTTCTGTGCACTTAGTGTTTTGATTATTAGGTGAGTCAAAAACTTTCTTTTCTGATACAATTTTTTTTGGTGTTCTGTAAGCTTCCTGTATCTTTATAAGCATGTTTTCCTTTAGGTTAGGGAAATTTTCTTCTACAATTTTACTAAATATATTTTCTTTAGTTTTGAACTGGAATTATTCTCCTTCTATTCTTATTATTCTTTGGTTTGATTTTTTCATGTCTCATATTTCCTGGATATTTTGTTTTAGGACTTTTTTTTAGCTATAACATTTTCTTTGAACTATGAATCTATTTCTTCTACTGTTATCTTCCATTCCTGAAATTATCTCTTCCATCTCTTGGTGATGCTTGCATCTATAGTTCTTGTTTGCTTACCCAGATTTTCTATTCCTGAATTTCCCCAGTTTTTCTTTTCTTTATTGATTCTATTTTGATTTTCAGGTCTTGAATAGTTCCCTTCAACTGTTTGGTTGTTGTTTTTTTCTTGACTTTCTTTAAGAGATTTATTAATTTCCTTCAATTTTTTTGGTTGTCTTTTCCTTGATTTCTTTTTTTAATTAATTTATTTATTTGTTTATAAAAATTTCCATTTCCTCCCCTCCTCCCCATACCCTCCCATTCCCCCCACTCCCTCTCCTCCTCCCCCCACTCCCTCTCCTCCTCCCCCCACTCCCTCTCCTTTTCCCTCTCTAGTCCTAAGAGCAGTCAGGGTTTCCTGCCCTGTGGGAAGTTCAAGTTCCTCCCCTCTCCCTCCAGGTCTAGGAAGGTGAGCATCCAAACAGACTAGGATCCCAGAAAGCCAGTACATGCAGACAAAACAAGACCCAGTACCATTGTCAATGACTTCTCAGTCATCCCCCATGCCAGTCACATTTAGAGACTCCGGTTTGATCACGTGCTCGTTCAGTCCCAGGCCAGCTGGCCTTGATTTCTTTAAGGGAGTTTTTCATTTCCTCTTTAAGGACTTCTATCAATCATCATAAATTTGGTTTTAAGATTTTTTTTCTTGTGCTTCTGTTCTCTTGGAATTCTCGGGACTTGGCTTAGTGGAATGGCTGGGTTCTGATGGTAACATATTACTCTGGATGTTACTGTTGTTTGTGTTCTTACACTTATGCTTAGACATCTGGTTGTAGAGTGATTATAGGTCTTTGTGCCAATTTCTGGATTTGTCTTTGTTGGATGGATATTTTCTCCTTTAGTATCTGTTTCTTCTCTGGTCTTCTGGATTCCATGCCCTTTGGTTGAGTTTATGGTCTCTGTCCTTTGTGGGTTCGGCTTCTGAAGGTCTGGATGGCCTTTGGTCTAGCAGGGAGTTGCTACTGATGTTCTAGCTATGTATATGTGTTCCTTCTGATCTTACTTGGGCTTCTTTAAGGTTCAGATGCTGGTCTGACTTCTGGTGGGATATGAGGCTTCTATCTGGTTTTCAGGGAGTTGCCCTCATCTCTATGGTTCATGATCCTTTCTGGCCTCTGGTTTTCAGGATGCTGACCTGACCTCTGATGGGGTAGAAAGCTTCTACCAGAGGTGTGGGCCAGAATGTAATCACAAGGAGAGAAGGGACAGTTGGGTGCTAAAGCCCACAGAAGTGGACCTGTTCCACATTAACTGGTCTCAGCAATTTCCACTCTAATTCCTGTGGAAACTACTTCCAGTCAGCCTCTTATTCAAGTCTGTTCCTTCTAATCTAGTCTCTATCCCTCATCTAAAGTGAAAGTCCCACAACACAGTGGATAAAGTTAAAGTACTGACTTCAAAGATATATTCAAGTCCTAGGTATTTATTGTCTCTAATCCTTCCTTAAATGAGATCCCTAAGTCTATTTTATTATTCCTAATACACAATGCAATGAAGTCCTTTTCCTATGACTAAGTATTGCATCTACCTTATCTATTATGATCTTCATATTCTTCATCATCACCAATGCAGATTTTCTGTGGCCAAAACCAGCCTAGCTCTCCTGGTAACTTTCTGGAGAATATCATGAACTTAAGGAATCCTAATGACTTAATAGTCATTCTTTCTTCAAGTCATCAGCCCTCAAGAGTGTGACGAGTATGCTGAGCTCCATCACAGTCACACAGCAACAACTGGCCAATAGTCTGCACACCATGGCACAGAAATCCATGTCTGAGAACTCAGAAGTCCCATGTCTCCGAGTAAAGATGAGTTTGAAAAGGAAGAGAAGCAGATAGCTACCAATGATAAGATGTGGAAGCTCAGACATGGCCAAAATAACTACAATACATCTCTGTAGGCAGTGTACTGTGTCATCCAATTTCGTGGCACCACATGTTATCTCAGAAATATAATTGACCTCTGTCCCTTGGTCTGCAGAGCTTCCTGAATCCCTCTTTTGAAGAAGGATAAATTTCTGAACAAACAATACCAGGGGGTAGTTTTGAAAGTATACAATATATTGCTGCATTTTCCATAAACATTTGATTCAACAGAACTAATTTTGTATGTTTCAACTTGTCCTGGGGATAGAATGTGAACAAGAAAGACAGGGGCATGGCCTCTTAGTTTCTCGCTTTAGCAAGTGAGATATATCATAAGCAGATAGAGACATAAATAAGAAATAGAGTTTCAGAGAATAGTAAGATCTAATCAAAAAGACATAATAGGGCAATGAGGTAGGCAAGGAAGAGATAGGGATAGAGACAGAGAGAGAAAGACTATGTAGCCATGAAGAGAATGCAAACTTCTGCAGCAGGAATCTGTGTAAATGAGGAATGAGACAACGGCACATAAGATAGGGTGGTGAGGAGAGGAGACAAAGGTGATATGTAGTAGGAAATCAACAACGGATGGGTCAGTGTGTGCTATTCTCTACCGGGTATCCCAGGTACAGAGTCTCTAGACTCAAAGCGACACAGATTCAGAGATGATCAGAACCAAATTAGAAGCACTTGTGCCCCAAAGAAGGCCCTTTGGGCAAGTCACCTGCTGCAGTCCCCAACATTCAGTGATGCCTCCTAGCCCAGGCTGCCAGGATTCACCTGCATGCAGCTGGCTGAAAACCAAGAGACTTTTCTCAGGTGGAGCACAGCGATGTATTCTGCTCTTTTGTCAGGTCGTGAATAAAGGAGCATTGATCGGGATGAGGGAAATGTCTGGCTTTGGTGTGAGCTATGTGCCTGAGGACACATGATTGTAGTGCACAGGATAACTGAGCAGGGAGAAGCAAGGCCACCTCAGTGGACCAGGGAATGCTCTGGAGAGGAACATCTGGCAGCCTCAGCGTGCTCCAGGAAGCTACGTAAAAACAACCCAGCAAGAGCATCTGGTGAAGCCACAGTAGAGTCCAGGTAGCTCGCTGCTTTTGTTCTTTCTGACTAATTGTGCTCCTGCTGGTGTCAGAGATCGCTGAAGAAGAGCCAGTTAGGGAGGGTGGGAAGCGAAGGTGAACTAGGGCACATTCTAGTGTAAGCACAAGAGCATCAATTAGGAAGAGCAGGAGGCAGCCCATGTGACTTTGACCTCTTCTCTCTGTGCCTTCCCGGGAACAGAACAGATTTTCCTCTGGACTGTGTCACAGACAGTTCTCAGAGCAGGAAGACCCCTGGGTTGCAGGGTGAGTGAGATTCAAGAAAGAAGACTCCTAAAAGTGTACCCCAACATTGAAAACCCAGTGTGATTCTTCTTCCAGGCAAAAGGGTAACACTTTCATTGTATTCTCTAAAGAGCCTATGACCTCAAATAGCTGTAAGTGATAATGCTCTCACAGCATCACTACACTGAATGTGATCTAGAGTCTGAAGCATCTCTCCAGGTAAATGGTATATGCAGTGAGGATAAAGACCCTGGATCTGACACTGTGTCAGTGCCTCACATCTGAGACTTCATGTTTTTGCTCCAATTAAGTTTCAGTACTGTCTCAGTCTAATTCACAAGATCACCAAAGCCCCAAGAAGGTGAGCCTGTTGTCCAGGATGTACACATGCTTTGGCTTGAATGCAGCACAGACCAAAGTCAAGCCAAGCTTTTCCGATCTGTGCACACTGATGCTTTCCAACACCAGCCACCGTGGAGTTGGGGCTTAGGGTAAGACCACATCAATACTTCAGATACAAACCCGCCATCCACTTCCAAGAAGTCAACACAAACTCTGAAACAATTTTTGAAGCACAACATGGTGAATTCAGCTCAATTGTCTCTTTTAAACATTTTTATTAAAATAGAATTGTACCACTTCCCCCCACTTCCCTTTCTTCTCTCCAGCCCCTTCCATATCCTCCTAATTCTCAAATTGACAGCCTCCTTTACTTTATTTTTAGATACACACATATATTTATTTATACATATATATGTATATGTGTGGACGGCTATATAAATATAACCTCCTGAGCCCATTTTTATTGTTTATATGTATATGGTTTCAAGGTTGATCACTTTGTATTGGACAAAAAATAATGGGAGTTACTAACACTCTATTCCTACAAACAGATGCAGAAATTTCTTTAGGACTTTAGAAAAATGCTCTTGGGATGCAAATTATTGCAAAACAGTCTCTTGTTATACATCTGCAGTCGAACTCTCTGTCAGGTGGGGATGGGAGCTGACCTCTCTTTAAACCCTACTCCAGCTAAGGGTGTAGCTTGAGTCCGTTTTGCTATCTATATTACCTGAGTGGATCACTGGAAAATGTTCTGGCATGTATGTTTATCACAGGAAACATAAATAACAAAGCTTTTATTGCATTAAAATGCCCATTTCACAGATGAGACAACCAGGGCAGAGCTGTCCAATATTATAGTTTGTTGGTGCCTGCATTGGTACAATTTATGTGATCTGGCTTTAACTTCCCCAATGGGAAGGGCCTCGTCTTATGTGCCTTAAATTCTCATACACTTATCCTGTCCCTCAGCTCACGTGTGATCACTGTGCCCATAACAATATGCTATAGAAAGACCTTGGCTTTGAAATTAGAGCAGTCTTCAACTGCTAAGTACTTGACCGTGAGCCAAATATCTCAACTTTTGTGATTCTCAGAAAGAAATACCTATAGAAAATGAGGAAAGTAATACCGAATGCACAGGATAGTCAGGAAGGGTTAATGGGATTGAGCAACTAGAGTACCCAGTAGGTGTTCAATGCATGGCCTATTGCTCTTACTATATTCCCACATTAACTGTGATTGCAGCTGGGCCTGTAGGGATGGCCCTGAGTCAGAAAACCTGCACTGGTGGCCCCAGGTGGCATCCTCTGCCCTTGAGCTAGTCACATGCTCTTCCCGTGCCAGTTGCTCTTTAAGAGGAACCAATTTCACACTTCCAGATAGATCCACACTCCAAATTATGTTTGTTTTAAAATAATGAATAGTGGCATTATTTCTCCACGGCTCTCCAGGGTGCTCTGTGCTGAATCTATTCTCCTTGAGTTAGCAGAGCACTGCTGCATAGAAGTGGGCCAGTGCAAGTGGAAATGTCACCAAAGAAGTGAAAGCTAGCCCGTTGTTGCCTACCTTTGTGGAACCTTCTCAGGAAGCTGCCAGGAAGCCTTCTGATGCCCAGAGAGCCAGAGAGATCCTGCAACAGACTCCAAGAACAATGGACTGCACAGGAGGAAAGAGCAGCCAGGTGTCTGCCACAACAGAAACAGTAGTGGTTAAGAAAACCTAAAAACTCAAAGTATCTTTAAATTTTTCTCAGCTTTGTCAGGCCAGTGACAGTGGGTGTTACGGTTATTGAGAAAGCCAGGAAGGAACCCATGGAAAATGGTATCTTGTACAAAATGATCCAACAAAAAGCTGCCTGTGCCTTGGATATATGGTTGGATCAAGAAGCTGAACTGACAGGCATGGTCATTTTCAGGAGTCTCAGTGAAGCAGGTCTAGACAGAACAGTCACAGGCAGGGAGCTCAACAAGATGTTCTAGAAAACGTGTGGTGTCATGAAACCATGTGGCAAAACATAGATGAATAGATATGAATTAATTGAAGTTGTAAGAGCAAGTCAGTAATAAGCCTGAGCAATAGGCCAAACATTTTGTAATTGATGTTAAGTTTCTATGTAATTATTTGGGACTGTGTGGTCAGGACATGAAAGCTCCGCCTCCATTTATATGTCTCCGTGAAACAGGTCTGCACAGAACAGTCACAAACTGGAAATTCCTGGCTCCCCTACAGTGTTGCTTTTCTTTGTGTGACCTCACACAAAAGGCTGTTAATTCCCTGATGCTGAGGGTGAGACTTCTGTTATTTTTAGGAGAGGAAAGGAATGTCCTTCTACATACTCTCCAGACCTTTTGGGGTGAGTTGGTCTGGGGGTCATCCTCTACCAGGAGGACAGACTTGACGGATATGCATGGTCCCATGCTGCTAAAAAGCTAGTGACGGTGTCTCACCCAAAACTCTGTTGTCTCCTGTCCTCACTTCAAGGAGGACCACAGTGAGAACAGCTCTGAACCACCATGAGGTTGACAATATGAGAGGGACATTGGGTTAATGCTCTCAATGATATAAAGCCTTCCAAAATACACTTCAGATGTCATGTTCAAATATAATTACTTGCTTCATCATAGAGCTAATTGGCCAGCTGAAAGTTGGAGACATAGTCTTCATTTAACTTTAAATAAATATATGTTCTGCTCATGTACCACCATCCTTGACAGAGCATATGTGTTGTTTTAAGTCTAGGATTATAGTGCATGGTTAGTTCCTACATTATTTTTATTAAAATAACTAACTGTTTAACAATTAACATTTATATTTTAGGACACCTTTTCTACTTTGTGAATTAAGCTTATCCAAACTCTAAAAAAAAAAAATCAATGTATCTTAGATTTTTCTCAACTTCTCACAGGCTCTGTGAGAATGAGCCCCTATCCTTCGCTCTGTTACCCAGCATTTATCTTATGTAACTAATGCTTCTCTCTAGAATCTCTTACTGTATCTCCCTCTGTATGTGACTTTCCAAAACTGTGAATAACATTCTGAGACAGAATTAGGTTTTCAGACAACTATGACCAGAGCACATGTCTAAAGTCAATGTAAGTCTAGGCAAGCACTCTGCACTTGTCCGCTCTGATCATGGCTATGTATGAAAAGAGGGCTTTGCTTTGCTTTCTTTTTCTGTGTGTGTGTATCCCAGGAGGCCCCTCACACATGAGATTTATGGGGGGCATTTCACCTCCAAATTACAGGGAGAATGAGTAACTAGTACTACCTGATGTTATCATTCTTCAATCTTTTTGCAAAACATCATGAGGACATCTTTGAGTAAATCTGATCCAGGACATAGTAAAGTCTATAACATAATTAACACTTTGCAATCACTTATAAGTCCTAGCGAGGGCCTGTGAGATGTCTCTGCAAGTAAAAGTGCATGCCATATAAGCTTGGCAGACAAGCTGATTTTAGAGCCTGGGACATGTGAGGAAAGGAAAGAGCTGACTCATGAAAAGTTGCTCTTTGATTTCCACACACTTTCCATGACAAGTGCATGCCTATATATGGATGTTTATATGCACACATATATACCACACATGCAATAATAGCATCAATAATAATAATAATAATAATAAATTTAAATTCCCAATTAAAGAATCACCCATCATCTTGAGGGGCACAAAGGATGCAGGACTGAATTTTGCTGGTATGTATGTGTCTAGACTGTCACTGTCCCTCCCATGCCATCAACCAACTGATAGAAACACAGCTACATTCATCTAACAAAATCCAGGAGTTATAAAAGCTCTGGGGGCTCTCGTGTGTGATCTTATTTCCTTTGGCCATGGCCTCTACATTATGAGGTGTTGCTTGACACCAGAGTCTCTGCTCATGATTAGAGATGCTGATTCCCTTCCCCAAGCAGTCCTTTGAGGGTGGAAGATCAAACACCTACCAGTTTCCACCAGTAAGGTTTTTAGCAGCAGGGTTTCTGATAAACAGGGAGCAAAGATGTGACTCAGCCGACTTAGAATTAGTAGCAAGACATGACCTGGAGTCCTCCATTTAGGTTTGAGGTAAGAATATCGAGAGGACTGGGGGTGGAGGCATTTATAAAACGCAGGAAGAGCTTGTTAGTTGAGTTTTTGTTACTGAAGCACACCCTTCATATACTTTAAAAGTAGAAAGGTTTACTTTGTCTCATAGTTTTAGAGGCTTCAGCCTACTGGACCCAATGCTTTAAACATCACAGTGAGGCACCGAGCCACGGTGGGAGCAAAGAGCAGACGAATCCATTCTGCTTAGGAACTAAGGAGACAAACCAGCAGCTGGTAGAGTCCACTGCAAAGTCACTATCACGACAGTCAAAAGATCTACCAGTAGGCCCACCTCTCACGTTTTTACGACTCCAGGCATCCGGCCACTGCCTAACTAAAAAACAAAAGGTTCTCTGAATGAACTATGAGATGACTGAGCTCAGTCTCCATTATAAAATCTTTCTCATTCCCTACACCAAACCTTCAGGCCTCTTCTTTCGTACCTTTGATGGTTGTGCCTGCTTTCTGAAGAGAGAGGGAAGGGGGTCCGTTATTTCCACACTGGTCATAGCACATACCAGCAGATGCTAAGGCCGGTGACGGGTGTAACTACAGACTTGTAATTAAGTTGGTTTCAACATACAGCAGGGAATCACGGGAGAAGTTCTCATCCCATTGACCTAGCCTGAGAATCTTCATCCTTCTAGATGACCTCAATACTTATAGAACAACTGCTGGATCACAGAATTAATAATGCTGTAAGTTAGAGGACTAGTCTCTTTCTCTGCCTCAGAGTTGTTCTGTCTCCCTCTTATCTACCAGTTTTGGCTTTTTTTCATACCAACTCCCTGGGAAAAGTCCCCTACTTAGCATAGTGCCCTGTCCCTGGATCTGTCCCAGTTACTTCTTTCTTTCTTATAAATAGTATGAATATCACCTTGGAAGCTGAAGGGGAGCCAAGACCTTCTCTTCCTGGGATGTTACTTTTCTTCGTCTCAGTTCAGAGCTAAGATTCCACTTTCCCAGAACCTGTTGCCTTCCCTCTGCCCCCTCTAACCCTGTTTTCCAGGGAAGTTGCCCTTTCCAGCCTGTCAACCAGGTACTTCCATGTTCACATTTGGAGAATTTCAACACGTAGAGGAAAGCGGTGAGGTTTGGGGAAAATGACATTCTGTGACCGAAGCACATTATTGTGCCACTAGCAGAGGGCATGTCAGAGCTCCAATTGCTGTAGAAAAACTAAGCACTCAGTAATGGTTCTAATTTAGTTTGAGCCCATTATCTGTCACCCAGGAGTCTCATGCACTGAGCATTGGGGTTACCCCGAGATGCCTGGTGACCGTCCTGGAAGGTCATAAAAGTGGTGGTGATGATACATGACAACTTTATTAGTGCACAGTGGCATGTGCTTGCATACAGTCTACCTTTTTCTTCATCCGTGCTTTTTGGAATCTGCAGAGAGTTTTGATCCAGCACAGAGAGATCTAGAGAAGAAGCTGGACCTTAAGAGAAAAAATGGGGAAATGTAGGATCTGTCAGCGACCTGGCTGAGAGGGAGTAGCATGCTGAAATTAGAGAATTTTGGGAACTCTTGAAAATAGGACTACTTGCAAAACTGTAGATAGGGCTTAGGGAAAGTGGAGCAAGGGACGTCATCTTTTTCCTTTGGGCAATAAGAGTGGTGTAAGCCTTTAGCTTACAAAGATATACCTCACTGCAGAAGTAAGAGCCTGACATGAGCTTTAACCTTTGGCACGTGATATCACAGTGATATCATTGTACCTGCTATGGGACACTGTCTTTTCTTTTTCTGGGGTTCCCCATTGGACAAGTCTAAACCAAATTATTCATCAAAGGAAGCTGTTGATTCAGTCCATAGAGCTTTGAGGGACCCATTGTACAGTGGGGAGGAGCACAGGAAGCAAATAGAGATTGAAACAGGAGAGTTCCAGCGTGCTTTTCAGATAGAGATTGAAACAGGAGAGTTCCAGCATGCTTCTCAGATAGAGATTGAAACAGGAGAGTTCCAGCGTGTTTCTCAGATAGAGATTGAAACAGGAGAGTTCCAGCATGCTTCTCAGATAGAGATTGAAACAGGAGAGTTCCAGCATGCTTCTCAGATAGAAATTGAAACAGGAGAGTTCCAGCGTGCTTCTCAGAGGTTAATCTCCACTAGAGAAGAAATTGTTTCTGAAAATGAGGATGCAATCCCAAATGGCAAGATTAAAAAGAAAAGAAAAGAAAAAAACAGGAATCATGACTATTCAGCTAGGTGTCCCTAGTACATTCTCACATGAAAGATGGTATAAATTTTAAGTGTTATAAGAAACAAAATAATAGTAGATGGCTCAGACCTTATTGCAACAGGAGGAACATTCCTATATTCAGTCTCAGAAGATGGAAAATGAGAGACTGGGGAAATTGTCCAGTGAGTAAAGTGCTTGCAGCCCTGTGTTTCATGACCCGCATGCACTTGTCAATCCAAGGTCTCACTGGCCAGCTCATCTAGCTAAAGCAGTGACCTTGAGGCTCCACAGAGATCCTGTCTAGGAGAGAAAACTGATGACTCTTCGTGTCAACCTCTACCTTCTACATGAGCCTACATGGATGGGCAAAATCATAAACACATGTGCACACAAGCATACAATACACAGACACAGAACATAAAGAATACGTATGTAAGTAAATAAAAATATATGAAAACAAGAAAGAAAACCATTTATTGTTAAGTAAATGGTGATCTCCTATGGTTTGGAAGGATATTAATAGTTCCTTTCGGTCTGGAGGGAAGATGGGGCAGTGCAACAGAAAGAGGGTCAGAGTAGCAGGACACTGTTTGAATGGAGGTGGAGAATTAGAATAATGGAGGCAGGTGTATTCAAGGGTTGGTACATTGCCAGGAACAGCACAGAGCACTCAAGACTTGGGAGAAAATTGAATCAAGATTAATATGAAAAAGTAGACTGGTGCCAAATTGAGACAGATGATTTGTAAGAGACACAGGGAGACACATTAAATGTTTAATCTCTTATAGGTGAATGAGAACGACTTGCTCAGTCCAGGAGGTGTTGTTCCATCATTGCTAGGGAACCCAGGTCCGATGGTACAGCCTGAAGGACAGTAAGCCTGGAAGCAGAAAGTTTAATCAAAAGGCAAACATCAAGGAGAGAAAATAGCTATGGACAATGGAGTTTGAAAACTATGTTTTTAGCTTGCAAAAAAAAAATATGAGGTCAACACCCAAGCATACAGTCACTTCAACAAGGTGTGGTGTGGAAAAGGGAAATTTCTTAACTAGCTTGCTAAAAAGATGCTTTACCTGGGTAGTAGTGGCTTGGATGTGAGACAGACAATCCAATCATGGAATTAAGTTATTTGCATGTATCTAAACAGAGATGAGGAATCTGGTAGCTGGGAAGAGTTGATAGAGGAAACTGCACTGGGGTTTTGTAAAGGACTGGAAACAGAGAAAAGAAAAATAGGATTGGAGGCCAATTAGCAATAGGCTGTATCCAACTTAAAACACTCCGGTGTGGCAATAGTTCAGCTGATTAATACAACGGTAGACATTCAGAGGAAGTGGGATGGAGGGAGTCAACACCAAAGCTTATAACTTGATAACCAGTCTAAATATTTGCTGGGCATTGAGAAACTCTAAGATTAGGTAAATGAATTAATTTACGAAGGAAGGGACAGATCTTTTCTGATTTGGAGCTCGTTTACTTCTTCGGTGTAATCCACAATTTCTCCAATTATTTGGAGGTAGTGATGCATGCCTTTAGTACTAGTACTCTGGAGGCAGGTGAATCTGAGAGTTCAAGGCCAACCTGGTCTACATAGTGAGTTTCAGGCCATCCAAGGATAGATGATAGACAGATAGATAGATAGATAGAGAGATAGATAGAGAGATGGATGGATGGATGGACAAACGGACTGACAGAAGGGTAGGTGGGTGGATGGTCGGTCGGAAAGATGGACTGGCAGACAGATGGGCAGGCAGATGGATAGATAGATAAATATCATAACATATAATATAATATAATATAATATCATAACAAATGAAGAAAAACAATTTGGAAATGTGTTAGTTTCTTGCTGTCATTATGATAAATTTCACAACTTTATGAGTTAAAATAACATTAATTTGTCAACTTCCAAGTCTGAAATGGGTAGCAAAGGGCTCAAACCAAGGCAGTAGTTCCTTTGTTTCTACATTTTCTCTGATCTTCTAGGGGGTGTCCTTTCCTTGCCTTCTCCAGCATGTACAGACTACTGTCATTCCTTGTCCTGTGGCCCCTTCACTCACTTTCAAAGACAAATTAATGGTTCTTTACCCTTTTATTCTGGATACAGTTTACATAGGCTAGAAAGCAGAAAAGTAATAAGACATGAGAAGGAAAAGAAGCTCCTCAAGCCTGAGATCTGATTTATGTTGTCATTGGATGAAATGCAAGATTTTTGATACAAATCAAAACCACTGTGAAGAAGTGTCTACAGAGACAATACTCACTTTTCTGAAAGGCACTCCAAACCGAAGGGGTAAAGCAATAAATAGAGTACACTGGAGGCCCCCAGGCGTATGCAACCAGTCTGCATGGCCTTATCCGCAATGTTCTCTCATCTCCTAAATCTAAACAGGGCACTGAACAAGCCATGCTACATTGACATAAGAAAATTACTGATGATAAGAAAAACAAGTACATCAGCTCATATACTTTTAACTTAAGTTAGAAACTATTATGCAACTTCAAAAGCCATAAAATCACACACGCGCGCGCGTACACACACACACACACACACACACACAATTATTATTATTAAGACACTTGACTCTATCATCTCTCTGTTTCTCTCTCTTTTTCTCTCCCTTACCTTTTCCCTCCCTATGCTTAAATCTAAAGTATATATTCTACCTCTTTTTCTTAATAAATCCCAAAGCTGGTTCACACTGGACTATTCTGAAATTCTTTTATGTTATAGTTTAAGACCCTAGCCATGCATGAGAAGAAAGTCTACCCAAAAGCATCTCCCACTACTTCTGACATCCTGGTTCCTCCTTTTATTTGTAAGGATGTTCATAATTATACTTGACCTATGTGGATTATCCAAGCAATCTTCTTATCTCAGGATCCTTAGCTTAATCACCTCTATATCATCCTGTTTGCCATTTGAGGAACATTTTTAAAAGTCCTGAGGATTAGGATGTGAATGCTTTCAAAAACCATTATTCTGATCATTAGATTAAATAAGTTGGATGGTATTTGGAATCTCCTAGTTCAGTGGTTCTAAACCTTTGGACCATGAAGCCTTTGGGGGTCAAATGACCCTTTCAAAGGGGTTACCTAAAACCATAGGAAAACACAATTGCTTACACAATGATTTCTCCTAGTAGCAAAATCACAGTTCTGAAGGAGCAACAACATAATTTTATGTTAGGTCATGACAACATGAGGAACTGTATTAAAGGGTCTCAGCACAAGGAAGGATGAAAACGTTGCTCCTAGTAGTCACTCCTTCACTATTACTCTCAGGCAGAGACCTTCCAATCTTTCTCGTGCCCCTCTGGAATAAGGATCCCATCCACAGGAAGTCATCAGGCTAGACCTTCCGTCACTACAATCTTCTCCTCTGATTAGTCATTTCCATACAGCAAACAAACAGCATAGATTCTAGGCTTTAGAGCGGACAGACCTTTTAATGAAGGCAAGAAGGACACAAGAACAAGGGACAGTGAAAGGAAGAACAGTGGGAATTACAGTGCAGAGGGTGGTTGAGCCCATTTGAATTAATTCTGTTCTACGTGCTCTTTGTTTAACCCTTAGCCAGTCTGGGATAGCAGGCATCTTAATCTGTGTCTTACTCTATGTCAGAGTGGGACTCAGGAGAGAGGCATGACCTAGACTGAGGTAGCAAGCAGTAGAACTACATGTGAGCCCTCCAAACCTTCGGATCTTTTACTAATACATTGCCAACTATTAACAAATTTTCTCATGGTTGGCACAATGCTCTGTAAACTGTCCCATGCCCTCCTATGACAGCTCCCTCCCAGGTGCTATTCTCTGGGCCTGGAATATACTCCCCTCTGTACTGCATCTCTTGTTCTGTAATTTATCTGGTAGAGCCTGACCTTTCTCGCCCTTGAGAACTTTTGTGACCATTCCTTTAGCAGCAGGTCTCCTACAAAATAATCTTGCACCCCTCAGTGGAGCGCATTTTTCATTACAATACGTTCAGCAGACAAAATCAAAACAGATATATATATTTCCAAATAGAAAAGTCCATAAACACCTAAATAGCTCATGCAATTTTGTATCTCTAGAACCAAAATGGGAAAAAAATGCCTGGCATAAAATAAGAACTTCTCAATAAATAACTATTGAGTGAATGGTTGAACTCATGAATGTGTGATGGAGGGTGTGATAAAAGGGTAAGAGCATAGGAAAGATGGGCTGAGGATAGAAATTGTTAGCATTTTCTGACTCCTAAGTAATATTGAAGATGAATATTCCATGAGCCAGGATTAGAGCATGGAGTTTGGTCAACATGTGGCTCTTTGCAGACAACTAAAGACATGTTTGGTACGTACAGACATTTAGTTCTCTGATGGCCTACTGTATTTTGTTATAAATGAGACCTGACATTGAGGAAACAGGGTCCTATGGTGTAAACATGATTCTGGAGCCTGACCAGTTTGGAAACCATAGACTCAGCCACTTGCCAAATTTTAGGAAATCAATTACCCTCTCTGACCCTAGTTTAATTCCACATATAATTAAAATGATAAATTCCAGGTTCCAGTGTTGCCCTGAATGTGAAAATTAGTGGATGTATTTCAATTACAGGGTACAGAGAAAACGTTCAGGAAATACTCTTTATTTTTCTTTATCCAGCTTACTTAACTGACAGGGACCAGCCTAGCATTTTGTTTTGTGTTTTATGACTGTTTTTACAAAGTTTCCTGGCATGTTTTATTCTTAATAATTTCTTTAAACTTCAGGGTTAGATCTAAAGATTATTATTGTCTCCCTCAGATGCCTCCGGGGATGACTGAAGTTTAATAGAATCTCATTCCTCCACAGAGACCACCCTGTAGGGATGTATCTGGGGACAGCCATCAGCCCAAGCTGTTCCACACTCACCTTGAGTAGAAAGGAGGACAGGTGGTTCCCTTGAGCCAGCAACACATGCATGGAGGCCAGCTTGGGTTTGGCTTCCTGTCAGTGCATCTGCCTCCAGCAGCTACCCTCTCCTCACAGACCAAATGGGCCACAGTGGGAAATTGTTCTTAAAAAGAAACTCCTAGGCCCTTGAGCAAAAAGTTGATCCCATTACCCATCAGTCTTCATTATAATAAGAAATTAGAACTGAGAAGTACCCACAGAGAACTCAGAGCCGGCCCCTCCCCTCCCCAGCAGAGGATCACTCTCCAATTACCCCACATAAAACTTGGATAATTACAAATTGTATATAGAAAGCTTCATTTTAAGAAACCCAGTTCCAGACTCCTTCCTATCACTTTCTGCTGTTCTATGGACCCAAAAGAGCCTGGATAGCTACTGGAATCACTGATCATTTGTAAGAGCAAATAGCCAGTCTCAGACTACAGAATCCAGTAAAGCACACATTGGGGTCACTTGTGAACTGATGCTCTAGTATGGGAGGGGCTTCTACTTTCTCCAAACTTCGAAGCTCTGGAGAATATCAAATATGCTTATGAAAGTTTCCAGACTAGCCATCCCAGCTTCCATCCAGAGGGCCATCGGAGGGTGAGTTTGCTTCGGGCCTCCGGCAGGGGCCCAGTGAGGAGGAGCTAGGACTTTCCCCGACCCCTTAGACTCCCAGGTCAGCCTGCACTGCTGGCTCCACCCTGCTAGCGCCCCCGCCAGCCATCCCAGCTTCCATCCAGAGGGCCATTGGAGGGGTGAGTTTGCTTCAGGCCTGCGGCAGGGGCCCGGCGAGGAGGAGCTCGGACTTTCCCGACTCCATAGACTCCCAGGTCAACCTGCAGTGCTGGTTCCACCATGCTAAGCTCTCCCGCCTGCCACCCCAGCTTCCATCCAGGTACAAATTTCTATATTTCTCCCTTCCCACTGGGGCCATAAAATTTCCCCAGCTCAGCTGCCTTGCACACTGGGCCTGCTCTGTAAGCGCATCCTGGAAAGAGGGAGTGCCTGTGCTTCAATAGCCTACCTGAGGAAAGGTAGGCATTCTATCAGTGAACTCCCTGCCCAACAAGGGAACCTGACCCACTACCAGAAGTTCCAATAGAGAGCATTTGAACGAAGAGATGGGCAGACGCCAAGGCAAGACCTCCTCCAACAATCTGAAAAACAACACAGTCCTACAACAGTCCAACAACAGTCCTACAACACAAGGACTTGAACACTCTATCCCAGATGAAGTGGAAAAAAGTGCCATTATGAAAGCAATAGAGTCCCTTAAACAGGATATGAATAACTCCCTTAAAGAATTGGTCGAGAAGTATAACAAAAAGTTTGAAGAAATGAATATAGAAATGGATGAAAAATATAACAAAAAGTTTGAAGAAATAGGTAAATCCATGAATGATAGCCTGAGAAACCAAGAAAAAACAATCAAACAAGTAAGGGAAACAGTCCAAGAATTGAAAACTGAAATGGAGGCAATGAAGAAAATACAAAACGAGAACCGGCTGGATATGGAAAAACCTAGGTAAACGAACAGAGACTACAGAATCAAGCATAACCAGTAGAATACAAGAGATAGAAGAACGAATCTCAGATTCTGAAGATACCATAGAGAAAATAAATGCTCTGGTCAAAGAAAACGGCAAATCCAACAAATTCTCTTCACAAAACATTCAGGAAATCTAGGACACAATAAAAAAACCAAATCTAAGAATAATAGGGATTGAAGAAGGAGAAGAACTGCAGATCAAAGGCCCAGAAAATATATTTAACAAAATTATAGAAGAAAACTTTCCCAATCTAAAGAACGATATTCCTATGAAGGTTCAAGAAGCATACAGAACACCGAATAGACTAGATCAAAAAAAAAAGTCCCCTCGCCATATAATAATCAAAACACAAAACATTCAGATTAAAGAAAGACTATTAAGAGCTGCAAAGGAAAAAGGTCAAGTGACTTATAAAGGTAAACCTATCAGGCTTACACCAGACTTCTCTATGGAAACCATGAAAGCCAGAAGATCCTGGATAGAGGTACTGCAGAAACTAAGAGACCATGGATGCAAACCCAGACTACTATACCCAGCCAAGCTATCGTTCACTATCAACAGAGAAAACAAAATATTCCAGGATAAAAATAAATTTAAACAATTCGTAGCCACAAATCCAGCCCTACAGAAAGTAATAGAAGGAAAATCGCAACCCAAGGAATCCAACATTGCCATCACTGCCTACAATAACCCAGACATCTAGCGACCCTTCACAACCACAACTCAAAGAAGAGAAACACACAAACTCTACTACACACACACACACACACACACACACACACACACACAAATAATAAATGGAATCAACAACCACTGGTCATTAATATCACTTAATATTAATGGACTCAACTCACCTATAAAAAGGCACAGACTTAGAGACTGGATAAGAAAACAGGATCCAACATTCTGCTGTTTAAAAGAAACATACCTCAACCACAGAGATAGACATCTACTCAGAGTAAAGGGTTGGGAAAAGGTTTTCCAAGCAAACGGATTTAAGAAACAAGCTGGTGTTGCCATTCTAATATCTAACAAAATTGACTTCAAACTAAAATCAATCAGAAGAGATGGAGAAGGATATTTTATACTCATAACAGGAACAATTAATCAGGAGAAAGTCTCAATCCTGAATATCTACGCCCCCAAAATAAAAGCACCCACTTATATAAAAGAAAAACTTTTAGAACTCAAGGCAGTCATCAAACCACACACACTAATAGCAGGAGACTTCAACACAACTCTCTCACCAATGGACAGATCAATCAAACAGAAACTCAACAGAGAAGTAAGAGAATTGCTAGAGGTAATGAATCAAATGGACTTAACAGATATCTATAGAACATTCTACCCAAAAAGGAAAGAATATACCTTCTTCTCTGCAGCTCATAGAACCTTCTCGAAAATTGACCACATACTCAGTAACAAAGCAAACTTCCACAGATACAAAAAAATATTAGTAATCACCTGTGTCTTGTCGGATCACCATGGAATAAAGTTAGAATTCAATAACAATTCGAATTCCAGAAAACCTACAAATGCGTGGAAGTTGAACAGTCAACTACTGAATCATCCTTGGGTCAAGGAAGAAATAAAGAAAGAAATTAAAGTCTTCCTTGAATTTAATGAAAATAAAGACACAGCATACTTAAACCTATGGGACACAATGAAAGCAGTTCTAAGAGGAAAGTTCATAGCACTAAGTGCCCAATTAAAGAAAACGGAGAAAGCATATATTGGAGACTTAACAGCACACCTCAAAGCTCTGGAAAAAAAAGAAGCAGACTCTCCCAGGAGGAGTAGAAGATTGAAAATAATCAAACTGAGGGCTGAAATCAACAAAATAGAAACACAGAAAACAATCCAAAAGATCAACGAAACAAAAAGTTGGTTCTTGGAGATAATCAACAAGATTGACAAACCCCTAGCCAAACTAATCAAATGGCAGAGAGAGAACACTCAAATTAATAAGATCAGAAATGAAAAGGGGGACATAACAACAGACACAGAGGAAATTCAGAGAATCATTAGATCTTACTACGAGAGTTTATATGCCACAAAGTTGGAAAATGTACAAGAAATGGATTGGTTTTTAGATAAATACCATTTACCAAAGTTAAATCAAGAGCAAGTGAACAATCTAAATAGACCTATTAGTCGCGAAGAATTAGAAGCTGTTATCAAAAACCTCCCTACCAAAAAAAGCCCAGGACCAGATGGTTTCAATGCAGAATTCTACCAGAACTTCCAGGAAGAGCTAATACCTATACTCCTTAATGTATTTCACAATATAGAAACAGAAGAGTCATTGCCAAACTCTTTTTATGAAGCTACTGTTATCCTGATACCAAAACCACACCAAGACACAACCAAGAAAGAGAATTACAGGCCAGTCTCACTCATGAACATTGACGCTAAAATACTCAGTAAAATACTGGCAAACCGAATCCAAGAATACATTAGAAAAATTATCCAGTATGATCAAGTGGGCTTCATCCCAGAGATGCAGGGCTGGTTCAACATACGCAAATCTATCAATGTAATCCATCATACAAATAAACTGAAAGAAAAAAACCATATGATCATTTCATTGGATGCTGAAAAAGCATTTGACAAAATTCAACACCCCTTTATGATAAAAGTGTTGGAGAGATTGGGTATACGAGGATCATACCTAAATATAATAAAAGCAATATATAGCAAGCCAACAGCTAACATCAAATTGAACAGAGAGAAACTCAAAGCCATTCCACTAAAATCAGGAACACGACAAGGCTGTCCACTCTCTCCATACCTCTTCAATATAGTGCTTGAAGTTCTAGCAATAGCAATACGACAACATAAGGGGATCAAGGGGATTCGAATTGGAAAGGATGAAGTTAAACTTTCGTTATTTGCAGACGATATGATAGTGTACATAAGCGACCCCAAAAACTCTACCAAAGAACTTCTACAATTGATAAACACTTTTAGTAATGTGGCAGGATACAAGGTCAACTCCAAAAAAATCGGTTGCCCTCCTATACACAAAGGATAAAGAAGCAGAGAGGGAAATCAGAGAAACATCACCTTTCACGATAGCCACAAATAGCATAAAATATCTTGGGGTAACTCTAACCAAGGAAGTGAAAGACCTATTTGACAAGAACTTTAAGTTCTTGAAGAAAGAAATTGAGGAGGATACCAGAAAATGGAAAGACCTCCCCTGTTCTTGGATTGGGAGAATCAACATAGTAAAAATGGCAATTCTACCAAAAGCAATCTATAGATTCAACGCAATTCCCATCAAAATTCCATCAAACTTCTTCACAGACCTTGAGAGAACAATAATTAAGTTTATATGGCAAAACAAAAAACCCAGGATAGCCAAAACAATCTTATACAATAAAGGAACTTCTGGAGGCATTACCATCCCCGACTTCAAACTCTATTACAGAGCAACAGTATTGAAAACAGCTTGGTATTGGCATAACAACAGAGAAGTCGACCTATGGAATCGAATAGAAGACCCGGGTATTAACCCACAAACGTATGATCACCTGATATTTGACAAGGGAGCTAAAGGTATACAATGGAAGAAGGAAAGCATCTTTAACAAATGGTGCTGGCATAACTGGATGTCAACCTGTAGAAGAATGAAAATAGATCCATATCTATCACCATGCACAAAACTCAGGTCCAAATGGATTAAAGACATCAACATTAATCCAACCACTTTGAACCTGATAGAAGAGAAAGTGGGAAGTAGTCTACAAGATATAGGCACAGGAGACCAGTTCCTAAGCAGAACCCCAGGAGTGCAGACAATAAGAGAAGCAATGAATAAATGGGACCTACTGAAACTGAGAAGCTTCTGTAAAGCAAAGGACACTGTCAGTAAGATCAAAAGGCTACCTTCCGACTGGGAGAAGATCTTCACAAATCCCTCATCAGACAAAGGTCTGATCTCCAAAATATACAAAGAACTACAGAAACTAGACAATAAAACTTTAATTAACCCAATTAAAAAATGGGGTACTGAACTGAACAGAGAATTCACAACAGATGAACTCCGAATGGCCAAAAGGCACTTAAGGTCATGCTCAACCTCCTTAGCGATCAGGGAAATGCAAATCAAAACCACTTTGAGATACCATCTTACACCTGTCAGAATAGCTAAAGTCAAAAACACCAATGATAGCCTATGCTGGAGAGGATGTGGGGTGAGGGGAACACTCATCCATTGTTGGTGGGAATGCAAACTTGTGCAGCCACTGTGGAAATCAGTGTGGCGGTTTCTCAGGAAACTGGGAGTTAACCTCCCTCAGGACCCAGCATTTCCACTCTTGGGAATATACCCAAGAGATGCCCTATCATACTATAAATCTATTTGTTCAACTATGTTCATAGCAGCACTATTTGTAATAGCCAGAACCTGGAAACAACCTAGGTGCCCTCAATAGAAGAATGGTTAATAAAGTGTGGAACGTATACACATTAGAGTTTTACTCAGTGGTAAAAAACAATGGCATCTTGAATTTTGCATGCAAATGGATGGAAATAGAAAACGCTTTACTGAGTGAGGTAAGCCAGACCCAAAAAGAGGAATATGGTATGTATTCACTCATATGTGGATTCTAACCATAATTAAAGGTCTTTGAGCCTATTATTCGTGATCCTAGAGAAGCTAAATAAGAAGGTGAACCTGATGAAAATCATGTAGCTATCTGTCTGGAGATTGGAAATAGACAAGAGTCCCAGGTAACCTCGGGTGCATGGGGGGGGGTGGGAGGGTTGTTGGAAGGGGAGAGGGTTAGAGAGAAGGGAATAGGAGAAGAATGGGGAAAGCTAGGTGGACTGGGATGGGGGGAGGGAGGAAGGATGGATATGAGATCAGGGAAGAATATATTTCAACTAAGGGAGTCATCTTAGGGTTTACAGGAGACTTGATTATAAATGGGATCACAGGTCCAAGGAAATCCCCAGATTGTTCTCTGGACAGAAGAGAGGGTGCCTGAAACGGCCTAGGCCCATAACCATACTGATGAATATTTTGCTTATCACCATAGAACCTTCATCTGGCGATGGATGGAGATAGAGACAGAGACCCACATCGTAACACTGGACTTAACTCCCTAGGTCCAAACGAGAAGCAGAAGGGAATAGATCGTGAGCAAAGACGGCAAGATCAGAGAGAACCTTCATCCCACGATGGATGGCGATACAGATGAAGACCCACATTGGAGCACCGGACTGAGCCCCCCAAGGTCCAAATGAGGAGTAGAATGAGGAAGAAAATGAAAAAGGAAATAAGGACTACGAGGGATGTGATCACCCACTGATACAAGGGGACGGATCTAATGAGTTTACCAAGGCCAGCTGGACTGGGCCTGAACGAGGACGCAATCCAACCAGATTCTCTGAATGTGGCCGGATTCTCTGAATGTGGCTGGCCGGAGTCTTTCTGAAAAGCCATTGACAATGGCACTGGGACTTGTTTCCTCTGCATATACTGGATTTTGCGGATCCAGTCCATCTGGACACTCACCTTCCTGGACCTGGATGGAGGCGGGAGGAACTTGAACTTCCCACTGGGCAGGAAACCCTGACTGCTCTTAGGGATGGAGAGGGAGGAGAAGAGGGAGTGGGGGGAGTGGGAGGGTGTTGGGAGGAGGGGTGGAAATGGAAACTTTTATAATTTAATAAAATTACAAAAAAAAAAGAAAAGAAAGTTTCCAGACTATTATCAGAAATGCTGGGGAAAGGATAGAACAACTTTTGAACCACTGATAACCCACTGGCTCTAAAGTTGTGGAGGAGAAGCCAAAATCTCTATGTTCTAACAAGCCACCCAGGAGAAGTTCATGCACAATCCAGTTTGAGAACCACCAGACTAGATCAGTGATTTTCATTTCCCACACTAACTCAAACAATTCATGCTGTCTCCATCTTCCAACTTGGCTGATAGGAGAGAAAAAACAAGTGCCAAAATGTCATGTTGGAACAGTTGGAGACTACCGAAGACTGTCATAAAATGATCAGATTCTGGAAAAGGGCCAACAGGAGCCATGTTTTCCGTGCTTTCATGGAAGGCTGATGCAGGAACCTAGGCCTTACACAAAAGAGCAGAGTTGTAGAATAGAAGCTGCAGACACCTTTTGCTTTCAAATGCAGGCCAGATGTGCCCTTCTAAGCATCTCCCTGTCTGGCTGGTGAGTTGCAGCAGCTGAGCCCAGGTACTAGGAGTCAGGGCCAAACACTCCCCAGTCATCAGTAGTAGCAATTACTGTCCATAAATTGCAAAGCCCTTATTTGCACAAGACACTGAAGAAAGAAACTATTGACAAAACCTTTTTTATATCTAAGATGTCTCTTTTCCTTGGTTGGGGTAGTTGCTTGGCTTCTTGATCATTTCCAGACCTGAGTCTCCCATAGAGCTCAAGCGGGTGCCCCAATAGGGAAGGTTTGCTTGTCTTTCCCTAGGTATCGACTCACTTGTATCATCCTTTAGACAGAAGAACTCTTCTCCAGTGATGATGTGGCATCTTTGTCTGGGTCGGAAGAGAGGCACATTCCTTCACAACTTTGGTGTTCTGCTAGTGACAAAGAGCCTGGAATATTTTGAAATCTGTCAAATCCTGAAAGAGGCGATGTTTTGATGAGACAGATTATACTCTCCAGGAAACATAGATAAGGAAAAATAATAAAATGAGCATACCCAGGCTTTCCCCTCAGCTTTAACAAGGCTAGGTAATATCCCAGAAGCCCCGGTGTGGCTTACCCGTTTGATTACCCTTTCTGAGAAATTTTATGCTAACCACACCTTTCTGTTTTCATAGATTCTGACATTTATCTACATTGCTTTAAAAACAGATTTATATTTGCTCTTCTTGGGTTTAACATAAATAGAATCATAATGTTGACTATTTTCTGGGCTACTTCTTCAGCACAATGTAATATTTTGGGGATTTATTCACACCACAATTTGTAACTATAATTCACTTGTTTCTACTGATGCCCAATATTACATTGCATGGATATACTAATACCTCTTTATCTCTCCTACTGTTTCATACACATAAATTTCTCCCTCTTGCTGATGGTGCTTCAAACATTAATGCATGTATTTTCTCACGAACTTTCTCCAGAGTATTTCAGGGTGTGTACTGATGAAATGAACTGCTAAACTATACCACATTCTCATTTTTCAGGTTCACTAGAAAATGTGCAACTGTTCATGTGTAAATGGAATTTGACAATAACCAATAATGATGAGGATGTGTATCAGAGGAGATTCTTACCTACTTCCAGCAGGGGCATATTTTTTTAATAAAACTACTCTGGAAAGCAATGTATAAATGTATTCCAGAGTCAGAAACAATGCTTGAATAAAAGGATAGTGAATAAGGCGTTCTATAAATCCTTAGACGGCACTTCTGGAAGCCACATTAGGATACTTAAACAAATTTGCATCGGAGTTAGAGATCCTCCACTGAACACAAGCACATCCACGGTGGAAAATCCTGTTTGTAATGGAAGAAACCATTGTAATTACTCTTCAGGCTAACTGGTTGTTTCCTCATAGAACAGGGCTACACTGAGGCCCACTTAGTTCCCAGCTATAGGCAGACAGAACATTAAAGAAAGATGGCGAGGGAAACATAGGCAACCTCTGTTGCCTACACGTCATGCATCCTTCATCTCTCCTGCTCTAGCCGCTTCTACTCTTGATATCTACTGCCGAGAATATTAGTGGCTGAAAGACAAAATGTCACAAACTTTCACAATATTGCAATTCTTTCAACCTGATTATCGAATTGTTTTCTTCAAGGGTACTCATTCACATGAACCAAACAACTATCATGGAATTAGTGTGTACTGTGAAAGAGGCCCCAGCTGAAACACAGTATAACCTAAAGCCTGCAGGAAAGTCTGGGAAGATAGTTTTCAAAGGGAGTTTGAGAAGGAAAGGCATGTCTGGCACAGAAAGCATGCTCAGAAAAGAGACGATGTTTCACTGCTGACGAAATTCTGCTGGGCAAGCTCTCTGTTCAGGAAACAACCCATCACAGTGAAGGAATGCCCTTGCATAAAGCCAGCCTGAAAAGTCAGGAAAGAGCAATGTGTTGCATTCTTGTCATTTCAATGTTAATAATATGTAAGGAAATGTGTGTTGAAACACTGTTTTCACACAAGCTGAATGCTCAAATGTTACAGTGACAGCACCAAAAAGAAGTCATCAGTTTGTGGGTGCCCATGCGCACACACACACACACACACACACACACACACACACACACACACAATCATTTGGAAAACCAGGGGGCTGGAGAGAAGCTATGAGTCTAAGAGTATTTGTTTCTCTTGTAGAGGACCCTGACTCCATTCCCAGCACCCACATGGTGGTTCGAAGTCATCCATAAGTACAATTACAGGGGATTCATAGTCCTCTTCTGTCTTCTGTGGGCACAGACATGCTTATAGTACACATACATGTATGTATTAGGAGAAACATTCATACACATAAAATAATTAAAAACAAATATTTTAAAAGCTTAAAAAGGTGGATAATTTTAAGTAACAATCTAGAAGGGAAGCAGATTCGACTTTCAGGTTCCTATGTCATCCAGTTAACCCTTCCAATTCTGGAATCAACTATTACAAATTACAGGTATACAAACGAAACAGGAAACAATACTTCTGTGTTTTCAACCGAAGAAAATTTATGAAGAAAAGTTGAAGGAAAAAAATGACAAAACATCTTTAAAGAAGTTTATACACTGGCCTGTTTTCTTTCGTTTTGTTAAAAGGGTTTCTCTGTGCATTTCTGGCTGTCCTGGAACTTGCTCTGTTGACCCGGCTGGCCTCCCAAACTCAGATCCACCTGCCTCTACCTCCAGAGTGCTGGGATTACAGGTGTGCACCCTTCATAGCCTGGCCGACAAAACTTTAAGAGAACTCTGAAACATTTTCAAAAAGCAGGAGGAATTCATGTGCAAAGAAGGTCAAGAAATCAAGCATAAGCAGTCATGAGAATGTTGCTGAAGAGGGAAATACGAAATAAAACCGTGTAAAATATTGGAACTGAAAATTATAAAAAGTGGAGGGGGAATTTTCTTAGAAAGATTCAGCAGGCAAGCTAATAATAAAGGACAAGTGCACCTAAACAAAGGAAAAACAGTTGTTGCTAACTTTCCTGGGGAACACAAAAAAATAATGGAGAAAATTCATAAGTCCTAAGAGGTTCACGTATGAAGAAAATCACAGTAGAAAGGGGGAGAAATGAAGAAAGACAAAAAGCATTTTTAAATCATGACAAAAATACCTAATATTTTATGGAATGCATCAGTCTACAAACCCAGGAAGTTCAATGGTATCTAAATAGAGTCAACAGAGAGATCCACATAAGTCATATATTAATCAAAATGTCACAGGCCTTTTTCAATAAGAAATTGTGTTAGAAATAACAAGAAAAGAGCCTAGAGAGATGGCTTAGTGGTTAAGAGCTCTGACTGCTCTTCCAGAAGACCTGGGTTCAATTCCCAACACCTACCTGGTGGCATAGAGTAGTCTGCAGCTTGAGTGCCAGAGGATCTGATACTCTCTTCTGAACTCCATGGGCACTGCATGCATGTGGTACACAGACATAGCATGCAAAGCAAAATACCCACATACATAAAACAAATAAATAAGAACACTAAAAAGTAAGCATTAAGAGAAAAGCAAACCACCATGTAAAAAGAATTTTCACTAAAACAAGGAAACAATTTAAATAGAGAAAAAAAGCAAGAAGATAGCAAAATATCATATTTAAATGACTTAGGGAGAAATGTCAACTAAAAATTCAAAGGCAATAAAGACACCCTTCCAAATCAAGGCAGGTCCCAACACGCCAAATTGAGACTGTTCCAAGTCCTTCAATAGGAATTCAAAGACATTGGATAACAACTCAAAGCTGCACAACAAAATATATCTTTGACAAAGGTAATTTTTCATTTCTATGTGACTTAGATGACGAATGAATAAAATAATTATAAATCTGTGTTATTGAACACAATGTGTAAAGATATAACTTGTGACAACAGCATAGTGAGGATCAAGTTATGTGGAGCAGATATTCTGCTTATTATTAAAGTAGATATTAATTAATACCAGATTGTCATAAATTCAAGATGTTATTTGTAACCTCCTATAATAACCCATAATTATAATCCATGGTAACCACTAAAAATACATCTAAAAATAAGCACACAAGAAGAAATGGAAAGAGAGTCAAATAGTATATTACAAATTCAGACAAACCCAAAAGCAGAATTCAAATATCAAGAAAAAAGATATTAAAAAATCAAGTAAGACAATGTAAATATTCTTTATTTAATGATTATTTAATGCATCCCAATGGATTAAATTCCCCAGTCAATCTATAGAGCTCAATAAAATAGAATTTTAGAAACAACAGAATTAATGCTTTCAATAGGAAGTTTAATTTTGACTTGAGAACAAGGCTATTGTTTCAATGGACTCTTCCCTCATAATAAAGCATGTGTCAGAACTGTAAATCTCAATGAAAACATTAAGGAGTGGAATCAGTAAGCAGTAATAAAGCCAAGAACTCTCTGCTCTGTGAATGGAATAACACCAATTATAAAAGGGTTTAAAACTAAAATTTTGATTTCTTGACCTTTTTTTGCCCTTCTGCTTTCTGCCGTGAATGACAGCAAAAACATAAAAAATCTTGCTAGATGTCAACTGCCTCATCTTAGATTTCTGATCTCTATAACTGTACAAAGTAAATCCGCATTCACTATAAATCATACAGTCTATGGAATACTGGTACAGTAGCACAAAATGGACCAAGAGAGAACTTTGGTACCAAAAAGATGGGCTATAACAGATAATAGAAAATTTCGAAATGAATGATTACAGGCAGGAAGAATTTAGGGGAATGGGTGAGAAAGAGCCTCAATAGCTGTAAATGGAGCATCAAGAGCAATTCTGTTAAGGTCTTGAGAAAAGAAATATATGAGAAGCCCAGAACATCTCATAAATTGCTTAAGAGCTCACAATGAGAAATGTACATGGTAAAAGTCATTGTAATGAAGACTTGGATGAAATGGAATAGGAAGTTGTTGGGAAATTGAGGTAAAGGCTATCTTTGTTCGGTGGAACTTGGACTAATTGTGTCTGGGTCCTACCACTTCAAAAGTAACTGTCTAGAATAGCTGGCAGAGGAATCTGAACAGAAGACTATTCAAGGAACTTCATAGCTCCATAAGGCTGTAGACAATAAAAGGGACAGAGACATCCTATTTAAAAATGGAATTTATAGCATTAAAATGTTCTGATTCTGTCCTCCTTTTAATACACTAGTTGAAGATATTATTTGTGGTATTAAATAGATTTTATAACCAAACCAGGATGTGGTTATGTGTGTATGATTGTAGTAATTGTAGCTGAATGTTTGATATCTCTGTGTTTAAATGTCAACACTTCATACTTAAACATATGAAAGATGGGTTAAATAATTCTGAAAGATTATCCTGACCATGTAAAGAATACAAAAACATGCTCAGACAAGAATTCTAAAGGTATGACCAGTTTACTACTTACTAAACATACTGGTGTGGATAAACATATTCCTTAAAACAGTGGGAAGTGATCATGAAAGCATTTTGGAAATCTTTTTTATTTTTCTGCTTATTTGTATGTAGACTGTATTGCATGTTGTATATGCCATGAAACTCATTTCTCAGTGTCTTTCTCTACTACTTTCAACCTTTATTCATTTATTCAAGTGTTCATTTTGATATAACGTCTTTCAATGAACCTAAAACTCATGACTAGATTGAACAGACAGGAAGCCCCTAGGATCTTCCTTTCTCTGCTTTCTAGTATTGAGATTATAGGTACATTCCTTCATACCTGACTTTACTGGGTGTTGGAGAATTTGAATTCAAGCCTTCATTTATGAAAGATGTTGACCCATTATTCAATCCTTACTTTAGAAACAGTTGAAACAAGTTCTAGCTTCAAAGGTAAGGTTTTTAAAGATGCCCCCTTGTGACCTTAGCATTCACCTCTAGGTCTGTCTTAGTTGGGATTTCTATTTCTATGATGAAACGTCATGACCCAAAAGTGAGCTGGGGAGGGAAGTTTATTGGCTTTCCATGGTTTGTTCAGCCTGTTTTCTTACAGAACCCAGGACTACCAGTCCAGGGATGGTACCATCCACCATGGCCTGGGCCCTCTCCCATAGATCACTAGTTGAGAACATTCTTTACAGCTGGATCTCATGGAGGTATTGCCTTAACTGAGGTTCTTTACTCTCTGATAACTAGTTTGTGTCAAGTTTGCACAGAACCAGTCAGTACAAGGGCTATTTCTGAACTCTGTTCCCCAATTTTTAATGCACACCTCTTCTTCTTCCTTCCTATTCATGGCTCACAATGACCCAGGTATGGCTTTTACTTCACTGTGGAGAGCATAAGTGGTCAGTGTTAGTAGCATCAATGAGTTATTAACTCTGCAGACATTTAAGGAAAGGAGCTATGTGTTGTGGGCACGCTGCTTGTTTGTTCCTGGCTGCTCAGGAAATCCCACATCAACTATGGAGACAGATAAGACAACAAATATATGTCAAAGGATGTATTGGATATTCTGATGGACTTGGCAAGATATACTGTTAAGAGTGAAATTACCCATAGATCCCACTAGTGAAATGTGCAACTCTGGGAAATAAAATCAACTAATGGATGGATGAGGAAGTGTCAAACAAATATATAACGCAATATTCCTCAGCTATAAAGAAAAATAATTTAAAAAATATGGGTAAATGAAACTAAAAAAAAATTATACTGAGGTCATCCAGACTCCAGAAAGACAAATGTAACATGTTCTCTCTCATTTGTGGATTTAGATTTGAATCTTCTGTATGTTTAACTTGAATTGCATGCAGAAGTCATGTAATTAGAGACAAATCCTTGGGAATATATCCACTAAGGGAGGGGAAATGATATAGTTAAAACAAACATAAGGAGTGATATTAGGAGGAAGTTTTACCAAAAGTGAAGAGTTAGAAAAACTTTATATGGGAACCTATGATCTTGCAACCCAAGGAGAAATTATAATTAGAAGGATATTGGAATTCATCCGACATGAAAACTGGAAGCACACCTTGTCAAATGTTTAAGAGGAGATGAGTATAGGTGGTAGAAGATACTGGGGTGTAGAGAGTAGGTTAACCAAAACTAAGGTGCATGAGGAATCCTTATACAAATCTGTTAGTGTGTATGCTAATAATATTACAATCTAAAAAGGAGCATTTGATCTTAAGCATGCTGCATGGATGGAAAACACTGATACCAATGGACATGATTATTTAATGGCAGTCTAGTTAACAGGTATGGATATCTCCCTATAAGTCATGGAGGCCCTAGAGATACACAAAATGGGACAACCAATTCCATTTCACATGATTTTCCTTTATAATTAAATTATAAAACCATATGTGAGTTGATAAGCCTGTATGTGGCCATTCTGAATTGGTACTAGGATATGTTGAGTTCTGAGGTATTAGGATAGAATTAAAGAGATTTGTGAAAAGGACACAAATGACAAGGGGCTGTAATGGCACTTTGAATCTGTAGTTAAAAAGCATATGTTTGAAAACTGAGTTGCTACCACATCAATAAGAAGTAGCACCTTTACAGAATGGTTACAACATTAGGACTCCATCCTGATGAACAGAATAATATTAACTATAAAAGGGCTTACTTCTCACTTATGATTTATTACTCTCTAGTGTTTGCTCTATCATTCTTCTCATCTCGTTCCATGGGGTGACACAATAAGGTCCCAACCAGATGACGTCTCCTTAAGTTTGAACACTCCATTTTCCTGAACTGCATAAAATATATTTATGTTCATTATAAATTGCTCTTCTCATTCTATTCTGTTGTAGAGATAGAAAATAGACAAACTCGGGCATAAATATGTTGAAAGTGAAAAGATGGAAAAATCTATTACATGCAAATGACAGCCAAATTAGTCCTAGAGTAGCTGTGCTAATTCCAAATACAATAAACCTTAAGTAAAACACTACTGCATGACACAAAGAAGTGCATTGTATGTCTTTTAAAGGGTCAGTTTATCAAGAAGCCATAATGATTACAAAATGCATGCAGCAAAGCAGAGATGGAGCAAACAAGAAGAAAACAGAAGAGGTAAGAACTCAGTTCTGCAGTAATATTTGAAGACTTCAATACACTACCTTTAATTATGGATATGACATACAGACTGAAGGTAAATAAAGATTCAGAGGACATTAACAATACTACAGATCAAGGAAATGTGATAGGAACATATAAAACACTCAGTCTAAAAGCAGCAGAAGACACATTCTCCAGAAAAGACATAATATATTTGTTCACAAACAAGACCAACTGAATTAAAAAGTATTGTTACCAAAACAGAATAGATAAAAACTACTAAGTATTGGACATCTTGTATTTTAAAAGGGCACAGAGGAATGAGAAGTACAACACATCCTTAACCAAACAGTGGGTAAAAGAAGAAATCCCAGCAGAAATCTAGAAAATGTAAATGAATGAATATAAATAAAATCAGCATAATAAAAGCCAAGGAATTCAGCAGAAGCCACATGCAACAGAGTTCCCTGACTGCAAAACACTTCATGATAAAGTGGTATACACCTGTAATTTCACTACACCAGGAAGCAGAGGCAGGAGTATTAGATTTGAGGCTAGCCTGGACTTCAAAGAGCCTGTCACACAAGAAAACAAAAACAAACAAGCAAAAATAGTACATGACGAGTTCACAGTAGAAAACTTGCTTGTTAAAGATTTAAAATGCTTCATAAAATACAGTGGTCTAAATTTAAATTGAGAACATTAAAAGAATTATATGAGCCAAGTGAGATTTGTTCTAGAAATGCAAGAGTAGCTTAACATAGGAAAACCAATCAATACAATACATTATTCAAATAAATGAAGGGGAAATAGTAACCTCAATTAATGGAGAAAGTATTTTGAAAAATCCAATACTTTACTTTTTCATTATTTTTCAACGATTTAAATTGTTTTTGGTTCCTGTGTGTGTGTGTGTACGTGAATGTGTATGTGTGCATGTACAAGTGTGTGGTGCCTATAGAGGCTAGAAACAGCACTGAATCCTCCAGGGTTGGACTTACATTTGGTCTGACATGGGTATTAGGACCTCAACTTTGGTCCTCTGCAAGGACATCAAAAATTCTTAACTGCTGAGCTATCTCTCCAGCCTCATCTGTGATTTTTAAAAGGCACTTAGGGAAAAAAAACCAGGAATATAAGTAAGTTTAATATGTACTATAGATTTCTAAAAACCTATGCTTACACCATAGGCAATGACAAAAGTTGCTAAGATAAGGGAAAAGTTAAATATACTTGCTTTCAGTGTTGTAAATAATTCAAGTTGTACTGAAAGTTTAAACCAGAGTAATTGGGCAAGAAAACAACAACAAAGGGTATATAAACTGGAAAAGAAACCAAGTCCCTCTAATTTTAGATAGAGGTGGTGTGACCTTACACATATATATATTCTTTAAAAGAATCTATAAAAAACTATGGATATTATCCAAAAAAATCCTGAACATTTAAGAGTAGATATTATCAAACTGTGAAAAATATGTTCTAATAATATACCAGTGTTAAAGAACCAAAAAAAGAAATTCACAAGATAGTTCCACCTGTAGTAGCATCCATAAGAACAAGTTACCTGGGAACAGAAGTTGAGCTCCAGAATTTTTAAGAAATAAATTAAAACAAAGTATAAAATGTAAATACATTAGATACATAGATTAGGAATTCTTATATATCAAAACATTACTTAAAGTGACTCATAAATTCAATGTAATTCCTATTAACATTTCAACTGCCATTTTTAACTTAAAATTGTTTTGACTGAGAGAGGTACCAGGTGGTAAAGGTGAGTCCCCTGCAAGAACATTAAACACCCTTAACTACTGAGTCATCTCAGCATGGTTAACCATGTAATTCAAGATGATGTCAAACTCATAGTAACCCTCCTGCTTCATCCTCTGGAGTTCTAACTTTGCAAGCATGAGCAAGCATGTCTGCACACAGCTATTTTTAAATAGGTGTACCATGTACTGTATTTCATTATGCCATGTACTGTGCATATCAATTTTGTCTTTCACACTACTTTGACCACTGTGCTGCTTCCTTTCTAGTACCCACAATAGTTCCCCCTTCTACTTTCATGTTTTATATATGAAAGTTTTAAAATATAAATTCTATATAAAACGGAAAACATGTCTCTGAATCCTGCTTCTTTTGCTTAACATGGTTATCTTCAATTTCAAATATTTTTCTATAGGTGACAAAATTCTTTTGTTTTGTATTTTTTTTTTTGAGACAGGGTTTCTCTGTGTCACAGTCCTGGCTGTTCTGGAACTCCCTCTGAAGACAAGACTGGCATCAAACTTACTGAAATCTGTCTGCCTCTGCCTTCCAAGTGTTGGGATTAAAGGTATATACCACCACTCTCTGGCAATTTATTTTTCTTTATGACTAAATAAAAGTCTATGTGGATATTTTTACTTTGTCTATTCATCTGTTTACTGGAATTATCTAGGCTGGTTTCATATCTTGGGTGTGGTGAATACTGCCCCAATAAACAGAATTATAGGAATCTCCCAAAAGTTATTCTTAAAGAAATGGACCATACAACCTTCAAAGACATATTTAAAGACATCCTAAGTAGGTAAAATAACATAAGGCAAAAAGATTAAATGCATGTGGACTCTTAATTTCTTAATTCAAAACTTACATCTAAGCTATAGAAACTACCGTGCACTGGCATAAGAGTACATACAGAACATTAAAGGAACCCAAGACATTAACCTAGATGTCTATGGACATCAATGTTTGATCCGGAACAAAGACTCAGTATGGAGGACAATATCTCTATAACAAATAACACTGCAGCAATTAAATAACATTAAAATCAACTCATTTTTACTTCCTTGTTATATCAAATGTGTTGGAGAAAGAGGCGGCTTATAGGTTCCTGGCTGCTCAGTCCAGAAATAATCACACAGAAACTGTATTATTTAAATCACTGTTTAGCCCCTTAGCTGTAGCTTCTTATTGGCTAACTCTTACATCTTAATTTAACCCATTTCCAGTATTTTATATTTTACCATGAGGCTCATGGCCTACCAGCAAGGATGCAGCATGTCTATCTCTGGCAGTGGGCTCCGTAGCTTCCCTCTGACTCTGCCCTTCTTTTTCCCAGCATTCAGTTTAGTTTTCACCACCTACCTATGTTCTACCCTATCAGGTCAAGACAGTTTCTTTATTAACCAATGGTATTCACAGCATACAGAGGGAAATTCCACATCACAAATGCAAAATTTAATTAAATATGAATTAATAACAAAAATAACAGTATTTTATATTATTTTTCACGGCTTTGGATTTGGTAATGAATTCTTAGATATGACACCAAGTGCAAGGCAAAGCAATAAATAACAGGAAACTATCAAGTTTCTGTATATAAAATCAAATGTATCTAAACTAGGCCTGGTGTCATATATCTGGTATACCAGTCACCCAGAAGATTGAGAGGCCTAATAATGAGAAATAAGCTATATGCTATATGATATGATTTGAAGATTATTTAAAGAGCTCTTATAAACAAAAATATAAATGTAAGCATTTAAAAGGATTAAATATATGCTTAATTTAGGTGAAAGACTTAGTCATTTCTCTAAAGAAGATATACACACAACCAATAAAGCACATGAAGAGATGTTCAACATCATTATTCATCAGTAAACTACAAACCAAACCTGAAAAGTGGTACCTGTTCAGATGCATTGAACTGGCGAAATTGTAACAAACAGAAAATCACAAGAGTTGGTGAGGATGTGGTATCCCATGTTCATGGCACATTTTTAGTGCTTGTGCAAAATGTCTTAGCCTCTGTCAATTCTTCAAAAACTTAAATAGAATGACTGTATGACTTTTCCCTTCTAATGGTGGGTATATCCCCACAAAATTAAAATCAGAAATCCAATCAGGTAGGCCAAATATTCTGTAAAAGATGAATAGACTCATTGCAGTATGTGCTGACACAGGCTACAGCAGAGGTAAGTTCCGAAGTTACTGTGCTAAGTCAAGAAGCCAATCACACTAAGGCTAGAATTAGGCAAACATTTCCTTAATGAATACATCCAGGTAGAAGGAGAGAATATAGGTCATTTTCAGTGACTTTGGGAAGAAAAGGCTGCTTAATGGATAGGAATATGCCTTTCAAACAAAGCCAAATTTAAATAATACTTTATAGGCATATACAACATACTTTGATCTTATCCATCCGTCATCACTTCCCTTCAATTATCCCAAGACTTGCCAACCAGCCTTCCTCCTGGCTTATTATTATTGTTGTTGTTGTTACTGCTGTTAACCCTCTGGGTCCAATTAGTACAGACTGTGTAGAAACAGGTATGCAGCCACCAACTGGTTCATAGGTATGCCATATCCTCAAAGGAAAATCACTCTTGCTTCCCAGAAGTCACCAACCGTAACTAACACTTCAGAAAGGAGTGGGGTCATCAGAAACCCCTCCTCCATCTATGCTGGAATTTTATTTTTTCTTTTTTCCCTTTTATTAATTTTTTTGACACTTTTAATCTCAGCACTCAGGAGGCAGAGGTAGGCAGGTCTCTGTGAGTTTGAGGCCAACCTGGTCTACAGAGCAAGCTCCAGGACAGGCTCCAAAACTACAGAGAAATCCTGTCTCAAAAAAACCAAACAACAACAAAAAATTCTTACATAAAATATCCTGATTATGATTTTCTCCCTCTTACTCTTCCCAATTCCTCGCCACCAATCCTCCCATCTGAATCCACCCACTTTCTGTCCCTTATAAGAAGCCATATTATATAACAAATGGTAAAAAAAAATGGTAAAAAAAGAGAAAAAACACAAACTATATAAGTAAAAATTAAATATAAAGAAATAAAACAAATTTTTAAAAAGAAAGAAAAAGCCCTTAAGAGAAAAGGAATGTCCAAAACTGTCCCGGAGTTCATTCTCTCCTGACTGAGCATGTGGTTGAGCACGGCTCTGACCATTAAGAGTTTACCCAAAGACTCGCTTAGAGAAACCAAATTTCCGTTTGCAAGTTGTTACCGATTGGAGATAGTTCTGGGATAAGTGTGTGACCACTTTGCCATTCAGATCTAGGACCCCGGCTTGTACTGACCTGAACAGATCCTGTGCATTCTGCTTCAGTCTCTGGGAGATCCTTTGTGCATTGATCCTGTTGACTTTGCTTTATTTCTTGGTGTCCTCCATCTCCTCTGACTCTTACATTTTTTCTGCCTCCTCTTCCACAGGATTCCTTGAGCCATAGGTGAAGGATTTGATAGAGTATTCCAAGGTTTCTCACCTCTACATGTCTGACTGTAAGTCTTTATATTTCTTTAGATCTGTTGCAGGGGGAAGCTTCTCTGATAATGGCTGAGTAAGGCACTGATCTATAAGTAAAGCAGAATGTCATTAGGAGTCATTTTATTGCTATGTTTCTTTAGTAGAGTAATAGTATTTGTTTTGCTCTAGGTCCCTGAGCTATCTAGTCTCAGATTTTTGGTCATCCAAGCAATATAAGGTATGGGTTTTGTCTTGTGGAGTGTGCCTTAAGTAAAATCAGGTATTAGTTGGTTATTTCCACAGTATTTACACCACCATTGCCCTAGCATATCCTGCAGGCAGGACACCATTATAGATCGAAGGTTTTATAGCTGGGTTAGTGTTTCTGTTTCTTCTTTGGAAGCACGCAGAGTACCTTCCAGTAACAAAGACACTGGCACTTAGGGATAAAGACTCTATCTCGGCACAAGTTCAACTTCACTATGATCAATAATTTGTGTGGATGTTTCTTGTCAGCAGTGGGGTCTTACTGTCAGTTTGTGGAGAGGAATGTATAATTTAGGCAATATCCTGCATTATTTAGGGGCTTCCACGGGACTCCATTGACCAACAGCTTGATTAGATATAACTCATTTCTGGTGCTGGAAGCTTCATTTGGTAACAAGAGATGTTCAGTTAGGGCTCTGTCTCCCACATTATTAGGCAAGTTTATTTGGATTAGCTCAATATATGTATATAACTTAGGAAACTTCTGTTGTATTAGGTTTTCTGTTGTGTTAGGTTTTAGTTACCTCTGAAATAGCACTTAATATTAGCTGTCTTTCACTGTGTTCCCTCCCTTGAGTACCTTTTTCCTCCTGTCTTTGTCTTCCCACTCCAGTCCCTTTGCACCAGTCTATCCATAAATATTCATTCTATTTCCTCTTCTTAGGGAGATCTATCTGCCCCGCCTCCTTCAGTCTCTTCCTTAATACAAAACCTCTGGTTCTAAGAATTGTAGCTTGGTTATCATTGACTTAACAGCTAATATCCACATATAAGTGAATGTATACCATATTTGTCTTTCTGAGTCTGGGTTATCTCACTCAGATGATTTGTTCTAGTTCCATTCATTTATCTGTGAATTTTATGATTTCATTTTTTTTATTGGCCAAGTTATATTCCATTGTGTAAATCTGTCACATTTTCTTATATTCACTTATTGAAGAACATCTAGGCAGTTTCCAAATTTTGGTTATAATTAGTAATGCATCAATGAACATGTTTGACCCAGTGTCTCTTTGACAGGATGAAACATCCTTTGGGTATATGTCCAAAAATAGTATAGATGGATCTTGAGGTGGATCAATTCCTATGTTCCTACAGAATCGATGCACTGATTTCCATAGTGTGTATGCAAGTTTTCACTTCCACCAGCAATGGGTGTTTCCCTTACTCCATGTCCTCACCACTATGCTGGAATTGTCAATGACTTGATCTTTATAGGTATTATGCAAGCAACCACAGCTGCGGTATGGTGAAGTGTCCAAGAGTCATACCACGTCCAGAAGGCATTTCACACTCTCCTTCCTCTCCTCCAGTTCATACAATCTTGTCAACTTTTCTCCGATGCTTCCTGAGCCCCAGATGGGGAAAGGTTGATATAGATAACCCATCTATGTCTGATCATTCACAGTCAGTTATTCGAAGATCTTTGAGTAGTTATGAGTCTCTGCATTATCCACTATCTACTTTATAAAGAAAGTATTACACAAGTGGTTTGATAGGATGAACATTCAGAAAAAAAAAAACACCAATACATTCCTCAGGAAGGTGTATGATTTCTCCAGTTACAGACTTTTGACCAAATTTACAATACTAGAAATAAAATCTTTCCTGTATATCAGGTTCCAGATGCAACTAGTAAGCAGTAACTTACTCCCATAACTATCATGCCACAACTGTAGTGGTGGGAACTTAGTCTCGTAGCTCAGTATTATAGCACACAGTCTTCTGTGTTGTGTAAAACCACCAATGTCTTTTTCCCTCAGAATCCCCTTAGCAACTTACAGAACAAGATATCTAACCATCAAGGAAAAAAATCATATTCAGTTTGAAGATGATTTCTCAATGTCATGCAACCAAAGTGGGTTATAACCTCAGCAACAAACTATTGTCACTTACTTTTTATGAGCAATAAAGAACACATAGCAATAGTGTGTGTTCCTTTGGGGGACTGTGTCACCTTCCTGGCCAATAATCCGTAAAAAGAAATTACATACCTTGTACCGTTCATTATGAAACTCATGTCTTCTGTAATATAACATTTAAAAGGGAACTCTCATTAGAAGTACCCAGAATGGCTGGTAAAGAAAATGATTTTGAGCTAAATAGAGATGATAACTTCAGTCTAAGGCTGTCCCAGTCTGAATACTCCCTATCTCATTTAGACTCAGAAACTAAGCAAGTTGGGTCTGCTCAGTACTTGGGTGGGAGATAGTATAATATAACATTCTAAGTGTGTCAAATATGGCTGAAGTGTTCATTTTATAACAGGGGTTTTATGTCAGGTATCTTTCATCTAATTGAAGTACAAAAAGAAAGTGACAATTTTTTTTCTATGAAAAATGCATTTTTGCCTTTGCTCCAGATTCCTGGTGACTCTGTGTCATAGTTTTCCCACCGTGGTCTGCCAAGAGTTTCATGGAGAGTCTCTATGGGTCAAAGGCGCTTGAAATTCGATTGAATCTGCCGCACTATAGTGATCAGCGGCAAAGCAGGAACCATCCCTGCTACAAAAACAATCTCCGTTCTCCCTTAATGCCAATGGTTTTTGTGGGCTAGTTTATAAATTGTTCAAAGCAGGCACTCAAGTGGGCTACAAACAACCTCCAGAATCGGAGATGGTCCTCCTGAAATTACGTTGTGTCTTTTTCCGTTAACAGTAGCATATTCTTCCTCCAGAGGGGATAACACAGTATAACATAGATCACCCGGTCTCTGCCAGATAAATAAAAAGTGAGACTTTTCCAAGAATTATCCATAGTTTCAAAAAAATAATTACCTAAATTAAATCCAGTAATTAGTCAAAATTGCTCCCATTAAAAAAAAAATTAACTGCTACAAAGTTCATTCTGTCCCAGCAACTGGGAGCTAGGCGTCAGAAACTGAAGGCCACTCTCCTCTTTACAGCAAGTTTAAGATCAGCCTAAGGATACAGGAGACCCTGTCTCAAAAAAAATAATTAATTCATTCTACTAAATGTGAAACATTTTATATTGTTGTGAATGTGTTTCTAAATTAATTTTTTAAAGAATTCAGTCTGAGTAATGACTTTGTAAAACAAAGAGAGGAAACTTTTAGTGAAGCCTGGTCTCCTGCTCTTTGTTAAGGAACCTTTTGACTAGGTTAATGGATCTGTGGAACAAACACCAGCACCTGGAATTGTTTGGAACTTCTCCACAGAATTCCTGACTGTTATAGATAAGCCTCGATCTCCTAAAGATAGAGATAAAAGCAATACTCAAAACACATTACTGTTTACGTGTTCACAGGAAGATGGAATGACAGAATTTGTGTGACAAACACTTCAATGAAATTCGGCTTGGCAGTACGTGCTTTTTAACTTTCTATCTTGACACCAGTCAAATTTCAAAAAATTTGGAGCCTTTCAGGAAGTGTTTTGTGAATCAGCTCGAATGTCCTGCAGTAGCATTGAACATTGCTTAAATGGGTCTTCTAAATTTGGCAGGCATTTTATTAAAAATCAACTATAAATCTTCCGTAAGTACATGCAACAAATGGTTCTCCCCAAATCAGCTTTTGAGCTTTTAGCAAATTGAAAAGTTTTGAAAGCCAAGCTTGTAAACAAGAAGACATTTAAATTTAATCTTGCAAAGCAAAAGTGAAACTAAACAAAGTAAGGCTAGAATTCAAATGGTGTGCAGAATTCAAGGTCCAATTCTAGGGCAGCTCTCTCTTATCGTAGCTTTAAAAAGGATATTTTAATAGAGATCTTGTTTTCATTTCAGCAAATTGATTTTTAACAACAAAACAGAATGAGTTTTAGATGACCTCTGATTTTCTGATTTTGGAGCATCTGCACGTGGTGAAACAGTCAAAATAATTATAAATATACATAATTTATTTGATGAGATTTGGGTTGTGAAAATATTTCTCAAGGAAAAGCACACTTGATTGAAGTGTCTGAAAATATATGGTCCAAAATAGATATCAATTTTAATTTAAAAAATAGACTCATGAATCAGCTCTATTTAGCAGGATTTTCTCTGAAATTATCAAATATATTAGCACTTGTAAAGAGCACTTTCTCATTTACAAAAATTATGGACTACAGAGATGAGAGACTAATTGAACCTGCCAACAATCTGAAATGTATAACCTATAATATATGTTTGATCTTTTCATTCAATTCTATTTGACAAATAATTAATAAGCTCGTATTAAAATATAATGTTCAGAAAAATGCCAATGTCATGGGTGCCTTACAAAACTGATTGAGGTATCCATGTGTGGTGGCGCAAGAATAAATTGTTGTGCTTAATTTTTTTTTATTTCACATAATTGATATAATGCTTGTTTAATTTTACTTTATTAAACACAGAAGACATCATTTTGTATAAGAAATTATGAAAATATTTTTGAAAAGCATTATTTGATTTATCAACTATGGTAGTATTACAGCTGGCTAATCATTATTATATTATATAAAGAACTTTAAATTATGCAATTTTAGCTCATTGTTTATTTAGCCAACTCGTGTATCAACCTCCACTTGCGATCTTGAGAAAATGGTCACAGGGTACCAATGATGCATCATTATGCTGTCCCAAAGAGCCACCAGGAAAACACAAACAAACAGTGTAAGAAAGAATATAATTTGGAGTTAGGCAGACATGCTCTAGGGCCATATCAGATTTGTGGCCCCAGAACTGTATAAACATGCTCCAACGTCCTCATCTGTTACTGAAAATGATGGCTCTAACTCTGTCGTGCTAGTCTTAGGGCCAGCACACATGGAGCTTTTACAGCAGTGCTCAGGGCATGGGATGAGCGTGATAGGCATTCTTCGTTTTAACCTTGCTATGTAAAACAGTCATCATGTGTTTTCTGGAAGCAATATGTTCCAGCACCTCCACAAACACCAAAATATGCAGACACTCAAGTGTCTTATATAAAATGCATGGAGCGTTCATTTCATCTATTGCATGTAGGCCTGTGGACATTATCCTCTGCATAAATCTAATGCACAGTGTAAATGGTTGCTCTATGGTCTAAGGAGAAACAGCAACAACAACAAAAAAGTCTACACATGGTCAGGAGCACAAATGTGTTCCGATATTTTTAGTGTTCAATGGTTGAATTCCTAGATGCAGAAGCTATGGGTTCTGAGCAAAAGCATGACCCTTACTTCACCAGAATTCTGTGCTAGACATATGTTCCTTCCACCTGCAGTGAGGGTGCCCACTGCCTTGTTCTGAACAGCTTGAGTGTGGTCATTTTATAGCACTTTGACTTTGGTTGCTATTTTTTTATTCTTTGAAAGTCTCCTGTGGGCATATCATGTGTTAATCAAACCTTCCCCTCTCATTCTTCCCCTACCCCATTCCCAGTTACTTTTTCGCTCTCAACTTTACATGCCTTCTCTTTTTCTTAATACACTGAGTCTACAGATGTGTACAGATGTGGAACTGTCTGATAGAAAACAGGTGTAGATTCCACACCACTGACCCTCCCTTCCCCAAAAGCCATCAGTTGCCAATAGCTCCTCAGATCATGATGGAACCTCATGAGCCACCACCACCACTACATACCTGATGGAATTTGGCCTAGGATTGTGTTGTTCCTTCTCTTTGACAAACCTGTGACATTTTACATTTTCAAATTAAGTTATATCCTTTTATGTGTTTGTAATTTTAAGACAGTGTCTCACTCTATAACCCAGGCTTGTCTCCAACTCATTATATACTCGGCATTGCTTGCTGTAATCCTCCTGCCTCGGTCGCCAAAATACTGGAATTATAGGCATGAACTACTATTCCTGGAAATACCAGTTTTAAAATGTTACTCTGTTGTTACTCTGATTGCTTCCATATTCTAGCCTCCCCTGTGGCAAACCAACCTCAATCCTTACCTTTCTCTGCTTCATTTGCCAAATCTGTAGTTAAATATGACATGCCATCAATGAGGACACTCCTAAACATATCCTGCCAACAGATTAGCAGGTGATGCAGACAACTCAAAATACCCAGATGGGATTTTCAAATGCTCAAAGGGAAGTTTCTGGGTCTCTCCCACCTGTGTGACCCAGAGAGAACAGCAGATTTATAGATGGTGTCGCCTCCAACAAGGACCCCAAGCTACTGCGCCTGTTTGGCTTACAATAGCTGTACAAATTACTGAGGCAACTTCGTGTGCAATTCTGCCAAACAGCATCTTTATTTGTGTGGGTTTAGGATTCTAGAAAAAGGGAGGAAAGAATGGCTTCTAGCCCAGGCATGCATTTGTAAAAGGACAAAGCAAACAAAGGAAGCAGGAAAATAGTTGGCCGAAGTTTTAATAACAGTTACTGGTAAAACAAACAGAACAGAAAAGCTATGCTTGGCTCTCAAAGCAAGATGAGTTAAGTGATTTTTGCCAAAATTGTAAATTAGGGAGATAGTTTTTCCCAAGTGCCAAGAAGAGAAATTTTATTCACAATCCAATTCTTTACGCCTATGGGTGAAGGTAATTGAATCATAAATGGCACCCAGATTTTCAGGCAAATTTCTAACAACAAAGGCAAAGCTTGCAGGATTATGAGGGGCCTGGTAACCACTGTTTCTCTCTTGATTTAAATCTGTTCACTTTATGACTAGAAACTATCTTTTCTCTCCTGCTATTCTGCTGAGGCCCCAACTGCTCCTCCTATTGCCTGGCTTTGACATTCACACTTTGTGGTCTTCTCCCAACTCTACAGCTCTGACCATATTATACCCATGTTCACCTATGGCACTCTAGTTACTTTGTTTCCCTTACTCTTTAGTGTAGGAGAATGGTCTGTATTCTGTCAATTATATTTTAAATAAACGCTGATTGGCCAGTTGCTAGGCAGGAAGTATAGGTGGTACAACCAGACAAGAAGTGGAGATGGGTCAATGAAAACAGGAGAACTCTGGGAAGGTGGAAGGCCATTCCTCTGCAGTCCTGACCCAATCACAGAAGAAGCAAGAAGTGACTTCCCCACTGAATAAGGTATTGAGCCGCATGGCTAACATAGATAAGAATAATGGGTCAATATAAGTTGTAAGAGTTAATAAGAAGCCTGAGCTAATGCACCAATCAGTTTATAACTAATGTAGACCTCTGTGTGATTTCTTTGGAACTTAATGACTGTGGGAACCGGGCAGGACAGAAACCCCAGCAACAACTCTTGATGTAAGAGAAATCTATTTTTTCCTGGCTTTTGGTCATTCTGTAGCAAACGGCTCTTCTGTAGCTATTGACCCTTCTAATCTAGTCTCTGGACCCACTGCAGTACATTCAGCAAGCTAGACTAAGCATCTCAAATTCCCTCTATTTATCAACTCTTGTCCTAGTACCAAGCTCATGGGTAATCTCTCCATCTTTCTTTGACCATTCATTTAACAGTCATTACCTGATAGTTCATCTTGTGCCTTGTTCTAGCCTTGAAATTAAACCATGAATTGGAAATAATTATCACTGTTGATGTTTATTTTCTAGATTGTTGTAAAAAAAAGTCACAAACCGGGTGACTTAGAACATGGAGACTTGTTTTGAATAGTTCTGGGGACTAGAGGTTCAAAAACAATGTCAGCAATGATTTTGCTTTAGAAAGCTCTGAGGAAAATCTGACCTATACCTCTTTATAGCTGTTGGCAGTTCCTAGATACCCTTGGCATTCCTTAATTCTCAGTGTTTTACCCCAATTTTTGTCTTTCTTATTCTATGACCTTCTTCACTCTAAGTCTCAATGGCAACCTATGGCCTTAATCTATAAACTAGTCACTGAATTTAGTATCTTTCTTAATCTAGCATCTTAAATTAACTAGTTACATCAGCAGAGACTCTATTTCCAAATAAGATCCTGGGTAGATTGACTGAATACTCAAATCAATGTATTTTCTTTTAAAGTTTATATTGATTATTGCATAAGTAATTAAGGAAACCATCACTACTCAATTTGAGGTAAGTTTTCAGTTGTAAGTTGGACATTATTAAAGTATGGAAAACAAGCACCCACCAAACTCAGAATTAAAGAAAAGTTCTCTTGAATTTTTGTATTCTTTATATGAAATTGAAGGAGGAAAAAATTTAAATGAAGTAAACACATATGGAAATATATTGGTGACCATGAATCTGAATCAGTACCAATTTTTTGTTTATTTAACATAAGCATAAAAGGTATCTCGAGTCAAGGAAAAGTGAAAGGGGTACTTTTTTCATTTGAGCTTATCATATGTCCATGTAGAGGGGAAAAGGGAATGAAGTTATTAAAAATGAATGCATTATAGAGAAGGAAGTCACTTTGAAAGGTTAGTGATAAAGGAGAGATGTTGGAAGAGAGATAGCATGCTTTCTAGCTAAGTGCAAGGATTTGATGGAACATTTGGCATGGAGGTGGCCTAAGGCAGGGAACTAGAATTTAATAGAGTGGTAAGATCCAAAAGTTGGAAGAGCATAAGTGCCAGGGAGTTTGATGGATATGTCTGTCTGTGACCAGTTGTGATATTAGGTCTTACAGAAAAGCAGAAGACTGGGTCAAATGCCACAGCCCTGAAATTGTGATGGTGACCTAGCTGGTAGTAGAGAGGTTTTGATGTCAGGATGTCATGAGCTTCAATAACCACCATGACTGCTAACTCTTGATAAATGCTTTCTGAAGGTAAGTACAGAAACAAAGATGAATGTAATAAACAAAATGTCCCTATAGGCACCTCCTGTTATCTTTCTGTTTACAGATGAGCAGTACAGATATAGGACAAAGAACTTTCTAGTTAATTTGATGTCAGGTTGTGCCCCCTTAATCACTACCTCAATCAGTAGACCTGGTTAGTTTGAATGGCAGTCTTAAAGTACAAACTGAGGTCTAAAATAACAGTGAAGTTTTCCTACCTTGAAAAGAGCATCTTCAGAAAACTGTTAGAGATTGGCACTAACAGGACATATGGAATCTGTATTTTAAGAGAAGGGGGAAGACTCCATAAGGAGTTGGAGCTGATGGCAGTTTAATGCACAGTGATACTTCAACAGCTCCAGCCATAGAAGAAATTCAATAGCATGAAGATGCACTTTGAAAACAGAGAAATTCTTAAACAATATGGGGTTAAAAGGTGTGTGTTTTATGATACAATAAAGACTTGCAAGGGCATGAGGTAGGCAGTTTGGGCTAGTTTTAAGATGTCACAAAAGATGCTGCATAGAACTGTTTATCACCAGCATGGATGATAGCCCAGGGAGCCTCCTGGATCTTTGAGAAGCCACTAGATAAAGTACCATAGTGAGCATTTTCCTGTGAGGGACAATCATTATTTCTGCAGCATTGCTAGGACACATTTATATTCATATTAAAGCTCAAATTAGATGTTCTTGGAAATATAAGAAAGCAGAAAGGAAAATAAAACTATTAAATTTCATTGCTACTCGACTCTTAGTCGTTTTACTCCTTGACTGATAAACATGACTGGAGAAGTACATACTAGACTTGAGGTTAGATGAAGATTGGTAGGGAGAGACATCATCTTTCTGCCATTCAGAGTCATGTCAACCCAGTCAGGTGTAAGGCAAGGGGTCTGGCATGAATTCATCGATATATTTCCATGCTTTGAATACCTTCGCACCTTGGAATAAATCCGAGTCAGTTCCAAATTCTAATGTACTTAATATGCTGGTGGAATCTATCTGTTCTTTGGTACCAAAGTTTTCTTTTATTTTCCTTTGGAAACAAACCTTGTGCAGTTTTGTCTGACCTGTCACACAATTATCCTGCCTCTGCCTTCTGAGTGCTTAGATTGAAGACTTGTGTTAGCACATCTGACTGTAGAAAGCTTTACATCTGTTTCTGTTGGGTTTGCTTTTGTTCTGAACTTTGATTTTAGCTCTGAAGCTCAAATCCGGGGAGTTATACATGCTAGATATATAGTCTATAACTGTTATGTCCCCATTTTCACAATGTTTGGGAGACAAAGAGTCACCTACTCTTCTCTTGAAATACCAATTCTATTGCCACAGCTTCTTTGTGCATTCTTCTGGGAAGCTGGGGTTGCAGGCTTTATGAACCTTCCCAAGCTTTAAACTTATACTGTCTTTTTTAAATTATTGTTTTAATTGCACTCTACAGTTTTCTCTGTTCCCCTTCCTTTTCCCCCTCTTGCCTGCTACCCACTCTCAAGACTCCCATGCTCCAAATTTTCTCAGGAAATCTTGTCTTTTGCTCCTTCCAATTTAGATCCATGTATGTCTCTCTTAGGATCCTCTTTGTTGTCTAGGTTTTCTGGGGTTGTGAATTGTAGGCTGGTTTTCTTTGCTTTATTTCTAAAAGTCACTTATAAGTGAGTACATACTATATTTGTACTTCTTGGTCAGAGTTACCTCATTTGATATGACTTTTTCTGGATCCATCTATATGTCTGCAAATTTCAGGATGTCATTTTTTTTAATACTTAGTAGTACTCCATTGTGTAAATATACCACATTTTTTTTAATCCATTCTTTGGTTGAGAGGCATCAAGGTTGTTTCCAAGTTTTGGTTACTGCAAATAATACTGCTATGAACATAGTGGAGCACATGTCCTTTGGGTATATACCCAAAAGTGGTATTGCTGGAACTTGAGGTAGATTGTTTCCTAATTTTATGAGAAATCACCATACGAATTTCCAAAGTAGCTCTAGAAGTTTGCATTCCCACCAGTAATGGAAGAGTGTTCCCCTTACCCCTCATCCTGTCCAACATAAGCTGTCATCAGTGTTTTCAATCTTGCCCATTCTGATAGGTATAGGATGGAATCTCAGAGTTGTTTTGATTTGCATTTCTCTGATGGATAACGATGTTGAGCATTTCCTTAAGTGTCTTTCAGGCATTTGAGATTCATCTGTTGAGAGTTCTCTGTTTAGATCTGTACCCCATTTTTAGTGGATTATTTGTTCTTTTGATGTTAAATTTCTTGAGTTCTTTGTATATTTTGAAGATCAGCCCACTGTCTGATGTGGGGTTGATGAAGATTTTTTTTTCCCATTCTGTAGGCTGCTGTTTTGTCTTTGTGACTATGTCCTTTGCTTTACAGAAACTTCTCAGTTTCAGAAGATCTCATTGATTAATTGTAGTTCTCAGTGTCTGTGCTACTGAGTTATATTTAGCAAGTGATTTCCTGTGCCAGTGTGTTCAAGTGTACTTCTTCTTCCATGAGGCTCAGTGTGGTTGCTTTTGTATTGAGGTTTTTGATCCATATGGACTTGAGTGTTATGTATAAAGATAGATACAGATATATTTGCATTCTTCTACATGTTGATATCCAGTTATGCTAGCAGCATTTGTTAAATATGCTTTCTTTTTTCCATTTTATATTTTTTAATTCTTTTTCAAAAATTAGGTGATCGTAGGTGTATGGATTGATATCTGTGTCTTCAATTTGATTCCATTGGTCCTCCTGTTTTTATGCCAATACCAAGCTGTTTTCACTACTGTAGCTCTTTAGTAGAGTTTAAAGTCAGGGATGGAGATGATTCCAGAAATACCTTTATTGTACAGAATTGTTTTGGCTATCCTGTTTTTTGTTTGTTTGTTTTTCCATATGAAGTTGGGCATTGTTCTTTTGAGGTCTTTGAAAAAATTTGCTGAGATATTGATGGTCATTGTATTGAATCTGTAGATTGCTTTTGGTAAGATTTGCCATGTTTATTTTACTATGTTTATTCTACTTACCCAGGAGCATGGGAGAGGTTTTCACTTTCTGATGTCTTCTTCAATTGCTTTTATCAAAGACTTAAAGTTCTTGTTGTAAAGGTCTTTCACTTGTTTGGTTAGAGTTAGCAAAAGATATTTTAGTTATTTATAGCTATTGTGAAGGGTGATACTTCTATGATTTTTTCTCAATCCCTTTTTTGTCTGTATTAAGGAGGAATACTGAGTTTTATGAGTTAATCTTATATCGGAGAGAAACTTGTGCTGTCTTAATCTGGTTTGGTATCTGAGTAATTGCACCTTCTTTTAATGAGCTTAGAAGTGTGTTGTGTAATATCTGTACACTGTGTGAAGGTGTATTGCTGTGATTAGTGTAATAAAAATCTGAATAGCCAACAGTTAGGCAGGACTAATTGTGGGACTTCCAGAAATAGAGAAGAAGAAGGAATCAAGGCCCACGAGAGAGATGTGAGGAGTCAGAGAGGAAGCAGGATGGGTAGTATGTGACAGGATGTAATAAAAACGGGTTAATTTAAGTTATAAGAGCTAGTTAAAAACAAGCCTAAGCTAAGGCCAAGCTTTCATAATTAATAAGAAGTCTCCAAGTCATTATTACCTGGGAGCAAGTTAACAGTCCAAAGAAAGTTCATTGCAGAAGTCTTCATTCCTCTTTTATTTTTTGAAAGAGTTTGAGGAAGATTGCCATTAATTCATCTTTAAATGCTAAATACAACTTAATAGTGAAGCCATCTGGGTCTTAGATTTCGGTTAAAAACTTAAAATTACTACCTACCAATATTTACTTCCTCTTTGTCTATTCTGAATTTTCTATTTTGTTTAGACTTTATGTTGGCAATTTTTGCATTATATATGATCCATTTTTATAAAATTTTCATAGTTTTACTTTATAATAATTTTATTTCTATAATGTCAGTGTGATGTTTCATATTCTGGTACGTATATAAAAGTCCATACAGTGTGAAGGGACTCTCTAAGACTAGTAAAGGGAAATATATATGCCATGGCATAGTGGATACAAACCAGTGAATAAAAGAATATTTGTTAGTCCCTACTAACACAATCAATTAAATAAATAAGTTAATGAATAGTGGAGTGCGGGTGTCATTTAGGGAAGTAAGCCCTGGGAAGAGATAAGAATGAACTTGGTGCAGAGTAACTTTGTTTACCTGGATCAGACTTCAGGGATACTTAAATACTTCCCAATGTATTTAAGTCCAGTATAATTGGAAAACTGATACCTGGAGTGACACAATCTCCAATGTACAAGGAAGCACGATTACATTCAAACTCAACTCAGGATGCATACCATTTCTTCCAGGAAGATGGGCTCTAGGGATATGCTAACCTGTACTAGCTTAAGGGCCTATGGCTCTAGCCTGGTCACAGTCATACAGATAGCATAGAGGTCATTGAGGTTATTAGTCACCTCTGATCCTGGTGATGGAAGCTTGGGGGCGGGGACCTCTGACTATAAGTGTCACTTAGATTACTACACTTCTGGTCCTGGTTGTAAGATCTTGTTATGGCCTGGCCCAAGAGATAATGCAGATCAGCAGGCTGTCAATGACTTCCAATTCTCAACTATCTGGGTGGAAGAACAGGTTTTTTATCTTTCCCATAAAAAGACAATTCTGTGTGCTTAGTATTCCTGGTTTCTTGGGAGATCTTTTGGCACAAGGACCTTCATGTTATTCCCAATAGTGCCGAATGAAATTTCTCTACAAGTGTAGCAACCTCCAAATTTCCAAGTATTCATGTTTTTAACAACTGAATAATATTCCATTGTGTAAATGTAGCACATTTTCTTTATTTATTCTTCAGTTGAGGGACATCTAGGTTCGTTTCAGGTTCTGGCTATTATAAACAATGGTGCTATGACTATAGTTGAGCAAGTGTCCTTGTGGTATGATTGAGCATCCTTTGGGTATATGCCCAAGAGCAGTATAGCTGGATCTTATGGTAGATTTCCAGTTTTCTGAACTGACTCCCAAGTGGCTGTACAAGTTTGCAATCCCACCAGCTATTGAGAAGTATTCCCCTTGTTCAGTGTTCTCTCAGTGTAAGCTGTGGGAACAGGGTCTTTGTCAGACTCTTTTACTGACTTTTAGGACCCTACTCATACTGGGTTTCCTTGTTCAGACATAATACATTAGGAAGTCATAAGTCTTACTACAACTTGATATACCATGTTCTGTTGATACTCGTGAGAGACCTACCTATTGCTAAACAGAATCAGAGTAGGAGGGTGGAGTGGGAATGGATGGGTGATGGGAAGGATGGGAATGTGGCAACCAATTAGTATCATGTGCCACATAATGGCACTTTGGTCATTGATAAACTTTATATAAAAGGGTGATTCCATATCCTGTAAGATGACAATGAAGCTGAAAAATTCCTGTTGTCTAGTGTTATTTTAGCTATCATGATACCACAACACAGTATGTTATTCATGAATTAGTGTGATGCTAGTGTACACAAGTCTATTGCACTACCACCATGTAAAATCAAGTTTATACCCTTACAAACAGTACATACTACTTGACATTGAAATTAATGAACACGCTACTGGTTTATAGGCTTTCTAATCTAGGCTTACCACTACTTGAATATATACTCCTTCTATTTATACAAAAATATTTTAAGGTAATACAACAGGCTAAGGTATATCAGCAGCGTCTCCAGTCTCCTCCTGGATGTCATATTGCTCCGCTAAATCAATAGGACACATTAGGCAACTAGCATATACAACTGGTTTGTGTAACACTATGTTGTTCAAACAATGAAGGAATCCCCTAACTACACCCTAGTGTGTTTCTCAGAATACACTCATGTCATTAAATGACTTATTGATATAAGAACATTAATAAAATGCAAAGCCTCCATCAATACTAAAAACTAAGAAATAAATGGTATGTGAAGAAGATAATGTAAAATGATATATAATATATAGTTTTGAAATATTTCTATGCAAATTATTTTTATGAAAAGAAGCAGTTGTTTTAAAATTGAGAAATCATGACTATCATGTGAACTAGTGATCAATAATAATACTGCTGCTTTGTTCAGTTTTTGCTGTTACTTTTATATAACACTTAAGACTGAACAATTGATTAAAAGTGAGAGAAGGGAGAGAGGAAGAAAGAGAAAAAAATTGATTAAAAACGAGAGAAGGGAGAGAGGGAGAGGGGGAGAGAGAAAAAAAAACTTGTTTGGTCTTATGGTCTGGAAGCAGGAAAATCCTGTATCAGCTGGCTGTACTTTGTGATGATTCCATGTTGCTTTAGACATGAGGAAACAGCCAGAATGTGGCCTGAGCATGTTGAAAGAGAAATACACAGGCTGAACTCCCCTGAGAAAGGAACTAATCTATTAAGGGCTCCATCTTCATGATTCAAACATCTGCCGCTAGGTTCTATTTGCTTCCTTCAACTTGTGAAGGCACTGAGGCTCCAATACCTGGACTTCTGGAGGAAACACTAAAGCCACAGAAATCTGTAATCAGATGACTTTGATTTGAGAAGTATATGTCATTATTTTTCAGCTACTGGCAAAGCATGGTAATAATAACAGCATTAATAATAATAATAATCATCAGGACCACACTTCAGACAGAGCCTAAATGGCCCTGTGTGATGAGCTTGTATTCTTCAACAGATCGAGATGAAGAGTAAAGACTAAATTCTCATGATAATTACATGCATTTCACAACCTCATATTGGACAATGAGCCCAGAAAACTACTATAAAAAGATATTATGTGGCAATTTGGATAAGTGATTTGACAGTTTTATGTATCATTTTTACAAATTGTCAGACACAGGTAAATTTATTCATCTCCAAAAGTTACTAGGGCATGGAATCTTTGTATGAATGTATAAAGTATGTGTCATACATGTGTGCATAGTAAATGTCTCATGTGTGTTCATTGATAGTTTCCTTATTTGCTGTATTGTAAATTATTTTCAATAAACCAAGATCCATACCAATGCAAAGTATTCATTTCTATATCATATTAAATTAAAGCAAGCATTTATAAACAATCACTTAGTAATTTGGGCATATTTTTTTTCCAAACTGTTTCTTGCTGTTGGTTAGGTAATGTATTTTCAGGGTTTGCGGAGACCTTTCATGGGGTGGGAGGGGTCTTGTTCCATCAAACCACCTTAGCCTTGAAGGAATCCACAAGTTCCACAAGTTTTTATCTTCTGTGGAACAAAGGCAGAAACTCCTTTCCAAAGCAACATATCACGAGACAAAAATATTGAAGTCAAGATACCTTTATATTGGTTTATTTTAGCAGTCCCCAGAATCAAATGACTCTCTGCAGTTAAAAAATTCAAAGAAAACACAATAATATACATAATCCAGACTCTCTGTGTGTATTCCATCTTTCCATGGCTTATTTTTCTTTACTCATTTAATCTATGACTGTCTGTGTCCTTTTATATTTCTTTTAGTGTCTCTCTAAAGACTTTGTTTTTTTAACCATTTACTCCGTTTTATAATTATCTATACTCGTTTTCTTCTCTCTACAAAGACTATGTACACTTTTTAAACACTGTGTCTCATTTAGAGATCTTTAATGTCTGAATCTGTCCTGTTGTACATCTGAATCCTTTTCTGAAAAGGAGCATTTTAAAATAGTAAGCAGCGTGATTGCAGCAGTTCTGGGCACTGGCTCCACCTCTATTGGCCTGTTAATATGGCAGACAAATGTTCGCTGCCTCTGTGAGCCATGCTCACTGCCCCAGCTCCAGGAATGGAGCAGGTCTCTGTCACTATTAAGCAACTTGCAGTACTCTGCTCACAAATCCCATTTAAGTGCTCTGTTGTCAGACCTCCCAAAAGACCCAGGGCAGTTCAAGCTGGTGAAACTGGAAGTTGCTGTTTTTTAAAGAAGCTGGACAGTTTTTGATGCTAATGCTGAGTCGGGAAGTCTTCTCTTAAAAGAATCACACCTCTGCTTGCCTCTAGCAAACAGAGCCCACCCAAAAAAGTGCTGCTACCAAGAATCCATGCTTAATTCTGTTCTTTTGTTTTAGAATTCCTGCCCAAGCTCTCTCAGATTTTATTTAAATGTAGTTAGCCCATGCTGGCACCATCTGTAGATGAAGACTGTTTCCCAGCTGTCAAGACCCAAATAATTGCGTAAAACTGTGCTAATTAAAACACTATTTGACCTATTATCTCAGGTTTCTTATTAAGTAACTCTTACATTTTAAATTAACTCATTTCTGTTCATCTCTATAGAGACTGTGGCCTACAGTTAATGTTCCAATGTGTCTTTCTCCTTTGGCAGCTACATGGCATCTCCATGAATGGGATGAGGAAGAAATCAGGGAAACAATATCCTTCTCAATAGCCACAAACAATATAAAATATCTTGGAGTATCTCTTAGTAAGTAAGTGAAAGACCTATATGACAAAAACTACAAGTCTTTGAGAAAGAAACTGAAGAAGATGTCAGAAGATGGAAAGATCTCCCGTTCTCATGGACAGTCATAATTAACAGTAAAAATGGCCATGTTACCAAAAGCAATCTACAGAGTCAGTGCAATCCCCATTAAAATTCCTCCACAATTCTTTGCACACCTTTAAAAAATAATACTCAAGTTCATATGGAGAAACAAAATATCAAGGATTGCTAAACAATCCTGTATAATAAAAGAACTTCTATAGGTATCATAATCCCTGATTTCAAACTGTACAGCAGAACAATAGTAATAGAAGCTGCACGGTATTAGCATAAAAACTGACAGGTGGATCGATGGAATTGAATCAAAGACCCAGATACAAATTTACATAACTATGGACACCTGAATTTTGGCAAAAAAAAAGACAAAATTATACAATAGCAAGAAGAAAGCATTTTCAGCAAATAATGCTGGTCTAACTGGATGTCAGCATGGAGAAGAATGCAAATAGATCCATCTTTATCACCATGCACTAAACACAAGTCCAAGTAAATCAAAGGCCTCAACATAAAACAAGATACACTGAACCGGAAAGATGAGAAAGTGGGGAATAACTTTGAATACATTGGCACAGGAGACAACTTCATGAACAAACAGAATACCAATCATGCAGGCAGTAAGATCAACAATTAACAAATGGGACCGCATGAAACTGAAAAGTTTCTATAAAACAAAGACATTATCAATAGTACAAAATGGTTTTTCACAGAATGGAAAAAGACTTTCACCAATTCCTCATCTGACAGAGAACTAATATCCAAAATATATAAAGAACTCAAGAAACTAAGCATCAAAAAACTAAATAATCCCTTTAAAAATGGAGTACAGATTACACTGAGAATTCTCAACAGAGGACTCTCAAATTCCTGAAACACTTAAACAAAGTTCAACATATTTAACCATCAGAGAAAAGCAAGTGAAAGCTACTCTGAGATTCCATCTTGCACCTGTCAGAATGGCTAATATCAAAAACACAAATGACAGCTCAAGCTGGAGAAGATGTGGAATTAGGGGAACATTTCACTGCTTGTGGGAGTTTAAACTTGTACACTTTGGAAACTGATATGGCAGTTTCTCAGAAAAATTGGAAATCATCCTACTTGAAGATCCAGCCATATACCCAAAGGACATTTCACCATACCATGAGGACACTTACACAACTTTGTTCATAGTAGCTTTGTTTGTAATATCCAGAACCTGGAAACAACCCAGGTGTCCCTCAACTAAAGAATGGATAAAGAAGTTGTTGTACATTTACACAATGGAATATCACTCAGGTGTTAATAACAATGACATAAGGGAATTTGTTGGCAAATAGATGGAACTAGAAAAGATCATCCTGAGTAAGGTAACCCAGACCCAGGAAAACAAATATGGTGTTTACTCATTCATAAGTGAATATTATCCATAAAGTAAAAGAGGACCATGATACAATCCACAGACTCAGAGAAGCTAAGTAACAAGGAAAGATCAAGGGGGATCCATGAATCCCACCATGAAGTGGAAATGGAATATAATTATCAGTGGATAGGAGAGGGACTCTGCAAGGAGAAATGGACTTGAAAACAGGATGAATCAGATTGGGGGAAGATGAAGGGAAAGAGTACTGTGGAAAGGAAGTGGATTGGGGATGGGCATCTCTGGGATAAGCTAGAAACCTAGAGCAATGGAAACTCCCAGGAGTACATGAGGGTGAGCCTAGCTAGGACTCCTAGCAAGAGGGACTACAGTGCCTGGACTGGCCATCTCCTCCTGTAGTCAGGAAAGACTTCCAGCACAGGGAGTGGGACTCCAACCTAGCTACATACCCTTCGCCTACAATTTGTCCTGTCTACAAGGTGCACTCTGCTACAGATGGTGCAGAAGATGTGGGAGTGACCAACTGATGATTGGCACAGCTGGAGACCTATGCTCTTAGAAGGAGGTCTTTACTGAGAGCCGGGATCCAGAAACAGGATACCCCTGAAACCTAGGATAGAACCAAACATGAATGACAAAAAAAGAAGTCAATGAAATGATATCTAATGATAGTCTGCTATACTTAAAGATTGGTGCCTAGCCCATCTGTCATAGAGAGGCTTCACCAAGCAGCTGATGGAAACAGATACAGAGACCCATAGCCAAACATTAGGAGATTCTCAGGGAATCCTGTGGAAGAGGAGGAGGAAGGATTATAAGATTCTGTGGTGTCAAGGGCACCACAAGAAAACCCACACAACCAAGTAACCTGGGCTCATAGGTGTTGACAGAGGTTTCTGTCCTGCCTGGTCTCTTAGATGTTCAGTCTCAAAGAAACTCACAGAGGTTTACATTAATCATAAACTGGTTTGCCTATTAGCTCAAGCTTCTTCTTAACTTTTACATCCTACATTAACCCGCAATTCTTGTCTGTGTCAGCCATGTGGTTTGGTACCTTTTATCAGTGTGGCATTCTCATCTTGTTTCCTTTGCATCTGGGTAATAACTGTAGACTGAACCTTTTCTCTTCCCAGAATTCTCCTATTCTGGTTGCCCTATCTATACTTCCTGCTTTGTTGTCTCACTTACACTTTCTGCCTGGCTACTAGCCAATTAACATTTTATTAAAGCAATACAAATGACAAATCTTTACAGGGTAGAAAACCATTGTCCCACCCACAGCACATAGCATCTCAAGAAGACTGAACTGACAAGCAGGGAGCCTGCACAGAACTGACCTAGGCCCTCTGCATACATGTTACAATTGTGTATCTTGGTCTTCTTGTGGGACTCCTAGCAGTGAGAACAGAAGATGTCTCTGACTCTGTTGCCTGATTTTGGGACCCATTCCTCCTGCAAGATTGCCTCATCCAACCTTGGTGGAGGAGGGGTGCCTGGTCTCACTGCAGCTGGATATACCATGGTTGACTGATATCTATGAAATGTCCACCTGCATCTGAAGAGAAACAGTGGAGGAGGGCTGAAGGGAGGAGGGGAGACTAGGCAGAGAGGAAGGGGAAGCTTTGCTTAGAATGGAAAACCAATAAAACAAACAAACAAAAAATCAGTCCATTGTTGAAAAGAAAAATTCAAAAAAGAGAGAAAGACAAAGTCATTGATCAGATAGATTGGTACCATTTCCTTTTCTTTTGGTCCCCCTGGCTTGCTCTAATATCAGCACCAGTTGGGTCTTTAATTCTCATTTTGATTGAATTACTGTTGGAACTCTAATTCTTAAACTATGTGGCCAATTATGTATCAGTTCGGTAAAATTAATTGGTCCTTAGGACCGCTTTAGAAATGGGTAAGTCCACAATTTGACTTACTCCCTAAGACCAGTGGAAAATATAAGAGAGTCCCAGACCTAAGTAGGTCCCGAAACCTTAGCTCAGCTGACCCCAAGATGGAAACACCATGCAGAGAATAAAACTTAGCATGGAGACAGTCCTACCTGCCAAAAGTAAAACAAAGACCTAATCAATCCTTCGGAGTCCATAGCTCTGGAACAGTCTCTAAACATACCTACTTTCGTTTCTTGTTAACTAAGTATGTCAACCCAGAACATGTTTTTTTGTTTAGTTTGTTTTTTTTAAGAGTTCTTTTTTGTTTTGTTTTTGTTTTTTTTTAGAGGGTATATTGTTTTTATTGTTGTTGGAATTTTTTTCTTCTTTTTTTCTTTTCTATTTCAAGATAGGGTTTCTCTGTGTTGCTATGGAGCCTGGGAGCCTGTCCTAGAACTCACTCTGTAGACCAGGTTGGCCTTGAACTCACAGAGACCTGCCTGCCTCTGCCTCCCAAGTGCTGAGATTAAAGGCGTGCACCACCACTGCCCAGTTCCAGAACATAATTTTTGTGCTTAAACGTTCACCCTGAGAAAGGCTCAGCTCATGAAAAATGGCTAGTACTTTTTATTGGCTTAAGACCATGTCTGAGCAGTCTTCTCTGGTGAATACTCCAAAGGTTAGGCCACAAACAATTATTAACAAACTTGAGAAGACTGAAACTTACTTACCCAGTATCTTTTCTAAGTCCAACGGAATAAAACTAGAAATCCACAAGTGACAAAAATCAGAAGCTTTTCACAAAATTTTAGAAATTAGGAAACAAACTCCAGTGCCCACTGGGTCAAATTAGAATTGAAAAGGGAAGTTAAAAAATACTTTGAAACAAATGAAAATTAAGTAGAACACACAAAAAGTTTGGAATGCAACCAAGGTAGGAATAACCGAGGATATCATAGCAGTAAACATATTATGTGCACAGAAGAATCTCCAACAGCAACCCAACACCACCAGAAGATAGGATAAAAAGCACAAACTAAAGTGCAGCCACACTTTTATTGAGAAGTTTCTTTGATTTCAAGACACAGAGATTGTACTTAACAAACAGCTGGAATAGACTCAATAGATGGATTGGTGTCCCATGCTGCTAATGCCAAGAATATCTGATTATTTTTTAACATGTTCTTCTCTATTTATAAATCTCCAGGCAGGATTAAGTGTCTCCCTTGATCTATCGTTGACAACAGCAATATGAGTCTAGATTATTCGTTTTACTCTATTCAGAAACAAATTCTTATTACAAAAATGAAGTTTTCTAAGATTTATGTTTGCTGAGCTAACATTGTAGTTTTAATTTTTCATTTGTTTGTGTCCAGATCTTCATAATCATGAGACAACAGGAAGTTGTAGGTAAAAGATAGAAAGCTCACTGTGAAGTTGTTGGTGTCATACTACACCAGCTCTCATGACATTCTCTACTAGAAACGTAAAAGAAATGACATGGGATGAGAACAGAATTATTTACTAAAAGCCCATTTTCTAAGGGCAAAAGTCGATCTTAATGTTCAATTTATTAATGATCCATCCTAACTCATTTCAGTATTTCTTGACGATGAGGGATTTATACTCAAGTTTCCTATCTCTAGAACCGACATCATGAAAACAGAGATAAGATTGAGCTTTAAACCATAGCCCTTTGGCCTCCAAAGTGAACATCTGCCATGCCAGTTGACCTGAAGTTCCACATTCAATCTACAGACACATAAATATCCTGCAGAATGTCTGAGCCGAAACATTATTTCCCTGTGTTCATTGTTCCACAGAATGTAAACATTTATTTCACTCCACAGAGGAAAAATACTGGAAGGATGACTATAATTCCTTCCCACAATTCTTGCTGGGTTTAAATCCCACTGGGTTTGCTTCAAAACCGTTATGAGATCCTGTTATCACTCCCTACTGTCCTTCTACAGTATTTGCTGCTACAGCAGGGGCAGAGGACTCTATTTTCTCACCACATGCACTTAAATTAGGCTATAACCATGCCCTTCACCCCTTTATCCACAGTGCCTAGAACTGGTGACCCCATCTTGGTGTGGGTTTGCTGGAAACCCTTTACTTACAGATTATAGGATTGTTTACTTGTGTTTCTCTGTTAGAACTCCACAGACAAGGCCCTGTCTCCCAGCTTCAACAAAAGCATTCTCATGATTAAAACCCAACTTGATTTTTAATTATGAAAACGCATCTCCATATATCAGTTTTGCTGTCTATGAGGTCAGAGAGAGAAGGGGAGACAGACAGACCGAGAGACACAGGAGGAGGAAGAGAGGAAGGGAGGAAGGAGGGAAGAGAGAAAACCTAAGAAGTAGCTGCTGGAAGGGAAGAGAGTGAGTCTGGAAACCTCATTTTCAGACCTAGCTGTTAGCACTGCCTGGTCCTGACTGGGCCAGCCCTGGAGGGAAGTATGTGGGCTGGCTGTAGAATTAATTGAATTTCACAACTTGCCTCACATTCCTGCTGGCACAAAGTGCCTTGGAAGGACAGGGCATCACAGGAGGCCAACACAATGGCAGGACCAAGGCTGGGCACTGCTGTGAGCTTTTCTTTATACAACTCCTGCCTCAAAATAGCTTGCCTGTTAGCACCCCAGCAGAGAACCCCCACAAGCAAGGGAGGAGGAATTGAGCTGTCTCTAAGATACACACTGGTCCTCCTCCCCAGGATGAAGCTCAGGTCCTGAAATAAGCTTCCTTCACAGAGCTCTAGAGCCTTCACCTTCAAAAGAGATATTTGGGTTATATGAATTTTAAATCCTTCCCAGCTGCAACACTGTATTATTGCCCGAAGAACTTGAGACTAAACCAAAGGCTTTTTGTTTTAAAACATCAGCATCTCGGCTTCATCAATGCACACATTTCACGATACTCAGATCCCTAGTTTCCTGCCTCATTTTTTTGTGTAATTTTAATTAATTTCTCTCTCTCTCTCTCTCTCTCTCTCTCTCTCTCTCTCTCTCTCTCTCTCTCCCCCCCGTGTGTGTGTGTGTGTGTGTGTGTGTGTGTTATGTATTTATGGGAGTATATGCTTGCCATAGCACATATGTAGAGAGAAGAGGACAAATCTCAGAGTGAGCCAGTGCTTTTCTGCCACCTGTGGAATGCAGAGACACCTAGGATGCTAGAACTGTGCACAAGCACCTGTACACATGCACCTCTACAGGCTAAATGACCTCCCCCATCCCTGACCTGCCTTTTGCTCAGCTCTTAATGAATAGCAGAGCACACTGCACTAGTCACCTAATAGTCCTTAAATAGGTTGTCACATGCAATCCAACACACTGCGACGGATGAATCTGTTTCATCACACTAATGAGAAAAGAGCAGCCTAAAAGATGACAGAAACTTGACTAATGCCAAGGAATTTGTAAAGACACAAAAGAGAATTTAAATTTAAACTATACAACTACAAATCCTGAGTTGTTTGCATATAACTACTCTCACACTAAAACTAAATGACTTCTGTGATCATTTCCCTTTCCCACAGTGCTGCATACCTGGCGCAGCATTGCTAGTAACTGTGCTTTTATTAATGAATGGCTGGCTAAATGAATGCAAGATCTATCGGTTTAAGTGCATTAGTGCAGTTGATCAGTGAGCAGGAGCATTACTGTTAATAACATTTCTTCATGACAAATCTGACTTCTTCAAATGATTTTTCTAAGAATACTTTCACATAACCTGCATTTACTCATGTATTCATGCATTCAGAAATGACACCTATAAGACGCTAGGCACTATGCCAGGGGTTAAGCCAAAGAAAAAAATTCATACTGAATACATAGCACATACTGTCTCATGGGAGGAAGGCCTAAATAAATGGATATGCAATCCTAGCAGGATATGTGCTGGGAGGGGAAGCTTGCCTGGAAGGGGAGGATGTGTTCTAGGCTATCAAGACATTCTCTTCCTTTCCTCTTTCTCCCCCACTCTCTTTCTTCTCCCTGTATCCTCCCTCTCCCAATCCCCTTCCCCTAGCCCCATACTCTCTCCTCCTCTCCCTCTTCTGTGTGTGTGTGCGCGTGCGCGCACGTGTAAAAGGGAGAAAGGGAGAGGGAGAGAGAGAGAGAGAGAGAGAGAGAGAAAGAGAGAAAATTCCTGCATGCATACACGTGGGCTATTGTTGTATTTGGTGAGATTTTTCAAGGCATAAAGATATTAATCATGTGAGGGGTGATTGGAAGTTCATCACCTTGGGCACTAGATAACACGCCATGCTTTGTAGCTTTCTCTGGATTCAACACCATTGTTGTCCCTTTCTCTTTTGTTGGATTCCTCTACTGTAAAAACATATTCTATATCTCCTATCTAAAATAGAAATAAATTCTCTGATGCCCACATTCCCTTAACATCTGCTTCCCTCTTTCCTGTATAATAATCTTTAAAAGATGTTTCATAAATACTTTCTTACTTTTCTTTTTTTCTCTTCATCACCAACCATCCTTCCATTTCCCACGAGGTTCTTTATCTGTCTCTTTCCCTGCTCCCAACCCACATTTGGAAACTGGAATTATGACATACTTTTATAAATGTTAACCATCAAGCAATTATTACTCAAGACAGAAAATATCAATATAAGTTTAAAAAGTCCTCATCCACAGTGCAGAAAGGCTCTCTGACTTCCCGCACTCTCCCGGGACCACAGGAAGCCACTATTCCTTTCTCATCTTGGCAATATCATTTATGTCACCTTCACCAGCAACCATCTCACTTTATATTAGTTTTTCACATAAAGCAAAATGTTCCCAGTTCTCAATTGCAGTAGCACTGATCTCTTACAGGATGTTGTATGAACAAAGCGCACTAATAGAATTAATACAAAGCAATTTTCTAATACAAAGTTCAGAGATAATAGGAAAATGTTCAGAATTTACTACATCATTTTAATGACATCATTTATAGCTATTTCCCCCACCAGGGAATGAATACATGATGACATTCTGTGTTTCTTCTCAATTGCCTTTGAACTCCTGCAACCAAGCACTATTCCTGCACTATTTGCTGCCTATTTTGAAACTGATACTTTTGTACAATACTTCAGAATGATTTAGTCTTAAGTCGGGAGCATAAAACCAGCCCGTGGCATCCATCCCGGCCCCCTGGCCTGGGAGTTGTATTTGTCTGGACTTCAAATCCCAGCATGCCAGGTCCTGACCCCTCTTACAGAGTATTTATGTGGGCTCTCAGAGGAGAAACACATGGTTCCAGGTTTACATGTGCTCCCTACTTTTCTTTCTCCCTGCCATGTGCTCGGCCACCCAAGAGCTCCGTATTTAATAAAACAATGGGCATTTTTAATCCGGTTTGATCTGACCTAATTGGATTTCTTTGCATGGCCCGTCTTAGGATTTTTTTTCTTAGGATTTTTTCTAACACTTAGAACTAGCTATATTAAGGAGTATTCGTCATCTCCTGTTTTGTCCTACTGAGAGGCTGATTATTAACCTAATTTTTGACCCGAATAATAAATGAAAAATGTCAGTCTAGCATAGGACAGCTCAAGAAACACATGTCAGCTTACTGCACTTTTGGACCCTATAGATTTTTCCTGGAAATGAAATTTTTTTTCACTTTCTTTTTATTATTTCTACTTTTAAAATTTAAAACTTTTTTGAGAATTTCTTACATGAGTACTAAATTTATATCATTTTTGCCTCTTCCTCTCCCCCTCCAACTTATTCCATGTACTTATACCAACTTTCTCTAAATCATGACCCCTTTTTCTTTATTAGCATTATGATGTGTATTATTTGTATGTCTTATACTATAAGCTATATGTATATATACAGCATACTGAATTCATTTAATGTTGTTTGTATGTATATGAGTTTAGGGCTGACCTCTTGGGACTGGATGGCCTATCAGGGACTCATTCTTGGAGAAGACTGACTCTTCCTCACTCAGTAGGCATTGATTGCTTATAACTCTTTATCTCAGGTTGGGGCCATGTGAGTGATGCTGCATTTGTGTTGCCATGTCAGCTGGTGATACCCTTAAATAGGACTGGTTTAGGCAACTGTGTTGCTGAGATTTCATTGGTGCAGTTTCCTGTCATGTGTAGAAAATACCATCGGCATCAGGCATCCTTGTCTTTCGGCTCTTATAATCTTCTGTTACCTCTTCCTCAAAGTTTCCTGGGTCTTAGGTATGGAAGTTTCGTTGTAGATGTTTTCAGTTGTAACTGGGAACCTCTTGATCAGTTGTACCCTGTATCCTGCACAACTGTGTATTTGCCACAGAAAGAAGTTTCCCCAACCAAGAGTTAGAACTATACTTACTTGTGGATAGTCTAACAGGTATTTAGACTTTATCAAGGAGGCACATTAATTCAGGAAAGTAGTAATGGTAGGGTCTCCTCTACAGTCCATATCCAGTCATGGGTACTTGGCAAGGTTTAAGGTGCCAGGCTTTAATTCCTTTCTATTTAGTGAACTTTAAGTCGAATTAGACAGCTGCTAGTTACTTTCAAGATGTAAGTGCCACTATTGTACTTTGTGGGGATATTGCACCATGTTGGTCATTTTCTCAGTCTACAAGCTTTCCGGCTTGGCAATTCCTCCTCTCCCCTGGCAGCTCACATAGCACCTTCTGTTATTATGAGTACTAGTGTTCATACAGCACTTCCTTCTCAGTTCTAACTTGATTCCTCTAAGTCCTGTGTCTAATGTGCAGGGTTTTCAGGTTCTGGGAAGGAACCAAAGGAAATAACAATAGCCTATGTTGTTTTGGGATTTTATTGGGGTCTTTTGACTAACAACTTGAAGAGAGTTTCCCCACCTATGGCAATGGGGTTCTTGTTAGACACTCTATTGACTTGGGAGGGCACTTTCAACCCATTGTAACTATTCCTAACTTGAGTTATGCACTTTGTTTCATTTGCTTTGTAACTTTATTATCTATATTGGTTGCCTTTGAATCACTGACAAAATATCTAACAGAAGCAAGAGGAGAAAGGTTGATTTTGACTCAGGATTTGGGGAGATATTATATTCTCAATAATGGTGATAAAGGCAGGACAGCTTAAACAGTTTGGTCCATGGTGGCAGAAGCTTGGTCTATGCAGCTCATTGACATCTTGGCAGATGAGGAAACAGATCTCAATCCAGAACCAAAAACAGACTTAACTTTCAAGACCTGTCCTCAACTCATGGACATCATGATAGAGGAGGAAACAGAGATCTCAATCCAGAACCAGAAGTAGACATAACCTTCATGGCCTGTCCACAGCTAGCAAAATCATGGATCTTTAAAGTTTCACAACTCCCAAACAGTGCATCCTGTTGGAGACCAAATATGCAAACATATTAGCTAGTGAAATTCAAATTATCATACCACCATTATAGATATCTTTAAATACTCTACCTTAGTATTGCCTGATGTGTTATTGTGCAATTTGAATTAAAATGTCACCTATAGGCTCATATATTTGAATGCTTGGTCCCCAGATAGTGTCACTGCTTGGGAAGGATTAGAAGGATTATGGGAGGAGGTGTGTCACTGGGAGTAGGCTTTGAACTTTCAATAGTTCATACCACAACACCCTTTCTGGTTTGCAGATCAGGATTTATGTTCTTAGCTATTGCCCCAGCACCACGCCTGCCTGCCTGCTGCCATGTTCTCTACCATGATGCCACTATGGTCATGGACTCACCCTCTGAAACTGTAAGCAAGCTCTCAATTAAATACTTTCCTTTATAAGTTGTCTTGGTTATGGTGTCTCTTCACAACAATTTAAAAGTAATTAAGACAAGTATGAAATTATTTGTGTGTAACTTCTTTCTGTCAAAACATTAGTGCTGTAAAATGTTCCCTGTTGTAGCAGAGAGCTGTAATTTATAGATTACTGCTGATTTTAAAAAGTCCTAATTATAGGAGCAGATATCTGTTTAATCATTCTATTTTTGATGGGCGTTGGGTTGTTTCTATTTTAGAATCATTATAAATAATGTCACTTAGAACACTTGCATATGTTCATTGTACACATCTTTAGACACATATTTGGGTCTAGCTAGATACACAAATGTGAAGCATGGACCTTACTTGACAATGATAAATGTTTTCCAAAATATTGACAGCAATTTAATTTCCTACTGGTAGGAATTTATTCCATGTCATATTTACTGCTACTTAGAAGTACTAGAGGTTTTGCTTGAGTTTGGTGTTGTTTTCTTTTACTAATTTATTCATTGACAATTTCATACATATACATAATGTATTCTGATAACATTCAGTACCTCACCCTCTTTTATTTCCCTTTTTTCCTCACCAAAATTAGACTTCTACAAACTTCTCCTTACTAACTTTTTTCACATTCTAGATATTAATCCTCTTTAAGAAGTAAAACTGTTTGGTGATTTTTTGAGAAAAGATCTTGGTTGAAATAAACCTGAGCTAGTATTGAACTCATGATCCTACTCCCTCTAATTTCTAAGTACTGAATTTTTTTCCAATGATCACTTAGTTTGGTAAAATGTTATATTACATATGATTACATTTTCTTTTACTACATTCACAATCATAAGTACTTTAAATATATATTTCTAGGACAAATGGACAATGCTTTGATAAATTGTTCCTTAGATCCCTTGTCTGCTTTCTATTGGGTAGTCAATTAATTTTCATTATGGATTTGATAAAGATAGATAAACATTCTGCATATGACTACTGATTTAAGGCTCTCTAGAGGAACAAAGCCTGTAGAATCAATACATATTCAATGGGGATTTATTACTTTGGATTTTCTGCTGTAGTGTGGGTAGTCCAACAATGGCTGCCTTAGACTACAAAAGCCAAGAAGCCAGTGGCTGCTCAGTTCATGAGGCTGGGTCCAGCAGTCCCTCTTTGGCCCTGCAGGCATAATGAATTCCTAGAATCCTACTACTCTTCAGTCTTCATTGAAAGCCAGATGAATCTGGGTCTGCTCTCAGCAAAGGAAAGCATCAGCAGCAGCAGCAGCAGCAGCAACAGCAGCAGGACAGGTTAAACTTTTCAGGGTGAGCAAAGAAAATGCGGTAAAGTTTTCCTATTGAATTTCTTTCGTCTGCATTTACATAGGCAGAAACAGCCCACATTTAGGGTAAGTCATTGAACCTCAAACAATTCAAATAATCAGGCGTACGAAAATCATACGCCTTTAATCCTATCACTGGGGAGGCAGAGGCAGGTGATCTCAGTGAGTTTGAGACCAGCCTGGTCTACAGAACAAGTTCCAGAACAGCTGGAGCTGCTACAGCACCTCACTTTTTGATTGTAGATCCAAGCAAATGGAAAAGACAAACCATCACAAATATATTTTTATATGAGCTGCTATTTAAAAAAACTCTCTAAGAATGCAAAAATTTAGAAGCAGAAGTTTACTAATAACATAGAATTTTTTCAACATTTTGTTATATTTACAAAACTTGTTATTTTCAACTCCATTTTACACTAATAAATAAACATTATATTCTAGAAGAATTATTTTCTTACACGCTATATAAATATTACTGCTTTTTAAAATCTATTTTTCTATTAGATGCAAAATTACAGTTAAATTTCATTTTGTCCTTCTTGATGTCCAACTGATGCATCACCCTTTATAAAAAAAAAAAACTCTTTTTTAAAATATGCTTTACTTCCTCCTTTGCTGTAATCAGGAATACTACATGAGTACATCTGAATGTAGTTGTTTATTATTTCTTTGGCCTATTAGGTCTTTATTATAATATAATACTATCAGTTATTATGTAATACTGTAGTGCTATATACTGGCATATTGTTTATTGCCTCCATGCTGCCCTTATGTATGATGTGTGGAACAATTCTCTTTATGGATGACTTTTACCAGATCAACACGATCCTCTTATATTCCTAGCTTGAAAGGACATCAAAGATGATTAGGTGTTAAATCTTATCACTAACTTTTCACCTGTTTCAATGATCACATTCTTTTTCTTCCTTATTCTAGTAGTGTGAAAAACTACATTATTTGATTTTCTAAAGTTCAAACCAATAGTGCTACCTTTTTAACCTAAACTCTTATGAAGCTTCATGTTTTTCTTGGATGTTATAAACTGTTTTGACACAGTGAATCTTCCTTCAGGAATGAAATGGTTCTTAGGTTTTTAGACACATAAGTTACTGTCAGTTGTGGCATTGAATTTATTCTAGACACGTGAAACAAAGTAACAATATGTTCTTATTTTGGTGAGAAATAGTATTTTATCCAATATCCCAGAGAGAAACTTTTCAACGTGTACCAGTATGTCCTCTGAAATTATACTCATGTTGTATAAACACATTCTAAGTGTAAATTTCTGTTGTCAAAGACTTTAAACTCCTGATTCACTTTACTTTTTCATGTTGTCTTGACAAAGAATAGCATGGAAACAATTGGAATAGTTCTGAACATATAAGATACAAGAGCATCAAGATAAAATGGTTTTATCTATGCTTATCTTTGGAGGGAATGAGTCTAACTCTTAGGGTTGTAAGGCTGTCTTTTTATTTTTCATCTTTCATTGGGCACCTTCAGTTCTATAAAGCGATCATATAAGACTTTGGTCCCTTCCTTTAGGTCTCTGTGGGTGACCAGTGAGAAGACAGTGTCTAACACCTGAGTTGGTGAAGCCTCAGAATTTTATATTATGAAAGTTCTGTATTAAGATTGTTATTTGGGTTATTAAGTCCTAGGACAAGTGTTTAGGGCATAAACAGAAAAAGAGAGTTGTCAGTCTGGAACAAGGAAGTACTTTAGGCTATTTGAAAGGTATCAGGAAACCGACAGCCTATAGTGACACAGCGTCAGAGAACTTGGGGTTTCAGAATCTCATGAGTGCAGAAAAAAAATCAAGATAGGAATCAGATTTCGGATAACCAAATTAATGTGTTCTAGCTTCCCAGTGAAGTTCTGTAGGTCTACAGAATTGCTTTGTAGTTTTTCCTTGCTTTGTGGAGAATCCCTGTTTGAGAAGGAAATGTTGACTCCAGTTCTTCCTGAGAGTCTAGTCACTCCCCTTAAAATGGGTGTTTTAAGAACAGACAGGTGACAAAGCGCCACAGTTGTGTGTTCCACAAGACTTATTTCCTTCCCTTTTGATGACTTTGGATAAATGGGAGAATATGGAAGTGGGTGAATCTCTGAGGAGTGAGATGACCTATTTTATCCGATTCTTGTTAACAATTATTTACTGTTTGAAAAGTTGAGTTTGGATACAGGCAGAGAGCATCTAAAACATCTCAGGTTCTTACTTATGGATTTTCTTTGTACACTACTATCCTCATAAAGAACTACAAGGACCTTACATAAATTGCCTTAGCCCATTCCCTTGATTCCTACAGCATAGACCCAGTTGTAGGGATGATATTATAATTTAACCTACCAACCTTTGGTCAAACTTCTATTCTGCCTTGCTTGTGCTGGGATCAGGGAGAGCTACAGTAAAACATATTTCTTTTCTCTAAAGTCTCGGGATCAACCTTGTAAAAATCCCTGAGGCTATGTCATAGCATGCGATAATCTATGGAACACAGAGTAAGGAAACATAGCAGGGCCTCTGGACAGACAGGCATCCCTGGCAGTTATTTTCAGAGTCCTCAAGACATCTGAAGTGTTAAAGGTCTCTTCCTCATAAGTTCAACCCAAATATTGTTAGATGAATCTGATTATAAGATGAGTCAGAAATACTGGTTTGGGTCACTAACATTACTCCACTTACCCCTTCCCTGGTTTGAGTTAATTAATTGCCAATTAGTCACACCCAAGACTTAATTACTTTCTATGAGTACCACTGAGCTTCCTTCTTTCACCTCAGTCAAACAACATTGTTCTCCTAAGACGTTCTTTAAAATAAATAAATGTGAAAAGTTTGTAAGAACCAGACTACCAGGACTTCTGCCTCAAAACACTACCTTACAGACATTACAGGATACTACACTCATGAAATCTCAACAGTATGGTTACCTAAACAAGACTTGGAAAAAGACAATATCAGTTAACATGCCAGCACATATGAGGGAAATCTCAAGGCCCTATACCTAGATGAAGAGCTATAATCTATTAATGGCTACTGCATAGAGAAAATTAGTCTTCTTCAGGATGAACCTTCTTATTATCCAATCCTGGCTGGTTAGGCCTAAACACAAGGGCATATGAGAAATACATATGAGTATTCATAAACGTATATGTTGCACTTGCTAGTTTTACATCAATTTGACACAAGGTAGCATTATTTGAGGAAGAGCAACTTTCGATTAAGATACCTCTACTCAGTTGTCCTGTAGGGAAGCCTGTGTAGTGCATTTCTTTAAGTAGCAATTGATGTGGAAATACCCAGCCCTTCGTTTGTGGTTCTATTCCTGGACTGGTGGTCCTGGATCCTGTGAGAAAGAAGACTGGATAAGCCATGAGGGAGAAATGCAGTTAGTAGTACCCCTCGCAGGCTTCTCCACAACCTCCTGCCTCCAGATTCTTTCCCAGTTTGATTTCTTGTCCTGTCTTCTCTTAGGAATGGAGTGTGACCTGAGAGCTACAGACTGAAATAAACCCTTGCTGCACCAAATTGTTTCTGCTCATGTAGTCTTAGCACAGCAATAGAAACACATACACAGGGAAGCTATGCTTATGAGATTTCGTGTGTGTGCATACCTCTCTCTCTCTCTCTCTCTCTCTCTCTCTCTCTCTCTCTTTCTCTCTTGTGTGTGCATTTGTGTATGTGTGTAACAATAATAATTAAAGAATTAATGGTCATTAGAGTTGGGGAATATGGAAGGAATTAGATGGGTGAGGTACAAAGAAATGATGCAAATGCAGTACTCATACATGAAATTCTCAAAAATTGAATTAATAAAACTTTTAAGTTACAGCATGAAGAAGGTAAGAAAATTTTAAAATAAAAAGTCATGATTTGATAAGAATGTCCTCATAAATTCCCTTTCCTCCCTCTTGGAATGGTACTGTACATTTGGTGCGATCGTATATTAGAAGTATGTGATCTTCATTTTGATTTTACATAGGGTTACAGTTAAGAAATTGCTTTGAGCTTCAGAAAAGACTTTGAACTTTGAACTTTTAAAGTGTTGAGACTGTGATAAACTGTGGGGATTTTTAAATCATGATATGGTAACAAGTCTATGGTGGTCATGGAGTGGAATGTGATGGTTTGATAAGAATGCCCCACATAGGCTCACAGATTTGAATACATAATCACCAGGGAGTGACAATACTTGAAACAATTAGGAGGTGTGGCTTTGTTGAAGGAAGCATGTCACTAGAGATGGATTTTGAAATTTTAGAAGCTCAATCCAGGTCTAGAGGCACTCTCTCCTCCTGCTGTCTGCAGATCTGGATCTAGAAGTCTCAGATGCATCTCCAGTACCATGTCTGCTTCCGTACCATCATTCTTCCCCTCCATGATGATAATGAACTAAGCCTCTGAAACTGTAAGCCAGTCCCAATTAAATGCTTTCCTTTATAAGAGTTGCTGTGGTCATGGTGTCTCATCACAGCAACAGAGCACTGACTAAGACAAATACATTTTTAAAAAGCCCAAACTTTTTGGCTTCTAGGTTCAGAGAGGACGCTTGTTTACATGGAAGGCTTGTTTGCTTTAAGTTGCCATTCAGGTAAACCCTCTAAGCAGGCACAGCCTCTCTGTTGCAGTTCTAATGGTCAAGAAAATGTGCTTGTCCCTGGGGAATCAGCTCTGTACTCTTCTGTGGCAGTAATGTCTACAGTAAGTGGAGCAGGGAGGTTGAGAGCAGTTAGAGGATGCTAAAACAGAATTAAACAGATCATAGCAGTGTGAAATTATGAGCAGAGTTAATTAAGTTCCACCTGCCAGGTCAACATGCAGAGCCACCAGTTGTTGTAGGTGACAGTAAGCTACCACACTACCTGTGGCACGGGAGCCATGTTCGATTCTGCCATTTCCTATCATCCTGACTGACCTCTGGAAGACTGAAAAGGGGATTGGTGGTGTGAGAACAAATGATGGGAAGAGAAAATGCTGTAGCCCTACAGACCCAAAGGCACTGCCGATCCGTGCAGCTGCCTGAGTATTGCCACCCTGGCTTGTCAGCGGTCCTATGACAAAGGCAATGTAATTTCCCTGTGGGACCCATGCTTCTTTAGGCAAGCCTGGCTATTTAAAGGCTGCTGATCACTTGAGCTGTGGGAAGAAAAGAAAGACAGGAAAAGGAAAAAGGCGCCCGTTTATTGTCACTGCTCCTCGGTGGGTGTCTTTGTTAAAGCAGACAGAAACGTTCATGGACATTTTGAGTGAAGGGAACACCTGCCAGATATTCCGGGGGCAAAGAATAGTCCCAGGGACACACAGCGAGATAACTGAAGCAGAGACAGTTCATTAAGAAACAGAAAGGCACCTCTGAGAATGGAAGTGGGCTAGTGATCTAGGGAAAAATTCCACAAGCACTGAGCCACCAAGCTCACATCCTTATTTACTCTGCATTTGCTCCTCCTTGTTTGTGGATACAAGCGATCCATAGAAATGTTCCCTTTGCTACTAGAGCTGAGGTGGGAGAGCAGTCCAGTTTTTATTGTTAGCTATCTTCTTTCATGTGTTGACCCTGATGTCCTTTCTCTCTCCTGCCACATGGTCAGTGTTTCTGAAGTATGATGAGTACTTATTTTGCATTTATTAAAGGCATTGTTCTATGTATTGCCTGCTCTGCTGATGCAGTTTGTTCAAATCTCATTCAGTTTCTTACTTTCCTTTGTCTACCTCTTTTACTAGCTACTGAGAGAAGAGAAACTTGCAAATGCGACTTGACTTAGACCATTTCTCCTTCCTTCTTTTACTCTTTGCATCAAAGTCACAAGCCCGATACTAAAAGTATCCACACTGGAATGGGTATTGAGCTTTAACGTCATGAATAACTCCGTCCACTTTTGACTCATTACTTGGACTCCAGATCCATGGATCCAAATGTCCACTCAGTGGCTCCACTTGATGACCCAATGGGTTTGTCACATATTACATATCTGAAATTCTGTTTCCCTCTTAAATATATCCTTCCTCCTGACTTTCCTTCTTTGATAAATTTTACTGTTATTGCTCCACCACTCTCACCTTAAACTGTAAAATATTTATGATTCCCCCTTCTTCAAATTGACTTGTGTCATAACCTAAAAGCTGAGAAACAGTCTAGTCTGCATCGTCTAGTATTCAAACATGCTCCCATATCCAGCATTGCTCTCTTCATAGCCGACATTCTGCCACATTATGACCTTCAATTGCCTATGTTTTTCCCCGACATAGGACATGTGCTCGTATTCATCCTTATACACCAACTTCTCGTCCCCACATCAGTCAAGTATGTTATTGTTTTCTTTAAAGGAAAGTCCTCAGAGTGGATGTTTTAAAGCCACTTGTTTCTGTAGCATCACATTCACTTTCTTGTCCCCATTATTGTCATTCTGTGTTGCAATTATTTTCATTGTCTTCCCTATTCAAAACATCTCCTCTCTTTCTCTTCTCCCAGACCCAATCCTACAGTCTCATGCCTAACTCTGCAGCAAAACACCTGTGGCAGCTTTTCCTGCCCCCACCCCAATGTCCTCTTCCATCTGCTCTGGATCCCACACATCTTCCCTTTCTAACCTCCCTCCATCCATCCATTGCTTTTACTCAGCTCCCAATTTCAGCAGCACTCCCTGCTAACCTGCAGGCCAAGTCTGCCAGAAAGCCAGTATCCCAGCCTCGAACTCCAGCAGGTGTTCCCTGAGAACACAGGCCAGGAAAACAGGCAACACATAGTCATCACACTCTCCAAACGTCCAGGGAGGAAACAAAAAGCAAGGAATAAAAACCTATAAGACAGGGACAAATCCAGAAGTCAACACCAAGATCTATAATCATCACAAACCCAGAAGCCTAGATGCCAGCATCAAAACAAAATCAATAACAGTCAAGGCACTATGTCTCCACTATAGTTCATCGATTCTACAAGAGCATGCTGTAAATATTCCAACATACCTGAGATACAAACTAATAACAAACAAACAAAACTCCAACACTTTATTTATTTTAATTCTTTTTATTGAGCTATATATTTTCCCCTGCTCTCCTCCCTTCCTCTCCTCTTCCCCTATACCCTCTCCCATGATTTCTATGCTCCCAAATTACTCAGAAGATCTTGTCTTTTTCTACTTCCCATGTAGATTAGATCTATGTATGTCTCTTTTAGGATCCTCTCTATTGTCTAGGTTCTCTGGGATTGTTAATTATAGGCTGTTTTTGTTTTGTCTTGGTTTGGTTTTCTTATTTTGTATTTTTTTTGTTTTATGTCTAAAAGTCACTTATGAATGAGTACATATGATATTTGTCTTTCTAGGTGTGGGTTACCTCACTCAATATGTTTTCTAGATCCATCCATTTGTCTGCAAATTTCAAGATGTCATTTTTTTTCACTGTGTAGTACTCCATTGTGTAAATGTACCATCTTTTCCTTATCCATTCTTCAATCAAAGGGCATTTAGGTTGCTTCCAGGTTCTGGATATGACAAATAATGCTGCTATGAACATAGTTGAGCACATGACCTTGTGCTATAATTGAGCATCTTTTGGGTGTATACCCAAAAGTGGTATTGCTGGGTCTTGAGGAAGGTTGGTTTCTAATTTTCTGAGAAATTGTCATACTGGTCTTCACAGTGGCTGTACCAGTTTGCATTCCCACCAGCAATGGAGGAGTGTTCCCTTTACCCCACATCCTCTCCAGCATAAGTTGTCATCAGTGTTTTTGATCTTGGCCATTCTTACAGGTGTAAGGTGGAATCTCAGAGTTGTTTTAATTTGCATTTCTCTGATGACTATGGATGTTGAACATTTCCTTAAGTGTCTTTCAGCAATTTTACGGGACCTCCTGAAACTGAGAAGCTTCTGTAAAGCAAAAAACATGGTCAACAAGACAATACTGCAGCCTACAGAATGGGAAAAGATCTTCACTAACCCCACATCGGACGGAGAGCATTGGGTGCCAATTGATGCTGTAAAACAATTCCACACCAGTTCAGAATTAGGATAATAAAAGGATTATTTATTTAAGGGGAAAACTTACAGATCACCACCCTAAACAACAGTCCTCTAAGCACAAACAGGAAGACAGTCCGGCAGCTGGAACAGGAGCCGGAAGCAAGAGAGCAGGTGCACGGTTCCCACTGCTTTTTAAACTGTAAAAGACCATGCCCAAGTGGGCTGGTATCTTAAAGGCTATTTGCTGAAGTAGCAGAATGTGCTCCCACAGCAGAGGACTGTTCTCCAAAATATGCAAAGAGCTCAAGAAATTGGTAATCAAAAGAACAAATAATCCAATAAAAATGGGGTACAGGCCTAATTAGAGAACTCACAACAGAAGAATCCCAACACTTTAAAACAGTTTTCATGAATATGATAAAGGTCCTTAAAAAGGAAATAAAGAAATCCCTTTTAAAATTGAGAAAAGCAAAAAATGATGAGGAAATTAATAAAGCTCCCTTATAGGAATCCAACAAAACACAAACAGTTGAAAGAAATGAGTAAAATTGTTCAAGACTTGAAAATGAAAATAGAACCACTAGAGAAAAAAACAAATAAAAGGGATTCTGGAAATGAAAATTTTAGAAGAAAATGAAAATTTTAGGAATCGTAACAGGAATAACAGAGATACACCAACAGAATATAAGAGATTGAAGAGAAAAATCTCAGGTGTTGAAGATACACTAGATAAATTGGATACATCAGTCAGAGAACATGTTAGATCTAAAAACTACTGACACAAAACTTCCGGAAATACTGGAACATTATGAAAAGACCATAACTAAGAATAATAGGTACAAAGGAAAGAGAAGAATCCCTGCTCAAAGACTCAGAAAATGTTTTCAACAAAATCAAAGAAAATGTTCCTAATCTAAAGGAGATGCCTATGAAGGTACAAAAAGCACACAGAATACCAAATAGACTGGACAAGAAAAGAAAGCCCCCTTGGCAAATAATAATCAAAGCATTAAAAATGCAGAACAAAGAAAGAATATTAAAAGCTGTTCTACTGGAACCTCCCTCTAGTTCGGCCCCACTCCTTTCTCACAAAACCCTCCCCTCTCAGAAGAAAAATACCAAAAGTTCAGGCTCCTTCTCTGAAGCTGCTAAAGATTATACCAAAAGGGTATTTAAGCCCCCTTCTCTAGACCAGCCTTGTGATTTTTTTCCTGCTCCCTTCCCCCACCTTACCTATGGCCCTGGAAAGATTACCAGGGAGTGTTTTGTACAATAAACCTGATCTTTTATTTTTAATTCAGCTTGATCTGGTTTACTGTATTGGTAGAGAAACCTATTGGAGCACACATACCTTTCAAAAGCTGCAAGGCAAAAGAACCAAGTAACACAAAGGCAGACTTATTAGAATTACACCTGACTTCTCAAAGGAGATTTAAAGGCTAAAAGGGCTTAGACAGACAGCAGGCTTTAGGAGACCACAAATTCCAGACCAGACTACTCTATCCAACAAAACTTTCAATCACTATAAATGGAGAAAATAAGGTATTCCATGATGAAGTCAAGTTTAAACAATATCTATCTACACGTCCATCCCTATAGAAGGTGTTCAAAGGAAAACTTCAGTCTAATGAGGTTTACTGTACCCATGAAAACACAGAAAATAATCTCACACCTGCAAAAACAAAAGAGAGGAAACACACAGACAGTCACTCACACACACAAACACACACACACACACACACACACATATATACCAGCAGCAGCAGCAGCAGCAGCAGCAGCAGTAACAACAATATCAAAACAACAGGAATCAATAATCATTGGTCATTAAATGTTCTCGACATCAATGATCTCAATTTCCCAATAAAAAGACATAGACTAGCAGAATGAGTGCAAAAACAAGGATAGACATCAGCTCAGAGTAAAAGGTTGGAAAATTATTCCAAGTGAAGGTAATAAGTAAGCTTCTGTAGCAATTCTAATAACTAATGAAATAGAGTTCAAAAAAACAAATCAAAAGAGATAGGGAACAACCAAATTTGAAAATCTAAAAAAAAAAAAAGGAAAAGAAAATGGGTAAGTTTCTTGATGGATACCACTTAATTCAAGACCAGATAAACAATTTGAGTAGACCTGTAACCCGTAGTGAAATGGAAATAGACTTCTAACCAAAATTATGAAAACCAACAGCTAGATGGTTTGAGTGCAGAACTATACCAGACTTTCAAAGAAGAGTTGACGCCAATATTCCTCAAATTATCCCACAAAGTAAAAACATAAGTACAATTGTCCAACTCATTTTATAAGACCACAGTTACCCTGATACTCAATCCATTGAGTAATTAGTATTAAAGACTAATACAAAATAAATTCCCTTATGAACATAGATGCAAAGATATTTAGTAAAATACTTGCAAGACAAGTTTAAGAACACATCAAAACACCATTCCCATAATCAAGTGGGCTTCATTTCATAGGCACAGGGTAGGTTCAATATATGAATAAAGTTGCTATGGACATAGTTGAGCAGGTATCCTAGTGACATAATTGAGTATCCTTTGGGTATATGCCCAAGAGTGGTATCATTGGATCCTGAGGTAGATTTATTCACAGTTTTCTAAGAAATTACCACATTGATTTCCAAAACAGCTATACAAGTTTGAACTCTCACCAGTAAAGGAGTAGTGTTCCTCTTGTTTCACATCCTCTCCATCATAAACTGTCACTATGTTTTTTATCTTAGCCATTCTGCAAGGTGTAAGATGGAATCTCAGAGTCCTTTTGATTTGCATTTCCCTGATGACCAAGAATGTTGAACATCTCCTTAAGTGTTTCTTTGTCATTTGGGATTCTTCTGTTTAAGTCAGTACTCCACTTTTTAATTGAATTGATTTCTTTGATGTCTAGTGTCTTGAGATCTTTATATATTTTAGAGATTAGTTTTCTGTTGCATGTTGCATTTCCCATTCTGTAGGTTGTCATTCTGTTCCATTGACAGTGTCCTTTGCCTTATAAAAGCTTCTCAGTTTCATGAGGCTTCATTTATTAACTGTTGATCTTAGTGCTTGCACTATTGCTATTCTTTTTAGAAAGTTTTCTCCTATGCCAATGCCTTCAAGGATGCTCTCCACTTTCTCTTCTATCAGGCTAAATATATTGGTTTTATATGAGGTATATGATCCACTTGGACTTGAGTTTTGTGTAGGATGATATATATCAATCTATTTGCACTCTCCATCATGCTGATATTCAGTTAGACCAGCACAAATTGTTGAAGATGCTTTGTTTTCTCTATTGTATTCTGTTGTCTTCTTTGTAGAAAATCAGGTGTCCATAGGTGTGTAAATATATGTCTCGGTCTCTGATTAAATTTCATTGATCCACCTGTCTCTTTTTATGCCAATACCATGCTGTTTTCATTACTATACTCTGTAGAGGAGCTTGAGATTAGGGATGTGGAGACCTTTGGCACTTCTTTTACTGTACAAGATTGTTTTATTTATCCTGGGTATTTTTTATTTTCCCAGTGAAGCTGATTATTGTCCTTTCATGGTCTGGAAAGAACTGTATGGAAATTTTAATGAAGATTCCATTGAAACTGTAGATTGCTTTTTGTAACATGACCATTTTTACTATGTTAATCACACTGATACATGAGCATGGAAGATCTTTCCAACTTCTGATATCTTCAATTTCTTTTTTCAAAGATTTAAAGTTCTCATCATACAGGTCTTTGACTTGCTTGGATAGAGTTACCCCAAGATATTTAATATGTTTTGTGGCTATTGTTAAGGGTGTTGTTTCCCCAATTTCTTTCTCAGAATTTTGTCATTTATATATAGGAGGACTACACTTTTTTGAGTTAATTTTGTATCTAGTCATTTTTCTTAAGGTGTTTAATCAGTTGTAGGAGTCTGCTGGTAGAATTATTGGGGTTGCTTATGTATACTATTATATCATCTGCAAATAGTGAAATTTTGACTTCTTCCTTTTTGGTTTGTATCTTCTTGATCTCTTTAAATTGTCTCATTTCTCTTTTCTCATTCTGTAGGCTGTCATTTTGTCCTGTTGACCATGTCCTTTGCTTTACAGAAGCTTTTCAGTTTCAGGAGGTCCCATTTATTAATTGTTTCAGTGTCTGTGCTACTGGGTTTTATTTAAGAAATGGATCCCTGTGCCAATGAGTTCAATTGAACTTCCCACTTTCTCTTCTATAAGGTTCAGTGTGGTTGACTTTGTGTTGAGGTCTTTGATCCATTTGAACTTGAGTTTTGTGCATGGTGATAGATATGAGTCTATTTTCATTCTTCTACATGTTGATATACAGTTATGGCAGCACCACTTGTTAAATATGCTTTTTTTCCATTTGATATTTTTTCCTTTTTATCAAACATCAGGAGTTGAAAAATGTGTGGATTGATATCTGGGTCTTCTATTTGGATCCATTGGTCCTCCTGTCCTTATGTCAAGTGGGTCTCTGACTCTTCTGCCTGCTCTTAGGACTCTTCCTCCTATTGGGTTGTTGTGTCCAACTTCAATGTGATAGATTTTGCCTAATCTTACTATATTGTATTATTTGGTTACCTCTTAGAAGCCAGTTCTTTTATAATGATGGACAGAAAGGAAGTAGACTTGGAGGGAAGGGGAGGTGGAGAGAACTGGTAAGAGTACATGTGATGTAGGAGGTTCTTCTGTCTATGTGTTGCTTTCATTGGTTGAATAAAGAAACTGCCTTGGCCTTTTGATAGGGCAGAACGTAGGCAGGGAAAAGAGAACTGAATGTTGGGAAAAAGAGGCAGAGAGAGCTGCCATGGAACCTTCAAGTTAGACATGTTGAATCTTTCCCGGTAAGCCACGACATCTTGGTGAACACAAATTAATAGAAATGGGTTAGATCAAGATGTAAGAATTGGCCAAGAAGAGGCTAAATATAATGAGCCAGGCAGTAATTTAATTAACACAATTTTTGTGTGGTTATTTCGGGAGTTAAGCTAGTCAGGCAGCAGGATGCAGCCTGCTCCTTTTATAACATATATGGAAGGAAAACTATATCAGGAAATATTCTATGAGGGAAGAATCTGTTTTCTATCAAAGGAAAAAATATTCAACAGAATGAAATGGGTAAACTGAAAAAATAATAAGTAAAACAAGGGTCATTTGCAGTGAATTGCTGTCACTTAGTGAAAGCTGCTAGATCTGGGACTCAGTGTCTCATGATTTTGCAAGGGTGCATACTCAGCCCTTAAGGACGTGATAGGAATCTTGGTGAGAGGAAGCCTGTTTGTTTTGCCACTCTTATCACTTTGTTCATGGGCTGCTGATGTAGTTAGAAGATGACTGAAGAAAGAACACATTGTCATTATGATTTTCTTACCTTACTTGAATCTGTAAAAATTCTTTTTAATGAACACTGCTATGATTTGAATTGACATATTCCCCAAAATTTGTATATTGACCAAAGTAAGCCACTAGGGAAAGGAACTTTAAAAGGTATAGCCAGAAACCTGTTTTCAGTTTTTCTCTATTTCCTTATCCACCATGATGCTTGAAGCCTCTACTGTATGCCTCTGCCACTGTGAACTCTGCTATGCCTGACCCCCCGACCCCACAAGACACTAAAAGCATGTATAGCTATGAATTGAAATTACTCTGTCCTCCCATAAATAATTTCTGCCAAGTATTCTGTCATAATCCTACAAAGGTAACTAAGAAAAAAGTTTGTATTTAGTGAAACAGTATTCTCCCATGTCTGTTTACATATATAGACTTTAGTGAAGAGATATGACACAATGTTTGGTTTGGAGTCTTTACCACTTTGCTGCTTTGTTTCAGAGATGTGTGAATGAAGCTGGCACAGCACATAGCATGAATTTGTAAAGTCTGCTAATTACTTGCTACTCCACTGCTGTGTGTCAAGGTCTCCTCAGCACACAACAGTGAAGCCAGTAATTAGCAGTCAATACTAGCTCACTCATGTCATGTCAGAGGGACCACCATCCAACCTGACAAAGAAACACTGTTCTTGCCAGGATGTTTTGTCCCACAACTTTAGGAATCTAGAAAATATTTGGCCTGGGTTGTTCTTTACTGTTCAGTAGAATAGAAAGACTTGTGATACATTGCTCCTCCAATTATAGCAGTGGTTCTCAACCTTCATAGTGTTGAGAACCTTTAAGATAGTTCCTCCTATGAACATAGTTGAACAAATGCTTTTGTAGTATGTTAGGGCATCTCTTGGGTATATTCCCAAGAGTGGAATTGCTGGGTCCTGAGGGAGGTTGACTCCCAATTTCCTGAGAAACCGCCACACTGATTTCCACAGTGGCTGCACAAGTTTGCATTCCCACCAACAATGGATGAGTGTTCCCCTCACCCCACATCCTCTCCAGCATAGGCCATGGGTGTTTTTGAGTTTGGCTATTCTGACAGGTGTAAGATGGTATCTCAAAGTTGTTTTGATTTGCATTTCCCTGATCGCTAAGGAGGTTGAGCATGACCTTAAAGCACTTAGCAGCACTATTTGTAATAGCCAGAACCTGGAAACAACCTAGGTGCCCCTCAATAGAAGAATGGTTAAAAAAGGTGTGGAACATATACACATTAGAGTTTTACTCAGCGGTAAAAAACAATGACATCTTTAATTTTGCATGCAAATGGATGGAAATAGAAAATGCTTTACTGAGTGAGGTAAGCCAGACCCAAAAAGAGGAATATGGTATGTATTCACTCATATGTGGATTCTAACCATAATTAAAGGTCTTTGAGCCTATGATTCGTGATCCTAGAGAAGCTAAATAAGAAGGTGAACCTGATGAAAATCATGCAGCTATCCGCCTGGAGATTGGAAATAGACAAGAGTCCCAGGTAACCTCGGGTGCATGGGGGGGTGGGATGGTTGTTGGAAGGGGAGAGGGTTAGAGAGAAGGGAGTAGGGGAGGAATGGGGAAAGCTAGGTTGACTGGGATGGGGGGAGGGAGGAAGGATGGATATGAGATCAGGGAAGAATATATTTCAACTAAGGGAGTCATCTTAGGGTTTACAGGAGACTTGATTATAAATGGGATCACAGGTCCAAGGAAATCCCCAGATTGTTCTCTGGACAGAAGAGAGGGTGCCTGAAACAGCCTAGGCCCATAACCATACTGATGAATATTTTGCTTATCACCATAGAGCCTTCATCTGGCCATGGATGGAGATAGAGACAGAGACCCACATCGTAACACTGGACTTAACTCCCTAGGTCCAAACGAGAAGCAGAAGGAAAGAGAACGTGAGCAAAGACGGCAAGATCAGAGAGAACCTTCATCCCACGATGGATGGCGATACAGATGGAGACCCACATTGGAGCACCGGACTGAGCCCCCCAAGGTCCAAATGAGGAGGAGAAGGAGGAAGAAAATGAAAAAGGAAATAAGGACTACGAGGGATGTGATCACCCACTGATACAAGGGGACGGATCTAATGAGAGTTTACCAAGGCCAGTTGGACTGGGACTGAACGAGGACGCAATTCAACCAGATTCTCTGAATGTGGCTGGCCCGGAGTCTTTCTGAAAAGCCATTGACAATGACACTGGGACTTGTTTCCTCTGCATATACTGGATTTCTGGGATCCAGTCTGTCTGGACACTCACCTTCCTGGACCTGGAGGGAGGGGGAGGAACTTGAACTTCCCACAGGGCAGGAAACCCTGACTGCTCTTAGGGATGGAGAGGGAGGAGGAGAGGGAGTGGGGGGAGTGGGAAGGTGTTGGGAAGAGGGGCGGAAATGGAAACTTTTATAATTTAATAAAATTACTTTCAAAAAAAAACAAAAACAAAAAACAAAAAAAAGAGATAGTTCCCCCTCATGTTGTGGTGATCACCCCCCACATGATAAAATAATTTGTTGCTACTTTATAACTGTAATTTTGCTACTGTTATAAATCATAATGTAAATATATGACCCAAGAGGTTATGACCTACAAGTTGAGAATCACTAAATTATAGGGCAGCTAACTGATATGCAATATCTTTTTCATTCTGTAGGTGAAAGTTTCTATCCTGCAAGCCACTCCTAAGCAGTAATACAGAGGCTTAATATTGATATAAATTCTTGGCCAATAGCTCAGGCTTGTTACTAGCTAGCTCTTGCATTCTAAATTAACCAGTATTTCTTATCTATGTTTTGCCATGTGACTTGATAACTTTTCTCCGTACAGCATTCCCATCTTTCTTCTCTTTGCATCTGCTCATAAGTCCCCAGACTCTGCCCTTCCCTTTCCCAGAATTCTCCTGCCTAACCTTATCCAGCTATTGGCCTGTCAGCTTCTTTATTAAACCATTCACAATAGATAAACTCATACAATGTAAATTATTATTCACATCATTCTGCCTTTCAGAGGTCTCACAGGCCACCTCTGGGTCATTTCCAAGAACTATAGTTGTTAGTTAGGAGAGAGAATAAGAATGTGACATCTTATTTGTATAAGAATTTCAAAATTGTTTGAAAATAATGGTTGTTTCTTATTTTTCATTGTGGCTAAAATCTAATTTAATTTCCCCATTCCCAACTACAATCAACTTTCACAAAGCTCATGAATTAGGGTTTCTATTGCTGTGATGAAACACAACAACCCAAAGCAATTGGGTATGAATGGGTTTATTTGGCTTACACTTTCACATTTTAATCCATCATTAAAAGAAATCAGGACAGGGCAGAAACCTGATGCAGAGGTCACGGAGCGGTGCTGCTTACTGGCTTGCTCATCAGGGCCTTCTCAGTCTAGGGGTAGCACCATACACAATGGGCTAAGTTCTCTTCTCACTAATCATTAATTAAGAAAATTCCCTACAGTCCGATCTTATAAAGTCAGTTTCTTGGTTGAGAATCCCGCCTCTTAGATAACTCCAGTGAGGAGTTGACATAAAATTAGCCAGTACAGTTCATTAAACAAAAATACACAGGAGTCAATGAAGTACACTTTTAATAATGAGACAGAATGGGTGAAAAGGTGCATCATTGGCTAAAGTGTTCACTGCATAACATGAGAACCTTGAGTACCTACATAAAAGCCAGCTGAAGAATATGCCTGTAATACCAGAGTTGGTGGGATAAATCTCAGGGTATTCACTGAATAGCCAGTGATTTCTGGGCTCACTGAAAGACCCTGTCTTCAAAGGTAAGATGAAGTATAAAAGAGGACAATCGGTGTTGACATGGGTGAGAGAAACTGCGCATACATGTGTACACACATGTATACATCAAACCCCAAGAGACATATACACATATGAGGAGAGGGAGAAAGAGAGGGAGGATGGCAGAGAAAGAGAGAGAGAGGGGGGGGGGGAGGAAGGGAGGGAGGGAGAGAGAGAGAGAGAGAAAAATATGCGGCTTCTCTTATCAACATGATACAGAGCTAGAAATGTTTTTACAAAGAGGAGTAATCAAAAATTATATATTATTTCAGTAGCAAATGAACTAAATTCATGAGAATCTCGGTAACTTTTAAATTTGAAAACCATCTCTACAAAATCTAAAATTTAACAAACTAGAAAGGTGACTGCAGAAAAACTTAACACCTCACAAGGTTAAGAGATGCCAGTTTGTTAATCAGGGAGCTACAGGTGTTTTGCCTTATAATGGGGTCAGAATTTGTGCTAATTCAAACCTAAAACCAGATAAGGTGTTTGTAAATAAGTTGGGGATTTAGATCCTGTGGCTCTAGATCCGTTATAATTATCTGGATACGTCTGCTTAGGTTGCAAAGTGACCAGATAATGCAAAATGTCCTTTAGGTACTGTGAGCGTTGAGAGAACAAAGGCAGTGCTCACCTGGCTGTAACTCACAGATACGTGAATTTGGAGAAAGCATAAATGTTCCGGGAACGAGGAGTGTTTAACATTTGGTTAGCATCTGGTTCTGTAGGTGTGGCTGAGCTGCCAGGAAAAAATGCTAAAAGAGAATGGAAGAAACTCAGAATGACTCTCAGGAGACGGACATATCAAAGGGGCAGGCAGCATCAGGTATCTAGAAATGCAGATGAATAAAGAGTAGCAAAGGAGTGACAAGAAAATGATAGTCTGTTTATCACATTGTCCAAGAGGGAGGTCAATCGATAGAAAGTCAAGGACTTGCCCTTGAATAGTCATTTGGCTCCAAGATGACCAGTTTCATGGAGAAAGGTGAATGGAAGAAAGATCATACTGATCAGACAAGGATTGTTTGATAATGAAATGTAAATTTTAATGAAATAAAGCATTTAATATTTAATGAAATAAAGCATTTTAGCTGATTTTTGCATTCTCTATCTTCCATGAAGGATCTGGCACAAGACAGATATTTATTTGTAATCCTCTTTCCTCTGTGCAGTTGGGACATCTCTGTCCCTTCTGGAGAGCTGCTCTGGGCAAAACTCTTATGAAAAGCTGCTAGTTTCCTAGGGAAAGCTTGGTGACTTTGCCTACATGCAACATAGTGCTGGCACTGTATTAAGCAATTATTCTGGGTTCTGCTGTGGCTGACCCAGCCAGCGCACCAGGGAGGGCTTGATACTCCTGTCCCAGATGGGCTTAGGAAAGCATCACACCATGGACAAGGCTGTGCTCAGATAATTTCACCGAGTGGTGACAGGCCATCCATTTTAAGTGCAAATGTTAGGATAAAAGAAACACATTGTTTAACAGCTGTAGGTTTAAGAGATGGTGGTTGTCAATCATGCTTTCTCATAGGGAGAAGACACTTTTAATTAGCTGGCTTGGGAAAATAACCAAAGGAAGACAGTGTTCTTAGACTGGGAAATTAGAGTTGGATAGTGTCAAAATTATGCTGTTTTTCCTAGGTAATGCTAAGCACCTGTGCAGAATAACCCACGATTCTGTGTTCACTGTCTTCGTCTGAAAAGTCTTGTTCCTATGCGGAGATGTGATCCCTAACACTGTCCCCTAATCTCAACACTCAATCTCTTCTCTCAATGCAAATAGCTTGTGAGTCTCCTTGTTCTGGTTTGTTTTTCTGTTGCTATGATAAAATGCCATGACAAAATCCACTTAGAAGAGGAAAGGGTTGTCTCAATTGACACTTTCAGGGCACAGTGCAACAGGGCAGGAAGGAAGAGCGAGAACTCAAGGCAAGAACTAAAGCAGAGGCTGTGGAGAAGCATTGTCTTTAGCTTGCTTTCATGAGCAACTCAGGACCACCTGCCGAAAGATGGTCTTGGGCTGGGCCCTCCCACATCAACTGTTAATCAAAAAAAAAAAAAAATGGAAAATGGTCCACAAACATTCCCCAAGTTCAATCTGATGGAGGCAATGCCTCATTTGAGGTTCCCTCTTTCCCGGATGACTTTGATTTGTATCAAGCTGACAAAAACAAGATAGTTAAAGCTCCTGAGGGACTTCTGACCGCAATTTCCTGCAACCTTCTAGGAAGATGGCCTTCAAAATAGGCGGATGAGCATTCTGTATCATTTCCTTAAAAGGAAGAGTTTAAAGTGCGTTGGCTTCTTCAGTCTGCTAAATATTTCCACAAGTATTATTAATATTAATAAATTTGATTAACTATTATTAATAAATAAAATAAATAAAACTAATCCCTTTTGCCATGATTCAGTGGAGGATACACCTACCTCATTTTAGATACAACACTGCTGAGTCTCAAATACATAACTTGCTTTACCTATTATATCCAATTTGAAACAAACCCTAAACTTACATTTATGTCTATCTCAGTGCATTGTACTCTATAATGTGATGCCACAGTTTCCAGAATCACTAACTGTTCTCCCTACTTAGAATGCTTTATCTTATTGTTGGATTCTTATTTTTATTTAGATATATTCTTAAACAGTATCCTCCGTAGGAAAATTGGTGTAACTTCTGGTCCTTTGTATCAGTACAAGACTATTATCACTACCAGGTAGTATTTTTTTAAAAATCTACAATGAAGATTCTTTCAAAGTAACTCTTTTCAATTCTTGATGGGTATAAGGGAGGGCAGCCCCTCGGAGTCAGTACAGGACATACCCAGACACCAACTTCTCAGAACAAGGCGATTTATTACCCCAAAACAGCTAGCAGCAGCAACAGCAGGTGTTGTTTTCCGGGGTGAGGTTTTAAGGAGGGAAGTGGGGGGGAGGTCTGTGCAAGGAGAAGTTGGTAAATCCTGATTAGACAAAAAATAAATTTTGATTGTTGGACCTTTGTGTTTTGTCTCAGGAATGAGTCAGTGACCAAATAGGGCAATGTAAATTGAGAGCTAGACCTGGGAATGTAATTTAATGGTTTTTAGCAAGGGAGAGAGAATGGTAAAGGGCGAAACCTGTTGGTACCATGTTTGCCATGGTTGAGCATATTAGAGGGCCCTTCACTGGGAATATAAACTAGAACAACTTCTATGGAATTCAGTATGGAGGGGCTCAAAAATTAAGATGGAACTATCATATAACCCAGGCATACCATCCCTGCCATATTCCCAAAAGACTCTACATCTTACTACAGAGATCTTTGCACATCCATGTTTATTGCTGGACTATTCACACACAAGAACTGATAGTGTGGCAATAAGCACAATAGAATTCCACTCAACTAGTAATAAAAACGAAGTTGTGGAACAAGTAGGAAAATAGATAGCATCGAAAAGTACTGTGTTAGTTGAGATGACCTAGTCCCAAAAAGACAAAACATCCCTATTCTCTCTCATATGTGGATCCTAACTTAATTTTTCTGCTGTATTTATATAAGTGCAGGTTCCAAGAGATGATACAGATTGTTATACTAGATAGGAGACAATGAGAGGAAAGAGGGGCCATCAAGAAAAGGGAAGTAGGACAAAGGTCACAGGTGATATGAAAATAGAAAAAAGTCTATAGGAGCTGAGAGGGTTCATGGGAGGGGAGGAGTGAGAAAGTGTGGCAGAGAAACAACAAAAACAAAAATTTAAAACATCATAGTAGAACATATTTGTTGTTGTTGCTTTTGAGACAAGATTTCTCTGTGTATTCTTGGCTGTCCTTACTCTGTAGACCAGGCTGGTCTTGACCTCAGAGATCCTCCTGCCTCTGCCTCCCAAGTGCTGTGATTAAAGGCGTGTGCTACCACCAACCGGCTAGAATATATTTTTATATGCAAATAAAAATAGATCTTTTGGTTATCCTACTGAAGACTGCTCAGGAAATACAACAATGTTGGGCTTATCCAAGACATTTAATTACTTGATTAGTTAATGACAAATAAATGAAGTCCAGATAAGTAGAAATCTCTCCATTACATGAGCTATACATTCAATTATAATAATTTCCTATAATACAATTTATAAACTTATAATCCCATGAATATGAGAAATATTATTTTGAATGTAAAGCGTGCTCAGTTTAGAGTGGTTCATGCAGGCTTGTTGAACAAACCAGTATTAAAAAGTGAACATTGCTAATTTTGCAAGAAAATTTGGGCTTTTTTACCGGTTTCATAATGCCTGGCTATGTGAGGCCATTCCTAGTACTATTATAAAAATTAAAATTATTGTAAAAATAAACTTTATGACTTAAAGTCAGGTCAACTTATTTTTTATTCTAGTATAAGTTGGAAGTCCTAGGTGAGTTTTATTGGATAAAGACAGTGTCGTCCAGTCTGGGTCTTCAGGCTGCCTAGAGGAGAATCCCATTTAGTGTCTTTTCCAGGTTTTAAGTGCAAATTGTATCCCTGGGTTCATGGTCTCTCTATCTAGAAGGCCAGCTTAGAAGCATATCTAATCCATTTCCTACTGTGACATTTCTGCCTCTTACTGGCAAAGAGGATTATGGTTAGAATGGGCCCACTGAGATAGTCCATACTAAAGTTTCCATTTAAAAGTCATTAACTCAACCACACATGCAAAATTCTACTTTCTATGTAACGGAATATATTCATAACTTGGGAAATTTGTCCATGGACATTTTTGAGGGTCCATTTTTCTTCCTAGTAGAATAGCAGGTGTGAAAATCCTGACTTAATTGAGAGTCAAGCCAATGCATTCCTGTCTCTGTAAGTCACACTTGTAAAAGCTTTGCTGGTCACTTGGCATTATTTTGTATGCTATGAATGTCTAGTGTGTCAGGAAGGCTGCCCTCTGTGCCTTCTCAGCCAATGTAACCTTTATAGCCTACATAATTCATACCTTCCCAGATAGTCCCCTAGTCTGTTTTATAGTTACATTTTATTTATGTTTTAATAAATACGGCTTGCCTAAAGACCAGAGGGTAAAACTAAGCTACTAGAGGCCAGGCAGTGGTGTCACACACCTTTAATTCCAGTACTAGGGAGCCATCACCTTCAATCCCAGCACTAAAGGGGTATATAAGACAGGAGGAGACAGAGGCTCAGGGCTCAGTCTGCAGTAACCAAGCTTTGGTAGAGGTAAGACTTCTCTGGTGGCTTAGATGTTTTGCTTTTCTGATCTTCAGCTTGAACTCCAATATCTGTCTCTGGGTTTTTATTATTCATGCTACACTATTTATCTAAAAAGTCTCAACCATTTTCCATCCTAGGTCAGACCTGGATAAACTCCCTCTTTGTTACCCATGTTTTAGTCTCTTTTTTCTAATGATAATATCTATGTTGCCTTGGAGAATGATATTTGGAAGGGATATTGGGACCTTGGAATAAAAAAAAGTTATTGATGTTCATTGGCATTGAATTATGTCCAGGTTCTGCCAAATTGGAGTCATTTGTTATGTTTTTAAATAAAAATGGAGGAATTATTGTCTCCCTTCTTTGTCTTTAATATCAATAGATTATCTTCATTGTCTTCACATACTCCATATTGTCAACATCTTTACTAGTCCTTGATCCTTTTCATTTTGTTCTAATCTTTTTACTTAAGCACAGTGTCCTTTACAGGCATGTACATTAAATTTTCAGATGACTACCAGTTATGTTATCAACCCTGGCTAAGGTGTGCGGTTATATACCTAAACAACAAAAGCAGGTAGGAAAAGAAGGCACCATGAATTAGGAGACATTATCAACCAAAACTCAAGTTTTTGTAACAAACATGAGCATGGTATTGACCCAATAAACAATCAATCTCTGATTCATCTGCTTGATTGTATTTAACCTAAATCAGGCTTAAAGCAAACACAAATTTCTAAGTGTGAATTCATAGCCTTCCCTACCAATAAGACTCCTCCTAATCTCCCCAGTACCTGATCCTCCACTTCCAACATCATATGCCCCCAGTCTACCCTTAAAATCTATTTTATTTCTCTCTCCCATACGTAGCCCCTAGAGACCTCCTCTTTATCCAACCTCTCTAGATCTACTAAGTGTATCTTGATAATTATTTACTTAATGACTAATATTCCCTTATAAGTGATTACATACCATATTTATCTTTTTAGCTTTTTCTTACCTCACTCAGGATGAGTTTTCTAGTTCCATCCACTTGTCTGAAAAGTTCATGATGTCATTTTTTAAATAGCTAACTAATACTCCATCATGTAAATGTACCACATACTGTTTATCCATTCTTGAGTTCGGAGACATCTTGGTTGTTTCATTTTCTAGCTATTTTGAATAAAGCTACAATGAATATATTTGAGCAAGTGTCCTTGTGGTAGAATGGAGTAACCTTTGGGTATGTGCCCACAAGTGGTACAGATGGATCTTGAGGTAGATGGATTCTCAACTCTTCAAGGAATTGCCATATCTTTTTCATAGTGGCTGTACAAGTTTGACCTCCCATCAGCAATGAAAGAGTGTTCCCCTTGATCTACATCCTCTCCAGCATGAGCTGTCACTTATATGACTGATCTCCACCACTTGACAAGTGTAAGATGGAATCTCAAAGTAGCTTTGATTTTCGTTTCCCTGATAACTAAGGATGTTAAATATTTCTATAAGTATTTCCTAAACATGTAAGCTTCTTTTAGTATGAATTTTCTATTTAGGTCTGTAACCCATTTCTTAAGTGGATTGTTTGGGGGGGGGTTGATATCTAGTTTACTGAGTTATTTATATAATTTGGATATTAGTCTTCTATCAGACACCACTTTGATAAAAAAAATTCTCATTCTGTAGGCTGAAGCTTTGTCTGATTGACAGTGTCCTTTGCCTTACACAAAGTTTTCAGTTTCGTGAGGTTTCATTAATTAATTGTTGATCTTAGTACCTTCACAATTGGTGTTCTATTCAGAAAGTTGTCTCCTGCGTCAATGTATTCAAGGCTCTTCCACACTTTTCTTCTGTCAGATTCAGGGTATTTGGTTTTATGGTGAAATCTTTCATCCACTTGGAGTTGAGTTTTAAAAGTGAAGGTGATAAGTATGGGTCCATTTGGACTCTTCTCCATGGAAATACCCAATTTGATCAGTAATCAGTACTTTTTGCTGAATATGCTGTCTTCCCCCCACCCAGTGCATATTTCTGGCTTCTTTATTAGAAAAAAAAACAGATTTCCATGTGTATTTGGTTTCATATCTGACTCTTCAATTCTATTCCATTGATCAAATTGCCTGTTTTTATGCCAGCTCCATGCAGTTTTGTGGCTATATCTCTGTAGTACACCTACATTGAATTCAGTAATGGTGATACTTCTGGCGGTTTTTTATCATGGGTCAGGATTGTTTTAGGAATCCTGAGTTTTTGTTTTGTTTTGTTTTTTTTCATATGATGTTCAGTATTTTTCTTTCAAGGTATGTAAAGAACTGTTGGAATTTTGATAAGGATTGCACTGACTATGTAGACCGCTTTTGGTAGGATAGCAAGCTCTACTATGTTAATCCTACCAATCTATGAGCATGTGAGATGCTTCTGTATTCTGGTATCTTCTTCAGTTTCTTTCTTCAAAGACTCAAAGTTTTTATTTTATGAATCTTCACATGCTTAATTAGAGTTACCTCAAAATATTTTATATAACTTGAGGCTATTATGAAAGAAAGGTGTTATTTCCGTGATTTCTTTCTCAGTTCATTTGTCATTTGTATATAGGAGAGTTGGTGATGTAGAAATAACCAGACTAGCTAAAGAATAAAATAATTATATTTTTATTTATTATAAGGGAAAAAACTCACTAAACAGAAAACGAGAAGTACAAGTTTTGCTGTGTCCCGCAGGAATCACCCAGAGAGAGAGCACCTGGGGAGTGCCACACCTTAACTTAGATCTACCTCTTAAAGATAATTTGCTAACAAGGTTTTCCCCATCACAGTGATTTTTCTTTTTAGTTAATTTTGTTTCAGCTACATTTTGGAAAGTGTTTTTCAGCTGAAGATGTTCCCTGGTGAAATGTTAGGGTCATATATGTATAATATCATACCATCTGCAAATAGCAATATTCTTACTTCTTCCTTTCAAAACTGTAGCCTAGACCTCCTTCAGTTGTCTTATTGGTCTACCTAAAACACCAGGGACTATATTGAATAGATATGGAAAGAGTGGACAATCCTGTCTTGTTCCTGATTTTAGCAGAACTGCTTTGAGTTTCTCTTCATTTAGATCAATGTTGGCTGTAGGCTTATTGTAAACTGTCTTTTTATGTTAGGTATGTCCTTTGTATCCCTAATCTCTCTAGGACTTTTATCATGAGTGGATGTCACATTTTGTCAAAGCCTTTTCTACATCTAATCATAGGATCATGTGGTTTCTTTTTTCCTTTTAGTTTATGTGGTGGATGACATTTGCTGATGCTAATGTATTAAACCAACCTTACATCTACAGAGTGAAGCCTACTTGATCATGGTGCATGATATTTTTGATGTGTCCTTGGGTTCAGTTTGCATGTATTTTATTGAGCATATTTATCAAGTTTATAAAGGTAATTAGTCTGTAATTATCTTTCTTTGTTGACTCTTTATATGGTTTGAGTATCAGGGTAACTCATAAAGTGAGTTGAGCACTGTTCCTCCTGTTTCTATTTGTAGAATAATTTGTAAAGTATAGACATTTATTTTTCTTTGAAAGTCTGGTAGAATTCTGTACTAAAACCCATCTGGCCCCGGGCTTGTTTTGATTGGTAGTTTTTTAATGATTGCTTCTATTTCACTAGTGTTATCTGTCTATTTAACTTCTTTATCTGTTCTTGAATTAACTTTGGTAAGTGGTATCTATAAATAAACTCATCCATTTCTATCAGATTTCCCAATTTGCTGCAGTACATGTCTTTACAGATTCTCCGGATTTCCTTTTAGACCAGTCTTCATTGTGTCCCATGTATTTGAGTATGCTGTATATTCATTTTCATTGAATTCTAAAAAGTCTATAATTTCTTTCTATTTGTCTTGACCCATATTTTTTCACTCAGCAGAGAGTTATAAGTCTGTAAGCTTTCTGTTGTTTCTGATACCCAACTTTAATCCGTAGTGATCTGATAGGATGTAGGAAGTTATTTCAATTTTCTTGTACCTGTTGATACTTGCTTTGTGAAATTTTATGTAGGTAGTTTTGGAAAAAAGTTCCATGAGGTCCAGAATAGAAGGTATACTGTTTTGTGTTTAAGGTAAATGTCCTGTAAATTCTGTTAGGTCTAATTGCTTTATAACCTCTGTTTTTCTTTTTTGAGTTTCTGACTGGGTTAACTTTTCATTGGTGAGAGTGCAGTACTGAAGTCTCCCACTTTCAGTGTTTGAGCGTCAATATGCAATTTATGCCATAGTAGTGTTTCCTTTACACACTTGAGTGCTCTTGTGTTTTGGCCAGAGATGTGAAGAATTGAAATGTCGTCTTGGTAGATTTTCCCGTGGATATTTTAAGCAGTGTCCTTTTCTATCTCTTTGGATTAGTTTTGGTTTGAAAGCACTTTGTTAGATATTAAATTGGGTATGACACGGTTATTACTTAGGTCCATTTACATAGAATATCTTTTCCCAATCTTTTACTTTGATGTAATGTCTGTTCTTGGTGTTGAGATATATTTCTTGGATTGCAGCAGAAGAATGGATCATGATTTTATTCATTCTGTTAATCTGTGTCTTTTACATGGAAAGTTGAGACTATTGACACTGAGATATATCAATGGCCAATGATTATTGATTCCTGTTATTTTATTTTTGGTGGTGGTGGTGGCAGTCTTAGTTGTTGTAGTACTGTTGTTGTTGTTGGTAGTGGTGGTGGTGATGGTTGTGCTGGTGTGTGTGTGTGTGTGTGTGTGTGTGTGTGTGTGTGTGTGTGTGTGCCTTTTTTGATTTTGCTGTTGTGAGATTATTTATTTCTTGTGTTTTCTTGGATGTAGTTAACCACTGTAGATTGTAGTTTTCCTTCTCTAGGGCTGGATTTGCAGTTATATATGACTTCATCATGAAATATCTTTATTTTCTCCAACTATGGTGAGTGAAAGTTTTGCTGGGTATAGTAGTCGAGACTGGCATCTGTGGTCCCTTAGAGTGTGCAGCACATCTGTCATGGCCCTTCTGGCTTCTAAAGTTTCTTTTGAGTTATCAGGTGTAATTAGAATAGATAGGTAGGTAGAGAAAGAGAGAGAGAGAGAGAGAGAGAGAGAGAGAGAGAGAGAGAGAGAGAGAGATTACTTAGTCTTTTTTGTCTTGCTGCTTTAATATGCTTTCTTTATCCTGCCTTTTTAATGTTTTGATTATCATGTGCCAAGGGGACTTTCTTTTCTGGTCCAATCTGTTTGGTGTTCTGTGTGCTTCTTGTACCTTTATAGGCTCTCGTTCTTTAGGTAAAGGACGTTTTCTTCTAGGATTTTGTTGCAAACATTTCCCAAGCCTTTGGTCTTAGTTTCTTTTCCTTTCTTTATATCTATTATTTTTAGGTTTTGTGTTTTCACAGTGTCCCAGATTCCTTGGGAGTTTAGTATCAGGAATTTTTTAGATTTAACATTTTCTTTGAGTGATGTTATCTGTTTCTGCTTTTGTATTTTCAGCGCCTGAGATTTTCTCTTTGTTCTCTTGCATATTGTTAGTGAATCTTGCCTCTATAGTTCCTTTTAGCATTCCTAAATTTTTCTTTTACAGAATTCCCTCAGTTTAGGTTTTCTTTATTGATTCTATTTCCAATTTTATGTCTTGAACAGTTTTATTTGTTTCTTTTAATTGCTTTTATTTTGCTTTAAAAAGGGTTTTTTAATTTCCTCTTTAGATATCTTTATCATATTCATAAATGCTGATATAATATATTCTTTTGTGATTCAGTTATGTTGGAATATTTTGTACTATTGGTGGGCTCTAGTGAAGACATATATCTTTGGCTGTTTTTAATTGTGTTTTTCTGCTGGTGTCTAGGCATCTAGATTTGGGATGATTATAGGTCTAGATTTTGATTTCTGTATTCATCTTTGTTAGGTGAGTGTTTTATTCTTTGGTTTCCTTCTCCTCTCTGGACTTCCAGAGAGTGTGATGGTTGGGTATTCCCTATTTTCCTGGCCTGTTGAGCAGATGTATTCACAAGCAATGCCTGCTGGTATTGGAGTCTGGGATGCTGTGATGAGTTGGAGGAAGGAATGTTGGAGGAGAAAGTCTTCATCATCCTTTGGTGATGGTGCCAAAGAAGAAGAGGAGACCATAGCAGGTTTTCAACTATAGAGTAGGAAATGAGACTGGGAGATTGAATCTCAGTAGCAGTAGGAGAGGTGTTGGTTTGCCTTCATCCTGTTTATTTCTCTGGGAAGAGTGGCTCTTAGGTTGGCAGGAGGTACTTGCTGGAGGTGGGGGCTGGGGTAGAGCTACAAGTGGGAGGGGACAGTTAGGAAGTGATAGTCTGTGGGATCCACAGGAGATATGCGTGTGGAGGGGGATGCAGCTGGCACTCTGCTGCAGAGTTAGGGGCAGGACTGGAAGACCAGGTACGGGAAAACAGAGAGTCAGAGCTGTCTTTTTGTGAGTGTATGTTTACTCTCAAAATTCACGTGTCATCTCCATTTGAAATCTTCCTTCTAACATTACCCTACCATTCCTTTACTGCATTATTTTTCTGGTCAAAATCTCTTTAAAAAAGCAACAGAAGTATGCCAATTCACTTTTCCCAGTAAATTCTTTGATCATAGCCCATACTCCACCATCTAGACACAGGTGACCTAAAAGAATAACAGAATACCTCATAGAAAACCTTATTTAGATAGCAGTATCCTGTCAGTTAGGACCATAGCCTAAGGATGCTATGAACACTTCCCAGCAGTCAGTAGATGCTATTTCTCCCATTGCCATACCACTTCCCACAGCATAAAGAGAGTCACCAGGTAAGTAATTCAAAGCTCTTAGAATTTCAGTCCTTGTGACCTGGGTAGCTCTGACCATACAAGCCCTTGTTTCAAAGGAAAAAAATTCAAAGAGTACTGACAACCCCATTAAGTTGTAAATTATGGATTCTCCTCAACAAACTATTGAATATCTTGGCAGAAAATGAAGTTTTCTTCTAACTGGGGTGATTTATATCAATTAACAGATAAGAACTGGGATGTTTCTATCAATAAAACAGAAATGTAGTTATGTCTGCAATAGTCAGGAAATATGTCTGGAACTCAAAGGATTGCCTGAAGTAGCAATTTCTAGAAATAAGACTCAATAGAAGGCAATGACAATTCAATAGAAGCAGGGCTACTAAAAACCAGCATCTTTGGTAATAAAAGTTCCTTTCTGATACGGTGAAGGTGGCATGTCCCCCACAGGATCATCTTCCCAGCTGTTGGCACTATTTGGGGGAGAATGCAAATATACTAAAATGTGGGACTAAGTGGGAAAAGGTAGTTTTGGAGGTTGCCTTTACTGAGTATCTTGCTCCAACCCTTTCTCTGCCTCTCACTGCTTCCCTGGTCACCATGACAAGAGCAGCCCACTCCACTGCATCTTTCTGCCCAGATTTTCTGCCTTAGTGGATACTCATAAACAAGAAATGCTGTTAACCAGAGGTTGAAACCTCCGAAATCATCAACCAAAATAAATACTCCCTCCTTTTAATTTTCCTGCTGAGATATATGACATAGCAACAAAAAACCAGACTAACGCAGACTTAACCTTTCAGGGAAAGAATTTCAGTTGTATCTGGGGCAGGAAAAAGGCAGGGAGAATGAAATGCATCACAGAGGAAACTAGCCTGGGTGCAAAGCGAATCCTGGGGCAGCTGTGCACACTGTGGTTGAAGCTATTAGTTACAACCGTCTTTATATAGATAAACACTTTAACCTGTTATCTTCTGCTTTCTACCTTCTCATTTTTTCATTCAGTATGAATTGATACTTATGGCTCCATCTCACTTCATAGGCCAAAAGAATACCCAGGGCCTTAGACAGAAAGAGAGCTTATCATTTTCAGGAGCCCAATTCGAAGCTGTATGCAATAAGTGATGGACATTTTGTTCCCCCTTTGGCCATTAAATAATAACTTATTGTTATGTTATGTAGACACTAAATAAAGACGTAGATGTGAGAAGCAGTAAGGTGGACTTCTCTGTTTGCCATCGGACATCGTCTCCCTGATAAGCATCCAGGAAGGAAACAATGCTAGGAGACAGAAGTAGGATTAGGTAGCTGCAAAGCCAGTGTTAGATAGGAAGACAGATTCTAAAAAAGGCATGGATTGAGAGGCAAGAGCCAGGGTTGCAACTTCGGGGAAACTGTCATACAGAATCATCCTGCTGACAACAGAGTCATGAGTGAATATGTCACTCTAGGTGGAAGATTTAGACTTCGCGTCTAAATCAACTGTACTTGACATTCTGAACAAGAGAACTGTCCCAGGAGAATCACGGTGCAAATGGGGAGCTGAAGGAGCATTGTACAGAGTGTGGTGATCATACAGAGGTACGGAGGGTGCCATCACAGAGAGAAAGAATGGGCTTAGAGCCAAGTAGTGCTAGATTGTAATTAAAATCAATCACTCTGTAATTGCTTACCTTACTTGCCTGCATTTTGACTTTGAGTTCAATGTTGTGTGAGTTCAAAGCAAGTATTGGATATAAATACTGTGTGATTGCTGGCTTATGAAATTAGCATATGGTTAAGAGTTGACTTGACGGGTGGTGGCAATGACAGGACAGCCTTAGCATGACAAAGGCTTCTTCAATCCCAGGCGCTGAGTACTAAGGCAGAGTGATGAGGCCCTAGAGGTGAACCAGAAGAGAGACCCCGAAGATCAGATGTAAGCTAAAGGGGCAGATCAAAATAGCAAGAACGAAAGGAGAGAATGTCAGAGGCAAAGTTAGTCACACTTAGAGTTGAATATAGCCCCAGGGTATGTAACAATAGTGCTATTTAGTGATATAGAAGTCACAGAAAATAACAGATCAAACACTAGAAGTGTGTGTGTGTTTGTGTGTGTAGGGGGTAATGATCCTACCGTTGTGAAGGCATGCTAGAGCACATGGCTGCTAGCCAAGAAAGTAAACCAGACTACAGGAAAGAGGATAAGGCAGCCAGGCAGCAGGGAGAACAATGCTCACTTGCACTGGCCAGACGAGAGATGAAATATGCTTCGTGAGCCTTAAGCACAGGGCAGCTGCTGGCCTGCAACTTTCCTTGCTCTGTAGTGGGGACTGGATCTATGACTGGAAGGATTCATGAGCACTGAGGTTGTATTTGCAGAGAATGGTATTAGCTTCAAGAACTAGAAAAAGCTCCCAGGACATCTGGCCTGTCCGAATGGAAGGCATTTCAAGTTCCCTTCACACAGGCAAGGCACATACCCACTGTGCTCTTTGCAAGAACTCTACTACAAAGTCACAGTATTCTTACGATGTCTCCCCAATTCAAACAGTTTGTGAGCCCCTCCCTACTCTTTACCCAGGCCCAGATCCCTTCAGGAAGGAGGGAGGACTTAAGAGAAAGCCATTGATCGTAAGGTGCACGCTGTCTAGAAAAAAAATGTGGCAAATTTTTTAAAATGTATTTAAGAAACCATGGAAAGTGACTGAGCCGCTGCAGACTGGGAGAGGAGAAGTTATTATTCCGTGAGCTCCCAGTGCATCCAATTGCCTGAAATTGCCCCTGGCCAACTCAGCTTGAAAAGCTGTTTGATTTGTTTTAAATATGATTTGTTTTTCTAAACTTACTGTTGGCAATCTCCATTGTCTCCCCATATGCCCCAGCATCACCCAGTCCATAACAAGATCTTATACTGGTGTATGGGGATCCATCTACCAAAGCAAACATGACACCAAACTCCCACCACCAAGTTCAAGGCACCTCTTTCAGCCTTCTTGCCCAGATGCCTGAAGCCTGCCTTCCCTCTTGCTTCAGTCACTATGATGGCTCAAGAGCTCGCATCCCAGAGGACGTTTAGAGAATGTTTTGCTCCCATGAACAAACCAATGTCATGCTGCAAACTTCTTACTCTTCCTTTCAACTCTGACCAATTCTAGACACAATGCCCAGAAAATCAAAGACTACTCCGTTCAAGCTGGAGGCCTTAAACTATGCTCTGGCCCCCATGGGAGCTCTCTTTCGTTTGTGGACATAGCTCACCCATCATCGGTGTGTTTAATGCAGAGAAAAGCTCCTGGCACAAACTCCAGGGCAATTTTGATTAGTGGCCTATCACCTCCTTTAATCTCCAGCACACTCAGGGGCAAGAACATTGCAAATTGCAAAGCGTCACACAGTTATGCCAGCACAATTTATTGAATATGCTTTCTTTTATTCACTTTATATTTTTTTGTTTCTTTGTCAAAAATCAGGTGTTCGTAGATGTGTGGATTGATATCTGTGTCTTTGATTCTGTTACATTAGTCCTCCTGTCTGTTCTTATGCCAATACCAGGCAGTTATCAGTACTGTAGCTCTGTAGTAGAATTTGAAGTAAAGGATTTTGATGCCTCTAGAAGTTCCTTTATTGTACAGGATTGTTTTGGCTATCCTGGGTTTTTTACCCTTCCATATGAAGTGAGTACTGTTCTTTAAAGGTCTGTGAAGAATTTTGCTGGAATTTTGATGGGCATTTCATTGAATCTTCAGATTGCTTTTGGTAAGATTGTAATTTTTACTATGTTAATTCTACCTACCCAAGAGCATGGGAAACTTTCTCATGTCGTCTCCAATTCATTTCTTCAAAGATTTAAAATTCTTGTCATACAGGTCTTCCACTTCTTTGGTTAGCATTACTCTGAGATATTTTATGCTGTTTGTAGCTATTGTGAAGGATGATGCTTCTCTCGTTTTTTTTTTCTCATTTTTTCTGTGCAAAGAAGGGCTACTGATTTTTTTTTTTAGTTAATCTTGTATCCTACTACATTACTGAAAGTATTCATGAGTTGAAGAAATCTCTTTGTAGAATTTTGGGGGTCACTTGTAAACTATCATATCATCAGCAAATAGTGGGAGCTTGACTCCTTCTCTTCTGATTTGTATCCCCTTGCCCCCTGCTCTCCTTTTGTTGTCTTATTGCTCTAGCTAGAACCTCAAGAACTATATTGAATAGATATGGAGAGAGTGGAAAACCCTGTCTTGTTCCTGATTTCAATGGGATTGCTGTGCATTTCTCTCCATTTAGTCTGATGTTGGCTGTTGACTTGCTATATATTGACTTTATTATGTTTAGGTATGTTTCTTGTATCCCTGCTCTCACCAAGACCCTTATCATAAAGGGATGCTGTATTTTGTCAAAGACTTTTTTAGTATCTTCCTGTCTGTCTGTCTGTCTCCCTGACTCCTCTATCTCTCTACCATATCTGTACTCTAAAATGGTCTTTCATGTCCCCCATCCTTGCATAAGATTTGTTTCCTGGTGTAATTTCTTTGTAACATGCCTTGGCCCAACACACCACGGTACTCTGCAGCTAGAGCCTAACATTGGCTCTGCTGCTAAATCCTAGTATAGAATTCACATCATCCATGTACACAAGAGACTTACTACTCCTTTGAAAAATGAGTACGGGTGGGTGACAGTGTTTTATATGGTATGAAACCATAATGGGCAAAGTGCTGAATATCAGAACCATTAGACTCATTTACATAAAGGCCAATGCTCCAGAATGAAGCACCTTCCCCCCGGGTATCAGTCTGTTAATATATCTAGTCTTCCAATTCCAATAAAATCATATGCATCAGTCAGTTACTACATGCCAAACAGTAGGTACCAAATGCAAAAAAAAAAATAAAGGATGAGGACACAATTTTGACCTTTCTATTAAAGATGCTCCAGACCATTAGAAAAATGCATATTTTAGCAAAAAATTTTACTACTATCTACATGTTAGAGCACATTATCAATTTTCCTCAAGAAAGATTACAGGTTTCATAGAGGAGTTATGAATCATAGAGGTTTCTTGATTTCTTGATTTCAGAAAGGCTTGAAATGGCGAGAAATATGGAAGACATGAGTAAGAAGAGTTGTCACAGAGGCCGAGGGAGCAAAGCTTCGAGGATTTCCAGGATCTGCTGCTAATGTCTATTTAGTCATCTCTCATCCCATTCCCCAGCTCACCAGGGGCAAAGGGTCATCAGAGGTACACAAGAGAGGCACGGGGTTAAGACTGGAGAAGGATTTTGAGACATGTTTCAAAAAGAAACTACTGAAGTTATAGTCCAGGTTGCCTTAGGCATCCTCAGGTCAGAAGCTGACCAACAACAGCTGTGCAGGGTTCCCGGAAGCCATTGTTGCCCATCAAACCAACCTTATCTTTGCCCTCATCCAAAGATCATCCCTGAGCTCTGTGTCTGGTGTCCCTCACAAAAATGAAAACACTGTTTGAACATTTTTTTTGTTTTGAAACAGGGTCTCATAACTCAGGCTGTCCTGGAACTTGCTGTTTACCTCATGAGAGTCTTGAAATCATGATGCTCTGGTGTCATGATTCCATGTGTTGTTGTTACAAGTGTGTGCCCACTTACCCAACAAGAACATTCATATCTTTTCCAGATGTTGATCTCTGACCACACAGGCCTTCCTGTCTGCCTTATTCCTTATAAAATGAAGAGGTTGCTCATAGGAGTGACCTCCCACTACACAGTTGCAAAAACAGCCTTGTGTTCTGAGTGGCTTAAGGCAATGAGAAAGGAGGGTACATCTCTCTTCTAGTTTTCTGTTTTGTTTTTCAATTGTATTTTTTATTGTTTGATTTCATAGGCAGCACGTTCTCCTTGGCACACAATGAGTAATTCTAAGTACATAGAGTTTTGCTATTTTTCTTTCAAATCCAATTCAACAAATATGTTCTGGGTTCCTTCTCAAGAACAGGATGTTAAGAATTGGAACTCAAAAGAAAACAAAGTGCCCCTTTTATTCTCAAGGGATTTATGATCCAGCGAGGAAGACCATGACTCAACGCATCATGTTAGAAGAACAGTACAAAAGCAATGGAAAAACTAAGTTCAGGAGGCTGAGGGGTTGTAAGAAGGACAAGCTGGGAATCAAAGCAAGGCTCCTTACAGGAGCCAGATGCTGCAGCCAGACATCAGTAGGAAGTGATTTTAGTACTAATGGCCCTGTTGATAACAACTGTTCTCATAGATGCCATGAAGTGATTATGCTGAATAACACCATATCAACACAAATAGAAAAGCTAATACAATATAAAGATAAAGTAATGGTCCCATAATCAAGTTAAGCTAAGTCAATTCTCTAAATCTCTAATGGATCAAAAAATAGCAAATGAGTTTGAGGAAAACTGAATACAATAAATAAAGCTAATTTGATAGTTGCGTTTTTGTGCTCCTCAGTCTATTAAAATGACTGTGGGATATTGAAAATAAAATGAAACATATGCATAGTAGTCATTCACTAGCTTTAATTCAGTCTAAGTTCTGGGATGATATTGAAACATAACATAAATTAGAATCAATGCCCTTATGAGCCTTAAAACAAACAAAAGAGTTGGTAAACTCAATGAAGGGTAGAAAGAGAAATTGTGTCCATATTTGGAATGGAAAAATGAACTTAAATATATACAATTGACAAGTATTGTTAAGATTTTTATTCATAGGGATACTGGTGTGTTACTGTTTTTTTTTTTTTTCATTTTCTTTTCCTTTTTCCAGTAACATGTTTCTACTTTGGAATCAGAATAATGATGAATTTTTAAAATGAGGTGGTTATTTTTCTTGTAAAGTCATTTAATAGTGGGATTCTTTTTCCTTTAATATTTGGCCTCATATGGATTTCCTTTTTTTTTCTTCTGAAGAACAGACAGGATTACTTTGGGCTTCTGTTTAACTTTTAGAGTGTGGATACCATTTACATTTGTGTTAGCCTCCTGTAATTCTGTAACAAATACCTGTAATGGTCAGCTTACAATGAGAACAGGCTTCTTTGGGAGTCATGATTTAGGTATTATTTTGATTCAGGTAGAATTATTGTTGTGAGGTCCCAATATCCTTTTGGAGACTTCAGAGATTGCTGTTAGAAAAAAAATTTATTGTTCACTGTAGAAAACTTAAACATTATTAATATCAAAATGGAAAGTTGAAACTTTAAGATAGCAATATACCTAAATAAAAGTTTCAAAGAGTCAAAACAAATTTGAGGGGAAATAAATTGTCAAGGCAATAGTCCCTAGATATTGGTTTCCTTCTGTCTTCATACCAGATGGCTCTTCAGATATGAGACGAAGACTCTGAATTTTCTTTTAACACCATGCTTGGGTTTGAAGAAGGAGAAAGCTACATTCCAACTCCTAAGTCAACTTCAGTTTATAATTGTGCTGAAACAACAAATATTTCAAGAGATAAAGAGAAATTATCCTGTAGAAAGTAATCATACCATCATACCAGATTGTTTCTTTTTTGGTAATTTTTTTCTAGGCAGTTTTTTCCATCTTTATATGTCTTCTATCTATACTAAAATTTTGATGTCTTCAAGATGAATATTTTTATTTTCCTGTAAAGATAGAACATAACCCTGCCCTGACCCTTATTTGATTAGTTTTTCCTTTTGCCATCTAATATTGTCATCTCAGTTGATGAACTTTCACTTCTCTTGATTAAGAGGTCTCTCCTGCTTGTATTGATTCTTTATTGATTTTGATTGTATCCACAGCTTTTCTTCTCCTTTAGTTTAATCATCTTATTTACGGCTCTTAGATCTGTTCCCATCCTTCATCCTCCAGATTTCTTTTTAATAACAAATACAGGAGAATTCTAAGAACTGGTTGATTCTTTAATATGTTGAGCATTTAACTGCTCCTTTACTAACTATTCTAAGGCTTGTAATTTCTCTATTGTCAAAGGCCATTGTTCCACCCAATCAGGTTTGTCAATCAAGCATTTTAAATGGAGGTCTGTTGGTACCTTTGAAATACAAACAACTTTTGTGTCCTGCTTAGATACAGTTTGAGTCATCTATGACTGTCCTTGTTAGTATCTTTTGATATTTTTCTCATAAGCGTTCCTATTTTATAGTTTGTTTCTGAGATTGGGGAAATGTTAATCCACATTTTCTATTGCTCCAATAAATCACATTTCCATAAATTTATTGTTATGTTAGCCACATAACACATATCTGTCCTTCTGGCCCTAAACATTCAGCCCATTTTGCACTTTGTTTCACTTGAGAAAAACTGCCTATTCATCAAATATAAACATTCATTTCCTGGAGAGACTAACCTGGATGCCATGATTTTGGTGCAAGTACTGTGGCATCTGTGTCTACCAAACCCCAAGTTCTAAGCCATTTATTCATATTTTTATGCTGCTCTATCATTAATAGTCAAAAACTGGAAACAACCTAGGTGTCCCTCCAGAGACGAATAGATAAAGAAAACATAGTACATTTACACAATGGAGTGCTATTTGGCTGTTTAAAAAATGATGTTATTAAATTTAGGCAAATGAGTAGAATAATAAAAAAAAATTATACTGAGTGGGAAAACCTGGATCCAGAAAAAATAAATATAGTATGTGTTTATTTGTATATGGATATTAGCCATTAAATGAATGATAACCAACCTATAATTGGTAGACCTAGAGAAGTTGGGTATTCAGGAAAGGGCTGGGGGTCATGCATGTATCTCCCTGGAGGATGGAATACATAGATTAGATTTTCTGGGTGGACTTGCAGATGAGGAAGAGTGGAAACAGGAGAGGGGAGATAGTCTTGAGGTAAGAAATTCAAGGAGAGACAGCTGGAATTGAGGGGTATTTGAGGGATGGTATGGAAAACTAGTGCAGTAGTGTCAGTCCTAATGAAGTCTCCCAGTAATGGGGGAGACAGAAACTCAACTGGCCATGTATTATCATCCAGTATTCCAATATCTGGACTGGGTTGCATTCACTCGAGTTGTTGGCCAAGGCGGACCCATGGAAATCCCCAAACAACCTAGGCTGTTGCTAAGACAATTGGTTGTCCCTTACAAACTGACAGCAGGCCCCCACTGCTGAAGACAATGTGCACAAAATTTATTTTTTAACATGGAGAAGTTGAGTTGGTGCCTATACAGAGCCTTCATCCCTATGTTCCAGTATTTTTTGGTGCAGAAAGCTATCCTTCAAGATACCTAAAAAGAAATATAAACACGAACCCAGTCACAAAACCTTTGGCATACAATCTGTCCTGCCTACAAGATAAGCTAGGACAATGGTGGCTCAGACCTTGTGGGAGTAGCCACCAATATTTGATTCTGAATTACAAAATGGAACCCATACCTGAAATTGCTTGGTTGGTCAAGAACAAGTAACTAGATGGCCTGGGATAAAAACAAACACAACTGGAAAAATTAAAAAACAAAAAAAAAACAAGAGAAAAGTATCAATTAAATGTTTCCTAAAAATAGTCTGCTATATTCATAGAATTGTATCTTATTCTGACATTATCAAAGACGTTTTCTCCTGCATCAGATGGGAACAGAGGTGCGGAGGTTCACAATAAGACATTAAAAAGTGTAGGGGAGGGGAGTACTTGGACCACACAGCTCTTAACAGAATTACTCCATCAAATCTTTCGCCTCTGAGCTCAGAGAACCCTACAGAAAAGGAGACAGAAAGAGTGTAAGAGCCAGAGGGAGTGAAGGACACCAGGAGAACAATGCCCTCTCAATCAGCTGAGCAAAGCTCATATAAACTCACAGAGACTGAAGCCATAAGCAAAGGGCTGACATGGGTCACCATGTCCTCTGCATATACATTATAGCTGTTACTTTAGTGTTTTTATGGGAATCTTAAGTGTATGAAAGAATGAGTCTCTGATTTCTGTGCCTGCGTTTAGGGCTATTTTCCTCCCATTGGGTTTCCTGCTTTTGTTTTTATCATATTCTTTTTTTTTTATGGTTGGATGGTACCTTATAGAAACCTGTTCTTTTCTAATGAGAGACAGGAAGGGAGTGTTTCCAGAGGAAGGGGGGGGAGGAAATGGAAGTAGTGAAGGGAGCAGAAATTGTATTCAGGATATATTTATGATAAAAGAATCTATTTTTAATTACAAAAAAGAAAAAAAATTATCCTGATTGAGGCACTCTAGAACAAGAAAGACAAATAAGGCTTATCATTGCTTATATGTGGATATTAGCCATACTCCACAGAGGGTAGTTATAGTGTAGGCAAATGGAAGGTATCCTGCCCATTGGACATGCTAGGACAAGGGTGGTGTCAAGCTTGTGGGAGTAGCTGAACAGTAACTGATTTAACTTAGGGCCCAGTCCTTTACGTGAAATCCATACCTGACACTGGGTGGGTGATGAAGAACCTGGGACTGGAGTTATCCCAGGACCTAGGCCAAAACCAAGTACTACTGATGTAAATTAAAAAAAATAAAAAAACTTGCTCAGCTGTAATTAACCAAACTCCCTCCTTCAGCAGACGGGAGTAAATACAGAGAAACACAACTAAATATACACAGAGTGAGAGACCTCAGACTTTTCAGCCATAAATATGATGTCTCCACCAAATTTTTGCCTTCAGAACCTTGTGGGGGGAAAAAAGGTGGAAAGAGTAAGAACCAGAGGCTAACAAAATCAAATAAACAAAGAAATAAACAAGAAAACACAAGGCCCTAGGAATCAACAAGGATTAAGGCTCATGTGAACTCACTGAGACTAAAGTTGCCTGCACAGGGCATGTACAGGTCTGCCCCAGGTCCTCTGTGTATATATTATTGTTTCAGTTTAGAGTTTTTATGGGACTCATGAGTGTGTGAACATGTGGACTTCTCATTACTGTTTTCTGTTGGGCTCTTTTCCTTTCGTTTGTCTTGTTCAGTTCTGATATGATCATTGTTTTAATCTCATTACACTTCATTTTATTATTTTCTCTTTAAAGTCTGTTCTTTTTTAACGAGAGAGAGAAAGTTAGTGGAACCAGAAGAGAACGGAGGTTGGAGAAATTGGGAGAAGTAGAAGAAGGAGAAATCGTGATTAGGATCTATGGAGTAAGAAAACAATCTATTTTCAATGAAAAGAAAAATGTCAAATTTGCCTCCAAAGCTTCTATCTTACTAAACTGAGTCTCTGAACTCTGTCCTTTAAGCCCAGTGTCTTTTCATCCTCTATGTTACAACGACAGAGGGTCAAGAAATGCACTATCATTTGCACAGGTTGCCTCTTCACAAAGACTCACATGGACTCATGCAGAGAATTCTGCTCAGCTCTCCCTATGTGCTAGTGCCTAACCCTTAAATCCTCATGCCTTTCCCTTCATGCTTCTCTGTTTTGGACTCCAACTCTCTGTCCCGCCCTTAGGAAATCACTTGTTTTCGGCTTTACTGTTTTCAATAGTTGCACTTCCTCCATTTCACTTGGTAGCTGAGTTCTTTACAGGACATGCTGGTACAGACATCTATTTATAAGACAATAGCCACCTTAACGGATACGAAGTACTCTGTCACTGATTCTTTTGCATTCACTATGTATTGGCAATTTTGAATGTCTTTTACTGTGTTTATTAGGCATTGGCTATTTTTGTGTGTCATTGAATTATGGAAGTTATTTACATATTTTTATTATCAGTTATTTAATCAGAAGTTCCAATTTTACACAATAACCTAGTGAAACACTTAAATATGTCAGTAACATCCTGACTCATCTCTACCTAGAAACTTTAATAGGAGTTTGATTGAGAATATCATGAAAACATTGCCATCAACTGCAAGGTTCGGGTCAGGGCATCTTCCCCTGGATTTAAGGGGCTTTATGGTGCGTTCTAGGGCCTGGAAACTTGTTCGTGTAAGTATGTGCATCTGTAAGATTACTTGACTTTAACAGATTCAGTTTTTCATATTACCAATTCTTCCTCAAGTCCAGAAATGACCTTAACTATCAGCTTCTCAAAACTTCACGGATCATTTTACAAAGGTAACAACACTTCCTGTCTCCATCTTCTCTGTTCCCTATCACAAGACCCTTCTGATTTTACTCATAGTACTAATCATAATACACATTTATTCCATCTACTTACATGTGTGATGTCTATTTTACTTGCTGTGAAGGGTGAAACCTGCCTCCCTGGCTGTGATACATGGAGCAAGCAAGAAGGGCTCTGTCCCTCTCATTCTCTCTGGTGTTACCTTGACAAGAGAGGCACAGACGTGGCAATGTCCACAAATCTATTGATATCGTTAACAATATTTTCAGGTCAAAAGCAATCTCAGCGGCTCTCAGAAACAACTTGAATAAAATTAAACACTTTATGCTTGGTAAAACCTTGAAATGTGAAACAAGGTAAGACAATGTCAATGCTATTGAATACTGATCTGGAAATGGAGCACAAAGTAATTCAAGTCAAGACAACATGAGGGATAAAGGAAGTACATTACTCAAAATTGCTTTAGAATGGAACAAACAGGCCTTTTTTTCTTGGCAGATTGGACAGGTAGTCAAAAGTTTGTACTCTGAAGTTAGCATAACCTGTTTAGAACCCCAGTTTTCCGTTGTGGTTACTTGCTCTGTCCTCACTAACTAAATCAATCCCTTAGGTTTCAGTAGCAAAGAAATGTGTAGTTTGCATTGTAACAGTCCTAGAACCAAATGAGACCTCAGTCAGTGCGATCTATTGTCTATGGTGGTTTCTAGAATGGGATTGAATTTTGTGTCTTAGAAGAAAACTCATTAGAAACAAATATCACTTAAGAGAGCAATGAAAATTGTGGCTTTGTTTTTTGTTCACTTTTCTTTCTCTTTGCTTTTTTTTTTTAAAAAAAAAAACTTGGTATTAAAACTGGCTTCCCACAAACTAAGCAAGCTCTCAAGCATTAATCTATATCCTATACCTCATATCCTGACACACAGACACATACAAACACACACAAACACAGACACAGGCAAAAACACAGACACACACAGCTATTCTTTACCCAGAGAAGTCTTGAAATTGCAATCTGTCTGCCTCAGCTTTCTGAGCAGCTGTGATTCCAAGGTACCAGACCTGGCTAGGCTTTCCTCTTAATGATATGAATCTGAACTATAAACTGTCAGAAATTATAGGTCAGAAATACGATTCACAGAGAGGGAGAAGAGCATGTTCATTGTTACCCCACAGGTATTGTGGAGCCCTGATCCAAAACCTGCTTCAGTCTTTGCTGTCCTAAGGACCAACTGGTGAACTAGGGAGGGTGCTGGCCTGGTTCCTCTTCTGTCTCCAGTGCCCAGTGCCTATCCTTGGTACTCACTTGTGGTCTGAGAAAGATGGAATAGATCTACAGGAAGAAGGAAAGAGGCAAGAGGGCCAAGCGCAAGCTTTCTGAGATTAATCTGGTCATGTTACTGGTGGTATTATTATATTGAATTCCTTTGCCTTCCTCCATCAGCAGCAGTTCTTAAAATAACCTAAACCTATGATCCATGAAACTGAAACAGCAATGAAATCAGAGGTAATCTGATTTTGCTCTGACTCCCTTTGCTATTGTTTCTGGGGCAACTGGGAACAACTGAGAGACTGTGCAAGTGGGGGAAATTGAGTCTGCTCTGTCAGGCGCAATGTGTGCGACTAGGAGACAGGCCTGTGTTTAAAGCAAGCCTTGTCGAAGGTTCTGGAAAACATTTAGACTCAAATCTCCTTTTAGTCCTCGAACATCAAGCGAGCCATCCTTCAGTGTGTCAGCGGCATTACCCTTCTTCTTCATCACCTGTGTCCCTCTGGCTGAAGACAGGCCTTGCCACTGGAGATGAATGTGCTTAGTAATTAGTCTGAAGCTTTGCGGAGCCAAACAATGACAAAATTAGTCTGAATTGGTTAGAAAAATTAGGACACGAGGAAAACCTGAGTTTATAACAATAGAGGCTCCCAGGAAATTGCAGTCTGCCATTTATCCACAAGCTTGGCATCTAGTCGTGGATTTAAACAAACACAGATCAAAGGTACTTGAGGTACTTGAGGAAATGATGCCTGCATATAAACTTAGTTTCTGACAGTATTTCCTGAACAATGCAGTATAACGAATATTGGCAAAGCACTTACATTAGCTTAGTTATTATATATCATGTAGAGATAATGACTTCAAGTGTACAGCTGAGCATACACACAAACATTGCATTTTCTAGAAAGGGCTTGAGCCCTAGAATTTGTTATCTAGAACAAATCCCCTGTACTTTCCAAGGGATGGAGGTCCTTAGAAGAAGCCATCACCTCTGTTTTAACACTGGCTAAGCGGACTTGCCCTGTGCTCTGTTTTTCTGAAGTGTATTTGTGAATGTGTCCCCAGAAATGTGTAAGGTTGTGGTTTGAGTGTGCATTATTAGGCATGTTGGCAGTTTGTAAAACTTAAAGAAATTAGTTTGTTTTTTGTTGTTCCATATCCCATGTGTGATTCTAGACAACTCTGGTCTGGCTACTATCTCAGGGGGAAAATGCTGTTACTCTTGATAAATGAAATTGCATTGAGCTGTGATGGCCATAAACAGCCTTCCCTGGGAGCCTCATAATTCATTGATAAAACCACTCAAACAAAATACTTTATTATGCACTGTTGTAAAGTGATGGGTGAACCTCAATGACACAAGAAACAAGAAGGGTTACATATTAAGAGCTCTGTGGCCGCCAAACCAGTGATATGTGGGTTTCTGAAGTGGCAAGGTAGAAATGAAGAAGGGGGAATCAGTGTGCCGAGTATGTGCAGAAGAGAGCGGCACAGCTGAGCTCCGTAGTAAGGGGCAGTTACAGCAGGGTCAGGGTAAGGAGAGGCTGGGGAGAGGAGGGGTCACACAGTTAGCTCAGATCTATGGTCCTAACTTTCAATTTTAGACTCATGCTATAGATTGAAACTATTATGATGCAATTACACATGCTTCCGAAATATGGTCTATTTAGTGTAAAGAACATAGCTAAGATGCCTGACCCCTATGAGCAGTACCTGAGCGAGCACCCTAGTGAGCTCTGGTGATTGGGAGCATATGCAGAGCCCACAATCGGGCACTGTCAGGTATCAGCATATTCAACTCAGAGAGCTGCACAAACCAGACCAGTGTAGGTCCACCTTAGAGTTCTTGTCTGCCTTCCTTGTGGGTCTTGGAATGAGGGTGTCAGATCAGCAGACCCTGTAAGGAACAGAAATGTACAGGATTCCTTCCTGAAGGTATTCATGTGCTCTTGAAACAGAGGCAAGCTGGTGATGGTACAGACTCTTGTCTGACACTGGCTGCTGTGGAACCACGGGAAGAGCAACAAATGAATGAAGAATCTTTGTCTGGAGTCAAGGGTTAGTGGCAGCCTCCTCCACCCATGCTTACCCTCATCTGGGATACAGAACTGCCTAGCACCAAAGCAGAACACCTCTGCCTTTAGAAGAGACAGATGTACATCCAGTTCTAGCTTCTGGAAGAGTCACGTTTTCTGCTTGTCCATCTGACTTTAGAAAAGAAGCATTTCTGCATGTAGAAAAATCTGAACTAGAAGTGATGACCTCAGTAAGTGTTATCCCTGTAGAGTGATTTTTACTGGGGTGGGGATGAGGAAAAAGGGATCTCAGAATACAGAGAGAGGTGGTATGGAAGCAAAAGTTCTCAAAAGACTCAGGTAGCAGGGGTCTATTAGACCTAGGGAGCTATGCGGGAGGTTTATCCTTCATGAGGCTTTCCAGAAATCATATGCTGAAGCGATTGCCATTTGGTAGCATGAACCATATGAAGAGGGCCCAGGTGATGGTGGGGATACACTCCGGTTATAAATGTATGCTGGAGCACATTTGACTCATGTGTCATCCCATCAAATTTCAGACACATGTTATACTACATGCTGAGTAAGATGGACCCACTGACACAGTAGTGACCAGGCTGCTATGGAAGTGACCAAGAACTTTCTGATTGAATTTGAGGCCTGTTCCATAGAAGGGAATTCTCAACTGGTACTGTGAATGTGACCGGAAGGTCATATGAAGCACAATTAAAAAAAAACTCAGGGTCAGAAATTGGGGTTCAATTTGAAAATCCAAAAAGCCAAACAGCCAGCCACTGACCCTTACCTCGACCTCAGCCTGAAATCTCAGAAGGAAATGGACTATTAACTGTCTTCCCCAGTTTTATAGTCCTCTCTAGTTCTGGGATTAAAGGCATGCACCATCCAGTTTCTATGGCAACTTGTGTGACTACTGGGATTAAAGGTGTGTGTCATTGTAGTTACTGAGATTAAAGATATGTGTTATTGTGGCTATTGAGATTAAAGGTGTGTGCTACACTAATCTGGTCTTTAAGGCTGACCAGTGGGACTGTTTTATTCTAAGATCTTCAGGCTGTCTTTATTTATTAAAATACAGTTGAAATGTCACTACAGTCATGGGCTCTAGTAGGGAAAATATTGCTGATATTTTGCTGAAAGCACACAATATACTGATATATTCGTTTTGTCTATGCACAGATCAATGCTTCTATTACCTTTAGTCCCAGAGGATTACTTTTTCAGGGGGCAGGAGTTACCTCAGAGACTTATCTCTGACCAAGTTGCTGTAACAATTGAAAGCTGAGTCCTAAATGGGACATTTACATGACACACTCCCAGTTCAGGGAGCATTGTGGAATAGGGGTCCGAAGGCAGGGGTGGACTGTTGTAGAACATTTTCTCCCTAACACAATATAGACAAGGCACTCTTGGACCCTCGATCCCTATGATTATCAGCACAGAAGACATGACAATGGAAACGTTGGAAAGAGGAAGGAGAGCAACAGGTATCAGAAGGAGACAAGAAAGGATTGAGCAGTGTGAATATAATCACATGTGTGAGATGTCATAATGAAACTTACTATCATAAATCATTAAATGTGGTGGTTTGAGTAAGAATGGCCCCCATAGGCTCATATATTTGGATGCTTAGTCATAAGAGTGTGGCACTGTTTGAAAGGATTAAAGCGTTTAGGAGGCGTGGATGTGTTGGAGGAAAGGTGTCACTGCGGGTGGGCTCTGAGGTTTCAAAAGTTCATACTCGGCCCAGGCTTCCTTTCTGCCTGTGGATCAGGATATAGTGTTCAACTACTTTGCCAGCGCCATGAATGTCACCATGCTCCTGCCATGCCCCCATCCAGAATGATAATGGCCTAACCCTCTGAGAATATAAAAAAGCTCCTAGTTAAATTCTTTCTTTTATAAGAGTTGTTGTTGTCGTGGTGTCTCTTCATAGCAACAGAAGTTCTAACTAAGATAAAAAGAAACTAAAAATACTCACTGGTCTTGGGAAAAGGTGACAAGAGCTCAGGGTCAAATACTGACCCTGAATCATATGTTCTAAAGGCCATGAGCCATGTTATTTGAACAGATAGAAGTCTTCTTAATTGGAGCACAGTTTCTGGCTTTTGCCAGATCATGACTTCTCCTGTAGTCAGGGTGGACAGAGGTTATGCTGGACTCAGTGAGCCTGAGGTCAGTCCAGCTTTGTCCCTGTGATCACTGCTGAGTCTAGACTCTGGGCTGTGTCTGAGGCCAGGCTCATCTCCAGCTGAAGGTATGAGTTTTGTGTTTCAGCCTCTCCTTCTCTGAACCTGGAGACTTATCTGAAGACATGGGACTCATTTCCTTCTGTTTCCTGAGTTGACAGTTATGTCACTGTGAATGCTGCTTCCCACCAAGGATACTTCCCTTTCTCTGCAGAGTGTGGGCTGCCTGGGGCCCTCACAACTATTCCATGGCTTCCCATGAAGGGTACTTCTTTTGCACTGCAGTGTGAGCTGCCTGGGGCCCTCACTATTATTCCATGACACTCACCCTTCCCACATATGAAGACACATGACTCTGAACAACAGAAAAGCACATGCTGATGGATGAGAAAGGACTACTGTTAAACCATATGCTCTTTAATTTCAGTTATACTTAACATAATGGACTATCAAAATGGACCATAGAAAGATTATCTTGGAAGACAGTCCCCAGTCCTCTTCTGTAGAGTTTCTGGTAGAAGACAGTCAGAAGTCCTCTACTGTAGAGTCTCTGGTAACTTGCAGGGGCAGAAAACCCATGAGGAGTTGACTCTCTCCTCTTATGGCTCATGTTCATGCCCTACCTCAATGACATCCAACATAATCTGAAACTACCATCAGCCATATGTGTGACACGTCATTTCCTTAGGGAACATGTACAAGTAATCCAACTGGTAGCTACTGGCACCATTCAGATAGTGCAAGGAAGAAAAGACTTGGAAAATAAGTAAATGGCTGGGTCTGTAGTGAACTTCCAAGAGAAGAAGGGAATCTGAAGTTGGATTTGATCGTAGGATGCAGGGCCACATTTTGAAGAAGAGATCTATAAAGTTTTACTTTCCAGAAAGCAGCAATTCTGAGAAGCAAGTTGGTCCTATGTAACAAGTCTTAAAAATGCCCGAAATTAATGTGCCACTAACTTCACAGCTAGGAATTTATAGCAAGAAAACCACAGCACATGTAAACTGAGATTTATTTCAGTATTGATCGCAACATCAAAAACTCAAAAAATAACCTGAAAGAGTGCAGTTTGGGACTAGTTAAGAAAATTTTCTTGGGACAAACAATGGAAAAATTATGCCACCATCAAAAATTATTTACATAGAGTCCTAAATGTCATAGAGCAGTGGTCCTGCTGGACTTCTAAACCAATCACAATCCATAAATTGAACAATGCAAGGTGATCTTTATTGTTTCATCTGCAAACTAATGACTTCATCTAGTTTCAAAGCTAACTGTAAATACATGAAACTGTGAATAGTTGCTCTTGCCAGGTTGTGAGCTCCTGAGTAAGTTAAAAAGTTTTCGCTAATTTAAACATCTTATAAAGTATATGTAATTTCCACAGATGAAATAAGCCTCCTTGAATTAAAAAACATGTCACCTTTCCTATCTCTTTCTCACTCATAGCAACTAAAATGGCCTTTGTGATCAAGGTATCTGAATGCTTTTCTCTGCAGTGCTTTCCCTAGCTTCTGTAGTGCAGAGGAACTCAAAGGTTATCCAGACCCCAGCTCAAGGATAGCTTTTACTTCCACAGAGGAAGTGCAACTGCCTGTTCCAGCCACTACTTTCATCAGAGTTAGTAGAGAATCAGGGGGAAATGCCTATTTGGAAAATGATCTTAAACTCACAATAGAGAATAGAGAGGAGGGATCTTGTCTTCTGATGCTTACTGCTTTCTTTTCTACATACCCCCTGCTTTTGGAACCTGTCCTGGAACTAGCTCTTGTAGACTAGGATGGCCTCAAACTCACAGAAATCCACCTGCCTCTGCCTCCCGAATGCTGAGATTAAAGATGTGCGCCACCACTGCCTGGCTACCACCTTCTTACTCAAAGTACTCGACCTCAGCATCCACATGATGAGGTTTTCCCAAATGTGTATCTTCGACTTCATCCAAGACTGTGAAGAGATCTGTATTTAGTAAAATCCCGTGCGAATACTTGTACTTTCCAGTTTGAGAGGTGCTGCCAAATAAAATAGATATGCAGCAAGATGGACTCAGGCCTCTTGACCTTTGGTATCAGCTCTGTAGCTGCAAACATGACTTTGAAAACATGGATTCTTTACCTGAGAAATATAGCATCTGCATTTGCATTTTCATATGTGCAGGATGGGGGTGATGAAATACCTTCGTTGTAGGGTGTGGACAGATCAAATTAGGCAGTGCAGAGGTTCTAGGAGACTACTTGGATGGAGTTAAGACTTTTAAGGATTTTTTTTTTACCACCATCATTAGGAAGATGCAGGACAGTTGTCAGGATCAAGTGAGACATGAATACTCAAGGCAGTTAGAGATGCCTTAAAGAATCTTATGCAAATGTTAAGAGTGTCTATTCTTTTACAGGTGAAAAGAACCATTTCCATCCTAAAAGCCAACCATGAAATAAAAGGTTAGATACCTTGAACCTAAATGTGACAGAGACCATCCTACAGAAAAGAAACAAAATGGGTTTCCTTGCTCTTCAGTTCCTTTCCACTCAAAGTAGAAAGAAAAGAAAAACTGTATAGAGAGATAGTAAAAAAGTTTTAGTGAATTTGTTCTCCCAAATCCCCAGGTACACTTTCTAGAAGTTTCTCCTACCCCTGAGGCTACTGGGGAGGAGCTTCAAGAGCATTTCCTAGGGCCTTTAAACTCTTCAACTAGAAGAATGGAAAATCTTGACTTTACCCAAGGCATATCACCGGCCAAGCAAAGTGTTCAGCTGTTTTGGATAGGGAAATGAATGCAAGAAAAGTTCTCAGAAAAGATTCGTATCATCTGGGATCTGGGGAAAAAAGCATCAGGAATATATTCCTAGAAGGGAAGGTGGAGCTTGAAAGACAAAGCAGAATGGGCCAGAGCTTAGAAAAGTGGAAAAGGAAATCCAGAGTGAGATGCAAGGGGAGTCACTTGTCAGAGGAGTGGGAATCCAAACTGGGGAAATTGCTTTCCTGTCTCCCTTTAGAGTTAGTTGTTGGCCATTTAAACAAAATGTCTATTACATTCCTCATGTTCTCTGTAGGATAAAATGAGCCATGAAGTATATTGTTGCTAATAAGTGTGAATATTAAAATTTTGCATTCCTAACTATGCCACTGGGTTGTTTCTGAAGTAGCCACTGGCGAGAGCATTGTTTGGTCTGTAGTGTGTTCCACCCAAAGGAACTTTAAAGGTGCCTACTGTCTGATGACCCTCTGAGTGGGAAGCTGTGGTTGACACTTTTCTCTGTTCTCTAAGGGACCATACTTTCTCTTGAATTCCCACATGTCTTGCTGTCTACTCTTCTTGTGGTCCTTTCAAGCGGAAGTAGAATCTCCTATATTGTCATTATCTACTCTTTGACCAGAGTGCAACTCAAATGATTGAGGGTCAAGAAAAGAAGATAAATGTCTGTTGGAGTAGGAATGGTGTGGAGAGTAAAAACCAGAAATAATGTGTTCTGCTAAAGGATTACTTTCCTGGAATCTCTAGGGCTCTCTGTCACATCCCCCTGGCCTGCCGCTTACAAGGACAGTCATAGGGGTGGTTGCATGCATATTAGTCCTCATCTTCACGGGACAGAGTCCCAGTTCAAGATTCATCTGGGCACCCATTAACTCTGCTGTTCTGCCATGATTTTGTTCACCATGGTTCTCTGCTCAGCTACTATGTGAACATAGTCAAACAACATTCGGGAATTAGCTTGCCCTTGGCATCATTTTCTCATGCTTTATTTCTAGGCATCCGTCAGCCACGTGTACTTTCAGAAGGATGTGAAATCACCTTCATTTCTTTCCTAGATATCTTTTTCATTTTGCACAATTCACTTTTTTTGATTTGTAACCAGTGTAAGAAATGTTTCATCATTCTGCACTGTATCTTAAAGAGCCATGTCTGATTGTGAGTTATTAGGAAGTAGATGCTTTTCAGAAAAGAGTTTATGTCATTGGAGATGTGCTTGTATGTCTATGTGTTGTTTTTATTGGTTGATGAATAAAGAACTGGCTTGGCCTATAACATGGGAGGAAGGCAGAGTCAGGGAGAAACCATGAAGCTGCCAGAGACAGATGCTGGGAGCTTTAGCTGGTAAGCCATAGCCACATGACAATACAAAAATTAATAGAAATTGGTTAAATTAATATGTAAGAGTTAGCCAATATGAAGCTAGAGCTAAAGTGCCAAGGAGTGATTTAATTAATACGGCTTCTGTGTGGTTATTTTGGGGCTGAACAGCCAAGAATGAAGCTAAGAGCTTCTGCCAACAGTGTGCCCATGAAAGGATAGTAAAACTTCAGTTTCTTTCATGTCTCCTTGTCTGCTACCTTGACATTAACAACTTTCCCCCAATATGTGTTTCTGCAATAATGCTCTACTATACCAGATACAAAAACATTATCGTCAGCTAACCATGCACTGACGCCTGTAAAAATAGGAGCCAAAGTAAACTTGATGGTGTTTCATCAAGTTTCTTGATGGTGTCAGCATTTTATCTCAGAGACAGAAAGCCATTAAAGACACACACCCTTCTACTTACATTAGGTATCTTCTTCATGTTTGTGTTCTCTGGATATTTTTTATTATAGATGATCATCTCTTCTTCTTCTTCAATAAATATTATAAGCTCTATAAAGGACTGAAGCCGTTCTGATCATATCTGTATGAATTTCTAATGTGTTGTAAACAATTGACACAAGTGAAACATATATTGAATGGATTAGTGAATGGTTTATAGTTATGTTCAGAATCCTCCTTAAACTCAGTGCACCATTTTGGATAAAAATAATTGTCAAAATAATTTTTAAAAATTTGGGATCTATACCTATATGGACATTTTGTCATAAAATTCTTATTTGAGCTATTAAAAACGTATTAGTGAAAAGAGTGAGGTAAATGAATATATACACAAGAAGCCCGGCCAAAGGTTTTTGTTTTTGTTTTTGTTTTAAGAGAAATTCTCACTATGTAGCTCTGGTGGTCAAGGAACTCCCTATATAGACCAGACTTGCTTTGGCCTCAAGCTCACAGAGATCTGTTTGCCTCTGCCTCCTCAGTGTTGAGATTAAAGCCATGTGCCGCCATATCTTCTTTAACAAAAAGAATTTTAATTAATGAATTAGAATGTGTAAGTACATGAGTTATTGTCTCATAGAAACCATGTTATGGAAAAGACTTGGGAATAGCTGGAGACCAATAGCATTAAGAATACATGCAGTTAATTCCAGGTAAGGTGCACAGCGAAGCTGATATCTCATGAAGAATATCTCCATATCCACCAGATGTAAGTATTTTCAAAGAAAAAGAATGTTTACTTGGTTTAAAATAAATTGTATAACTTTTAATATCCAGAAGGTAAAATTTGAATCCACAGAAACAGGATAACATGCCATGAAGTTTCCAGAAAAGCAAACATACCTGTATCTAACTTTCTGTTGAGACTAATTGACTGATTACAACTTCTGTGATTGTGGAGAGCTGAAATACTGCAGGGCTACAACGAAAATATCACGAGATATCTTTAGAACCCTTATTAGCCATCCATTATCCTCCTCTGTGTTTGATCTAAGATCATTGTAACTTCTAGCCAAATCCCTTTGGATAACCCAAAAGACCACGGACTTCTGCCGGATAATTTGAAATAATAATCCTACGCCACAGGATTAGGCACCAGAGTGCTGATGCCAGGCCAGGATGGACCAAATGTCCTTGAAGTTGTTTGTTTTTATTTTTCATTTGACCTTTATTCAAGACTGTGGTTCTGACAGAATCTTTTGACAATCACTGTCAAGCAATCATCTACAAGAACCATGCCTTCCTTCACAACCTCACATTCTATTTACTTTTTGTTTTGTTTGACACAGGTGTCTACATTTTGATTGTGACAACTTTTATACTTGAAACATAGGAACAAATCAAATACCTCTCAGAATCAAAGTTGAAAACAGGCCAGTCCACCAGGAGTGGGGGAGAGTATTTTCTGCTTCCCAAAGCTATGTCAGAAAAAATTGGGGAGCAAGACGACTTAGAGCCTAAACCTTAAGGACAAACTTCTCTCCATTTTGTCCTTGGTATCCTTGGCTGCACAGTTTCTCGCCTGAGTTAGATAGTTAGATGCAGGTTGCCAAAGAAGGTGAATATATCAGAGAAAACTAGAGATGCTAAAATTTTTGTTTAGCTATAGAAAATGTAAATATTTGAAATGAATGTGTAAATGTCCATTTGTTATATTATAATCTCATGTTTTATCTTCATTTCTGGTTGCTGTTTAATCAGCAATAACTTGGAACATTTCATCTTTTAGCTTCCTCCTCTGTTAAGCAAGTAATGATTTATAAACAAACACTTACATAAGGGCTACTTAAAGGGACCTTTTATCCTTCTGTAATGTTAAGAATCATTTCAAGATGCAAACGAGTTCGCCCTGTAATTTTAAAGTAGGCTATTCACAATCTCTATTTACCTCTTCTGTTTAGAACTTAATTGCACATGATAGAGTATATATTAGCTTTCTATTGATGCTGTAATAAATTACTATACTTGACAACATAAAACAAAACTTTATTTCTTATTAGCTCATATTTCTGTATGTCAAACATCCCATTCTAGAGGACTCAGCTCAAACAAGGTATGGCCAAGATGGATACCTGGGGATTGTTGATCTGCAAGCTTAACTTAATGGGCAAATTCCAGATCTCGGTGAAAGACCTTGGTTCAAAAATAAGGTAGTACCTGAGAGACCACTCGGTGGATAAGGGTACCTATCACCAAGCCTAAAGATCTGAGTTCAATCACCAGAACCTACATGATGGAAGGAGAGAAGTGACTTTCATTAATTGACCTGTTTCTACCACATATGTACTGTGGCATGCTCATGCCCTTCTCATGTCTGAATAAATAGGTGCAAAAAAGATGAAAAAGAAAAAAAAGAGGTGGATAGCTCTTAAGGAAGACACTCAAGGTTGGCATCTGGCTTATATGCACACTATGCATGAGCACCTGTATGTGCACGTGTGTGTGTGCATGCACACACACACACACACACACACACACACACACACACACACAGAGGCTCCTGTAAAGATAACCTACACAGAGATAATATTTCTTATTCTAAGACCTATCTCAAACAAGAAGGTTAAAACAACTAATGAACTACACTTATTAGTTCTTCTTTCATATCTGTAAGCCTGTGTTTTTCTTTTGAGAAAGACTCACAGACAAAATTGGAGTCATACTTACAGTTAAAATATAAGTTTTGACCTTCTTGTGACTTGTGTATAGTAAGAATTCTCTTGACCATTTTATCTTGTTTTATCTTATCTGTAAGTCCTTTCTTATCTACAAACTTGTCCAATGTACCTGCAAGCCCCTTTACAGAGAACAAATATCTTTGAGTAAAAGGATAGCTCATTTTAATCTAGAGACAGATTACATTCTTTGAACAATGTAACTTCAAATGACACAAAAAATCATATAGATATAGCTACTATTAAGGTATTCAAGGTCTCTCTTTTAATACTATTGTTAAAGCATGTATTCTTTTCCTGAAATCAGCTTTAATGTCTTAACCTAAAATGGATTTTCTATAGCATAAGTCAAATCTTGGCTACATAGGAGTAGAAAGAAGTCCTTGGTTAAACTCCTCAGGTTGCATCTGGAAACTTGGATTTACATTTCCTGCCACCAGTGATAAAGACCACTTTCCATTCTTCTCACCGTAGGCCTCCCTAGCTTCAAACTCAGTGCACCAAGTCTTCTTATTCACACCTCTGCTTTCTCCTTTTCTACTTTCTCCTTCGGCCGTGTCTTAGAGAGAAAAATTACTTATTGATACTCCTTAAATCACAGCAAGGTCTTTGGACCCGGAGGCCTGTCTTCCTCCATCTTCCTTACATCTGATTGTTTCCTCTATTTTAATAAGACACAGAAAGTTCACCTGGGTGCCTTGATGCTAACTGGTCATTTCCTGTTCTCTTCTATTTCCCTCACCAAGAAAGAACTAATCTGCTGCTTACTCTTCCTTTCTGCTTCCTTCTACCCTTTCCTATCAATACAACCACCCACGTGTGCCGAGTTCATTAGAGTCTTTTATGGCTCAGTTCTACAATCAAAAATGAAGCCTACCAGGACCTTTAAATTAAATGTGTTGTAGTGTCCTTTAATGGTCTCTAGAGAAAAGAAAAATTGGCTCCAGACTCCATATCCCTTTCCATCTGCCCTTCCCACGACTGTTCTTGAAGAAGATACATCCCTAGGCAAGAAAAGTTAGGAAATTGGATAAAAGGAAATAAAGTGTCAGTAACAGAGGAAGAAATTAAATAAAAACAGAGGTCTTTCGACTATTTTCTCAAGTTACCATCATAGAAAAACATAAATTTGTGCAACAGAGCTGAAGTTGAGTCTTACAGTGTCAGGGTGGAATGGAGATGAACGCACTAAGAAGAACTGGGATGTTCCAGGCACAAGAGAACTCAACCCAGGTCATCCCAGCTTTCTGCCTGGAACCCATACCCTCCCCTCTCCTTTTTTCGGGGCTTAAATTCCTCCATCTCAGCCGGGGTGGGCACCGCGGGCCAGGTCAGGAGGTGAGTGCAAAGGGACTGGAGTCCCTTTGTTCTGATAGCCGGCCTGCAGCAAGCCAAGACTGCAGGCAGGGGCACCTCTGACCAGCGAGGGGCTCTGATCCTGTGGAGGGGTAAGTGTATTGTTCCTGACCGCCACACAAGGCCGGTTAGGGAACACACAATATTCCCGCCACCCTTATCTCCCTGACTACTCCAAAGGGGCAGCTTCCCCAGCTAATCCCTCTCTCCTGCAACGCCATCCCAGCTTTCTGCCTGGAACCCATACCCTCCCCTCTCTTTTTTTCGGGGCTTAAATTCCTCCATCTCAGCCGGGGTGGGCATCACGGGCCAGGTCAGGAGGTGAGTGCAAAGGGACTGGAGTCCCTTTGTTCTGATAGCCGGCCTGCAGCAAGCCAAGACTGCAGGCAGGGGCACCTCTGACCAGCGAGGGGCTCTGATCCTGTGGAGGGGTAAGTGTATTGTTCCTGACCGCCACACAAGGCCGGTTAGGGAACACACAATATTCCCGCCATCCTTATCTCCCTGGCTACTCCAAAGGGGTAGCTTCCCCCAGCTAATCCCTCTCTCCTGCTACGCCATCCCAGCTTTCTGCCTGGAACCCATACCCTCCCCTCTCCTTTTTTCGGGGCTTAAATTCCTCCTTCTCAGCCGGGGTGGGCACCGTGGGACATACAGGCGGTGAGTGCAAAGGGACGGAAATCCTTTTGTTCTAATAACCTGCCTGCAGCAAGCTAAGGCTGCAGGCAAAGTGATTCCTGGATAGCAAGGGGCACTAATCCAGTAGCAAAAGACCCAGCGGAGGGAAGAGCCATTGGAGAGCATCTGAAGGAAGAGATGGGCAGGCGCCAAGGCAAGAATTCCTCCCACAATCTGAAAAACAACACGAAAACACCAGATCCCAGCGATCTTATGACAGAAGGACTTGAACACTCTATACCGGAAGAAGTTGAAAACAGTGTCATTATGAAAGCAATAGAGTCTCTTAAACAGGGTATGAATAACGCACTTAAAGAAATAGAAGAGAAATATAACAAAAAGATGCAAGAAATGAGTAAAGAAATGGAAGACAAATATAACAAAAAGTTTGAAGAAATAAGTAAATTCGTAAATGATACCCTGGGAAACCAAGAAAAAACAATCAAACAGGTAATGGAATCAGTTCAAGAATTGAAAACTGAAATGGAGGCAGTGAAGAAAACACAAACCGAGGACCGGCTGGATATGGAAAATCTAGGTAAACAAACAGAGACTTCAGGAACAAGCATAACCAATAGAATACAAGAGATAGAAGAACGAATCTCAGATTATGAAGACACCATAGAGAAAATAAATGCCCTGACCAAAGAAAACAGCAAATCCAACAAATTCTCATCAAAAAACATTCAGGAAATATGGGACATAATAAAAAAACAAAATCTAAGAATAATAGGAGTAGAAGAAGGAGAAAAATTGCAGTCCAAAGGTCCAGAAAATATATTCAACAAAATTATAGAAGAAAACTTTCCCATCCTAAAGAGTGATATTCCTATGAAGGTGCAAGAAGCATACAGAACACCGAATAGACTGGATCAGAAAAAAACATCCCCTCGCCATATAATAATCAAAACACAAAGCATTCAGATTAAAGAAAGGATATTAAGAGCTGCAAAGGAAAAAGGTCAAGTAACCTATAAAGGTAAACCTATCAGACTTACACCAGACTTCTCTATAGAAACCATGAAAGCCAGAAGGTCCTGGATAGAGGTACTGCAGAAACTAAGGGACCATGGATGCAAGCCCAGATTAATATACCCAGCCAAGCTTTCATTCACTATCAACGGAGAAAACAAAATATTCCAGGATAAAAACAAATTTAAACAATACGTAACTACTAATCCAGCCTTACAGAGAATATTAGAAGGAAAATTACATCCCAAGGAATCCAACATTGCCAACACTGACTACAATAACTCAGACATCTAGCGACCCTTCACTAGCACAACTCAAAGAAGGAAAACACATACACTCTACTACCCAAAAAAGAAAAAAATGACTCGAGTCAACAACCACTGGTCATTAATATCTCTTAATATCAATGGACTCAATTCACCTATAAAGAGGCACAGACTTAGAGATTGGATACGAAAACAGGATCCAACATTCTGCTGTTTACAAGAAACACACCTCAACCACAAAGACAGACACCTACTCAGAGTAAAGGGTTGGGAAAAGGTTTTCCAAGCAAATGGACCTAAGAAACAAGCGGGTGTGGCCATTCTAATATCTAACAAAATCGACTTCAAACTAAAATCAATCAGAAGAGATGGAGATGGACATTTCATACTCATAACAGGAACAACTCATCAGGAAGAAGTCTCAATCCTGAATATCTATGCCCCTAATATAAAGGCACCCAGTTATGTAAAAGAAACTCTTCTAGAACTCAAGGCAGTCATCAAACCACACACGCTAATAGTAGGAGACTTCAACACTCCTCTCTCACCAATGGACAGGTCAATCAGACAGAAACCAAACAGAGAATTAAGAGATTTATTGGAGGTATTGAATCAAATGGACTTAACAGACATCTATAGAACACTCCACCCAAATAGGAAAGAATATACCTTCTTCTCTGCAGTTCATGGAACCTTCTCGAAGATTGACCACATACTCGGTAACAAAGCAAACTTCCACAGATACAAAAAAATATTAGAAACCACCTGTGTCTTGTCAGATCACCATGGATTAAAATTAGAATTCAACAACAATGCTAACCCCAGGAAGTCAACAAACTCATGGAAGTTGAACAGTCAACTACTAAATCACCCCTGGGTCAAGGACGAAATTAAGAAAGAAATTAAAGACTTCCTTGAATTTAATGATAACAAAGACACAACATACTCAAACCTATGGGACACTATGAAAGCAGTACTAAGAGGAAAGTTCATAGCAATAGGTGCCCAAATAAAGAAAACGGAGAAAGCACACCTTGGAGACTTAACAGCACACTTGAAAGCTCTAGAAAAAAAAGAAGCTGATTCACCCAGGAGGAGTAGAAGACTGGAAATAATCAAACTGAGGGCTGAAATCACCAAAATAGAAACAGAGAAAACAATCCAAAGAATCAATGAATCAAAAAGCTGGTTCTTGGAGAAAATCAACAAGATTGACAAACCCCTAGCCAAACTAATCAAACGGCAGAGAGAGAACATGCAAATTAATAGGATCAGAAATGAAAAGGGGGACATAACCACAGACACAGAGGAAATTCAGAGAATCATTAGATCTTACTACGAAAGCTTATATGCCACAAAGTTGGAAAATGTAAAAGAAATGGACATTTTTTTAGATAAGTACCATATACCAAAGTTGAACCAAGAACAGGTGAACAATCTAAATAGACCTGTTAGTCGCGAAGAATTAGAAGCTGTTATCAAAAATCTCCCTACCAAAAAAAGCCCAGGACCAGATGGTTTCAATGCAGAATTCTACCAGAACTTCCAGGAAGAGCTAATACCTATACTCCTTAACGTATTCCACAATATAGAAACAGAAGAGTCATTGCCTAACTCCTTTTATGAAGCTACAGTTACCCTAATACCAAAACCACAAAAAGACACAACCAAGAAAGAGAATTACAGGCCAATCTCACTCATGAACATCGACGCGAAAATTCTCAATAAAATACTGGCAAACCGTATCCAAGAGCACATTAGAAAAATTATCCATTATGATCAAGTCGGCTTCATTCCAGAGATGCAGGGCTGGTTCAACATACGCAAATCTATCAATGTAATCCATCATATAAATAAACTGAAAGAAAAAAACCATATGATCATCTCACTAGATGCTGAAAAAGCATTTGACAAAATTCAACACCCATTTATGATAAAGGTGTTGGAGAGACTGGGGATACAAGGATCATACCTAAATATAATAAAAGCAATATACAGCAAGCCGACAGCTAACATCAAACTGAATGGAGAGAAACTCAAAGCCTTTCCACTAAAATCAGGAACGCGACAAGGCTGTCCACTCTCTCCATACCTCTTCAATATAGTGCTTGAAGTTCTAGCAATAGCAATAAGACAACATAAGGAGATCAAGGGGATTCGTATTGGAAAGGATGAAGTCAAACTTTCGTTATTTGCGGACGATATGATAGTTTACATAAGTGACCCCAAAAACTCTACCAAAGAACTCCTACAGCTGATAAACACCTTTAGTAACGTGGCAGGATAGAAGATCAACTCCAAAAAATCAGTGGCCCTCCTATACACAAAGGATAAAGAAGCAAAGAGGGAAATCAGAGAAACATCACCTTTCATGATAGCCACAAATAGCATAAAATATCTTGGGGTTACTCTAACCAAGGAAGTGAAAGACCTATTTGACAAAAACTTTAAGTCTTTGAAGAAAGAAATTGAGGAGGATACCAGAAAATGGAAAGACCTCCCCTGCTCTTGGATTGGGAGAATCAACATAGTAAAAATGGCAATTCTACCAAAAACAATCTATAGATTCAATGCAATCCCCATCAAAATTCCATCAAACTTCTTCACAGACCTTGAGAGAACAATAATCAAGTTTATATGGAAAAACAAAAAACCCAGGATTGCTAAAACAATCTTATACAATAAAAGAACTTCTGGAGGCATTACCATCCCTGACTTCAAACTCTATTATAGAGCTACAGTATTGAAAACAGCTTGGTATTGGCATAAGAACAGAGAAGTCGACCTATGGAATCGAATAGAAGACCCAGATATTAACCCACAAACGTATGAACACCTAATTTTCGACAAGGGAGGTAAAGGTATACAATGGAAGAAGGAAAGCATCTTTAACAAATGGTGCTGGCATAACTGGATGTCAACCTGTAAAAAAATGAAAGTAGATCCATATCTATCACCATGCACAAAAATCAAGTCCAAATGGATTAAAGACATCAACATTAATCCGTCCACTTTGAACCTGATAGAAGAGAAAGTGGGAAGTAGTCTACAAGATATAGGCACAGGAGGCCTCTTCCTAAGTAGGACCCCAGCAGCACAGACAATAAGAGAAACAATGAATAAATGGGATCTACTGAAGCTGAGAAGCTTCTGTAAAGCAAAGGACACTGTCAGTAGGACAAAAAGGCTGCCTTCTGACTGGGAGAAGATCTTCACCAACCCCTCATCAGACAAAGGTCTGATCTCCAAAATATACAAAGAACTCAAGAAACTAGGCACTAAATCTCTAATTAACCCAATTAAAAAATGGGGTACTGAACTTAACAGAGAATTCACAACAGATGAACTTCGAATGGCCAAAAGACACTTAAGGTCATGCTCAACCTCCTTAGCGATCAGGGAAATGCAAATCAAAACAACTTTGAGATACCATCTTACACCTGTCAGAATAGCTAAAGTCAAAAACACCAACGATAGCCTATGCTGGAGAGGATGTGGGGTGAGGGGAACACTCATCCATTGTTGGTGGGAATGCAAACTCGTGCAGCCACTGTGGAAATCAGTGTGGCGGTTTCTCAGGAAACTGGGAGTCAACCTCCCTCAGGACCCAGCAATTCCACTCTTGGGAATATACCCTAAAGATTCCCTAACATACTACAAAAGCATTTGTTCTACTATGTTCATAGTAGCACTATTTGTAATAGCCAGAACCTGGAAACAGCCTAGGTGCCCCTCAATAGAAGAATTGTTAAATAAGGTGTGGAACATATACACATTAGAGTTTTACTCAGCGGTAAAAAACAATGACATCTTGAATTTTGCATGCAAATGGATGGAAATAGAAAACGCTTTACTGAGTGAGGTAAGCCAGACCCAAAAAGAGGAACACGGTATGTATTCACTCATTAGTGGATTCTAACCATAATTAAAGTTCTTTGAGCCTATTATTCGTGATCCTAGAGAAGCTAAATAAGAAGATGAACCTGATGAAGATTATTTACCTATCCACCAGGAGATAGGAAATAGACAAGAGTCCCAGGTAACCTCGGGTGCATGGGGGGGGGTGGGAGGGTTGATGGAAGGGGAGAGGGTTAGAGAGAAGGGAGTAGGGGAGGAATGGGGAAAGCTCAGTGGCCTGGAATGGGGGGGGGGAGGGAGGAAGGATGAATATGGGATCAGGGAAGAATATATTTCAACTAAGGGAGTCATTTTAGGGTTTACAGGAGACTTGATTATATATGGGATCCCAGGTCCAAGGAGAGATCCCCCAGATTGTTCTCTGGACAGAGGAGAGGGTGCCTGAATCGGCCGTGGCCCATAACCATACTGATGTATATTTTGCTTATCACCATAGATCCTTCATCTGGCGACGGACGACGATACAGTCGGAGACCCACATTGGAGCACCGGACTGAGCCCCCCGAGGTCCAAATGAGGAACAGAAGGAGGAAGAACATGAAAAACGAAATCAGTACTGCGAGGGATGCTATCACCTACTGATACAATGGAACGGTTCTAATGAGAGTTTACCAAGGCCAGTTGGACTGGGACTGAATGAGGAAGTGATCTAACGAGATTCTCGGAATTTGGCCGGATTCTCCGTATGTGGCTGGCCTGAAGTCTTTCTGAAAAGCCATTGACTATGATACTGGGACCTGTTTCCTCTGCATATACTGGATTTTGGGGATCCAGTCTGTTTGGACACTCACCTTCCTGGACCTGGAGGGAGGGGGGAGGAACTTGAACTTCCCACAGGGCAGGAAACCCTGACTGCCCTAAGGGACGAAGAGGGAGGAGGAGAGGGAGTGGGGGGAGTGGGAGGGTGTTGGGAAGAGGGGCGGAAATGGAAACTTTTATAATTTAATAAAATTTACTTAAAAAAAATAAACATCAATCACCATGAAAAAAAAAAAAGAGAGAACTCAACCCAGTGTTGGAACTCAGACAGCAAGAAAGAGTTCAGAGTCACCACCCCTCAGATGGTAACCCTATAGGCTGCTTAGTTCAAAGTAAAGGAATTCAAAAGCAACAGATACTGAGAGGGGCTTTTCCCAAATGTAGTAACTAAATGCAGTGAATTTGTTCCTTAATGAGGGCAAAGTCCATAAACACAACTAAGAGATAAACAATGAAGAAATGCTTAGAACTTGCAACAAGCCAAGAGTGTGATACAAGGAATTCTCAAAGCAAGCTCCTCAACAAACCAAGAAAGTAGGTATCATGGTTTAAACAGAGGTTTAAACCCTCAAGGCTCTTATATTTGAATGCTTGGATCATTAAGGGGTATCATCACTACTTGATGTGGATTAGGAGGTGTGGCCTTGTTGGAGTAGGTGTACCCTTGTTGGAGGATTCCGAGTGTTCAAGCCAGGCCCCCCACCCCCTCTCTCTACCTGCTCCTTACAGATCCACGTGTAGAGTCCTCCTTTACCCTCCAACACCATATCTGCCTGAGTACCACCATACTCCCTGCCACAATAACAGATTAAACCTCTGAACCTGTAAGCAAGTCTCAATTAAATGTTTTCTTTTGAAAGAGCTGCCATGGTCATGGTGTGATGTGGGAAGTCCTTCTGTACACTGCGAATAGGTGTAGCCTTTACTGGTTAACGAACAAAGCTGTTTTGGCTTAAGAGGGCAGAATATAGCGAGACGGGAGATCCAAGCAGAGATACATGGAGAAAGAAGACAGGGTTGAGAGATGCCAGCAGCCACTGTAGAAGCATGATGTGAGGTAACAGGCCACAAGCCTCATGGTAATATATAAACTAATGGAAATGGGTTCATTTAAATATAAAAATTAGCCAGTAAAATGTCTGTGTTATTGGTCAAACAACTATAATTAATATTAAGCCTCTGAGGGATTATTTTATAAGTGGTGTGTGACCAGGTGGTATACAGAAAAGCTTTGGGCTACAATGGTGTCTCTTCACAGACTTAGAACAGAGACTAAGACAGCAGGGAACTTTGGAAGGTAAAGGTATACACACGTGCATGGGATAGACTCATTGACACAAGAAGTGGGCACATTTCTGAACACCCTCAGTTTAAGATCATGTCTCTCATGTTTAAAACAGTATGGACAGAACTGTTCTGGATGGGTGACTGTGGTATTTGAGCTGGTTCTTTGTAAGGTTCTCTAGAGGGAAGACAAACATGAAGGAGGAGAGAGAAAAAAGAAGGGGAAAGAGGGCAGTAAAAGGTAAGAGGGAAAAGAAATAGGAGGAAAAATAATTTTCAGTGTGTTTGAGTTAGTCAGAAAGTACCTCTCCCCTAAAATACAGGCTATTTTGTCCTGCAAAAGTAATGCCCAAGCAGTTAATACCTCTGTCTGTGCTTTAATCTAAACTCACTAAAGAACCAAATAGTGATTTCTTTCCCCTGTCCTTGGTTTTCTGTTGGAGGAGGTTGGTTGTTTGTCTCGGTCACCCAGAATGGAAATAATCACACAGAAACTACATTATTTAAATCACCACTTGGCCCATTAGCTCTAGCTTCTTATTGGCTAACTCTTACATCTGAATTTAACCCATTCTATTAATCTGTGTATCAGCACGTGGCTGTGGCTTATAGCTAAAGTTCCAGCATCTGTTTCTGGCAGGCTACATGGCTTCTCTCTGACTCTGCCTTTCTTTCTCCCAGCATACAGCCTAGCTTACCCTGCCTAGTCCTGTTCTTCCCTGCCATAGGCTCAAAGCAGTTTCTTTATTCATTAACCAATAAAAGTAACACCCAGACAGAAGGACCTCCCACACCAGTTTTCTTTTAACTAAACTCATATCTTGATTTGAAATAATAAAATCTGTCAATGTGCCTGGCAGACTTTTGTTACCCAGCAGTGTTTCCCATTTCAGTGTTCAGTCCCAGTCAGTATTCCAAATGCAGTAATCTATAACCAATTGTACAGTTAAAATGTCCAGGAGACTCTGTACCCGGCCTTCACATTGTCTGCAAGAACATGGAATTCCACTACATCATAAATTATTTTATGGACATGTCCTGCTCCGCTCTGTCTCATTGAAATGGGGCTTTTATATAAATCACATAAATGTATGACTAATGGATAACCACACTATATTCTTGCCTCTAATCCTATAATACATTCATGGGTCCTGTTTAATCCATCTATTTTTAGTTAATTGAAACAAACCTTCAGAAAGTGGAGGGAGGCTCTTTCCCATCATCCCTACACCTGATAATCTTCGTTGGCTGGGACAAACTTTCACAGTTTGTCCGTTGGTCAGTTACTGTAAAAACTGATGTGGCTGTTTAAAAGAACATGGACCCCAAAGGCAGTAGTACTAATGGGACCTTGTTAGAGTAGGTGTGGCCTTGTTGGAGAAAGTGTGACATAGTAGGAGTAGGCTTTGAGGTTTCCTATGCTCAAACTACACACAGTGAGAGAGACCACTTCCTATTGCCTGTAAGCCAAGATGTAGGACACCCAGTTACTTTACCAGTACCATGTCTGCCTATACACTACCCTGTTGCACCATGATGATAATGGACTAAACCTCTAAAAATATAAGCCATCCCAATTTAATGATTTTCCTTTTTAAGAGTTGTCATGGGTATATATCCAAAGGATGCTCAATTGTGCCACAAGGGCATGTGCTAAACTATGTTCATAGCAGCATTGTTCATCATAGCCAGAATCGGGAAACAACCTAAATGCCCCTTGAAGAATGGATAGGGAAAATGTGATTTACACAATGGAGTACTACTACACAGCAGAAAAAAATAGTGACATCTTGAATTTTGCAGGCAAATGGGTGGAGCTAGTGTAGCATGAAGACTGGCTTGCTGGGGTTTCTGTCTCGTCTGGTACCCCACAACCGGCAAGTCCCAAAGAAAATCACAGAGTCTACATTAGGTTATAAACTGATTGGCCCATTAGCTCAGTCTTCTTATTAACTAATTCTTACATCTTATAGTAAATCATAATTCTTGTCTGTGTTAGCCATGTGGCTCAGTATCTTTTCCAATGGGGCAGGTTACATCTTGCTTCTCTGTGGTCTGGGCAGGAATGGGAGGAATCAACTTCTTCCTTCCCAAAATTCTCCTGCTCTCCTTGCATCATTTCCACTTCCTGTCTGGTTTTCCCACCTACACCTCCTGCCTGGCCAATCAGCGTTTATTTAAAACATGATTGACAGATTACAGACAATTCTCCTGCATCACTTTCCTCCTCTTTTTTAAAAAAGAAAAACAAAGGAAAATTTCCATAGTCCATTTTTGGGAATGTGGGCGTAGTATTCCAGACTACTTCCAGCTGGTTGGGGGCACTGATAATCTTCTGGGAATTTAAAGAAAATTTAGAGTTATGATCAAGTCCTGACTGAAGTATCCTGTGAGTCTTGATTATCTCAGCCAGCAGTTTTGAACCTGAGCAGCGGGCTGAATTTCCACCAGGATCCCGGCTCCCACACAACTAGCTTTACACCCGAAATAATTACACGGAAACTGTATTCTTTTAAACACTGCCTGGCCCATTATCTGTAGCATCTTATTGGCTAACTCTCTCATATTGATTCAACCCATTTCTAATAATCTGTATATCACCACGAGGTCGTGGCTTACCTGGAAGATTCTAACCCACCTCCATCTCGGAGAGAAGAGCACAGCGTCTGCCTGCCTCTGCTTTCTTTCTCCCACATTCTGTTCTGTCTACTCCACCCACCTAAGGGCTGGCCTATCAAAAAGACTGAGGCAGTCTCTTTATTAATCAATGAAAGTAACACATAGACAGAAGACCCTCCTCCATCAGAGCTAGAAAACATTTTAAGTGAAGTAACCCAGGCACAGAAAGATAATTATTACATGTACTCACCCATAAGTGGTTTTTAAACCATAAACCATAAAGCAAAGAAAACCAGCCCACAAATCACAATCCCAGAGAACCTAGACAATAATGAGGACTCTAAGAGAGACATGCATAGATCTAATCTACAAGGAAAATAGAAAAAGACAAGATCTTCTGGGTAAATTGGGAGCATGGGGAAATTGGGAGAGGGCTGAAGGGGACAGGAGAGAGGAGAGGCAGGGAGGGGAGCAGAAAAAAATGTCGGGCTCAATAAAAATTAATTATAAAAAAAGAGTTGCCATGGTCATGGCCTCTCTTCACAGTAATAGAATTCCTAAGACAGCTGACAAGTAAGAAAGTTCTTCATTAAAATTATATGTTTATTTCTTTTCTCACTGATTTACAAATTTATATTAATCATGCATTTATATTTAAATATTTGCTCCAGTGTGTCATAGCTAAAGCTGAATAATTCATTACAGCCTATGTAGTAGCAGACCGTCCCAAAGCACTGGGTCTAAAGCCAACAGGCTGTCCTTCCTCATTGTGCTCGTTCATTTTTCAGGGGAATCTGAACACTTGCCTTATTTCTGACACTGGTGTGGAAACGGGAGACATCAATGCATAAGACAAGTCCCGTTGCTGTCTTCACAGAAGTTTGCATAGCAAGCTCCTCAGAAGTGAATTGCCATACAGGTACAGCTGCCTCTAGACATGAGTAGTAGAACCAGGCTCTTCCGAGCTAGGCCCAAAGCAGACAGTAATCTAGTGCCTGTCATGAGACAGCCTGATATTTGCTCAGAGCAAAGGCTAACTCCATGGCCCACTCCTGTTATGTAGAGTCTTCTATTGCCTCATGCAAATTCAAGTTCACCTGAGCCTGTCAGAAAAGGTGGAGGCATTCCAAAGGAAGATTTAATGTAGAGACAGCAAGGTTTATCTTAAGGACAAATGAGCTTCCAGTCATTTACAATACATAACGAAATCTGATCTTGCTTAGGACTTTGGGTAAGATAGTGATTTGAGCACAGAAACCTAACTGACTTTCTCTCTTTTAATTCCATTAGGAGGATTTATAGGTAATAAAAATAAGGGAAGTTTTTATTAGGCCTGGGTTGCTATCAGGGTGAAAAATAAACTTGAGGGATTTCTAAATTATGCCATATTTTCATCCAGGGGAAAATCAAGAAGCATGCATTTCTGACTCTCCAGAAGGGCAACCAATGGCCTGGAGCAGCTCGGTCAAACGAACATTCCCTTGTGAACAAATTTTGGAAAGGGAACTTGACAAAATCTTCTCTGGTGGTACCCACAGATGCAGGAAGAGTTCTGATGATGACAGCTGGGAAATATTATTCCGAGCTCAGCACAGAAGGCAGAAAAGTAAAGGCAAGGGTCTGCTTCCAGCAAGAAGGATCAACCTCCCTCCAGAGACTACTGTGTGTCCACAGAGAGCACTGAGGACACTTGAACCCATCACTCATCACAAGAGGAGCCAGGTTAGAGGCAGGACCAGTCACAGGCTGCAGCTTGCCTCCTCTCCTCCTTTCTGACCCTGGCAGTCAGTTCCAGCGAGAGCAATAGTGCAGTATCCCAAACTGTGGGCCTGGAGGAAAAAGCCAGTGCAGCCAGACTGGGCTATTCCCTGACCATAAATACTGCCAGCAGTAGCCCCATTTTACAAGTGAAAAAATGAGGAACAACCCCAGAAGCTTCCTGGCTGTGTATAGTGCTATTTAAAACTAGGACTCTGCACATGGTCGTCATACTCTAAAGGATAAATTCTTACTGTATCATGTTGTCCCTCCCAGGAAAATCTCTAGACAGTGCCATGACTTGAATTCAAGTGTAACTGGAAGTCATTGAGGTAGTTGGCCCTGGTACTATATTTTCCAAAGAAGAGAATACAGTGAATATGCCACACACCCAGACATTTCACTTTGGCAATGGAGAATTTTTAGCTGCAGGAGCTTCTACTAACTAGCTAAAGTGGACTTTTGGAGCTGGGTCTGCCATAAAGTCTCCACTCTTGTGTTTAACAGTCCTGAAGAAGACTGAAAGTTGGCATCAAGATGAGTTTGCACAAAGATATCTTATCTTCCATCAGCTGCCCCATATTTACCTTTCTACAACTTATTTTTGTAATAGGGTTTGTCTGCATTGTAGCCCTGGATATCCTGGAACTCACTCTGTAGAGCAGACTGGTCTTGAACTCAGAAATCCACCTACCTTTCAAGTACTGGGAACAAAGAAATGAGCCACCACTGTGTATTGTTCTTAGATACTTCTTCCTTGACTTACTTCCCAATAGTTACTACCCTTTCCTAGAATGACACATAATCTTCTGAGGTGACTTTTTCCTTCTTCTCAGCGAAATTTGAATCCTTGTAAAAACATAATTAACATTTTCTCCAATTCATTTCTTTTTTCCAGTTTAATTAAAAAAATAACTCAAGTCACTAAAGGTAAAAAGAAAGAAACAAAACATAAAGGCTTACTTTCTTCCCCACAGTAAAAGAAATCACAGAGAAGATATAAAACACATGCAGGATTTTCCAAGATGGGCTTTCCTTTCCCCAGGCTATAAATGAACTGGATTTGTTTCATCACTATCAGGCTTGTATATGCATGTGCTCACATGTGTGTATACATGTGCAAACACACACACACACACACACACACACACACACACATAGACACACACTCTAAAGATTTAGTTGCGGATTGTCTCAGTTCTCCACATAACCCAGAAAAGCTACTACTTCACTGGCAGTCATTGAGTACTACCAATTGCAAGATTTAGTCTGTTGTGGTAGCAAAAACTGACATAACATGAGAAGACCATACTGGAGTATCAGGGGGAAGAGGCACAGTCTTGGGAAGCAGAATCTCAAGAGGATTCAGTCTCCCCTCATCACTGAGGTGTGTTCTGAATGTCACCCTGGAGGCAGCTGGTCATTGCAGATGTGGAGCAATTCAGTTGCTTGGAGCCAAGCAGCAGAGTGAGACAAACTGGTTGCTGTTACCCAATGAAGAAAAGAGTGTAAAGTAGAGACAAAGACTCTTTTGCTCTCTAAAGCAAGGTGAATGGTCCCAGGCGGTTTAGGGGATGAGATGAGAGATCCCAAGAGAAGTAACTCTGATTCAAACATTCAATGAACAGGAAACTTAGGGCTGGTTTCCCGTGTTGTATGGGTATGTGCATGTTTATATGTGGAGACACATGGAAAAGCCAATGGTAAGAACTCGCTCTATGACTACCCATCTTATTTTGTGTATCCATATGTGTGATGCAAACATGTGTTCATGTGGGTATGTGTGTAAGCATATGGAAATGTATGTGGACACACACTCCCATCTGTGAAGACCAGAGATCAAACCAAGTGTATTCCTCTATTGTTTTCCACCTTAATTTTGGTACAGGGTTTCAAAACCTGAGTTTACAAATACGGCCAGGCTGGTTAATCCATGACCTCAAGGAACCTGTATGTTTCTGCCACCTGTACACCCTAGCACAGCGATTACAGATGAGGGTTGGCACACTCCGACCAGGACTAACACATAAGTGTTGCCACACTCACCTTCCCATGTATGTTCCAGTAATTCAAACACAGCCCTCATGCTTGTGTGATAAACTCTTTACCAAGTGCACCATCTCCCAGGCCTTGACACCAGACTCTCTAACACAGGATACTACTGTTTTTATCCCATAACAACAAAAGATCTGAGTATGTTAGCCAAGTACTTTCCATACTACGTAGACCCATCTACCTTGATCTACACCAGTTTATTTTCTGCATATTAACACAGCATCTAAAGGATATTTTATTTCATAAAGAAGTTCAGGCAGTTCCATAATTTCAGCAGTTTACTCGCTGGCTCACCATCCTGCCAGAATCAAACGCACCTCCACCTATGGTTTTTGCGATAACTTCATTTTTATTGTCTTCTTGGCCCACTAGGATGCAGTTCCACTGATGGAACCCTCTTCCCACTTTCCAAACATGAACCAGTAGGACTTTTGCATGAAGAGTTTCCTGTCACTCAAAGATCCCCCATGAATTCCTTCAGTTCATCCCTTAGGTTCACCAATCCCTTTTCTCTCCACACTCCCTCCTGAACAACCCATCAAAACTGATGAGCCCTTCGAGCTGATCCTCCTTCCCCAGGTCTCCTGCTCAGCTTTAGCCACCACATTGGACTTACTTATCATCTCTCTGTTCTGTTTCCACCTTTGTTGCTTTCCTATAAAATATTGTGAGATACAGTCTTCTATACCTGGATACCAAGACCAATGCTGACACAAAGAGCCAATCAGTAATACATGTTATTGATCCTTCTGTTTTATTTCCATTCTTGCTTACAACTACAGCGTCTCATTTCTAAAAAAAAAAAAAATGATAAACAGATCTGTTTCCATAACCAAGAGAGACAAGTTACAGCTCCCCACACCACGCCACCACCACAGGCACCAGCTGCTCGGCCTGTTAAAGCCACACTAAGAGCATTTGCTTTGTCCACGTACTTTTCTGCATCTTTGCAACCTGCATCCTTCCGAGCTCTGCATTCATCTCTCAGACTAGAAGGAAGCCGAAAGTAATGGACCATTCCCCATCGGTGGCTGCCTTGTCTTTGGGCTAATATCTCCAAGTCCTGAGTAAATAAATGCATAAGTGTGGCTGTATGCTTTGCAGCCAGTGGCTGGTATTTTTATAGGCACCTGAAAAGCTTTATGATCCTTTATGGCAGTCAATACATAATAAATAATAACATACTGACAGATGATTGCTCTATGACGGCTGCTGTGATGAACCACTCAGGAGGAAGAAATAACCACAAGCAGATAGGAAAGCAAACAAAGAAACAATCTGTTGTACTGCACCTAAAAATAAATCTGGGAACACAGAGAGAGACTCATCAGTGATTGAAATACTTTGTTGACTGAGCCACAGGGATAATAGGTGTGTTTAAATGTGTCCCTTTTTACATAGCTTTGATGTGTTCTGCCTGGATCTTACATTTTAGCTCTCACAGTTTCATCAAGGCAGAAAAAGCCACCCTCAGGCTGAGGACAGAGCAAGCACTGTCTTTTTGTCTTTCTTTGTGGTTTGAAGCCATGACTCAAGGGCATTTTGTCTAAGGGACATTCTGAATCCAGCAGACCAGCAACTGGATGCTCAGAAATGAAAAATAATTGAATAAGGAGCTGGGTGATTTTTTTTAACAGACCCTTCTCAATAAATAGGGAAGTATCATATAGCTTTTGTCCCAGAAAAAAAAGAATATTACTGGATGTCTGAATGCCTGACAGCAACAGAACACATAGTATGGAAGCCAAAATTGGATTCTATTTAAACAGGATGGCTATACTGTATCATTCCATTTATAGAACAATCTTGGAATTACAAAATTATAGTGATGGAAAACAGATTGGTGTTGCCAGCACTTAGGGCAACAGGGGAGAGTTGTGGCTATACAGAAGCAGTACTAGGTGTTTTCTGTGCTGCAGTGGAAGAATTTACAAAATGACTCTGGTGATGTTGATGCAAATGTGTATAGGCAAGATGAATTCCATTCTACAATACAAGCAACCACACCACCACCAGACATTGTAAAAGCAACAAAATAAAACAGAAAGCTTATAGTTTAAGTGGTAATATTGTATCAGCATCTATTTCCTGGCTCTGAAAATATAGTCTTGTATGTAAGGTATCATTGTTGGGTGAAATCCAGGTGAAACAAACATGGAAACTGTCTGGATTGTTTTGGTAACTTTGCTAAGTCTTAAATAATTCAACATAAAGCATTTTAAAAATTAAAAATAAAGAATGAAACTCCAGTGCATACACACACACACATACCACAAACATATACATGTACACACACACTTACATACACACAAACATACACACATACAGATGCACACATACGCACACACATACAACCCATGCACATGCACACACACACATGCATGCACACACGTACACACACACATATATACGCCACTGTTAACTCTTCATAGTCATGGATGTAATAGAAACTATTTTAAGGTGGTGAAAAGCACTTTTGGCGCTGGTGGATACAATGATGCTTCTCAAATCTTGCAGGAAATCCGGACATCCTCTGTATTGTGGTTCTCTGTTCTTTTCCCCCAGCCTTTAGTGGGCAGCCCCAAGCAACAATAAGGAGCCTCTCAAAGGCCTCTCACCCAGTGCTATGAGGCAACTATCACTGTTACCTGTACCATAGTTCTCTTAACCTAAGACAAAGTACAGATTCAGAAGCTCCAGCAAGCAGAAAAATAAATCCACAGGACGTCACAGCAGAAGCATGAAAGAGAAGTGTTCATTTAGATGCTCTTAAAATCCAATGGACTTACTGTTCCCAGAAGGCTATGGAGGGAATGAACGTTAGAAAACCGTGACCAATAAACCTTGGGTTATTTCTCCTGGCCTCAGTTTTTAAGCTGCATGGCCATAAGTGTGGTTCTAATGGGTATTCCAAACAATTTGGAAAATTGAGCTTGCTTGCTGTCCCAATGTCAGATAATCATAGGAAAGCATACACAGGACAAGATGAACAACACTGTACATCACTGGAGTGAGCTAACATCTTTGAGCCCCAACCTACAGAAACCTGCTTGAAATTCATAGCTAGAGGCTAACCAAGTGAAACCATGGTATTAAAATTCAACAGCAATGTTTGCCCTTTTCCTGCTTCCCTTTTTTTCTTTCCTGCCTTTTTTCCTCTCTTCCTTTCCTCTTTTTTTCTTCATTGTATTTTTTTCCACTCATCTCACAAGGACTCATTGTGTAATTCAAGCTGGTCTAAAACTTACTATATAGCCCACCAACTCAAGATCAGCAAGCCACGACCCACCAAGTACTGTGATTACAAGTGTATGTGAACACAACTGGCTTACCTACCTATCACACATTTTAAAGAAGACCCTTAGTATCAGCTATCTTCAGAATATTTAGGGTAGAATTCAAAATTGTACGGCACAGAAAACTCTTAATGAACACATAGCAAGACAACTCAAATGCAGAGTGCTAAGGTGGCCTTGTTATCAGCATTCTATGTCAAGGATGGTAGAAAAGTCATTATACGGATGGTTCAATAAGCATTAGTAAGCACTCTTGAAACAAACGATGAACCAGAAAAATCAGCAAAGGCAAAACATGAGAAGTTGGATATGGTGGCACATACTAGCCAGTCAGGTACTTAGGAAGCTTAGTGAAGAGGATCATAGGTTCAAGGGCTATACAGCAACACCCTGTCTCAAACAAGACAAAATGAAACATTAAAGGAAAATATGGAACTGAAAAATGCAACAGCAAAATGCTGAACTCATTAGATGGGAAAGGCAACAATAGCAGAAGGGGGAAATGAGATTGGGGTGAGGGTAAGAAAATCCCAAAGACTTCTGTGACATTAACATAAGAATACACATTCATTTTTTTAAGAATCCCATGAACAGAGCAGAATTTTGTTAAATTTAACAGCTTATTATATTCACTTCAAGTATTTAAAATATATTCAATGACTGAAGCAAAAGAAATTTTTGTCTTAAATGAATAATTTTTTTTTGAGACCGGGTTTCTCTGCAACTTTGGAACCTGTCCTGAAAATCATTCTATAGACCAGAGTGGCCTCTAACTCACAGAGATTAACCTGTCTCTGCCTCCCAGTGGATTAAATGTATATGCCACCACTGCCCAGCTTTATAGGAATAATTTTTAATGTATATAGTTACACCATGTTAAGAAAGTTTCACAAAATTTCATAAAGATGGGATGCTAATAGAGCCTGTGTAATTGTAAATTTCCTAATGATGAATGATAACTTTCAGATGAAGTGGTAAATACTTCAACTGTTTTGAGAAAACAAGGTAGCCATATTTGTGGCAGCAACCACTGAATCCCACATTTTAAATATGACATGAAGACAGCATAAAATTTATTCAGTAAAAGCAACAAGGGATACACATCAGTGATATTTAGAAGAAATAGAAAATTAAATGATTGTACTAAACCAATTAGTAACTTTGTTAAATACAATTATTCTAAGCACAGAAGTTAGATGAGAGAGACTTCCGAAATGGATTTTTAGATGACCCAACTCTATGCTATCTAAAACAAATTCAGTTATAATATTGCAAAGTAGGGTAATTAAAATCAATAGGCTAGATTATTTTATCTTATAAAATATTAACTGAAGAAAACTAGAATTCATATATTGTTGTCAGAGAAACAAAACTCATACTGCAGAAACTTCCATAGATTAAGGAAGGTGTATTTGTGTTTGTCTGTCTCTTTGTCTCTCTGTCTTTCCCTGTGTGTCTTGGTTGTGAGGAGGTAGGGGATCACATTGCATTTTGACCAAACATCCACCAACAAGATATAATAATTCTATATGTACAATTAATAGCAATGCAATTTTAAAATGTAATAAAATATTCAAAATAATAGTTGCAAATTTCATTATGCTTAAATGTGATAGAATTGGAAGAATTTATTTAATGAGATTACTAAATAAATAAAAATAAAACCTGTCACTAGGTGTGATGACACACACACTTAATCTCAGCACTCAGAACTCAAGAGGCAAAGATAGGCAGTTCTCTGTAAATTCAATGCCAACCTGTTCTATAGTGAGCTCCAGGGTAGCCAGAACTATATAAAGAAACTGTGTTGCAAAAATAAATACAATTCTTGCCAAGAAAATAGGTAGACTATCTGCAGATATTTACCTTTCTCTCCATCCCCCCTAATTCCATTCCCCTAGTCTTATCCCTAGCTCTTTAGCAAACCTTCTACTCTGGCCTCTTCTCATGCTGTTCTACATTCTCAGGGGCTAACTCAGCAGATGATGACAGAAGACCTGCTTTCTTCCCTTTTGTGAAGACACTCCACCCCTTCCCAGCCCTTCCACATCCCTGAGTCTCAGGTCCCCAAATTCAGAAACACAGTTTACCTGGTACTTCCCATGGCCACATATATCACGACCACAGAAGATTTTTCTATAGGCAGAACATAACCTTCACACGCTACTAATAACAAGGAAGGAAACAGAAACCAAGAGACAAAACACCCACCCAATAAAGACAAGCATCTAGAATCACGATCTTCCCAATCCCAGATACCTAGATGCCAGTATAAAAACACAATCAATAACAGACAGGACAATGTGTTCTTGATAAAGTCCAGCAACTTTGAGTTTTGCAACATAGCTAATGTACAAAAAAAGAAAGAGCCTTTATGAATATGATAGAAATCCAAAAAGGGTAAATGAATAAATATCTTAAAGAAATCTATGAAAACACACAGAAAGGTGGAAATCAATAAAACTGTTCAAGACCTAAAAGCAAAATTAGAATCAATATAGAAAACCCAAACTAAAAGAAATCAAAAAATGAAAAATCTAAGAACTCAAAGAAGAACCAGAGAGGTAAGCTTCACCAACAAAATATACGAAATTGAATTCAGGCTTCCAGTGTTGAAGACAGTATTGAAGAAATGGATATATTGGTCAAAGAAAATGTTAACTCTAAAAGAATTCTGACACAAAACATTCAGGAAATCAGGGACACTGTGAAAAGATCTAACTTAAAAATAGCAAAATAGAGGAAAGAGAAGACAGGTGAAAGTAACAGACAATGTTTTCAACAAAATCACAGAAGAAAATTTTCCTAAACTAAAAATAGAGAAGTCCATGAAAGTACAAGAAACATATGCAAGACCAGATAGAGTGGAACAGAAAAGGAAGCCTCCTCAAGACATAATAATCAAAACAATAAATTACAGAACAAGTAAATAATACTAAAATCTGCAATGGAAAAAGACCTATGAACTTATAAAGGAAGCCTGACTCCTAAATGAAAGTTTTAAATTCATAAGGACCTGCCCAGATGTTCTAAAGACACTCAGAGACCACAGATGTTATGTCAGACTACTATACCAGCAAAACTTTCTATCACCATAGATGGAGAAAACAAGACGCTCCATGGTAAAACAAAATTTAAGCAGTGTCTGTCTACAAACATAGGCTTACACAAAGTGCTAGATGGTAAACTGCAACCCAATTACACAAAAAAACCAAGGAAATAAATAATCTCTCACCATCAAATTCAAAAGAAAGGAAGCATATGTTACACACACACACACACACACACAGAGAGAGAGAGAGAGAGAGAGAGAGAGAGAGAGAGAGAGACAACATCAAGAAAATAGTACAACTAAACAATCAATGGTCATTGATATCTGAACATCAACAGTCTCAATTCTTCAATAAAAAGACACAGACTAACTAACACAATGTATCGATGTGAAAACAGGGTCATCCTTCTGCTGCATCCAAGAAACACACTTTAACAAGGATAGTCATCACCACAAGGTAAAGGGTTGGATGTTGCAAGGAGGGCCTGTTTGTTCATCCTGAATGCCTGGCTAGCTTAGCCCCAAAATAATCACACAGAAATTGTATTAATGAAATCATGGCTTGGCCCATTAGCTCTAGTTTCTTATTGACTAATTCTTACAACTTAATTTAAGCCATTTCTATTAATCTGTGTATTGCCACATGGCAGTGGCTTACCGGGTAAAATTCCCAGCGTCTGTCTCCAGCGGATCCATGATGTCTCTCTGACTCCGTCCTTCTTTCTCCCAGCAGTCAGTTATGTTTTTCCTGCCTATCTAAGTTCTGCCCTATCAACAGGCCCAAAGCGGTTTCTTTATTAACCAATGAAAGCAACACAAAGACAGAAGGATCTCCTACACCAGTTGGAAAAAGATATTTCAAGCAAATAGTCCTAATAAACAATATAAAATAACTGCTTTGATATCTAAAAACAGCATTATATTTCAAACCAAGGTTAATCAGGAGACATAGAAAAGGATACTACATACTCATCAAAAGAAAAATCCACCAAGAAGACAATGAAATTCTTAACGTCTATGCCCTAAACACAGGGCACCCAAGTTAGTAAAAGAAACAACTCAAATCACATATTAACCCTTACACACCGATAGTGGGAGACTTCAATATGCCTCGCTTATACATGGACAGGCTATCCAGAAAAAAACTAAACAGAGAAATGCTGGACCAGACAGAAGTTATAAACCAACTGTACCTAACAGATGTTTGCCCAACATTTCATCCAAAACAGAAAAATAAACCTTTGTATCAGCACATCATGGAACTTTCTCTAAAATTTATCTCATATTTGGACACAGCAAAACTTAAGAGGTGAAAAAAAAATCAAAGTAACAGTCTACATTTTATCTGTCCACTACAGACTAAAGCTGGATATTGGATATCAACAAAGGAGTCTTACAAACTGCTGGAAACTGAACAACTCTCTACTGAATGATGTCACATGTCAAGAAAGATACTAAGATAGAAATCAAAGCCTTTCTAAAATTGAATGAAAAAGAATGCACAACTTATTTAAACTTATGAAACACAATGAAGGCTTTTCTAAGAGACATGCTCATAGCACAAAGTGCCTACGTTTAAAAAAAATGGAGCAATTTCATATTAGTAACTTAACAGCATAATTGACAGTATTCAAACTAAAAAAAGAAATCATGCCCAAGGAGTAGTAGACAGCCAAAAATAATCAAACTCAAGGCTAAAATCAACAAAATAGAAACAAACATAAATACAAAGAATCAATGAAACAAAGAGTTCATTCTTTGAGAAAAACCAGTAATATTGACAGACTAGTGTCCAAATTACCTAAACAGTGGAGAGAGAAGATTCAAATTAAAAAAACAAAAAAACAAAAAAAGGAAGATGTAGCAACAGAATCCAAGAGAAATCCAGAGAACCCTAAGGGCATACTTCAAAAACATGCACTCCACCGAATTGGAAATTCTAAAAGAAATGATTAATTTTCTCAATACTGATCACTTACCAAATTTAAACAAAGATCAGAGAAGCAATTTAAACAGACCTATAACCCCTAGTGAAATAGAAACAATCATTAAAGGTCTCCCAATAAAATAAAACATATGGTATTAGCATAAAATTCTACCAGACTCCCAAAGAAAAGTTAATTCATTTACTCCTCAAATTATTCCACAAAATAGAAACAGAAGGATCATTGCCCAACTCATTTTATGAGGCCAAAGTTACCCTAATACCCAAACCACATAAAAACCAAACGGAAAGAGAATCGCAAACAAATTTCCTTTATGAACACAGTTGCAAAAATACTCAATAAAATACTTGCAAACTAAATCAAAAAACACAACAAAAACATCATCCATCGTGATCACGTAAGCTTTATACCAGAGATGCAGGGATGGTTCAACATATGCAAAACAATAAATAATATCTACCGTATAAACAAAATGAAAGACATATGTTCATCTCATTAGATGCTGAAAATGCCTTGAACAAAATCCAACATCTTCATGTTGAATCTCTTGGAGACATTAGGGATACAAGAGACAGAACCTCAACATAATAAATGCAGTTTCTACAAAGCCCATAGGCAATATCAGTTTAAATGGAGAGAAACTCAAAGCAATTCCATTAATATCAGGAACAAGACCAGATTGTCCACTCTTCCCATACCTATTTAATATAGTACTTGAAAACCTAGCTAAGCAACAAGATAACTGAAGTGGACCAAAGGGGGCACAAATTAGAAACAGAGAAGTTAAAGTATCTTTATTTGTAGATGATACAATGGTATATTTAAGTGACCTTAAAAATCTAACTAGGAAACTCCTGCCACTCATAAACACATTCACACATTCAGTCAAACATGTTGATATAAGCAAACTCACAAAAATCAGTTGCCATCCTAATTGCAAACCACAAATTCTATGAGAAAGAAGTCATGTAAACAACAATATATATATACAATGTTTGGGTATCTCTAACCAAGCAAACAAAAGTCTTGCATGTTAAAAAATATCAAGTCGTCAGAATTTTAGGAGCATAGAGAATGCTGAAAAGAAAAAGACAAAGACACTGAGACATAGAGAACAAATAAGACATGCAAGAGACGAGGTAACATCTACGAGCCACGTGGCAGCACATAGATTAATAAAAACGTGTTAATTTAAGTTGTAAGAGCTTGTTAGTAACAAACCTAAACTATAGGCTGAGAATTTATCATTATTATTAAGTCTTTGAGTGGTTATTAGGAGACAGAAACTTCTACCAATAGAAGAGGTTGTGGGAGGGAACAAGTGGAGAGACAGCTAAAATTAAGAGACATTTGAGGGGTATCATGGAAATCTAACATAGAAGAAACTTCCTAAAATATATACATGTGTGAAAGCAATCTCAATGAAATCACCAAATAATGGGGCACAGAGAAACCCCACTGACCATCTCTAATCATGAAATGAAGCTTTCAGAGTCAGGATTGCATCTTAGGCCGCTGCTGGTCAAAGGGATCCCATGAGAATCCCCAAACAGCCCAGACTGTAGTCATGACTATAAGTTCCTTTCTACAGACAACAAGACCCAATTTGCTAAAAGAAGACAAAGAACTTGTAGAGTTTCTTATGTGTTGATTAACTGCTTCTGAAGGTGAGCCTGCCTGGAGGGGATCTGGAAGGATTTGAGAGAAGGGAATAATATGGTCAAAATATAGTTAAAGTTAAAAATTGCTTTCAATAATAAAACATAATAAAAATAAATAAATAAAACAGCCCAGTGGATCGATCATACAAGGTCATAGAATGCTACACCCAACACCATCAGAATATTCACTCTTTCAGTTCACTTCATGGAGACAGTCCATATTCTGAGACGGAAAACAAATTTTGAAAGTTTAAGGTATATATATGAGAGAGAGAGAGAGAGATTAAAGTATTCAATCTTTCAGTATGTGGCAAAAGGGGAACGATATTAGGGATAGTTGTCTCTTTGTGGATGTTTTTGAGACAGTGTCATCACAGACTAGCACCAAACTTCCTATGTACCCAAGGATGACTTAGAACTTCACATCCTATTGTATCCGTTTTTTGAGTGCTAGGATCATACTATGCAAAACCATACTCAGTCTATTTAGTGCTGTTATTCAAATACACAGATAAATGCGTGCTGGGCAAATATTCTGTCATATAAGACATATTCCCAGCATTTTAGATCTTAAAGGAATTTGACTAGAGATCAGTTCTAGAAAGACTACTGTGAGGTGGGCAGCAGTGGCACATACCTTTTATCCCAACACTTGGGAGGCAGAGATAGGCCTATGAGATCAAGGCCAGCCTGGACTACATGAGCTAGTTTCAGGATCAGGACAGCTAGGGTGGTTACACAGAGAAATCCTATGTAAAAAAAAAAAAAAGACTACTGAAAAATAACTAAATACTGATTTCTCCAACACCAAGCTTCTAAATGATTTGTAAGTCCCCAGTTAATGCATCAGAACTGAAAGAAAATTTAAACAGAGTTCAAAAGTCACATGACTGTATGTTGCAACTTTCCATGAGTGAAATTTATACTTTAAACAACTATATAAAGAGGAAGAAAAACCACAGCTTGTAATATTGCTTTTAATTTGAAACACACACACACACACACACACACACACACACACACACACAATAAACTCAAAACAAGAAAGAGAATAATAAAGATAAGGCATAAAAGAGGCTTCATCCAGCAACTGGTGGAAACAGATACAGACCCACAGTCAAACATTAGCTTGAGCTCATTCGGTTCAAGGGGAATAGGGGAGGAAGGCTCATAGGAGCCAGAGGTGTCAAGGACACTGCAAGACAACCCAGAGAATCAACTTGCCTCGGCTCAGAGACTGAACCGGCAACCAGGGCACCTGCTTGGGATTGACCAAGGCCCTCTGCATGTGTGTGGCATTTGCGTAGCTTGGTCTTTTTGTCGGATGCCTGAGAGTGGAACAGGTCTGTTTGTGACTTGTTAGTTGATTTTGAGGACCCTGTTCCAATACTGGTTTGCCTTAATAGAAGGCAAGGTGTGTAGTCTTACTGTAACTTGATATGCCATGTTTTGTTGATATCCTTAGGGGTTCTGCCCTTTTCTGAATAGAAAGAAGAAGTGGTTGCTGGTCAGAGGGGAAGTTGAGAGAGAGACTGGGAGGAGAGGAGGGAGGAGAAACTGTGGTTGGGATGTAAAATAAATAAATATTAAAAAGAAAACAATAATTAAAAATAAAACAGAAAATAAAAGTCAATGAAGACAAAATCTAATTTTTGGAAAAGTAAATATAAATTTTATAAACATTGATAAAGATTAAAGGAAAATGACACATATTACCAATAAGTTAGCTGAAAGAGATTTTCATATATATGCAGAAAAAACTCAAAACAATAACCACATAAAGTCCACTCTACTCTATGTAATATATTTGAATTGTGTTTGATAACTATGCAATTCCTTTCTAAATTATGAACAATGATCTTGCAAGAAGAAATAGATAAATCAGTTCATTAAAATATTAGATTAATGAAACATGTGAAAGAAAAGCAATTGAAATGTGATAAATTTCTGACACATAACCATATTATACAAAATATTTTTAAAATTAGCAGCATTTATAACAAAGTTCTTTCAGAAAATAAAAAAGAAACATTCCAAACTCACTTTTATGAAATCACATCACTCCATTCCAAAACTAATAGAAAAAAAGAAGAGTACAAATTATAACCCTTTACCAAATGTGTAAAATCAATAACATATCAGCAAATTCCATAAAGTAATGTGATAATAATCATATTTTAATACACTATGATAAAATAGGAACCAACCTAGAGAAAAAATCTGATTATGGGTTCTAAATGTTTCAAGGACAAACCATACTGAGTCCAAATAAGGACAAAATACTGTTAAAACAATTGATGATGGAGAAGGATTTGGTCAAATTCAACCTCAACCCATAACTGAAAAAAGACTTCTCTCAAGTATTTGTTATCCATTTATACATCTGTGTTTTAAAAGCTGCCACTTTATTAGTTAAGTTGAGGGTTTAAATTTGGGATTTTCAAAGATTCTAGAAATGGATAACCTGCCTGATATATAATTGGCAAAGATGTCTCTCCCATTCTGTAGACTGACTCATCATCCTGTTCAATATATCCTTTGTTGTTCAGCCTTTTAATTTTATATAATGCTATTTGTTAATTCTTGAGATTATTTCCTGTTTCATTAGAATCATTTCCAGAAAGTCCTTATCTCTGCCTAGAGCTGGAAACATTTTGTTAATATTTACTTCTAGTGGGGCATGAATAGTAATGGAAGCAGTGGAAAGTGGGAAGCAATAAGGACAAAGTATGATATGTATGTATAAAATGCCACAATAAAATTTATTACTTTCTATGTTAATTAAAACAACTCCCACAAAGTAGGAAACATTGCAAAAAAGATAAACATCTCCTCCATTTTTACCTGCTGCTAAATTCACATCACACTTCATAATGAAAGACTTAATAGTCTCTTAACATCTGGAAAGATGAAATTAACATTCTCACTACCTCTGTGCAACACGGTACTGAAACACTTTATTCACTGCCATGGAAAAATCCTTCACACTGTTCTTCATAACCAAACTGTCTCCATGGACAGGTAACATCACCATGATTATAACATGAAAATTCCCAAGGAAAAGAAAAATAAACATTAGAAACCTCTAAGAATACAATGTTTGTTGACATTGCAAAAATACCTCAGTATAGAAAAGCAAACCTTTTCCTATGCACTAAAATGAAACAACTAAAACCAGAAATTCAAGCAAAAGCAGTAGCCCAGCTCCAGTCAAACCAGAATACTTTGGTATAAATAAATCTAAAACTTCAAGTACAGAACCCACCTACTGAAAACATCCAAAGGTGATGAAAAATAATAAAGGTCTAAATTAGGAAGGTCTCTATGTTTATGAATTTTAAGAGTCTTTATAGTAAATGTTAATATCCTCTGCAAAGGAGTACAATATTGACTAAGATAGCAAGACCTTTGTAGATAAGGACAAGCTGACTTTAAATTGTCCAGTAAGGACAATTTTAAAAGAGAAGAATAAATTCTGAGAATCACATTGTCCACTTTTAAACATTATTATGAGTCCATATTAATCAAGATAGTGTCATATTGGGAAAGGAATAAACATAAATATTGATTGTTCAGAATAGAATGTCTAGCTCGAGACCCACAAAAGAATGGTCAATTGATCTTTGACAAAGCTACAAGAGCAATTCCACAGAAGAAATAAACGTCCAAAGCGGTGATAGAACAATGTGACAGACAGACAACTCTTAACCCAGACATCACATCTTAAAAATTAACTCAAAACTAATTGCACACATAAATCCAAGATGAAAAACTACAAATCTTAAGACAAAATATTCATAGCCTAAAACAATGCAGAGAACTAAAATTTATAGTTATTGACAACAAAATCCTTAGACATAAAAGAATAAAATAACCAATTAAACTTTTAATTTTATTTTAGAATTTTAGATTTACACAAGGCTGAAGGCTGAACAGCTATAGGTTGAGAAGAAATATGCACAAAGCACATCCTCAACAAAGAGCTCCAGCTATAATAAATAGCCTTAAAACTCAACAGTTCCAAAGCCAAGCAAGCAACATATTGTTCTTTTCTAACAAGGGAAAATATGATGTCAACTAATTTATCAGAGAAGATATGTAAATGGTATACAACAAAATGAAAATATGTTCAATATCATCAGATAAAATCATGAGGGAATACCTCTGCCACCTATTCATATCCAAACTCCAAACTCTTGACAACATCTAGTCCTAATGACATATGGAGTTATCTCTTGTACATTGTTAGTGGGAATATAAGTGATATAGTCAATGTGTAAAGTAGTTGACCAGTTTCTTCTAAAATAAACATACATTTATCATGAATTCCAGTATCTCACTCCCGATATTTCACTAGAGGAATGAATACCTGGAGTTGTATAAAAATCTGTACAAGAACATATATAGCAGTTAGTCCTTAAGTGTCCAAAATAAAAATAGCCCAAGTATTCTCAGTGAAAGACTACATGAGCAAAAAATGGCATGCTCATAGAAGGAGAGTATACCTCAGGATACAATGGGGACAATCACTGATACATGAGGCCCAGGGTGAATCACATAAATGCTGTGCCTCATGTATAATGAGTGATAAACGCTACTAATGAAAGCTGAAAATCATGTTATCTCATTCATATGCTACTCCAAAGATACAAAACTATTGTGATGAAAATCAGATCTAAATGATTGCTCCTAAAAAGGGTATGTGAGTGGGAGGTATAAGTATAAAGAGATAATGCGAGGGACTTGGGGAGAGTGGTAGTACAGTTGTATAGGCTGATCTTGTTGGACAAAGAAAGGTATGCATCCATTAAAATTCATATAAATCAATGTAAAGACAGCATTGTGTTGGCAAAAATAGGCAGCCCAGAAATAATTTACATAAGCATCTAGTCATCTTTGATTAAGGAGTAATAGCAATTCAATGGAGAAATTATATTTTCAAGAAATAATATCACACCATCAGACATTTACATCCCCTCAAGTGAATCAAAATCTAGATTTTACACTTTTCACAAACATTATCTAAAAATGGGACACATACCCAAATGAGATTTCTAGAAGATAATTATAGGATAAGATCTACATGGTTTTTGATTTGGCTATGATTTTTTTTTTTTTTTTTTTAGGGACAACACAAAAGCACAATCAATAGAAGAAAAAAATACTGAACTAGACTTTCTTGAAATCAAACCTTCAGTTTGAAGACCTGGCTCAGTGGTTCCCAGCACTGCCTTCTTCTTCCACAAGACCTGAGGTCTGTTCTCAGCACTTCAGTCAGGAGGGTGTTCCAAATGCCTTTTTTCCAGTCACGGGAGACCTGATACTGGCTTAGACAGGCATTGTACTCGTGCATATAGGTGCACTCGCACACACACACACACACACACACACACACACACACACACACACTATCATCATCATTATCATAATTATCATCATCACTATTTAATTTTCAAGACAGCTTTTCTCTGTGTATCTCTGACTGCCATAGAACTCCCGCTGTAGACCAGCTTGGCCATGAACTCAAGGATTCACTTCCTCCCTGCCTCTTGAGTGCTGGGATTAAAGTCACAATTAATTTTTAAATTGTTACACTAAAGGATTAGAACTTCAGCCCAATAAGAATATAGTTAAAAGATCTTAAAACATCAAAGTCTGGCGTAAAATAATTGTCTAATAGATATCTAATGGCTGATTTCCAAAATACACACAAAACTAAAAAACAAAAAAGCAAATCATTAAATTGGCAAAATATTTGAACAGCTAATTCCTCAAGGAAGATATGCAGATGGCAATTGAACATATGAAGTAAATACTCAACACCATATGTTATCAGATTCTGCTAAAAATCCAAGATTCTGACAACCTTTGGTGCTGGTGAGACATGAAGTCACTGTAACATTCATTCATGGCTAGAAAGAGTGGAAATGATGCAGCCACTTTGGAAGACAGCTGGGCAAATTTTTAATCTCTTTCATTCTCTTTAGACCCACTGTGTATACGTGGTGTGTGTGTGTGTGTGTGTGTGTGTGTGTGTGTGTATGTGTGTGTGTGTGTGTGTGTGTTCATGTGGTTAACAGAGGACAACTTCAGCTGTCAGTCTTTGCCTTCTACCTTATCTGAGAAAGGATATTGTTTGATTGTTTTTTCACTTCGTGTGCCAGGCTAGCTGGCTTGTGAGTTTGAATACATTCTCCTTTCTCCACTCCTATCTCCCTGTAGGAGTTCAGGGATTACGGGTATGTTCTACCATGTCCTGATCTATGTGGGTTCTGGGAATTCAATTTCAGATGTTCTCGCTTACATAGTATTATAGTTGGTGGAACTGTTTGTAAAGGACTAGGAGGTGTGTCCCTTTGGACAGGGCACATCACTGCGGGTGGACTTTGAGGTTTTAGAAGCCTATCCATTTCCCTGTTACTCTTTCTCTCTATTTGCTACTGCTCTAGTACCATGACTTCTTTCTGCCTGCTCACGGCTCTGATGGTCATGGACTTTAACCCTCTAGAACTGAGAGCCCATAAGTTAAATCCTTTCTTATATAAGTTGCCTTTGTCATGCTGCTTTGTCATGAAAATAGAAAGGTAATTAAGCCACCTGGGAAGCACCCTGTCCACGGAGCCACCTCACCAGCTTCAATCTGACCAATTTTTCACAAACGTAACATTGCCTTACCACGTAAGCCAGAATGATCAAGTGAACTGAAAACTAATGTCCCTCTAAAAACCTGCAAAAGAATGCTTACAGATTTCTTTCTAACCACCAGATCTTGAAAACAACAAACCTATCCTTCCACAGTACACAGATAAAATGATATCCCATACAATGGAGACATTAATCTGACTTTAAAAACTGAGGATCTAGGTGCAAAAAAAAGACATGAAGGAACTATAGACGTCACTAACTTAAGGAAGATGTTCATCTGAAAGGAGCACAGGCATATAATTTCAACTGTGACTTTCTGAGGTAGCAAGCTATACAGACAACATAGGAGGAGTAACTAGCACAGACTCTGGAAGGACGTAGGTGGAAAGGAACGTGGGGAGTACGGGATTTTTAAGGCACTGAAACTGCTCTGTATGTTACTGAGAAAGCAGATCTATGAGTTCATGGAGCAGAGAGGGAACCTTGTTGAAAAGTGCAAAATTTAGAGATAATATCCAATATCAGTTAGAACAAGCACATCACATTAATTCAATATACTAATGATATACAGCACTCCAGTTTCTCTGAAAGCCCAGGAAAAAGAAATCTGAAAAAAAAAACACAGCCTATTTATTTGGAATAATACAATAAAAATAAAATGTCAATTTAATTGTCTTGAAAATGAATGAAACCAAGTAGGAACTAATGTAGGCATACAACAAACAGAAAAGCACTTATATTACTATAAGCATATCTATTCATAACTGTGCAAGAGCAGTTAGGATTTTATTACCATAAAAAATCACTAAAATAATCAACTCTAGAAGAGGAAGAGGTTTACTCACAGTTACTGTCCCTCTTGTTTTGGGCATATGTCAGTACAGCACATCACGGCAGGAGGATGAAATAGAGTTTCTCTTGTGGCAAGAGAAGCAAGCAAGGAAGTGAAAGAGCATTCAATACTAGGATCTCCTCCAATGACCCAAGACTTTCCATTAGTCCTTATCTGCACAGGTTCCACCGCTGCCCGTAATGCCTCGCATTGAAGATCTGTTATCTAAACCAGAGTAATTTACAGCTTGGTGACTATGCAACGTCACTAAGACAGCCATCCTAAGAGCGTTGCCATTTCTTTTTCTTATCGCACTTAATGACTGTCATTTAATTGCCATGCCATCAAACTCTTCGATCTTGTAAAGCTTTTTTCACCTTCCATAATATCAGCTGAGATATTTTTGGCTAATCTCTTTCTGCTATTACATTACCAATATCTCATGTCTTCCATGCCCACCTAACATCTAACAAGGGTGCAGCTACTAAACCGTCCCTCCTTCCTAGTTTTTAAAGCACACCACAGCGAACACTGCTGGAAACAGCCATGGAGGTTGTTGGAGGATAGCAGCAGTTTCACCCTTTCTGATTTTGATGAAGTATGTGTTGATCCTCAATGTTTCTCTGATATTTTCTGTCTGAGATCCTCTTGTACAATGGTACAAGAACTTTCAATGTTCTCCATTTTTAAGTACTTGACCCTACCACTTTGTCTATCCACAGCAGCTCGATTGCATCACAAGGGAAACTGAAGTCATCTTGTGATATCTGCCAGAAATTCCAGCTTTTACACCATCAAATGGAGCCACCAATGCTGAACTACAGTTGCTTGCTGCTGCCTATTAATATGGAGCCCTCTCCCTCCCAAGTCTGCTCCTGCTTCCTGTATGTGCAAACTGTATCTTTCTGAGTTTTGGAAACGTAAATCTTAAACACCAGAAAATCAATCCTCCTTATCCTGTTTTATTAATAATTATCTACTCTCATTGTATCTTGTTTACCACTTAGACGTCGCTTCTCAATCCAGATCCTTCCACTGCCTCTCATGCTTCCATTGACTCTAATCAGAAAGACAGGCTTGTGGGATGCCAGGTCCAATAGGCACTTTTTCATCTAGATATTCTGGCCTCTTCCTGGCACTTAAAAACTTCTTCTCTGGCTTTTGTGACTACAGATTTTTATTATATCCCTCATTTTAAAAGGAAAAAAAACAGATCCTTCACAGACTCCATTGTCAGCTTTTATTCTTTTATCTTTCATTTAAATGTCAGTCTTCAGTCTGGACACATGGCCTTTGAAGGAACCCTTTTAGTCTCATTGAATCAATAACGGATCTTAGCTGTGCTGTAATTCTCCCTTCTGAATTTTAGCTTCATAACTAACCTCCAACAAGCTTCCTCTATTTTAAAATACATGAAATTAAATTAATTTCATATTTAAAATATAAATTGTTTATCCTAATGGTTAAATCGTATCTCTTTTGGTTGTTTCTAAAATTATACAGGACGCATCCTGGGAAGTCATTGCTATCACAGCCTTCTTTCTAATATCAAGCATCCAATCAGTTTCTAAGCCCTGTTTGTGATACCTCTTTGAGGATTAGTATTTTCAGAACGACTTGTGTGTTATAAGAGCATGTTTGTACTCAATTCTATAGGACGTATTCAACACGCATGTTACTAATAGTTTGTTTGTTCCAAGTTGTCCTTTGATATAGTTGTCATCCAAATGCCAGCCGCAGGGAGAGCCAAGACAAAGTGGCTTTGGTGTGTGTAAGCCCTTCTTTTGTTAGAAGAGAGAAGATGTCAGTGTAGATAGGAGCAAGACCTTGTGCTCAGGGCCGGACTGTCCACTTGTTCAGGGGGCAATACTAAACCATAGAATGGCTAGCTGCCTTTCCCCCATCTGTATGATCTTCTGACTAAAGATTAGTAGAACAATCCTTTAGGATGCTCATCTCCAGTATACTCAGATTGCTTGCTCTCTGAGTAGAACACAATTTAAACAGCTTCTGGGTTTTGTCTGTGTCCGGTGACTCGTACTTGGTGACACTGCTGTCCTTTGCCAGTCAGAGTAATATAAGTCAAGCCACTCTTGCATTTCGTATCAATTATGAACCTTATCCTGTGATTCTTTTCTTGCTTCTGTTAGATTTTTTTTTCATATTGGTAAGATTGTGTTTTAACAAGGAGAGTTCTTGTCTTATCATTCCTTCTCTTATGTTTAAAATTTTACCTCTTAGGAGAGCTAATACCCATTCACACCTTGATTCCATAGAACTCTCAATAGAACACTCATTTTCCCCATTTGTCATCAGTTTGCCAAACTGCAGTGTGTAGTTCCATGTCCTGTTCCCCATGCTGTAACAATGGTTCCACGTGAGGTTTCATGTGGTAACTATGGCGCCTCTACCCCCTGAACCCATGCTCTTTGTCATTTCCCATGCTATAACAACGCAACATGAATCTTTGTTGCTGTTATTTTGCTCACAGTAGCTTATAGTCATCCCTTAATTTTCAGCTCTGATACAGCCTTCTCTTTTTCTGGATAAAGGCTCCTGCGATACTCTACGCATTCTATCAGCCATTGTCACATTTTGCTGTAAATGATTGCTTATTTGCCTGCTCCCACGCAAGAGGCACTTCGTGGGGAAGATTTAAAATGCTTCATCTTATTGATCTCATTATTCTTGCTGCCTAGCTCAGTAGAAAATTGAGAAGCGTGTGAAGGAGAAAGTTTGAAAAGAAGAAAGGGAGGAAAAGAGAGAGCGCGAATGAATGAAGAACTAACCAAGTTCAAGTCCTCTGAGACTGGAGTTAGTTACATACAGCTACATAAACACAAGCCATTTTTGCTGTTTTCATAGAGTTATCAGAAATTTTCATATTAAATTTCATCACATTTTTCCATAATTTAAACAAAACGATTAGTGTACCACAGGTAGTGACAGGTGCTCCAGGCATGGAAGAGATTGCTTTATGATCACTGAAAGACATTGGCTAAACCCTTGAATATACCTAGAATGTATAGCCCCTCCCTCTGTTAGACTGATTTTGAGACTGAGTTTCAGCACAGAAACTATGCCAAATTTTGTTGAAGGAAGGCTGCTTGTTTGTTCCTGGCTACCCAGAATCAAAATAATCACACAGAAACCATATTGTTTGCAATACTGTTTGTCCAATAACTTAAGCGTATTTCTGGCTAACTCATATCTTAAATTAACCCATCTCCATTAATCTGTGTATTGACATGAGGCTGTGTCTTACCGGGAAAGTTTCAGCACACTGTCTTTGGCAGGGCTACATGGTGTCTCTCTGATTCCACCTTCCTTCTCCCAGCATTCAGTTTAGTCACCCCCCCCTCCACCTAGCTCTACTCTTTTGCCTTATCACATGCCAAGACAGTTCTTTATTAACCATGGTATTCACAGCATACAGAGGGGAATCTCTCATCAAAATGTGACATGTGTCACCCTTGGGCCTGGTCTACAAAGCCCTATTGAGTGAGCCTTCATTCTCTCTGTAAATTTGGTTGGTAGTTACAATAACATCAAGGAGTTAAGGAAGAACGAATGGTGAGGAGGTTTAGTCAGTCAGGTGCTTGCCATGGATGCGTTAGAACTGATGTTAGCTTCCAAATACCAACCTAAAAAACCTGAGAGCGGTAGCACACACTCGTCATCTGCCTCAGGGGAGACAGAAACAGGAGGATTCTTATGAATCATTGACCAGACAGTGTAGTGGAATCAGTGAGCTCCAAATAACAGTAAGAGAGCCTATCTTTTTAAAATGAGCTAGAAAACTGCCGAGGAATGACTTTCCAGTTTTACCTATGACTACCACTGTACAGTACACATACACACATATTCACACACATGCGTACACCCACACGTGCACCCATTCATATGTACACACATATGTATGTACAGACATTATGAATAGGAAAGAACAGAATTATAGATAGATAGATAGATAGATAGATAGATAGATAGATAGATAGATATAATAGATATATATATAAAAGGGAAAAATAGGATTTTGATGTGGGATTTCCCTCTGTGTGCTGTGATTAGCATTAATAAATAATGAAATTGCCTTGGCCTGTTGATAGGACAGAACTTAGGTAGGTGCAGAAGATGGAACTGAATGCTGGGAGGATGAAGGGCAGAGTGAGAGAAGTCATGGATCATCCACCTGAGACGGATGTCAGTGAGAATCTTGCCAGTAAGCCACAGTCATATGGCAATCCACAGATTAATGGAGATGTGTTAAATTAAGATGTAAGAGTTAGCCAATAAGAAGTTAGAGCTAATGGGCCAAGAAGTGATTTAAATAGAGTTTCTGTGTGGTTAATTTGGTTCTGTGTGGCTGGGACAAACAAGTGGGCTCTCCTCCTACAGGATTTAAAGAAAAGTAGAATCATAAGAAAGGAGAAGTGTAGGTCCTTTGATGATTCCTTGGAAAGTCATCCCACCATCAATACTTTATTGGATTTCACATAGGTGAGAAATAATTTCTATCTAATTAAATAACTTAGATTTGAACATGTGTGTGTAGGGGTAGTTAAAATAAAATGATACATTCATTACATAGTTTAGTATGGTCTGACATAGAATCTGAGACCATCTTGATGTGTCATTCGCTTATTCAAAGACATGTGAAGATATTAACTGATCTGATCCTTCTGTACTGAAGGACTTTATAGATCAGGGATAGAATCCTATCAAAGACTGTTTGGGCAGGATGGTATTCACACGGACCATATTATGTAAGTGCTCAGACTTCCATGCACTAAGTTAAATTTTGCTCCCAAGTCTTCCAGCTCACAAGTGCAAATGTGATCATGAAGAACTCTGGATCTTTTCATTGTCTAGGAAACATGAGTCCTGCCTGTCTAGATTTAGGCTTTCCCTCCCTCCCCTGAGGCAGTCTTTGGGGTTGAGAAAGAACACTGTCTCCGACCAGGAAGAACAGATTTTTCACTAAGGATATTCACCAAAGAGTGTTTTTGTCACCTTGGGCTAAAACGAGCTTTATAAACTAGATGTACTGAAAACAACATACAATCATTTTTATTTTTTAAACAAAAAATTTCAGACCTGAAAAAGAATACATAGGTTAACAACAAAAACCCATACCCCCCTTCCATCTTAAAATAAAACAAAATAAAATTCAATGACACATGTATTGAAAAATTGGATACCCAACAGCATATTTCTTATCTCTAAACAGATTCTCAAATTGATCTTACCCTGTTGAATATTTATTCTTTTACACTATTTTTACATATATATGTATTACACACAAAGACACACAAACACACACACACACACACACGGATGTTTTATATACATTGGTACAGTGGTATTTTAATGTTTAAAGCTCTTTAGAATGAGATGACACTATATATGCCTTCTGGAACTAGTCTATTATCTTTGATATATTCATTTTGACTATAGAGTGCTTTATTGACTCTACTATGTATGACTTCCCTTGTCTTGTTGATTGAGGGATTATTTCAAATTTTAATATTATGATTTTGAAATGAGGTTTTTCTGGTTGTTTGTTTATATATTTATGCTCTTGTTTGGACATATTTCACCCAGTGGGGCAGATATACAAAATTGGTGTTCCAGTGGCATTTGCAAACCGCTATAGAGAATGGACAGGTGATTCTTATTTACATTCCCACCAGTGTGAATGTGTCCAGTTCTTGTTCTGTGTTGACATGACAGTGCAGGGCACATACAGGGATTGTCGTTAGTCATATTCCTTTAATTTTATTTACCTGATGAATATGAAAAGTCTTCTGAGCCTGAGAACCATAGCATATATTTATTGACTCTTGTGAGTTTGCTTTGTTCCCATCATTTATCCATAAAGGATTTCTTATTGAGTTATAATAATTTTATATTCACTGCATGATAGTAATCTATGGTTTCATATATGACAAATATCTCTCCTGCATGAGGCTGATCTTCACAGTGTTTGTGTGAAGATTCAGAAACTTTTTTAATTAAAAATTTAAATATATATTTCCCTTTATTGCACACATTTTTCTTACAGTATTTGAGATATACTCTCTAATATCAGGATCATCAAGATATTTATATTTTGGCTAACATTTTTAAATTTTATTATTCACATTTAGATCTTTAATCGTCTGGAATTGATTTGTTTTTATAGAATGGAGAAGAAATCTAACATGTGGTTTTTTAGATGGATAAGCTACTGCTTCTGAAATATTTACTGAAAAAAAAATCCCTTCTTCCCAAATGATTTACAATGTCAGCTCTGTCGCATAGTGAGTTCCTTTCATTCTGCATATTTCTTTTTAACTACCACATTTTCAGCTCTGTTCTAAGCACTAGTTATATCCCCATGATGAAATAATCATGCCCATATCTGACTGTGGGTTTCCATTCTGCTCCTTACTAAAGTTTATAGCTTCATGACTCTGACTAAAAGGCTGATTTTCATAATGATTATAATGTTCACTTAGTCACGCTACTAAATTAGCTTCTCTCTTCTTATTCCTCTTTTTCTACGTATTTTGGGTCTCCTTGTTTTTTGCTGTCTGCTCAGATACATCTTCTACATATTCACATATCTAATACAAGAAACCCATGTGTTAGAGTGGGGTCTCTGAAAGCAAAGGGGTTTATTATGAAAGTGTTTGCCTTAAAGAAAGAATAATGAGAGAAAGCAAGATTGGGCAGTAGTAGGGTCTTCAACACAGCCCAGGACAGTAGCCCAGAAAAGGAAGCAGTTGAGTATCTTGGCACTCAGTGTTCTTGACAGTTGAGGGGAACAACAGAACAGCAGTATGATTCACTATAACCACTACACACACACACACATAATGCAAATATATACATATACATTGTGTGTATAATATATATTATTTTGCATAGTGCGTGTGTGTGTGTGTGTGTGTGTGTGTGTGTGTGTAGGAGTTCAAGAAGAAGAGGGCAAAGGTCTCAAATCTGAGAAGGAGCAAAGGGGTTTACATGGAAGGCTTTAAGCGAAAGAAAGAAGTGATATAATTATATTTTAATTTAAAAACTAAAAATTAAGAATGCAGATTTTTACCTACTAAGATTGCCCTGTGGCTGGATAAAATGGGGCTAGGGATGCATTAAAGAAGAATAGAGATAGAAAAGCATGAAGGGATTGTGTATTTGATGACTGAATGACCAAATTACATTAAATGTGTATCTTTGCATGTGTGTTACAAGACTGATATAAATAAATGCACAGTAATCAATAACTACACAATCCTAACCCTGAATATACACTTAGCCCTTTAAAACATTGATTTGTGGAAGTCAAGGAAGCCTTATAAACTGCCAAGGTCTATAATTTAGGTGGTTTTGTTGAGTGTTTCGAGCTCTCTGCTAATGAGTCAGTGTTCAGCCACTGTTTAGTTGTATCTTTTAATTGCAGACTTTGGGACACTCTAATTTAGGGGGGAGTCAAGGCAGATTCACTAAAACCCAATACATGCTGATGGGCTTAATTGTTTCCCCATTGTGGACTTATTTCTGCCTCAGCTACTACATGTATTTGCATCATAAAAAAATAAATAATTTTTGTGTTTTAGTTCACGCTAACTCTACAAGGGTGTTCCTTGTTAAGACTTGTTTGATATCCACAATGTCTCAGAGGTTGTACTTTCTGTACCGGCTGTCTTTCAGTGAGAATAAAATTTATGTTGCACAGCTCAGCTACTTTGTCTTGTTTCCTGTTCATCCAAAGTCGTAATCACATGTCTGAAATACCCACATGTGTATTTTCATCCTTGATACCTACCTTTTTTGAAATACACAAAGCAACTCTCATCTGACTTTTAAAATGAGACTCAGAATCGGGAGAGCAGGAGAGTAGTATTAGTGTTGAAAGACCCCCGATTAGGGGAGACTCTCACTCTAGCCTCGGGATGAAGCGAACCCCCCCCCCCCCCCGCCCGCCCAGTAACTCACGAGAGACCGTCCAACAAGACGACAAGACGACAAGACGGGGACCAGTGCACTGGGCCGAGACTCATAACCCACGCAGGGGAAGAGTTCGACCTCGAGTGACTGGGAGAAGTAGTTTTTATAGGAAGAAACCACACAGCACAGTAATCCGAAAAGGAGGGCAGGGAGGATGTCACAGAAAACTCTGAAAATTCCAGTGATGATTACAAAGGGGCAATTCCCTGCATCTCAAGATCATTCTCAAAGGTCCTAATCAGCTAGTTCCTATTCCGGTGATAATTACTAGGGGGTGACAATTACTAGGGGGAATCTCTTAGTCTCTCAAGATTACTCTCAAGATTACAATCCACCTTTATCTTCAGCTAGTTCCTGGAACCCTGGAACTGGTTAACCTTAGATTTCTAATTCTTCTCTTCCTGCTAGATTTTTGGCTCTATTTTCCTGTTAGGGGGATCTGGATTTATCTAGGTCTTTCAGTGTAAATCTCTGTCTATCGCAGTGCTGAAGAGCAAAGGAAATAGAACAATAAAAAAAACAAGTGAGAGAATAAGCTACATAGATGTTGATGTAGAACCCGGCTACTGCAGAATTCATGGTAGGTCAAGCCTGGAAAGTAAGGTCTGGTTGTTACCTTGAATACAGAACACTTAACAATGGGCAAACATTAATCAGGAAAGGGGGTGAACTGAGGCCCACAAGAGTCATGAAAGAATTATGCCAGAGGGACAGAAAGAAAATAATACTTGCACCCCAGAATCCTGGGAAATAGAGTGAGCTTGCTTCTCTGAGGCCTTTGGGGGAAGGAGGTAAAATGGCTTACACATCTCCTATGGAAATTAAACTCATAAGCCTTTTCGTGCATGGGAAAGAAATCAAAATTTTCTACTTATACATGAAAAATAATTCACAAATATAAGAAAATGCAAAATCTACTTCTAAATTGATAAAACTTTCAGTCTGTTGTGCAAAATTAAATATAAAGCAACCCATAGACCTATCACACAAAGTAGGATATGCAAGATGTCTGCAGACAAGACGTTCTCTGCCGAAGACACACTAGCATAAAATAATGAATGAGCCAGCCTGAGAGCGAGAGTCACTCAAGGAAAAGTAGATTCAATGCGGTGAGAAAGCAGGAAGGCAAGAAATGCAGAGCGACAGAGAGGATTCTAAATGACAAAAGGTGATTCTCCAGGAGGCAAGAAAGACAAGCATGGTAAATAGCAAGGGATTTGCTTAACCTTTATGCTTTATTCAGCTTCCTAGCAGTGCTCCTAAGTACCAGATAAAGCAAGGACTAGAAAATAAATACTTAATGATCGATCAGAGAGTAGGGAATTAAATATAATTGTTTTCTTTCTTAAAATAAATAAATAAACACATTTATTTACTTATTTTACATTCCAACTGCAGCTTGTCTCTTCCCAGGCCCCCTCCCCCACACACACCCTGCTCTGATCTCACCCCTCAATTTGCTCATCCTCCATTTCTGTTTAGGAAATGGCCGGTCTCCCAGGAGTATCAAAAACATGGCATATCAAGTTGCAGTAAGACTAAGCACTTCCCCTTGTATTAAGGTTGGACAAGGAAATCCAGTATAAGCAGCAGGGTCCCAAAAACCTGTAAAAGAGTTGGAGACAGAGCCTATTCCCGCTGTTAAGAGCCCCACAAGAACACCAAGAAACACAACTGTTACATTTATGTAAGAGCCAAGGTCAATCCCATGCAGGCTCCTCCAGTAGTCAGTTCAGACTCTGTGAACCCCTATGAGCCCAGGATAGCTAACTCTGAGTTTTCTAGTGACCCTGGCTCCTACAGTCTATTCTCTCCCTCTTCTGTAGGATTCCCTGAACTCCCCCTAATGTTTGGCTGTGGTCTACATGTGTTTCTATCAGTTCCTGGATGATGCCTTTCTGAAGACAGTTTGGCTAGACACCTATCTGGACACAGGGGATGACCAGTTCAGACTATGTATCTGTGATTGCTAGGAATCTAAACTGGAGTCTTCTTGTAGAATTCTGGGAGAATCCCATGTGCCAGGTTCTTAACTTGACCCCAAAGTGCGACGCCACCCTTTTCCAGTAGTCTCTTTTAGTATTCTCTCTTTGTCCCCCAACCAGCCTGATCACTCATGTTCCCATCCCTGCCTGTCCTCAGGTCACTCATGAAATCTCTTCTAGAACCTCTTCCCAAGGAGATCTGGGTATCCTAACATGAACTTTCCATGTTACTTAGTCTCTCTGGGTTTGTAGATTACAGCATAGCTATCCTTTATCTTATGGCTAACAATCACTTATGAGTGAGTACATACCATGTTTGTCTTTCTTGGTCTGGATTACCTCAGTCAGGATAATTTTTTTTTCTAGTTCCATCCATTTGCCTTCAAATTTATTGATGCCCTTGCTTTTAACAGCTGAGTAATAGTCCATTGTGCAAACGTACCACATTTTCGTTATCCATTCCTGGGTTGAGGGACATCTAGGTTGTTTCTACATTCTGACTCTTACAATTAATGATGCTTTGAACATAGCTGAGCAAGTGTCCTTGTGGTATAATTGGGTATTGTTTGGGTATGTGCCCAAGAGTGTGGTATAGCTGGGCCTTGCAGTAGGTCGATTCCCAGTTTTCTGAGAAACCATCAATCATACTGACGTCCAAAGTGGCTGTGCAAGTTTGTACTCCCACCAGCAATGGAAAAGTGTTCTCCTTGCTCCAAATCCTCTCCAGCATGAGTTGTCACTTATGGTATTTTTATCTATCTATCTATCTATCTATCTATCTATCTATCTATCTATCTATCTATCTATCTATCTAAACCATTCTGACAGGTGTAAGATAGAATCTAAGAGTTGTTTTAATTTGTATTTCCTTGATGGTTAGGAAACGTCTCCTTTAGTGTTTCACAGTCATTTGAGATTCCTCTGTTGAGAATTCTCCCTTTAGACCTATTTCCCATTTTTAAAATAGACTATTTGGTTTGTTGATGTCTAGTTTCTCAGGTTATTTTTATATTTTAGAAGTCAGCCCTCTGTCAGATGTGAGGTTGTTGAAGATCTCTTCTCATTCTGTAGGCTGCTGCTCTGTCCTAGTAATGGTGTCCTTTGCCTTACAGGAGATTTTCAGTTCATGAGGTCCCATTTATTAACTGTCAATCTTACTGTCAGTGTTCTTGATGTTCTGTTCAGGAAATTGCCTTCTGTGCCAGTGTGTTCATGATTATTTCCCACTTTCTCTTCTACATGGTTTAGTGTATCTGGATTTATATTGAGGTTTTGATCCACTTGTACTTGAGTTTTGTGCAGGGTGATAGATATGGAACTATTTGCATTCTTCTACATGTCTACATCCAGTTAGAACAAGATCATTTGTTGAAGATGCTTTCTTTTTTTTCATTGTATATTTTTGGCTTCTTGGTAGAAAATCAAGTGTTCATAGGTGTGTGGATTTACATCTGGGTCTTCGATTCAGTTCCATTTATCCACCTGTCTATTTTCATTCCAATACCAATTGGTTTTTATTATCATAACTCTGTAGTAGAGATTGAAATTAGGGATGGTTACCTTTTTACGATAACTCTGGATATTAACCTCTGGATGTTATTTTATTATGCAAGATTGTTGTAGCTCTCCTAGATTTTTGTTTTTCCATATGAAGTTGAGTGTTGTTCTTTTAATGTCTATAAAGAATTGTGTTTGGATTTTAATGGGTATTGCAATGCATCTGTAGATTGCTTTTGGTAAAATGACCATTTTTGCTATGTTAATCCTACCAATCCATGATCAGGAAAGATCTTCCGTCTTCTGATATCTTCAGTTTCTTTCTTCAACGACTTCAAGCTTTTGTCATGTAGGTCTTTCACTTGTTTTGTTAGAATTATACTAAGATATTTAATATTATTTGAGGCTACTGTAAAGAATATTGATTCTCTGATTTCTTTCTCAGCCCATTTGTATATAGAAGGGCTGTTTTTTTTTCTTTTTTTTTAGTTAATCTTGTATTCAGTCACTGGACTGAAGGTGTTTATAATCTGTAGGAGTTTCCTGGTAGAATTTTTAGGATCAATTATGTATACTATTGTGTCATCTGGGAATAATGATACTTTGATTTCTTCCTTTGCAATTTGTATTCCCTTGATTTTCTTTAGTTGTTTTATTGTTCTAGTTAGAACTTCAAGTACTATATTGAGTAGATATGGAGAGAGTAGACAAACTTGTCTTGTTCTTGATTTTTAGTTTCTCTCCATTCTCTTTGAGTTTCTTTCAATGTGATATAATGTTGGCAATCTGCTTGCTGAATATTGCTTTTCTTATGTTTAGATATATTCCTTATATCCTTAATCTCTCCAAGACTTTTATCATGAAGGAGTATCAGATTTTGTCAAAGGCTTTTTCAGCATCTAATGAGATGATTATGTGCCAATTTTCCTTCCAGTTTATTTATATGTGGATTATATTGAGAGAATTTAGTATGTTTGAAATATCTCTGTATCTCTGGGATAAAGACCTCTTGATCATGGTGGATAATCTTTTTGATGCATTTTTGGATTCAGTTTGCAGTATTTTATTGAGCATTTTGTGTCACTGTTCATGAAAAATTGGTCTATAATTCTTGCTTTTTTGAGTCTTTGTGTAATTTAGATATCAAGGTCACTGTGGCCTCTTAGAAAAATTTGGCAATGTTCCTTCTGTGTCTATTTTGTGGAATAATTTGAGTGGTACAGTAGCTCTTCTTTGAACCTCTGGAAGAATTCTGCAGTAAAACTGTCTGGCCCTGGGCTTTTTTGTTGGTATACTTTTAATGACTGCTTCTATTTCCTTAGTGATTGTCGATCTATTTAAATTGTTTGATCTTGATTTAAATTTGATAAGTGATATCAATCAAGAAATTTGTCCATTTCTTTTAAATTTTCCATTTTTGTATAGTATAAGTTTTCAAAGTATAATCTAATGATTCTCTATATTTCCTCAAAATCTGTTGTTATGTCCCCATTTTTGTTTCTGACTTTGCTGATTTTAATATGTCCTCTGCCTTTTAGTTTGGATAAGAGTTTATCTATATTGTTGATTTTCTCAAGGAACCAACTCTTCGTTTTATTGATTCTTTGTATTGTTCTCTTTGTTAATGTTTTATTGAATCTAGTCCTCAGTTTAACTATTTCCAGCCATCTACACCTCTTAGGTGTGTCTGCTTTTTCTTGTTCTAGAGCTTTCAGTCGATAGCTTTAGAACTCTCCAAATCCTTCATGAAAGCACTTGGTGCTATGAACTTTCCTCTTAGCACCACTTTCACAGTGTCCCATAAGTTCGTGTATGTTGTTCATTCATTTTCATTGAATTCTCCGAAGTCTTTAGTTTCTTTCTTCATTTCTTCCTTGACCAGTGGTGACTCAGTATAGAGCTGTTCAGATTCTAAGTGTTATAAGCCTTCTATTGTTTCTGTTGTTGAAATCCAGCTTTAATCCATGGTTAGGATACAGGGGGTTATGAATATTTCATATTTCATATTTTTTGTATCTGTTGAAATTTCTTATGTGGCTATGTATATAGTCAATTTTGGAGAAGGTTCCTTGTGGTGCTGAGAAGACGGTACATTCTTTTATGTTTGGTGAAATGTTCCGTAGATATCTGTTAGGTTTGATTGAGCCATAATGTCTGCTTGTTGCTTCTCTGTTTAGTTTTGTCTGGTAGACCTGTCCATTGGTGAGAGTGGGATGTTGAAGTCTCCCACTATTATTGTATGAGATTTTGAGATTTTATGTGTAATTTAAGTTTTAGTAATGTTTCTTTTACAGATGTAGGTGCCCTTACATTTGGGACATAGATGTTCTATATTGAGACATCATTTTACCGGATTTTACCATTGATGAATATGAAAAGCACCTCTCCATCTCCTATGATTAATTTTGGTGGGAAGTCTATTTTGTTAGATATTAGGATAGCTACACCAGCTTGCTTCTTAGGTCCATTTGGTTTGAGAATCCTTTCCCAACTCTTTACTCTTAGTTAATATCTATCTTTGATGTTGAAGTGTGTTTCTTAGCTGCATCAGAATGATGGATTTTGTTTTCATATCAAAACTGTTACCCTACATCATTTTATTCAGAAATTGAGTCCATAGATATTGAGGGATATTAATGACTAATGATTGTTAACTCCTCCTATTTTTGTGGTGATAGTTGTGTGTGTGTGTGTGTGTGTGTGTGTGTGTGTGTGTGTGTGCGTTGTGTGTATCTGTGTTTTCCTTTTGGTTTTGCTGGTGTGAGATTATTAATTTTCCATGTATTTGTGGGTGTAGTCAACTTTCTGGGGTTGGAGTTTTCCTTCTAGTAACTTTTGTAGGACTGAGTTTGAATTTTACTTTGTCATGAAATATCTTGTTTTCTCCATCTATGGTGATTGACTGTTCTGCTGGTTATAGTAGTCTGGGCTGGCATTCATGGCCTCTTTGAGTGTGCAAGACATCAGTCCAGGCCCTTCTGAATTTTAGAGTCTCCAGTGGAAAATCAGGTGTAATCCTGATAAGTATGCCTTCATGTTACTTGGCTTTATTCCCTTGCTGCATTTATTGTTCTGTATGTTTAGTGTTTTCATTATCATTTGGCAAGTGGATTTTCTTTTATGACCCAATCTATTTATTGTTCTGAAGCTTCTTGTACCTTTATAGGCATGTCCTTATTTGGGTTGGGAAAACTTTCTTCTAGGATTTTGTTTAATATATTCTCAGGACTTTTGAGCCGGGTTTCTTCTCCTTCTTCTAGTCCTATTGTTATTATATTTGGTCTTTTGGTGGTGTGCCAAACTTCTTGGATGACTTGCATTAGGAATCTTTATTTACCATTTTCTTTTAATGATAAATCTATTTCCTCTAACATGTCTTCAGTGTCTGATATTCTCTTTTTCTTCTTGTATTCTGCTGGTGATATTTGTTCCTGTTAGCTACCCAGATTTTATATTTTCTATTCCCTTCATCCATGTTCTTCATTGCTATTTTCATTTTCAGGTTTGAATAGTTTCCTTTCACGGTTTGATTTTTTCCCCCTGGATTTCTCTTAGGAACTTATTGATTCCTTCAGATTTTTGTTTGTTTGTTTGTCTTTTCTTTAGGATTTTCTTTCAGGAATTTGTTCATATCCTCTTTAAAGACCTCTATCATCTTCACAAAGTAAGTTTTAAGGTCTTTTTTTTTTAAAAGCAGATTTTTCTTTCCTGCCAACCAGCTCCAAAATAATCACACAAGAATTTTGCAAGCTCAGTCTATATCTTAGGCTTGTTTCTTTTTTTTCTAGTAATTTCTTTTTTATTGTATTGATTTTTATTTTGCTCTACATTTTTCTCTGCTCCTTTCCCTGCCTCTCCTCTTCCCTTCAACACTCTTCCAAGGACCCCATGCTCTGAATTTACTAAGGAGATCTTGTCTTTTTCTACTTCCCATGTAGATTAGATCTATGTCTCTCTTAGTGTCCGAATTGTTGTCTAGGTTCTCTAGGATTGTGATTTGTAAATTGGTTTTCTTTGCTTTATGTTTAAAAGCACTCATGAGTCAGTAGATGTGATAATTGTCTATCTGAATGTGAGTTACCTCACTCAATATATTGTTTTCTATTTCCATTCATTTGCCTGCAAAATTCAAGCGGTCGCTATTTTTTTCTGCTGTGAAGTACTCCATTGTGTAAATGTACCACATTTTCCTTATCCATTCTTCTGTCAAGGGGCATTTATAGGTTGTTTCCAGGTTCTGGCTATGACAAACAATGCTGCTATGAACACAGTTGAGCATATGTCCTTGTGACATGACTGAGCATCCTTTGAATATATACCAAAAGTGATATTACTGGGTCTTGGGGAAGGTTGTTTCCTAATTTTCTGAGAAATTGCAACACTGACATCCAAAGGGGTTGTACCAGCTTGTACTCCCACCATCAATGCAGGAATGTTTCCTTTATCCCACAACCTCTCCAGCCTAAGTTGTCATTAGTGTTTTTGATCTTGGCCATTCTTACAGGTGTAAGATGGAATCTCAGAGTTGTTTTGAATTACATTTCTCTGATGACTAAGAATGATGAGCATTTCCTTAAGTGTCTTTCAGCCATTTTAGACTCCTCTGTTGAGAGTTCTCTGTTTAGGTCTGTACTCCATTTTCAAATTGGATTATTTGTTTTTTTGATGACCAAGTTCTTGATCTTTTTGTATATTTTGGAGATTAGACCTCTGTCTGATGTGGGGTTGGTGAGGATCTTTTTCCACTCTGTAGGATGCCGTTTGTCTTGTTGGCCATATTCTTTGCTTTACAGAAGCTTCTCAGTTTCATGAGATCCGATTTATTAATTGTTTCTCTCAGTGTTCTCGCTACTGAGGTTATATTTAGGAAGTGATCTAGTGTGCAAATATGTTCAAATGTACTTCCCACTTTCTCTTCTATAAGGTTCAGTGTGGCTGGCTTTATGTTGAGGTCTTTGATCCATGTGGACTTGAGTTTTGTGCATGGTGATAGATATGAGTCTATTTTCATTCTTCTACATGTTGATATCCAGTTATGCCAGCACCATTTGTTAAATATGCTTTTTCAACATATATCCATTTGATATTTTTGTGTCTTTGTCAAAAATCAGGTGTTCAAAGGTGTGTAGATTAATATCCGTGTCTTTGATTTGGTTTTAGGGTTGTTTCTAATTAGCTCTTTAAACTAAAACTAACCCATTATTATTAAATTACTTTCTACCACAAGGCTTATGGCTTGCTATTTCATGTTTCCTCTGTGTCCAACTGAGGACTCCACTTTTCTTCTTCTTCTTCACAGAGTTCCCTATCAGTGGAAATCCTGCCTAGCTATTGACTGTTGCAATTTTTATTAAACAAAATAGAATGACATATCTTTATATACTGTAATCAAATATCTCACAACATGTTTTCTTGTGGTTCAGCTGTGCTGGATGATACAGGTCTTGCTGGTTATAGGATAGGTGGGCTCTGGGAATGCCATGTAGCCTATGCTGTTGTTCGTTGCATTCTTTTTATTTTTAAAACAATTTTATTACATACTATTCTCAGTTCTTTCTTCCTCTTGTCCTCCTGCTCTCCATACGTGCTCCTCTCTCCACTTCTCAGAGAGACTGAGGCCTCCCATAAGGAGCCAACAAATGTAAACAGAGACTGGGCCTTGGTTTCCTGGCTGCTCTGACCCAAATAATCACACAGAAACTATATTAACTGCAACACTGCTTGACCAATGGCTTAGGTATATTTCTAGCTAGCTCTTACATCTCAAATTAACCCATTTCTTTTAGTCTATATGCTGCCACAGGCTGTGGTTTAATGGTAAGGCTCTGGCATCTTTCCCCTTAGGCAGCTATACGGCGTCTCCTTGACTCTGTCTACTCTCTTTATGTCTCTGTTCAGCTTTCCCTCCTGGCTTTACTCTGCTAAGACATTGGCCAAAAGAGCTTTATTCATTAACCAATAAAAGCAACACATAACAGAAGGACATCCCACATGGAACAAAGTCTGTCATATCACTTGAGGCATGATCAAGTCCCTCCTGCCTGTATCTAGGCTGAGCAATTTATCTTTTCATAGGGAATGGACTCCAAAGATAAATACTGGGGATAAATTCTGGTTCCACTGATAGTGGCCCCACAAACTGGTCAAGCCACAGAACAGTCACCCACATTCAGATGGACTAGCGCAGTATTACACAAAGTTTCCTTGGTATCATTCAGAGTCTGTGTGTGCCTACTTGTTCAGGGTAGCTCTTTCTATGGGTTTCCCCATCATGCCCTTACCCCCTTTGCTCATAATGTCACTCCTCACTCTCTATAATCAGACTCCAGGAGTTTGGCTCATTGCTTAGCAGTGACTCTTCTGCATCTGTTCCCACCAGTTAATGGATGGAGGTTCTATGATGACAATTAAGGCAGTCATTAATCTGATTACAGGAGAAGGGCAGTTAGGGTACCCTCTCCACTACTGCTTAGAATCTTAACTGGGGTCATCCTTGTAGATTCCTGGGAATTTTCCTCGAGTTCGGTGTCTCACTAACCCCATAATGGCTCCCTCTTTCAAGGTATCTCTTTCCTTGCTCTCCCTCTCTGTCCTTCACACAACTCAACCCTTCTGATCCCTCACATTCTCCTCCCCACTCCTCTTCTCCCATCACCATTTCCCTACCACTCTTCCCCTCCCCCATGCTGCCAATTTACTAAGGAGGTTTTATCTACTTCCCCTTCCTGGGGGAGATCCATACATAATCTTTCTTAAGGTCTTCCTTGTTTTCTAGCTTCTCTGGGGTCATGGACTATAGGCTGGTTATCCTTTGTTTTACATCTATATTATCCACGTATGAATGAGTACATACCATGTTTGCCTTTCTGTGTCTGGGTTACCTAACTCAGAATGCATTTTTTCTAGTTCCATCCATTTGTCTGCAAATTTCAAGATGTCATTGTTTTTCAGCACTGAATAGCATACCATTGTGTAAATGTACTACATTTTTCTTTACCCATTCTTTGGTTGAGGGACATTTAAGTTGTTTCCAGGTTCTGGCATTTACGAATAATGTTGCTATGAACATAGTTGAGTCCTTGTAGTATGAGTGTGCACCCTTTGGGTATATGTCCAATGATGTGGAATTTCCCTCTGTATTCTGTGAATACCATTGCTTAGTAAATAAGCTTCTTTGGGCCTACAGAAGGACAAGATAGAACCAGGTGGGAAACCTGAACAGAGCTATAGAAAGAGAGTAGGCAAAATCAGAGAGATGTTTTGCAGCTGCCAAAGGAGACACACCAGATCCTTAGCAGTAAGCCACAGCCTCATGCTGATACACAGATTAATAGAAATGGGTTAATTCAAAATGTAAGAACTAGCTAGAAATATGCCTGAATCATTGGAAAAACAATGTAGTAATTAATATAGTTTTTATGTGATTATTTGGGTCTGAGCAGCTGAGAAACAAATGAACAGTCTCTGTCTACAGAATGGCGCTCAAATGACTGGGGCTAATACACATTGCCTGCAACCCACTTCGGGTCCGGGTCCTTGTATGCCTGCCTGGGGTTAGGAGGAAAGTAGTTGAGAGCATGCCTGCTGCTCAGCACCCCACCTGGGAACAGGTCTACTAGGTGTACAGAGGCAGGAAAGTTTGGTGGATTTCCACTGCCATACACAAAGATATTTCCAGATCACTCAATGTGCTGCATGGCAGATTTGGCTTTTACTCAGATAAAAAGGGTTTTGCTGCATACTCCTTCCCAGAGTTGAGGTGGTGAGCACGGCTCCTACCCAGCAGTCCCAGAGCAAGCAAAAAAGGTACCTCCAACACACTGAAAGACTGAGAGAGGTGGAGCCAGAATCCAGGGTTGCTTACCATTTTAAAACCACACTTCTTACCATTTTAAAATGCTCCTTGTCATGCCATGGAGTGGAGGCACACATCTTTAATCCCAGAACTCAGGAGGCAGAGGCAGGCAAATCTCCAGGAGTTTGAGCCCAGCCTGGTGTACAAGTTTAAGACCAGCGTGGTGTACAAGAGCTAGATCCAGGACAGTCCCCAAAGCTACAGAAAAACCCTGTCTCAAACAAACAAAACAAAAAATATAAAATAAAATGCTCCTTGTCAGAAAAGGATTTCAGATACTCAATAGGACTGAGTCAGACATAGAAGGCCTCTAAACAAATACAGTGTGCTTTTTTTTTTTTAAAAAAAAAAAGTACTTAGGCTTGGTAGAGAGAAGAAAAAGAGTATAGTCAGTTATAAAAAGAAGTCTTTAAAAAATAGTAAAAGTAATATAAAAGAGTACAGACAGTCATTAATTAAAGGAGTAAAAAAATAGCCATGTAAAGATGGAAAATACCCAGAGAGTCTGAATTATGTATATTATTGTGATTTCTTTGAATTTTTTGACTGCAGAGAGACATTTGACTCTGGAGGCTGCCACATAAAACCAACATAAAGGTATCTTGACTTCAAAATTTGAGCCAAAAAATATGTTGTTTTAGAAAAGAGTTTCTGCTTTTGTTTCCACAGAAGATGAGAAACTGTGGATCTCTTCCAGGCTAATGTGGTTTGATGGAACAAGAACCACTGAAAAGTCTCCGTGAACCCTAAAACTCTTCACCCAACAAACAGTAGTAAGCAGTTTGGAGAAAACTATACCCAAATTCCTAAAATGATTCTTTTTAAATGTTTATTTTCACTTAAAGGGGGTTGATTATAAATGGTTAAATGGTCACTGTCAATCTCTTTCTAAAAAAGATGGTATGCAGAATATGATATAGAAATGTGTACTTCACATTGGTATAGATCTTGGTCTATTGATACAAATTTATGGTAGATTTTGTTACAACGTGTATATGTGTTTATGCTTTCATGTAAGGTATTGTGCAACTCTTTTAAGATATAATATATAATTTAAAAGTACAGATGAATAGATAGTCATTTATAATAGTGAAACTTTTAGTCATGTTAGTTAGGTTTTCTAGATATATTTCAGTTAGATAGATAATCTTCAGTACTTTAAGGACCTACATAATAAGGTGTAGGGAGCCGCCAGGATGTGACCTTGGCCAGATAGTGCCAGCAGTCCTACAGCCTGGAGGTATACATATCCTTTGATGTTGCCGCCTTAGGAGCCTTGTTTTGCATTTCAAGAGACTCAGTCTCCTGACCTGTCCCGTGGCCTTGGGTCCTAGTAGAATGGCATCAACCAATCAGCATTCGAGCCTCTCACCCTAGAAAAGCGGCTGTCTTTGGATTTTTCGCTCTCTCTCTCTCATCCCTGTTCCCCATTCCCCCTTTCAATCAAGGAGCTCTAATAAATTGTGATTGAGAAGGATTCTTGATTTTGTGATCGTCCATTCCTGCTGGTCAGGAAGCGCGTCACAATAAGGCATTTAAAATGTTTTAAGAATTTAGAATTTTCTCAAAAGTGAGACATGTCTGCCTTAGGAGAGGTTGATGGGCATTGGAGAGATAAGTTACGGAATTTGTCTTCAATGGGACAAGGGTAGCCATTTGGGCAATAAATTGATATTGCCTGGACTGCTTGATGACATGCTGCATGAACTGGACATGCAGGACCCACAAAAAAGTGACTGCTAAACATTCCAAAAAATGGGATGGTCCTCTAGGGTTCCTGATTCACAGAAAAAAATGCCAGACCTTCTGTGTAGGACACAGAAGGAAACAACTGATAAACTTTGCCAGAGCAAGGCATAACAGATCTTTGAATTTTCTTCTTCGTGGAAAAGTCTACCAGATACTATAGGCCTGTAGGCTGAAGATGGATGTCCTGACATTATAGAAGAACTTTGGGTAACATCCAGGCAGCAAGATGTCTCTATCAGTAAATTCTAAAACTTTGGAACTTGCTTACAATGTATTTCCTGTTTACTTAGGTACTATTATAACCTTTGGGAGGGTCTTTGAAGAGTTAAAGACAAATAGTAATAGTTATAGTTTTCATTAGTTATGATAAAAGATAAATTATATATGAAACTTTAGACTCACAAAGATAGGATGGATGATGGAGTATTTTCCTTAATTCACCAAATGTAAATGGACTAAATATTGTAACTATAATTCTTGCTTGGCAGTTGTTTGGTATATGTAATTTTGTTATGTTAAAGTTAAAACCTTCCTTTTTAATTAGACAGAAGAAGAGAGATGATGTGGTATTCCCTCCTGTATGCTGTGAATACCATTTCTTAATAAAGAAGCTGCTTTGGGCCTATGGCAGGGCAGAATACAGTAAGAAATTTGGTCAGAGACACAGAAAGAGAGTAGACAGAGTCAGCAAGACACCATGTAGCTGCCAAAGGGGACAGACGTCAGATCCTTCCCAGTAAGCACAGCCCCATGCTGATATATAAATTAATAGAAATGGGTTGATTCTATGGGTGTAAGAGCTAACTGGAAATATCACTGAAACATTGACCAAACAGTGTTGTAATTAATATAGTTTCTATGTAATTATTTGGGTATGAGTATCTGGGAAATAAATGAGCTGTCTTCATCAAAGAGTGGTATTGCTCTTCACTGGAGCTCCAGAGCTCTTCTAGGGATCCTGGGTCTTGGAGATCATGCAGGTTTCGTTCCAGAGGACCAGTCCCTTCACAAGCTCCAGTAGGACCTGGATGAGAGAGACGCTAGTGTGAATCAACCCAAGACCCAGTTGTGGGCCTGAGCAAGGATGGTGTACCAAACCCAGAGACCCGAACCAAATCAATGACTCATTGCAATGAACAATTGCCAATCAAGCTGACGGGACAAATGCTATGATATGACATATCATATATCATATGATAAGACATATCATATGTCATGATATGACACACTGAAGCATCCAGTGCCGTCAGGATGGAGAAGCAGAGATTTTTATGTTTCTGGCCTGGTTTCTGTTCTATTTTTGGTTTATTGGGTTTTTGTTGTTGTTGTTATTGTTGTTGCTTTTGTTTGTTTGCTTGCTTACTTATTTTGTTTTGTTTTGTTTTGTGGGATGGGGGAGGATGCAACAGGGTTGAAGGGTGGATATGGGAGACCCAGAAGTGAACAGAATTGAGATGTATGATGTGAAATCCCCCAAGATTCAATAAAGAAAGAAGAAGAAGAAGAAGAAGAAGAAGAAGAAGAAGAAGAAGAAGAAGAAGAAGAAGAAGAAGAAGAAGAAGAAGAAGAAGAAGAAGAAGAAGAAGAAGAAGAAGAAGAAAAGAGTGGTATTGCTGGATCTTGAGGTAGATTGATTACCAATTTTCTGAGAAACCACCATACTGATTTCAAAAGTGGCTGTATAACTTTGCACTCCCATCAGCAGTGTCATTTTGATTTGCATTTCCCTGATGGTTAAGAATGTTGAGCAATTATTTAAGTGCTTTTTGACTTTTTGAGATTCCTCTGTTGAGAATTCTGTTTTGATTTGTACCCCATTTTTAACTGGATTATCTGATATTTTGATATCTAGTTTCTGGGTTCTTTGTATATAAGTCCTCTGTAAGATGTAGGATTGGTGAAGATATTTTACCATTTAGTAGGCTTCTGTTTTATCTTGTTGACCATGTCCTTTGCTTATAGAAGCTTCTCAGTTTTAGGAGGTCCCATTTATTAGTTGTTAATCTCAGTGTCTAATGCTACTTACGTTATATTCAGGAAGTGGTCTCCTGTGCCAATACATTCAAGGTTACTTCCCACTTTCTCTTCTATGAGATTCAGTGTGACTGAATTTATGTTAAGATTTTTGATCCAGTTGAACTTGAGTTTTCTGCATGGGGATAGGCATGAATATGTTTGCATTCTTTGACATGTTGACATTCAGTTTATGCCAACATCTTTTATTAAAAGTGCTTTCTTTTTTCCACTGTATAATTTTAGCTTCTTTGTCAAATATCAGGTGTTCATGGGTATGTGAATTAATATCAAAGTCATCTATTAGATTCTGTTTACCCACCTGTATGTTTTGGTGCCAATACCAAGCTGTTTTCATTACTATAACTCTATTGTAGAGCTTGAAGTCAGGGATGATAATGCCTCCAGAAGTTCTTTTATTGTACAGGATTGTTTTACCTATTCTGGTTTTTTTGTTTGTCCATTCAAAGTTGAGTATTGTTCTTTCAAGGTCTGTGGAGAATTGTTCTGGGATTTTGATGAAGATTGCACTGAATTTTAGACTGCTTTTTGTAAGATTGTCATTTTTTACTATATTGATCCTACCTATCCAAGAACATAGGAGATCTTTCCATTTTCTGATATCTCCTTCAATTTGGTTTCTTTAAAGACTTAACATTCTTGTCATACAGGTCTTTCACATGTTTTGTTATAGTTACCCCAAGATACTTTGCTTCTTGTGGCTATTGTGAAGGGTGATGTTTCTTTGATTTCTTTCTCAACCCATTTATCATCTGTGTAAATGACAGCTACTGATTTTTTTTAGTTAATCTTGTCTCCTGCCACATTACTGAAGATATTTATCAGCTGTAGGAGTTTCCCCATAGAATTTTTAGGTCATTATGTAAACTATCAGATCATCTGCAAATAGTGAATATTTGCCCTCTTCCTTTCCAATTTGCATTCCCTTGATCTCCATTTTTGTTCTATTGCCATAGCTAGAAATTTGAGTATTACATTAAATAGATATGGAGAGAGTGGTAAGCCTTGTCTTGCTCTTGATTTTAATGGAATTGTTTGAGTTTCTTTCCATTTAGTTTGATGTTGGCTATGGCTTGATGCACATTGCCTTTATTATGTTTAGGTATGTTCCTTGTATCACTGCTCTCTCCAAGACTTTTATCATGAAGTGGTGTGGATTTTGTCAAAGACTTTTTCTGCATCTAATGAGATAATAATGTGGGTTTTTTCCCTTAATTTGTTTATATGGTGGATTACATTGACATATTTTCATATGTTGAACCTTCTCTGAATCTCTGGGATGAAATCTACTTGATTATGGTGGATGACATTTCTGGTGTTTTCTTGGATTCAGTGTGCCAGTACTTTATTATTTTTGTATCAATGTTTATGAGGAAGCTTGGTCTATAATCTCTTTCTAGCTGCATCATTTGTGGCTTGGATACCAGGGTAAAAAGAGTTGCCTCATAAAAAGAGTTTGGCAATGTTCCTTTCTGTTTCTATTGTGTGGAACATTTGAGGAGCATAATATTAGCTCTTCTTTGAAATTCTGGTAGAATTCTACACTGAAACCATTTGAATCTGAGCTTTTTTTTTTTTACCCTTTAGAAACTTTTTGATGACTGGTTCTATTTCCTTAGGGGTTATAGATCTATTTAAATTGCTCATCTGGTCTTGACATAATTGTGGTATGTGGTACCCATCCAGAAAATTGTCAATTTCCTATAAATTTTCCAATTTTGTGGAGTACAGGTTTTTGAAGTATGACCTGATGTTCTCTGGATTTCCTCTGTGTCTGTTGTTATGTCCCCCATTTCATTTCTGATTTTGTTAATTTGTATTTTCTCTGCCTTTTGGTTAGTTTAGACAAATGTTAGTCCATCTTGCTGATTTTCTCAAGGAAGCAACTCTTTGTCTCATTAATTCTTTGTATTGTGTTCTTTGCTTCTGTTTTATTGTTTTCAGCATTAAGTTTGATTATATTCTGTCATCTACTCCTTCTGGATGATTTTGCTTCTTTTTCTTCTAGAGCTTTCAGTGTGTTGTTAAGACTCTAGTGTGAGATTTCTCCGGATTCTTTATGTAGCCACTTAGGGCTATGAACTTTCCTCTTAGCATTGCTTTCAAAATGTCCCATAAGTTTTGGTATGTTGTGTATTCATTTTCACTGAATCTACAAAGTCTTTAATTTCTTTCTTTATTTTTTTCCTTAACTCAGGGTTGATTTAGTTGAGCACTCTTTAATTTCCATGAGATTGTGAGCTTTCTGCAATTAGTGTTGTTGTTGAATTCTAACATAAAGCCTTGGTCGTCTGTCAAGACACGGGTATTATTTCAATGTTTTGTCCCTGCTGCGATTTGCTTTGTTACCAAGTATGTGGTCAATTTTTGAGAATGTTCCATGAAGGGCTGAGAAGAAGATATATTCATTTGTATTTGGGTGGAATGTTCTATAGATAGCTGTTAAGCCTATTTGAGTCATATCTTCTGTTAGTTGAAGTCTCCCATTATTAGTGTGTGGGACTTGTTGTGTGATTTTAAGCTTTAGTAATGTTTCTTTTACAAATGTGGATACCATTGTATTTGGGGAATAGATGTTCATAATTGAGACTTCATCTTGATGGATTTTTCCTGTGGTAAATTTGAAATGCCCTTCTTTATCACATTTGATTAATTTTAGTTTCAAATCTATTTTGTTAGATATTAGGACAGCTACCCCAGCTTGTTTCTTAGGTCAGTTTGATTAGAAAAAAATTTTAACCCTTTACTCTGAGATAATATCTGTCTTTGAAGTTGAGGTATGTTTCTTGTATGCAGCAAAAGGATGGATTGTCTTTTCATATCCATTCTGTTAGCCTGTGTCATTTTTGTAGGTGATTTGAGACCATTGCTATTAAGAGGTGTTAATGACCAGTGATTCTTAGTACCTGTTCTTTTTGGGTTTTGTGATGGTGGTGATATTGTGTGTACGTTTTTCTTATTTGAGTTTTGGTGGTTTAGGAATACCTATTGCATGTGTTTTGTAGGTGTAGTTAGCTTCCTTGGGCTGGGGTTTTACTTCTAGTACTTTCTGGAGGGCTGGATTTGTAACTAAGTACTATTTAAATAATTTCTCAAGGAATGTCTTATTTTCTACATCTATGGTGATTGAAAGCTTTGCAGCATATAATAGTCTGGAGTGGCATCCATGGTCTCTTAGTGTTTGAAGAATATTTCTTCTGGGCCTTCTGGCTTTCATAGTTTCCATTGAGAAGTTAGATGTAATTCTGATATGTCTGCCTTTATATGTTATCTGACCTTTCTCCTTTGCAGCTCTTAATATTCTTTCTTTATTCTATATGCTTAGTGTTTTGATTATTAAGTGGTGAGGGTACCTTTTTTTGATCCAGTCTATTTGGTGTATTGTAAGTTTCTTGTGCTTTCATAGGCATGTCCTTCTTTAAGTTGGCAAAGTTTTCTTCTATAATTTTGCTGAATATATTTTCTATGCCCTTGAGCTGGACTTCTTCTTCTTCTATCCCTATTATTCTTAGGTTTGGTCTTTTCATGGTGTCCCAGATTTCCTGTATATTTTCTGTTAAAAGTTTGTTGAATTTAACATTTTCTTTGACTGATTATAGTATCTTCTATAGTATCCTCAATAGTATCTTCAACACCTGATATTCTCTCTTCCATCTCTTTTATTCTGTTGGTTATACTTGCATCTATAATTTCCAATTGTTCACACATATTTTCTATTCCAGAATTTCCTTGGTTTGTGTTTTCTTTATTGCCTCTATTTCAGTTTTCAAATCTTGAATCATTTTCTTGACTTGTTTGATTGTCTTTTTCCCCTTGGTTTTCTTTGTTTTCCTTAAGGTATTTATTGATTTTTTTCCAAGGATTTTTGTTTGACTTTCCCTACACTTCTTTAAGGGAAGTTTTCATTTCCCTTTAAGGGTCTCTGTCATCTTCATGAAGCTATTTTTAAGGCTGTTTTCTTCTGCTTCATCTGTGTTAGGATGTTTAAGTCTTGCTGATGTAAAACTACTAGTTTCTGGTGGTGCCATACTGCTCTTTATGTTATTGAATGTGTTCTTCTTCTGCTGTCTGCCCATCTCTTCCTCCAGTGATTGCAGGTGGGGCTTGTGCTTCAGGAGGGCCCTCTTCTTCCAATTGGCGCAAGTGGGGTCTGTGGCTTAGATGATTGCTTTTCCTCAAGGTGCAGGCAGGTCTGTGCATCTGGTGAACACCAATAAGGCTCTGAAGTTCCTCAAGGTTAGGGCCAAGGCTCCAGTGGTCACAGATTCGCTGGGGATGGTTGCAAGTGTGGGGATGCTGCTCCCAGGTCTCTGGGGTTTTACTGGGTGTGGGTAGGTTGTGGAATGTGCCTCTTGGGGTAGAACCTAGAAAGTATGGCCTTGAATGTGATCTTACATTGACATATGGGCATCTGGATTTGGGGATGATTATAGGTCTAGGCGTTGATTCCTGTGTTTGTCTTTATTAGGTTGTGTTTTGTTCTTTTGTTTCTCTTTTCTTTCTGTCTTCTGGTCTAAATAGTCAAGGGTTCTGGTGCCTAGCATGTCTCCATGTCCAGTAGAGTATCTCTTCTGGGGATTTGGGGGCTATGGGTCCCTAGATCTGACCTGGCCCCTGATAAAGCTCAAGTCCTTTTTTAAAGTTATAGAACAGGATATGGAGTTATAGTGAGGGTGTGTGTGTGTGCGTGTGCGTGCGCAGTCTGTGATTATTGGGCAGGCTTTAAATGGGTTTTGTGGGCAGTGGGCAGTGTCCTACATGTGATTTCTTGGACCAGCCTGGTCTTCCATAAGGCTGCTGGGGCTGTGGGCTCTAGTATGGAGCCCAGATGGTGGGATGCAGTCTGGAGTTATTGGGCAGGTCTGAAGGAGTATTAGCTGGGTGGTGTCTTACCAAGAGTTCCTAGATCTTGCCTGGCCTTTGATAAAACTGAAATCTTCTTCCAAAGTATTAGGGCAAGATATGGGAACCAGGGGTGGGAGTGCAATCTGTGTTGTTGGACAGGCTTAAAGGGGTTTAGCAGGTGGTGGGTAGTGTCTTTCCTGGGGTCCCAGGGCTACTCTGGCTTCCAGTATAAATACCAGGTCTAGTGGGTAGTCCCTAGTAAGCCCTAGTATGAAGTCCAGGGTATGATTTGCAGTCTCTATAATTATATTCTTATGTGAAATTAAAATTTTTAAAATTTTTAATATTCATGAAGATATAAAGGAAGGAACATATACTAAAATTCAGAAATAAAAAAATATTATATTTAAAACTTAAAGGTACTATGATCAACTTTGAAAATTTTGATGAAATTAATTATTAGAAAAAAGATTATTAAAAATAAAAATGTAGGGTTTTTTCATAAGGAAAACTATATTCTTGTTTTTTCATTTCCTCTTAAATTAAAGTACAGTCCCAGATGGTTTTACATCCACCATATTTGTCCTGCTCTGCCTGTTTCTTGATTAAGGATATGAGGTGACCTGCTACCTCAAGCTGTTGCCACTGCCTGTCCTTTCTCTGCCACACCACACCAACCAGCTATACCTGGCTCTGTGAGCCACAACAAACCCAATCTCTCTCAAATCACTTTCATCGGCAGGAAAAAAAGGAAGAGTAAGATACAGCTAAAGCATTTGGAGGGACTTTACTCGATTTAAATGATTACCTGAGTAAAGAAGAAAAGTCTGAAATCAATTATTTTGCTTTCCATCCTAAGAAACATATGTGTGAGAGAGAAAACTGCACAGCAAATAAGTAGTTAGAAACATTTCCAATCATTAGAGATTACACAATAGAATAAGGGGAAAAGATATGGAAGAATGTTCAGGCAGTCATAAAATTGGACAAAAATCTAGTAAGTGGGGTAGAGGATAAAAGGGAAACCAACAATAATACAGTTTTATGAGAGGATAAGGACATATGAAGTGTGTTATTGTTTGGATCTATGTGCCCATGAGCATCCTGCCTTTAGCAACTCAATGCCAGTAGCCTCATCATCACCGGCTACCAAATGCAATATGTGTACCCTTTAAAAGGTCCCCAGCATCACACCCTCCTCTCTTTCTCTCTCTCTCTCTCTCTCTCTCTCTCTCTCTCTCTCTCTCTCTCTCCTCTCTCTCTCTCCTCTCTCTTTCTCTCAGTGTCTCAGTGTCACACAGAGGTGGACTTGCACCCTCCCATCAATAAATTTCTTTCTTGAAGTATGTTGCATGATGTGATGCTTGTGTCATCCCTAGGCCTTCATCAATCCTAAAAAGGTACACTTCCTTCCATAGAAATCCTAAAAGCTGTGGCAATAAATGACCTTAACCTTAATTAAATAAGCACACTCTTAAAAAGTCAAAACTATCCACTACAACATAATAAGAAATCTATTTTTTAAACACCAATAGCTATTAACAATTGAGATCCAATAAGAAGCATTCCACAAGGAAAATTTTAGACCCAAAAAAGTCTTAAACTCAATGAAATTAAAATCCAATGATGCAAACCTTTACGAGAGTAAAAGGGAGAAAGGGTACATTCACAGCATATTTTACAAAACTGACAAAAAAAACCCAATGTTAATAACACCCAATGGGAAACATTCAAAGGAAAATAGTTACCAATCAATACCTCTCATGAGAATGAACACAAAATCCTTAATAAAATATTAGTGAATCTTTCCCAGTCATAAATAAAATAGGTAATAAATCATTACCAAGGTCAACTGATTGCAGGGATTCAAGAATATTTTAACACTTGAAAGTAGGGGATATAATTCACCGTATCCAAAGGGTGAGGAAGGAAAAGTCAGAATCTCAGTAAATGCAGAAAACTGTTGTTTGATTAAATTTACAACCTCTGCATGATAATAACTCAGGAAAGTAGGAATGCAAGAAATATTCCTCATCTGACAAAAGTGATGTTTACAAAGTCAAAACCCAAATAATAACCTCCGCTAGAGCTCAAACCATGCTTAATGGTGAAATACTGAATGTCTTCACCTAATAACATGAAGGTCAAATATGTTAGGAAAAGAAAGGGGGAAATGGAAGATAAAAGAAATAAAGATTGATTGGAAAAATATTCATTATTGGGTGATATCAATTATATATGTAGAAAAACAAATCAATTTTCCTTCAGAAAGTATTTATAGTAAAAACAAGGACTGAGATAGAGCTCAGTTGTTAAAGTGCTTGACTACCATGCACAAAGCTCTGGGTTCTAATGTCAGCATTGCATACCATAGACATAATGCTACCTACTTATCATGAGCCCACCAGCTCAAGATATGAAGGCATAAAGATCAGACATTAAAGGTAATTTTGAATGCAAAGACTGTCTAAAAAATCTCTATGGAGAGAGAGAGAGAGAGAGAGAGAGAGAGAGAGGATGTAAAAACAAGTTGTAACTTGGTGGTAAAATAGTTGCCCCAAATGCACAGACCCTGATTCAATCTTTTTCAGTCAAAACAAAACAAAAACAAACAAAAAACAAACAACAAAAACAACTTGACTTTATCAAACTCGAAGTGGGCAGTGTTAATAATGTACAGCTCCTAAACATGCCTTGGGCACTGAGACTTCCAGCTGACAGTGGCATCTCAGGCCCTCAGCACCCTCATTGCTGGACAGCTCCTTGGACCTCTGTGCGGACAGGACCTAGAGTTTGTCTGCAGCTCTTCCCCAGTTCTCATTATCTCTGTTGACTCACATCCATAGCACTTCCATGGATCTCTGGAGTGCCAGTAGCCGCTGCCACTTCTATCATCTTTTTATTTAAGAAAAAAAAAACATCATTAAGAGGGGTGCTTGCACCTGTTAACCATGATGCCATCTTGGCCAGAACTGCTGTCAAGGGACATGTCTAGGTCTATGATTCTACTGCAGTCAGGGTCTGTGCTGATGTCCATGAATCCTGATACCATTGATGGTCATGCTAAGGCCAGGGTTCTAGACAATCACTTGGGGCCATGTTGGTGTCAAAAGGCATTGCTGCCACCAGGGCCATGCTGATCTGGGTAGCATATCCTGCTATGGGGCCCCAGAGCTACCGCCAAGGGCTATGACTGGGTTCATGTTCCTACCTCAACTGGAGTTTGTGAAGATGTCCATGGCCTGTGTTACCACAGGGGTTGTAGGGTGTTTTGAAATCGGAGGGTCATGCTTAGTCAGTCCTAACTCACTGGTCCTGGGACAGCTAGCCCTGCCCCTCACTGGACATCAGGACGCCTGGTCCTGTCACCCATGGGCAAACTGACCCTCACAAATGAGAGAGGTGGCCTCACCACTCACCACAGGTTGTGGAAGAGCTGGCCCTGATGGTGTGGGCCTAGGAGAGCTTGCTCTGTCCCTTGCTTAAGGGCAAAATTCCCAATGGCCTGGACCAACCGCTCAACTACGACCCGGACCCACATCCTGGGCCTTGGGTTGGCCCACCTAACATCTATCTCATCTATGATCTGCTGGGGTGCATGAAGGGACTGGTCCAACTGTAGGATCTCCGTGACTCAGGATAACAGCAATGGAATTTCAGTGAGGGTCCAGTGATGATGGCATGTCAGAGGCCTTAAACCAGATCAATGACTCATTGCAATGAACATTAAGCTGGTGGAGCTGATTGGACAAAAGGATATACTGTGTGACACACCACAGATCCCAATGCCACTAGAATGAATGAATGAAGAGGTGTTAGGAAGAAGAGGGAACAAGGTGGTTTTCTGGTTTGTTTGTTTTGTTTTTAATTAATTTGGGGTGACATGCTGCAGGCGTGAAGGGCAGATATGGAGGGACTGGACGGTGTGTGAGATTGGGGTATATGATGTGAACTTCCCAAAGAATAAATTTAAGAAATGTATTTATTTTAAAAAGAGGGGTACTTACAATGAAGGATTATTTAGACTGACTTTAACAACTGCTCAGCTCCTTTCCCAGGGCCCCAGGAAGAGAGATGAGTCCATCTAATCTGCCTCATAGCAACTGATTATCTTCTAGTTTGAAACAGGAACATATGCAGGCAAGGGACACAAAATGCACCTCATTATTTGTCTGGGAACACAGAATATATTCTATTTCCCTTTCCAGGAAGGTCCATGCATTCCCCCCCCCCCCCTCTTAAGCCCTCCTTGTTCCTTAGCTTCTCTGGGTCTATGGGTTGAGCGCTATTATCCTTTACTTAACAGTTAATAGCCACTAATAAGTGAGTAATACCATGTTAGTCTCTCTGGCTCTGGTTGACATCATTCAGGATGATCTTTTCTTGATCCATCCATTTGCCTGTAAATTTCATAATGTCATTTTTAACAGCCAAGTATTACTCCATTGTGTAACATTGTGTAAATGTACCACATTTTTTATCTGTTCTTTATTTGAAGGACATTTAGGTTGCTTCCAGTTTCTATCTATTATGAATAAATTTGCAGTGAACATGTTTGAGCTAGTGTCCTTGTAATAGTATAGAGAGTATCCTTTGGGTATAAGCCCAAGAGTAGTATAACTTGGTCTTGAGGTAGATTGATTCCCAATTTTCTGAGGAACCGCCATATTGATCTCCATAGTGGCTGTACTAGTTTGCACTCCCAGCAAGGGAAGAGCAGTTTAGCTGCCCAAGGGGGCCAGCCTCCAGCAACATAGGGTCCAAACAGCATCCACCAGGGAGTCTGTGTATACTATGACATTTTTATCTGAGAGGATTAAAGGAAAAAGACACTAACCACTACTGATGGTTTCCTTCAGAGCTTTCCTTTATTCTTCTTTTGCATTATCTATTCTTTCTCTCATTCTTTGGTGTGGGAAGTCCTTCTGTATATTATTGGTTAATGAATAAAGAAGCTGTTTTGACCTTTGATAGTGCATAATAGAGTTATGTGGGAAAACTATACTGAATCCTGGGAGAAAGTAGGCAGGGTCAGTGAGATGCCATGAAGCCACCAGAGAAGGAAGATTCGAATCACCATTCCAAACCTTGCCAATAGGCCACTTGTGGTAAAATATAAAATAATAGAAATGGGTTAATTTAAGATGTAAGATCCAGCTAGAAATGTGCTTAAGCTATTGGCCAAACAGTTTTGCAAATGATATGGTTTCTGAGTTATTATTTTGGATCTGGGCAGCGGGGAACAAATGAGCAGCTTCTACCAAACATTATTGATGTTTTCCTTTAACTCTATCTTTATTATGGATATTTTCCTTCTAATTTCTTCTAACTCTCTCACTCTTGATGTTTTCTTTCTAACTCTCTCATTCTTTCTTTATAACTCATTTTTAACTCCCTTTAATTCTATATTTTTCCTGGTATATATCACAGCAAAATCTTTCAGGCAATATAAAAATTACAATGTGGTTACATTCAGTTTTTCAAGTGAATAAATACAAGTAAAAAAATGTGATTTCTATATCCCTTACATGATTAAACATTTCACGTTGTGCATGTGAAAAAATTTATCCTAAGAACACACATACATTTATACCCAAGCAACTTGTTATCCCTGAACCGTGTGGGGAAGCAAGACATTCTTCTCAGTCAGGTCTTTTACTGGCAGACCGCATTTTGCAGTCACAAAGAATGGGCCAATCACTTTATTATTTATCTTGAAAGGTAATCTTATAATCTTATGCCAATACTATGTGGGTTTTATTACTATAGTTCTGTAGTACAACCTGAAATCAGGGATGGTGATACTCCTGGGAGTTCTTTTATTGTTCAAGATTATTTTAGCTATCCTGGGTTTTTGAAGAGGTGATAGATTTTGTCAAAGGCTTTCAGCATCTGAAGAAATAATTGTTATGTTTTATTTCATTTTATTTATATGGTAGATTACATTGAGAGACTTTTGTATGTTGAACCATCCCTGCATCTCTGGGCTTCTATCTCTTGTATTCTGTTGGTGATGCTTTTGTCTATAGCTCCTATTTGCTTACCTAGATTTTCCATCTCCAGGATTCCCTCGGTTTGTGTTTTCTTTCTTTTATTACTTTATAAATAATACCATTCAAAATTTCCACTTCCTCCCCCCCTCCCGCTTCCTTTCCGCTCCCCCATTCGCCCTCCCTCTTTCCCCCTCAGTCCTATCCTGCCCTGTGGGAAGTCCAAGGCCCTCCCCACTCCATCCAGGCTTAGAAGGGTATGCATCCAAATAGACTAGGATCCCAAAAGGCCAGTACATGCAGTAGAGACAAATCCCAGTGCCATTATCATTGGCTTCTCAGATGACTATCTTGAATATCAGCATTGACCCTTCGTCTGGCGACAGATGGAGATAGAGACAGAGACCCACATCAGAGCACTAGACTGAGCTCCCAAGGTTCAATTAAAGAGCAGAAGGAGGGAAAATATGAGCAAGGAAGTCAGGACCACAAGGGGTTGGTCCACCCACTGAGACAGTGTGCCTGATCTAATGGGAGCTCACCATATCCAGCTGGAACTGGGACTGAATGAGCATGGGATCAAACTGGAATCACTGAATGTGGATGACAATTGTGTTTTCTTTATTTCGTCTATTTCCATTTTCCGGTCTTGAACTATTTGACTCGTTTCCTTCAACAATTTATGTTTTCCTGGATTTCTTTAAGGGATTCATTTATTTTTTCTTTAAGTACCTCTATCATCTCCATAAAGTTTTTGTCTTTCAGCTGTGTTGGAAAATTCAGGGCTTGATGGAATAGGATTGCTGGGCTTTGGGGGTGACATATTTTCTTAGCTGTTCTTTATTGTGTTCTTATGCTGAACTCTAGACATCTGGATTTGGGGTAATTATAGATTTGGGTGCAGGTTTCTGAATTTATATTTGTTGGATGGGCGTGTTCTTTTTAACCTTGATTTCTATTCCCTTTCTGATCTTCTGGCCTCTGTGGCTTGCAGTTCTGGTAGCCATTGAGTCTTCTGGTCTAGTAGCTTCTTCTCGGGTTCTGGTACCCTTTGTGACCTTTGGTGTTCTTGATGCCATCTTTGTCTCTGGGTTTCCAGGATTCTGGGAACTGCTGTGGCCTCTAGTTGAGCTTGGGATATCAGCCAGAGTTGTGGGCCAGGATATGGTGATGGGAGTATTGGGGGAAGGCTAATTGGGCTTTGAGGAACTGTTGTCAGTCTGCCAGTGGGGGCTTACCTGGGGTTCCAAGATCAAATATTTCTTGTGATGATTTTTAACGCATACCTTATTGTTTACATTTTAGTTAAACTTGACCTTTGGTTTCACCCAAGATAAGATTAAGATAAAAGATTAGTATTAATATTTTTACATTGATAATGAATATAGTTACATATAATTCAAATTTAATTTAATTTGTGACAGTATTTCAGACACTGTTGTAACCTTTACACAACATTGAGACAAATATGACGTTCTAGTTGTGTCAACTTGATTACTGTGGTTGTCACCATATATTTTCTTGCTTTAAATTGATAAATAACTGAGCAATAAATTGTTACTTTGTATTTATGTAAGAAATTCTCTTTTCCTCCAAAAAAGTATTTTTACCTAAGAACTTTACATATATTATTCACATCTGTCTGACTAAAATTTTACTTTGGGAATTTGGAGGGATCTTTTAAAATTCTACAATTATTAGCCATCATTTCATAAGTATTTCCCTATTATCTTTTCCTTTAAAAATTAAAAACAAATGATAAACCTTAGGATTTATTACTTTAAAAAGCAGTATCTTCAATTTATTTGTTTCCTTGGAGGTGTCCTTTGTAATGATGGGGTGCTCAGTGTCCAAGCCAGTCTAACTGGGGATTTCTTCATCAAGGCAAGACGGAAGCGACCGGTGTTAGTAGAGTCCCAAAGTCCTTTTTCAGGGCTCTCTCACAAGTTCAGCTCAGCACTTCCCCTAGGGCTGTCTCTGGAAATGGCGTTCCTCACTAACCATTGAAACTGACTTGTATTCCAGTGAGGGAAGATCAGTTTCTGTATTATAGCGGATATGAAATCATGTGTGACACTCCCATCCCCACTGCCACCACTGTTACCAGTGCTACCCCTGCTCATACTTCCCCACACCTTCACTGAAACATGTTTGACAGCAACAGCACTTTCTTTTTTTCTGAGACAATTATCCTTGTTCAAAGTAGAAGAAATTATCCTGGCTAAGCACTAGCGGACATGACTACAGCAGATTGTATTTCATTTTATCTCTGTCTTGTTTGCTTTGAATGTTTGGCCAGCTCTCTCTTTAACAGAAATTCAAAAGTAGTTATTTTCTTTCTTAAAAAATAAAATCAAATCAAAGTCAAACAGGTCAGCTCTTCTGAGATTCATTCCACATTTTGTAACTCAAGTGCATCCAACCAAAGCCCCAGTCATTCATTTTGATGATAAAAGTGTACTGTTGAATATCTTTTCCTGGAGGTACATGAACAAATATTTGTTAACCCCAAATAGGGTATTGACAAGCCACCAAAGGACAATCACAGCCAAAAATAGTTTGTTGAGTCATCAGATTTATTGTAGCCACTCACAGTAGCATGGGTGAGTCAAAGGCAAACCTGTATCACCAAATAGTGCACCAAAGCATAAGTGACCATTCAGAGAAGCTTCATCCTGGAGCTCTCTGTGTAGCTCCTAGGGAATTCCACCACAGTTTGTCGCACAGGCAACCTTCACAAGTGTCACGAGGAACCCGCCAGGTGAAGCGGGAATGGGCGGATGCTTCAAAGAAATCCCACACTAGCTCAGAGTTGAGAAATAGATATTTATTTAGGGGTAAACTCACAAATCAGAATCCTCTGCTTGGCCGGTTGAATCAGATCCAAAATACGTAACCGGCAGAAAGGAGCAAGGGGAATGAGAAAAGGGACAGATGGATATAGTATAAGAGGCCACACCCCAGTAGGCAGGTAATTACAAATTTTAAATCTTCCTACAGCAACAGTCTTCTTCTGGAGCAGTCGTTCACTGATTTATAACCTCGGGGTCCTCCTACCTCTTATAACTTCCTAGGCTTTCTGATCTTGCAAATTTTGTGAGTCTTTTCAATTTCTTTCCTCATCCAGAAAGGGAATGGTCCAATTAGAAGAAAACATCTACATACCAACTCTATACTCTTCACAGGTAAATTGGCAAGATAATTCATTCAATTGTGTTTAACTCTTTCTGTATGCTGTTAATATATATTCCTCTCATTGGTTAATAATAAAAGCTGTTTGACAATAATCACGCAAGATAAGATTAAAAGGAACAAGCAAACTGAGAACTCAAAACAGAAGGGGCAGAATAGGGAGAGATGCCAGCCAACAGTTTAACAAGCAGGACATGTTAAAAATGAGGCAAAAAGTATTGAGCTATGAGGCAAAGCATGGATAGAAGTATGGATTAATTTAAATGTAAGAGCTTGCTAGAAATAAGCCTAAGTTATTGACCAAGCATTAATAATTAATGAAAACTTCTGAGTGATTATTTGGAAGTGACTACAGGGCAGGGTGGGTCAGAGAAACCTCCATTTATATGACGCATTGCCTCTACTATGTAGTTTTTAAATTGTTCTCCACTTTGCTGTTGTCTAACTTGGAACAAATAGTCCAATTTTGAAATAATTGATTTTTATTTCAAAACAAGAAAAATGATAAAATGATGCTCTAGAGTAGTTCAAAGAATCAAATACACCATGATTTTACTTCCTTGTCCCTCTTCCTCTAAGGCTTGCTATTCATTTGACTCATGATAAACTAAGAATACAGAAATCCTCTCTTCATATTTAAGGATGCTGAGATCACTGATCAGAGTCAGGAGTACTGTTTGCCCTGCCTCATTTCCCAACCCATCCTTGGTCTCTCATGAAAACTACACTAATATGTCACTCAGAGTAGGGTAAACAGGAGTTCCCATTTCTACCTATAACTATGCTGTATTTGTGCTTAATTCTGCTATCTGAGGGACGTGTCATCATATTGACTCTAACCATTACTCCAGTAAAATCATTTGATGTCAAGAATCCTGCCCTTCCCTGGACCTTGCCAGCTCATTTCAGGGTGTTTAACCCAGAGGGGAAAATGGATGTCAGTCTTCATTCAAATTGAGATTGATAGACCGTATTTTTTGACCTTTCTTAAGACTTTGCCCTTCATATTTATGAAGATTATGGTTGATGGAGATCTGGGATTTGTCAGTAAAGCACTTATTGCAACATTTGAAGATTTGAATTTGGATCTCCAACACTCATGCAAAACTTTGACATGGCAGCATGTAACTATAACCCCAATTCGAGTGGGAAATGGAAACAGGCAGACCCAAGAGACTAGTTGTCCATCTATACAAAAATGGTAAGTTACCATTTCAATTAGAGACCCTGTCTCAAAATTATATTTGTTATTTATGTTTACAATATTTGCACACCTATGCAAAGTTATTCTGTCAGATTGTATACATGCGTGTTTCTACCTCTGTTTAGGACATTTTGTATATTGATACAACTTTTAGGATATATTTTTGTATTGCATTATATATTTTTCTTACCTCTAATCAAGATACATTGTTTATATTTTGAAGTCATTGTCCTGATTTGTTGCACATTTGTTTACAGATAATTTAATATTCTGACATGAAATCTTAGTCTTTAAGTTATACAGGTATCAAATATTATAGGTCAATAGTTGTTCATATTTGTTATATATATACATATATATATAATCAGATTAATTAGGTTTTTTAGATACATAGAGATTGTATTCTGCCTAGATAGGTAATCTTCAACCACTTCAAGGATCTGTAGAACATGGCATTTAATTAACTTAGGATTCTGTTGACATGAGATATGATATATCTCATGTTGATATGAGATATGTTGACATGAGATATGATAGCTCCTGACAGCACCAATCTAGTGCCGAGAGAATGCTGAGCACCAAAGACACTCCATTTGGACTTTATTTTCTTCTTGGCACAATTGTCATTAAGGAAAAGAACTGCCCATGTCTCAACCACTGACAAAGTACACAGTATCCATACTGGATAAGCAGGATACAAGGGAAAGGACTGCCAAACTTTTCTAAGATAGGGTAAGGCAGTTCTGAAAAATTCCCTGCTTCTGAAAATAGTCTGTCAGTTATACTAGGCCTTAGCCAAAATTGGTTGCTTCAATGTTGCAAATGAGACTTTGGGTGATTGCTCAGGTAACCAATTGTCTCCATACTGCTTGCTTTGGAAGCTGCTTGATTGTACTTCCTGCCTACTCAAGTAATATTATCTTCCTTCTCAGGACTTCAATGGTTGAAGATTAGATAGTTGTAGTTATCTTCCTCTTATGATTTAGCCAAGCTTATTTCCAATGTAAGACTTAAACTCTTTGAAATAGAATATTTATTAAACATTTGTCATGTGTTCCTTGCTTAATATTGTTTATGTTAGTTGTAATTTTATACTTGATATCTGTTCCCATTGTATATAGTTTTGTATTGGGTTTGTATCACTCTTGTTCAGTCAAAAGGAGGAGATGATGGGGAAGCTTTGTTAACCAATTATCTTAAAGAGGTGGGACCAAGTTAGGGTGTGGCTTTCTAGGACCCAGAGAAAAATTGGCCCAAGTTCCAGGTGCTCTCTCTCCATGATTCCCTTGTGGCACATCTGAGCTTGGACTTCTCATTCCTGTTTCATGAGTTTCCCCTTATAGTAAATAAAAATATAATTGTTTATCTTTTAGCTAGCCTGGTTATTTTCTGAATTGAGCTAACTTCTACAGTGGGTATCTTAGTCATGCATTGTATTGCTGTGATAAAACCGTGATCAAAATGCCATGCACTTCCACATCATCCATCACCAAAAGGAAATCAGAACAAGAACTCAAGGCAGGAACTGGCTTGCTCACCTGAATGTTTTTTTTTTCATACAAGACCATGTGTCCAGGAGTGGCACTACCCCTAGTGAGCTGAATCCACCCATACCAATCATCAATCGAGAAAATGAATCAAAGACTGACTTAACTCTCATGAGGGTGTTTTCTTATCTGAGAGTCCCTTTTCCCAAAAGACCCAACTTCTCACAAGTTGACATAAAACTAACCAGGATAATATATATATCAGGAAAGGAGTATAGGAGCCAGAAGCAGAGCCGGAAGCCAGAGAGAGAGAGTGGAGGACAGGATATTTCTATGAAATTCTCAAAGAAAGCATATGGTAAAAACAACCAAACAATGCATGTTCACAATGTAATAATATTTAATACTTAAAAAGAAGGAAATAAAGTCATTTGTTACAACATGAATAGACATTTTTTTGGCAAAAAAACCCCAACAACCCAGGTCCAAGGGCAAACTTCCCATGTTCTCCTTTACATGTGGTATCTAAAGATTTTCCCAGGTTTCTTAATATTTTTATTTATTTGCATTATTTCATGTGTATGGCTATTTGTTATCTTGTATGTATGTGTACACATGCATTTTTGGTATTAGCAAAGACCAGTAGAAGATAATATGTCAGATGCTCTGGAACAGGAGCTACATGCAATGTGAGTAGCCATGTCACTGCTGGGAACTGAGCCTGAGTCTTCTGCAAAAGCAGTGAGGATTCTTAGCTGCTGAACCCCAGCTCAACCCAGTTCCTCACAACCCTTCCCAGGGGTTTCTTATGGATTCTAAGGCATCCTTTCACTGAAGTGTCTAAGGTGAAGGAAAACTATATGCCTTGGTGATATGTATCATCACTTCCCCAACAGATTCCAAGATGCCAAATGCCCAAAAGCTCTGCTGATGAAGATCCACCATAGCCCAGGATGTAACACACAAAGCCTATCTCTTAAGGTAAAAATAAATAATCCTTTATATAATTTTTATTTAAATTTTCTAATAGGCACTGAAGCAATTCTGGAAAAACACACACAAACACACACACACACACACACACACACACACACACACACACACTACAATGAGAAAAGCTTATACATGGTGGGCATTTAGATTTCCTAACAGTTGTGTTAATAGCATAGACAAGGCACTTATTTCTTGGTGTCTAATACCCTTTGCCTGATTAAACAATTTGCTGTCGGTGACAATTTAGGACAGTATTGGCTACGTGGTAATGGATTAATAATGGCTACCTCCCTTCCTTCTCTAAAGCTGAGAACTGTGCGTTTCCATCCCTGGCTCTTTCGGACTGGGCTCAAAACAAGGGCTCATAGGGTTTAATAGATTTTCAGGAGGATCAAGGAACCCTGTGGGTCTGGACATTGTGGGGACCACAGGGGCAGCTTGAGTGCCATTTTGCAAGGGCCAGAGTCTCTCACCTCCTAGGTAGGAGAGGTGGTGACTCAGTGCTCCTGGGACACAGAGTCAGCCTCATTTTCACCTGGATCCTCCCTGATTATCCAGCGCTGAATGTACACGCTAGTTCCAATTGAACAGAGCTTTTTCAACAATCCATATAGCTTGACTAAAAGAAGTCAACTATCTAAATAAGCAAAAGGAGATGCTACTTACTGGCCTCTGCTGTTTGTCTCATAATTGCAAGTACATTTGACTAACTAACAAGGAACTTGGTAAGGAAAACCAGACAATTAAAAGATTTCATTGCTACAACCTTGAAAGCCCTTTATGCAAGCGATGCCCTGTAACATACTGGGCTTTGCTACGCTCAAACAAAGGTGAACTTGAATGCTAAAGGACTTTATGGAGGAAAGGTTCTCATTTGGGCAGAACCTTGGTAGTACCTTCTCTCAGTATCTCTGGAAGGAAAGTAATCATCAAGACCAGCATTTCCATCCTATTGCTTAGCAACCAGGTCAGTAACAAAGAGAGAGCATGCATGTTTTACCCACTAAAACAGTCATACAGATGAGCCTCCACAGCCCTCCACCTCAGTTCCAAGCGTTCTGCACTCCAGGTTCTGGTACCTTTGCTCATTTTCAGCCACTTCACTTGCAGCCACACCCTGAGGTCATATCATGATCATCACAAAAGGCAGAGTATAAATACCCGCCCACGGCTGCCAAGCTTACTACATCCCAGACTGTGCTAAGTGCTTTTCCTGCATTATCCCATTTAATTCTCACCACCAGCTTTTGACATGGGTGCTATTATTATCTCTACTTTACAGATTAAGTAATTGAGCTCCAGGTTCACACAGCTCATAACTAAGAGACAAGACTCACGCACAGGTGTGCCTCACATCAAAGTACATTATTTTTTATTTTCACAGTTTCACATTTTCATCTCTCTTTTGTAATCTCTACTTTAACCTTTCTCTGCCTGACTAGAGTTTCTCATATCATCATCCCTGGTAAAGTCACACTAAGGCAAAACTTCTAGAGCTTTACAGTCTTTCTTGATCTTTCCAGGCCTGTCAACTGCCTCCAGCTTCGCTTCATTCTTGGCAGTCTAGCTGCTGTTGTCAATCATTTTAACTACATGTTTACCAACTCCCTCAAGTCCCCCAATTCCTTAATGGTTTTTCTGCACGACTCTGATAATGTCCAGGTCTGCATTAGCACAACCACCTGTTTCTCCTTGCTGCTCTGGGAATGTAAAAGCCACTATCATAAAAATTAATTAATTTTTAAAAATCTACTTCACATGTTTAAATTCCTTTTGCCCAGAACCTCCTGTCTCAGTCAAAATACCCTGCCCTGCTTTCCTGTTCCCCTTAGTGAGGTCTCTCGGCCCTGTTGTAGTTTTCAGCCTCCCACCAGGACTTCACCTCATTCTTACTCTCTCTCAGCTGATGAATAAGCAGTCTGTGTCGCCAGAAAATTGAAATCGTTCAACATGAACTTGAGCTCTATTCTGAAAATCCCTATGCCCTCATTATGTCTCTGCCTATTAGCTACATTGTGAGAGTCCTGGTCTTCAACAGGAGCAAGTACACTTAGTCAAAAGGTCCAGGCCTATCTTGCCAGGAAATTCCTCTTGTGTCTGTAGATTTACAGTCAATGGTTCTTCTCTGTATCCCTGACAAATTTCCATGACACCCTAGACAAGGCCCCAATCCCTCTTGACTGCTGACTTTAGTGGATACTTGGTGTTTCTATAGGGCTCCTCCTGGCCTCTTTTAGAAGTGTTCCCTCCCTTGGATTCTGTGAGGGCACACTCTTAGTCTTGAGTGATTTCTGGGTCTTCTCTTGCCCTTTTTCTCATTTTATCAGGATACACTAAGGCTTGGGTGGATACTCAAGTTCTTCCCATGACCCTCTCTTCTTCCTCTATTCACTCTCACCCTATGAAGAGATTTGAGCAACAGGTAAAGGCAAATACTATCCACACTAATCTATTTTGAGTTACTCCAACAGAATGTCTGAAGGTGGGTAGTTTATAAAGAAAAGAGCTTTTTTTTTCTTTTTTTTTTTTTTTGCTGTTCAGAATTTCAGAGGCTCAAGGTCCTAGAATGAACAGCCCCGTTTGTCTGGCTGCTTTAGATAGCACCCTGGATGGGTAACAACATGCTAAGAAGTTGAAGAGGAACCAGCTGAGTGCAGAAGGGATCAAAGGAGTGCTGTGACCTCCCTTTATGACAATCTTCTATTGTAAGGACCAACTCACTCCAGGAGACCAGTGCTGTTGTCTTAAGAGAGTAGTTCCCTTGTAAACTGATCGACCTTCTGGGACCCACCTCATTCAGCTTCCACCATCGCGACATTGCCACACTGAGGACTAAGTATCCAGTATAGCACCTTTGGGGAACAATTCAAATCACGTTCAAACCATGGCCATATGTAGGCCAATGAAGCAAAATATCAATATTCTTTGTCTTCAACTCCAAATTTCAGTTAAAGGCCCAAGAACTACATGCCAAAAATAAGTCCACTGCCTCTGCATAATTAGTTAATGATACTAGCTAACATTGGATCAAGTCTCCTGATATAGAAATTTAAGAATCAAGTTACATTTTTTCCTTATCAATTACTCCCATATACATGCCCAGCTGAAAAGAAGTGTATTCTATTGATAAAATCTCACATATTCATTCCCAAAAATTTCTATGAAATCCAATCCACAAAAGGAAAATTGTTCCATCATGGATGCCCCAGTTGGACATAAGGACTCTGTAATATGTAGAGGGTAGAAGGAGGTATAATCTATGGTAGACTCTGTCTTCATGGCTCTTAACATCTCATGTAGGGGCGTGGATATGAATAAAGTCAGAATCAGTGAGATGAAAACTCATCAGAAAATAACGATTGAGTTAACAAGTGGAACCTGAAAGATAAATAGTTGAACAAATAATTAAACTGATGCAGAGTTATGTAGCCAAATACCTGGGATAGAGACATTATAAAATAGCATTGTCACTGAAAAGCCAGTGTGACTAAAGTAGAAATTAATGTGAAATTGTTCAAAATAAAACTGTTCTAGGGGAAAAGTAGGTCATACAGAGTCTAGACCATATAAAGGAAATATGTCTCTGTACATTATAGTAGCAGTGTCGAGATAATGAAGACAGTTATGGAAATTAAGTATGAGATAGGACTACAGATAGATAAGAGACAGACAGACAACAAGAGAGATGAGATAGTCTTTGAATTTTGAAAAATTACTCTGGCTATAGCATGGTCATTGGCTAGCTTGTTTAAGTGCAAAAACAAAAGCAGGGGGTTGACTGGGCACTGTATTTACATCTATGCCATAATAAGAGTGATATATCTTGAGTTAATATAAGAGAATGGAATCTGGAGACTTGTGGCTAGACTGGTATGTCATTTAGAAAGTAGAAACAACTGGACACAAGGGGCTGCTGAATGTGCAAAACAATAAAGAAAAATAAGCTTTATCAAATTCCTACAGAGGTTATTTGTTTTTACTGGAGGCTTGATGACTCAGAGAATAGAAGGTGGTTTGTAATAAAAGATGGTACTGGGTACTATTGGGAAAACTTTGATTTCAATTCTTGAAAACTGATTTACAGAGATTTCCCACCTTCCAAGAGAAGATACGTGTTACAAGTCTGGAACTTAGAGGAAAGAGACGACAGCTCACCAATGTGTGTGCTGACTGCTTTCAGAGCATCACTGAATTCATGGTGCTAGTGAGACCATCCAGGGAGAAAACTTAAGTGATTTGAGAACTGAGTCTATGAATGGTTGAGCAAGGAGGAAAAGAATACAGAAAACAGACAGAAGAAATATCTAGAGAAGTAGGGAGAAAAGAGGACTGTATTGTTTTTGGAAGCCAAAGGCAGATGTTTTTAGGAGGAAGTGACCATCGGCACTCCCTCAAGTTAAAGAAAGGCTCCTGGAAGCACCTGTATTCAGTGAGATACTTGAAAGTGGGATTATCAGAACCAAAGCCACACTAGAGTGGCTGAGAAACAAGTGAAAATTGCAAACCAGAGAGTTTTCTTCAAAGAATTTTAATGAAAGAGGAGGTAAGAGCTAAAGACGAATATGGAACCAGCACTGGATTAAGTACACAGCATTAGTACTTAATGGAAGGGCTCGAACACAATTAAAAGCTAATAGGAAAATCTAGCTAACAGGAAGAATCTAAACATGAGAGAATGCAGAAATCTTTGCTGTGAATTTTAATGCTGCAAAAAAGCAGAAGTACATAGATACTAGGATCTAGGCAAGTGTGACCTGAGCTCTCAGAAGAGAAATTGTTTTTATTGTTGTAGACAAAAAAGGAGAGATATTGGGATTGATGCTAGTTATTCACAGATTTATAACTAGAAGAGAAAGGGTTCTCATACAGTTGATTCTGTCATCTTTATTTTTCTATAAAGTGGATGTGGAAAGAAACGTGAGCAAGAACTATTGCTTTCAGAAATGTGGGATCCACATATTTTCCTTCTGCAATTAGCATCCCTGAACACTATACAAGATAAATGGAAGAAGACTGAATATTTGACAGAAGAGACTGGCTAGGGCTTTGAATATGAAGAACAGAGCAGCACAGCACGCGTGCACGCGCGCGCGCACACACACACACACACAGAGAGAGAGAGAGAATTGAAGAAGGGAAAACAGGAAATATCAATAGGTTCAGATTTTTTAAAAAGTCTCAACAAGTCGTTTCTTGTAGATCAAGTGTCAGTAAACATCAGCCTAGATAGACTTTGTATAAAACCATAGGAAAACATCAATAAACTATGACTTCCACCTATTCACACCAAGATAATTATGAAGTTGAGTTTAAGGAATTATGGCAGATTTCTCTAATCTGAGGTGCTAACACAGAAGGTCAGGTCTTAAGACAAAAGAGCTAGGTCACCTAAACACTAGAGTGGTACTAGAGGACTTGTAGCAAGTTTGGAATGTCATCCTGGTGTCAGTAAGGCCAAGTGTAGACATAAAACTTCTATCTCTACCTAGAAATAATAGAGATTCTCCAAATGTGAAGAGCCAAAGGGAACAAAGTGGTGAATCTGGACTTCCACCCTCAGACTCCAAGAACCAGGAAACACCCATATATTTTTGAGACAGAGCAGTATCAGTGAGAGGAGTCTTCCAATTATAACAGACGATTTAAGGAACATATATTCTTACAATACCCCAAATGTCCAGTTTTAAGAAAAAATACACAAAGCCAAACATAATAATATCAGTGTATATGAGCTCGGCTAGCCAGCAGATGCCAGCCCTGAGATGGCAGACGGCAGAAGGATATGCTAGAGTTGTAACACAACTATAAATGATTCCAGTAATAACTGAAAATGCTTGAAACAAAGGAGAAAATAAGAGAAAAGGGACAAAAGTTGTATGTGGGGGAGATGAAAGAAGAGAAGGGAAAAGGAAGAAAGATGAGTATGATGCTTCACACTGTAATTCCAATTCCAGCTGCTCAGGAGACTGCAGTCAGAAAATGTCAAGTTTGAGGCCAGTCTGGCATCCAGTGCAAGTCATAGCTCAGAAAGTAAAAATAAAATAAGACAGAAAGTCTTACTAGGAAAGCTTCCACAAGAAAACAAGATATAAATGGTAGTCAAATGGAAACTTACAGCATAAAAAAATAACAATATAGCAAAAAGTGAATTTATAACAATGTATGGTGTCTATAGAACATTGAAAGGATCAGAGGGGGAAAGCTGTGAGATTAAAAATATAACTGTAGAAATTTGACCTCCTGAAATAAAAGAAATAAAATTGATTTTAGAAAGCTTCAAACATTAGTGGGAAAATACAAAAGACATATAACCTTCATGATAACAGAATAACAGAAGAAGTAACCAAGGTTATCATTGGAAAGATCCTCAAAGAAATATTGGGTGGAAAATTTCAAAATATTACATAATGTATAAAATTATAGATTTAGGATACTGAGTAAAATCTAAGCCAGACAAGCCAAAATTATAACAAGAATGTGTACAATATAGTCAAACAGTATAGTCAAACATAGAAATTATCTTCAAAGTTATGACAGCAATGCCTCATCTTTGAAAGAAAAACAGTTTGAATACAGATATGCTCTTACTAGAAACTTTGGAAGAAAAAAAATTAAAATTTCCCCAATGCTGAAATAACAAAAGTGTCAGCCCAGAATTCTATACCCAGCAAAAATACTACTCAATAAATAAGAGACACTCAACAGAGCTAAATTAAAAATGAAAACAAGAAAAGAATTTATCACTAGATCTATCTCTAAATAACAAACAAAAGAACTTCTCTCAATATATAGTACATGTTTAAAAGAAAAAATTTTGGAACACCAGGCAAGAACTGTAGCAAGCAAAGAGGCAAACAAAAACAGGTCTACACAATAGCTTTTCCTTTCCCTAGAATTTAAACTATACTTGGTGGTTGAAAAAAAGACATCAAGATTATACCTTCTTTTTTCCCTTTCTCCTTCCTTCCTATTCCTTTCTTCCTTCCCTTCATTCTTCTATCCTCAATGTCTTTTCTGCTAACTTTCTCTTGGTTTCAAGCAGTCTTACTTGCCCATTCATAGCTTTTTTTTTTTTTGAAAGGCTCCACAATTTATTACTGGAGAACCCACTCCCAACTTAAACATGATCAGAGTTGAAAATGTTGAACTCCATCTGATAACACTCATCCAGGACCACAATTCAGCGTAAACTGTCTTGCCATTGTTGACTCCTTACAGACCCAGCTTCGTTCTCCTCCAGTGTCTTCTCTTGGAGTTGTACCTGATTTTGTTGCCAGTTTTCATCCGAATCCACTGAGGAATAGGACGATTTTGCTTTTGTTTCTTGGCCAAGAATCGCTTGATTCTGAAAGTCTTGTGTGAAGACATGGCGAGAAGGCGAGGGGGGCAGACAGCGCACGATGGCGGAGGAAAGGCGAAGAGCCCATTCATAGCTTTTTAAAAATAATTGCTATGCTAAAAAAATTACATGCCGGTAAGATCTGTCAGAATATATGTGAAAAAATATTTAATGTGAAATATAAGTAATTATGTAGTTATGCTCACAGTGACAAAATTCATATCATGTGGACGTTAAATGAAAGTGAGTACACCTATACCAATACCAGATAAAGTATAGTTTACAGCAAACATAACTGTTAACAGATATAATGTTATTATATAATTTAGACAGGGTCAACCCATGAAGACATGGCAATCTTAAATCAGAGTTTATACAACAAAAACAAAAACAGAAAAACAGAGCTATGTATAGGCCTGCACAAAAGAAAAAGTTGACAGATATATAAGGAGAACAGATAAATTAAAAGTTAAAATTGTAACTCCAAAACATCAATAGCACAGCTAGACAGCAGTCAACAAGAATTTAGAAGAACTGAATGATGGCATTCTCAATCACTGGATCTAATCAAAATTCATAAACACGTCATCCAACAACTGCAGATATATTGTATACTCTTTTTAAGTAATCACAAGACATGAAAATAGATCAGACCCAGAGTCATCAAATTAACCTTAATAAATTAGTCATATATAATTTTCTTTGGTACTAGTGAAAATCAAACTGGAAATCCGTAACAGATATTTAGCAGGAAAAACCTCCAAACACTTAGAAACTAAATAACATACTTCCAATTACCCATACATCAAAGAGAAATTCTCTACAGAAAATTTGAAAGACATTGAATAAGAAAATCAAAATCTGCAAAACACAGATAAAGCAGTACTTAAGAAGGAAGAAATATAAAGGTAACTGGAACACATTAGGAATAGAGAAATTATAATGTATGTATTCACCTGAAGACATAGGGGAAATGTCAAATTCAAAGAAAGAGTCAAGATAACAACCAATAATATTTAATACAAAAGTGATGAAGAAAATCAATTAACAAAAGACATGGTTCTTTGAGATATCAATAAAAGTGACTAATCTTCAGAAATATTGACAAAGAAAAATAGGAAAAAAACAAACAAATTTCCAATATAAAGAATGACTTATTCAATACATGGCAGGCATTGCAGACACGTGATGAAAATAAAGAAATAGTGCCTACAACTCAAAGACATCTTGGACAGCTTATTGAGTTGTTTCAATAAGCATGCAATACATGTGAAATATGTCACTGGCTTTATAACTACTGCTAAATTTGAACTCATCCTTTAATCATCATCTCCCTCCCCCCAAAAATGCAATACTGGTCAGAAATTTTCACGAGTGAATTTACTAAGTATTTAGGATAAACTAACACAGATACCACAGTATCTCTTACTAAGAACATTTCCCCAATTCAACAAATTAGTGTTTCTAGAGGCAGAGAAAGCAAAGGCAGCAATAAGTACACCCAAAGACCAATATGGAAAATCTTGTTGAGTTGGAGGGATTCAGTTTTGACCATCTCAATCATGGCATCCTGCTTTTGATACTGTGCCGTTATTTTGCAAACTATTCTCAGTGGAGAAAAATTAAATGAAGACTACAGGGAATCTGTATTATTTTCTACAACCTTGTGTAAGTTGATCACTGTCTCAAAAATGATTTCTTGAAAAACACAGAGTAAGAGAAAGGAAGTATGTTTATGTATTTGAAAAGTAGGAAGAGTTTCTAGAAATTGTAAAGATTGAATTGGCCAAAATTCCAAACAGCATTCCCAGACTTCCTGGAGACTGGGAATCATGACTTTATAAAGACAGCAATCTGCCGTCTTCTGAAGCTCTAATTCCCTGTGCTCTACTTTCTGAGTATAGAACTAGAGAAGACAGGTGACTGAGTTTGTTCAGTGTACAGATGTCCAAGCAGGTACAATAAAAAAAACATTTTTCTCATATCCTTTTTGTCCTTTCCATCTTCTCTCCTATTGCTCTGGCTCAGAATCAGGTTTTCAATAAAACTTGGGGCCAGCCGAGTTATGGTGGTGCACGCCTTTAATCCCAGAACTTGGGAGGCAGAGGCAGGCAGATCTCTGTGAGTCTGAGGCCAGCCTGGTCTACAAGAACTAGTTCCGGGACAGGCTCCAAAGCTACAGAGAAACCCTGTCTCGAAAAACAAACAAACAAATAAAAAAAAGCCAAAAATTTGGGACCAAAGGAAAAAAGACCTCCAACTTTGCCTCCACAACCGTCCCACCCCAGTTTGGATGGATATGGAAGGCACAACCTTGCTTATAATAAGAAATCTTTTAGACACAACACTTCTTCTATATCTTCCTATACACGAATCTATTGCATTAGGCTCCCCTGAGAAACAGATCAACAGAAGGTGACCATCAGTAGACAGATGAGAGATAGATAGGTGCATACACATTTATTTGACAATATCACATGGTTTTGAATAATTCCAAGAATATGAGTCTGAAGACCCAAGGGAGACATTGGTGGTGACTGGATTCAGCGTTGCCACAGTATCCAAAGACAGACTACAGATAGAAACAATCCCCCTTTCCTCATGGTATGAAGACCTTTGCTTTCTACTCTTAAGGTCTTCAACTGACTGGATAAAGCCCACCTATAATAAATAAGTTAGTCAGCTTTCCCCCAATCTATTGATTTCAAATAATGGCTTCACAGTGACATCTGGGCTATCACTGTGTCAAATCTATCAAAGTAAAAGAGTAATGAGTTCAGCTATGCTGACACAAAACTACCTACAACACCAACTGTAGCTTGAGAGATTGCATCATAACCCTCTCCATAAGTAGAATGATGCCCTTCGATGCTAGTGTAGTAGGCATGAATTCAGACTGTCTCTGGAAATTACAGATACGAGACCATCTTCATGCTGGTCTCTGCAGTATATGCTGATAATCATGGGGGTCTCTATACGTCTTTACATCTTCAGAAGAAGATCAGGCCCCCATGCTGTTGTGCTTGATAATGTAGACAGCCCTGCTGTATCTTCTTAATTTTGATTTATGTCTAATTTGTTTTACCTCCTGGTTTATTCTGGGTTCTCGCCACACATCTAAGCTCTCTAGGACACATTCATTTTCTCTTAGTCTGTTATTATATAGCTTTCTTCTACAGTTAAAAAACTTCCATTTTGAGGAAACTTGTTAAGAATAAGATGTATGAAGCCAGAAAGTGGTGGCCCACGCCTTTAATCCCAGCACTTAGGAGGCAGAGGCAGGTGGATCTCTGGGTGTTTGAGACTAGCCTGGTCCAAATGAGATAGTTCCAGGACAGCTAGCGCTATGACACAGAGAAACCCTGTCTCAAAAAGGAAAGAAAATGATGTATGGGAAAAAAGATGTGTAAATGGAAGTGAAACAGCAGAATCTTTTAAGATAGGGTGCTTATAGGAAGCTGAAACAGCAGGGTGTTCTAAGGGAGGTGAAACATTTATCCTACAGGGAAGTCTTTTAATTCAGGAAGTAAGTAAACACCTCAAAATAACTAGAAGTCCCTGAAACTGAAGAGATTCACTAGACCCCTCTCTCTTCAATCTTAATGACTGATGAGTCTACTCTCAGATAAGGCAAGTTTCCTAGAAAATTCTCAGACTAGCGGAGCCTCCTGAAGAAAGAGGGACCTGCTAAAATGCTTAAAGCGGTTCAGAACAACCGAGATAACCTTCACAGGACCTTGTCCATCTTGCTAAGCTGCCTGCAGGGTGTACAGTGTGCTTTAGGTTTGCAGTTTTTGTGAACTTTCAAGCAAGCTTAGTTGGGCTTTTGTTGATACACCCGTCTTTGAGATATCTCTGCTCCTGTCATACCTCACACATATCTTTGTAAGTGACTTCAATAAAACTCGTTGGTTCATCAAGTTGGTCATTGTTGGTATACATACTTTTTCTGTCATCAATTTGCTTTCTAGGGTGAGTAGAAAATTGTTTACCTCTCTCCTGTTATAGCTAAAGTGTCATATAACAGTTGTATGTTACATCTCAAATACCTCTGGCTACTAAAACAAAATAAAGATATATTTATATCTTTTGATAAAGAAAAATGAGGTGAAGAAAAGAAACTATTTCCATCATCTTAAAGATACACAGGAAATGTTCCAAGTTCATGCTCATCTACACTTAGCCTCCTGAATACATTAGTCTCAGAATCACACCTGATGCTTCTGACTGTTTGCTTGATCCCCATGAACTGCTGTGGCTTGCTCAGTTCTCAGTGGTGGATGACCCCTGTTCTCTAGTTCCAAGGTCTTTGTAAGGACAAAGTGAAAGAATTTTCTGGCACAAGTGTAATTTAGCCACCAGAAGCCAAGGAATACCACAGAGTCACACCATCAACAAGCCTCACACAAAAGGTGTATTGGAAAGAAACACAGAATGGTGGCTGCCTCTGAGTGGGATCAGAGACAGCAGTGGGCTGGGCATGATAGGTGGGATTTGTAGGGTTTGGGGAGAATGCACGGTGAGCTAGTGGAGCATGTGCAGTGAGCTCATGACCAAGTATAAAGGGGACATGAAGTCTTGCTTGGCTGTTAACACTGGCTCGTGGGAGTAGGAATTTAAAGACCTGGGTTTGGGGACAGGCCAGGGGCAGAGTGGTTTTTCACTGGCCTGTTACCCAATATTAAGTATCTGTCTCTCCATCCAACCGAATTGGGTGCCCACTTAGCATTGTGAATGCAAGTACTATTTTGGTCAATCTGTCTCTTCCCTAACATGATCCCTAATTTATTCCCATTTGTGAGTCTAAAAACCTGCCTGAAACTGAAATGATAGCCTCTCCAAGTCCATATCTTGCTCTTGAAAACCCTCACTATGAATGCAGTGCCATCCCCCCAGATCCCATGGGTAGACTTCTACTGACGGCTGGCAGATACCTGCTAACATTGCATCAGTCCCACTGTGCTGCCAGAGGTACCTAAGACTACCTATGACCTCCCAGCTTCCAACAACTTGAACTTTTGCTGAATGTATATCCACAGAGTCTGCCTCGGGATCTCTGCATGTTCCTGTGGTTCTAGTCCATGCTCAATTCCAGCATCAACCCTTGGCTTCACCACACTGTTTGGTCTGCTCTCAGTAACAGAAAAACTGCCAACCCTTTCAGTCTAAGATCTGGCCTCTCAGATTTTACTGTTGATGGGAGGGTGATTAATATAGTGGCTAAAACAAAGATTTAGGGGGTCAGATTGATCTGGCTGTCATGTGGATATAAGCAGGGCACAGAAAACCCCTCTTAGCCTCTGTGATCTAGAGTCACAGTGTTTCTGAGAGAACCAAGTGGTGGGACAAAGTCAGAGTTCAACACCGGGTCTGCTACTGAGTCACCAGTCATTGTCAATGATCAACAGAGCTTGAACTAGGAGTCTGGGAAGGATGCTTCTTAGTGTTTGCTAAGCAGCCATTCAGATTAGACAAAGCTCTGATTTTCTCCACTTATTGATTGCTACGGTGGAAAGGCTTACATCACAGCCAATTTAGTGTTGCTAATGTAATGCTACTGAACACAATGTTAGAAACACAGACACCACAGCACAGTGAAAAATTAGACTGTAGTATGCATCAACACTGGAGTTACCATTGGTGTGAAAGATATTGGAGTTTATCAGTCCCAGTAACTATGTCTTCTCCAAATCCTGCTACAGATAATCTTGTTCTACCCATGTTCACCCTGAGGCCACTTCTCCATGGCTATCCATAGACAGCTGGGTCCTTCACTCTCCTGGGTATGATACTGAAGAAAGCATGGGGTGGTCTCATCTATTCACATGAATTGTTGCCAATGATTCCAGTCTACAGAGAAGCATACGCTGTTCAACTGAGCCATCCATCACCTCATAGTATTGATGGTGAGCATTGCCCATAGGGAACTTTCTAGCATTTTCTGTGTCATCTCTTATCTTGAAGCTGTATGAACATCTGCTGACAAACTTTATTTCTTCGAAGTAAGCGGCCCCAGGACTTTCATTTCCATTTATTAAGAGAGATATCTCCAAGAATAACAGCTAGAAAGGCTGACTTAAAAGAAAAGGAAACATCTGCCGGTAGGTATTAAGAAATTTCTGAAGCAGCCATGATTTGAGGGCTATGATCCTCCAGGGAGCTACAAGGGGTTTTCCCTGTTAGCAGTTGCCACCTAGGTATGCAGTAAAGAAACCAGATGCCCACCACACCCCAAGATGGAACACCACCCAATAAAATCATCAGCTAAGTTGAACTTTCCATAAATCTAATGGAACAAAAGTTATAATCTAGGTCAATGAGGGCATCCAGATCCTGGGCATCCAAACTTACAGGGTGAACAGAGCTCAGTAAGATGAGAGGAATGTGATGTGCCTGCTTTCCTAACAAGGAAATAGGTTGTTTTTAAATTGTGTAGGAAAGAACTCTAAGAAACAGAGGGAAAATAAAGGTTATAAAAAGGTAAGCAGTAATTTTTATCTGATGATGATGAAAAGACAGTGTGCAGATGAGAAAACCTGAGTGGGGCGGGGAGCTAGTAGCATGTTTTCATTAGTGATCCCCATAGGCAAACAGCTAGAAGCTGGCAGACACCCAAAATAAATGATCTTTTCAGAAATTAAACACAGGCTCAAGTCAGTCTCATCCCTGAATAATCGAGGCTGTTTATCTCATTGTAGATGCCTGCTGTATGAGAATCACTGGGACTTGAGACTAGCATTTGTGACTCTACAAATGTTCACACACAGTGTCCAACTTTCAACACAATATAGTTAGACACACACACACACACGGTACTTCTAATATAGCAATATAAGAATCTTGATAATCATCATTTCATAATAACAAGCACTATACTGAAAAAAAAAACAAAAACTCTTCTTAGAAGTAAATGCACAGAGTAAATCATTTCACCCCAAATGTTAAACAAGCTGAAACAGGGAATAAGAACTCACCACAACAAACACATGAATGTAGAAATTTCTGTGGAGAGGGGTCAGGGTAAAAAAAAAAGTTAAAACAGTTGTGGGAGGCTCAGAGTAGAAAACTGTTAACCGAGGTACAAACTACAGGTGGTAAACACAGAGGGAACCCCCCCCCCCAGGCTTTATGACTTTTACTTCCAGGAGCTCTATTCGGTTTCTAAAATGTGTATCAGAGAAACCTCCTTTCATGCTTTGGGTAGTAGCAGAGGAAGAGTAACAATTGGAAAATGTCAGAGTATTCCATTCACAAATGGATGCCTTACTATGACTAATGATTTTCTTCAAGTCTGAAATATTGGAGTTTCATCAGAGCCTAGTCAACTAGAAGAGAAGGAAATATAACACTTCAGCATGACTTCAAGATTGAGTATCTGCCACTGTCTGGGAAAAGATGAAGGTACCTGAGATGCACTCATACAGTTCATAGCCAATGGGATAGGCTCACACAAAGATGAAAATCGGATCATATGACCGTGGAATGTTTACCCTACCTTCATATACTGTGCCAGATTTCTAGATGCCTCTTTGTCAAAGTCCCTTTTATTGAACATATCATTTCACTTTTGCATAAAAAATGTTATAAAGCACAAAACCCAGTGTTAAGATACAGCAAGCACCAGAATCCATCTCATGCATGTCAGGGATATTGGAATAATCAGGTCAGGGATTTTAAAGCACTATGATTGATATGTTGTTCTAGGTCAGTTTCTACTGCTGCGATAAAGACTATGCCCAAAAGCATCTTGGAGAAGACTTGGCCTTCAGTTTACAGTTCATCACAAAGGAAAAGAAGAAAGTCAGAGAAGGAACCTTGAGGCATGGACTGAAGTAGAGGTCATTAAGAACAAAACATGCTGACCTTCCATGGCTAGGTCAGCTTCTTTTTGCTTATAGAACTCAGGACCTCCTGCCCAGGGGTGGCAGCACTCACAGTAGTCACAGTCCCTCCCTATCAATCATTCATCAAGAAAATACAATAAGACTTAGCCACAGGCCTTTCTGATGCAGGCGTTTTGTTTTTTTCTCAGTTGAGACTCCCTCTTCCTAGATGAACCCAGCTTGTTTCAAGCTGAAAAACAAAACCAACTAGCAAATCTATCTGTTATGATTCTCGTACAAAAGATCAGACATCATGTAAGAACAGGCAAATAATGAAAGTAGAGATGTAGAACTGTTTTTGAAAGATTAAAAAGTAAATAAGAGCGACCAAAAACATAACAAACAGAAATGAAGACCATCTTTGAATAACTCATTAGTAGATTACATCTGGTTAAGTAAAAATAATCTCTGAGTTTAAGAAAATGTCAATGAAAACTTTCAACACTGGGAACAGAGAAGAAAAAGACAAAAAAACACCCCAAAACAAATAGAATGAAACATCTGATATGGGATTCTCCTCTGTATCTATGATTATGATTTGTTAACACCGGTTAATAAAGAACTTTCTTAGGACTACGGCAGGGCAGAATAGCCAGGTGGGAAATCATAACAGAGAAATACAGAGAGAATAGACAGAGTAAGGGAGATGACATGTATCTGCCAAAGGAGAAGGATGCCAGAAACTTGCTGGTAGGCCACAGTCTCGTGGTGATACACAGATTAATAGAAGTGGGTTAATTTAAGACGTAAGAGTTACTTAATAAGAATCCTGAGCTAATAGGTCAAACAGTGTTTGTAACTAATATAGTCTCTGTATGACTATTTTGGTCTGGGTGGCTGGGAAATAAATGAGCAGTCTCCATTTACAAACAGCACCAACGTGGGCCAACAACATATACATAAAGCCTGAAAGAGCTTGGGAAGAAATTCTAGACACAAAAGAACAGAGTTAAACACAGCTTCCTGGTTACAGCATTTTCTCAGGTGGTTTCTGTTTGCTAGAGGCAGGCATAGGCATGGCTCATTTAAGAGAAAGCTACCTGATTCGGCATTAGCAGCAAAAACTGTATGGCTTCTTTAAGAGACGGCTTCCTGGTTCCTGTTGGCAACACTAACTCTGGCTCTTTCAGTAGGTTCTGCAATTAAATGGGGTTTGTGAGCAGCCTACTACTAGTTTCTTAATGACAACATAGACTTACCACGTCCCTGGAGCTGGGGCAGTGATCATGGCTACCAGAGACAGTCAAAATACTTCTACCATGTTGGATGGGGTATAGTCAACAAGCAGGGCCAGAGAGTTGGTCCTAGCCGTGCTCGCTTAGCATTAAAAAAAGGCACTCCTGGCCAGAAAATGATTACAGAAATGTAATAAAGACAGATTCAAAGGTAAAAGACCTATAAGCAAGTCAAAATTTGTTTATAAAATGTATGTAGGCTTGGGAGAGACAGAAAAATGAGTATAGACAAAAGTATAGACAGTCATAGATTAAAAGAGTAAAGATAATAAAATAAATACTAAAAAGTTATAGAGTTAAAAATATGCCACATAAAGATGGAAAATACACATAGAGTATAGATTGTCTATATTACTCTGTTTTCTTTGAAGTTTTTGACTGTGAATGAACTAACTACAGAGAGACATTTTATTGCACTGACTGCTAAGCTAAACCAACATATACATTTTAAAAGTATCTTGATTTCAAAATTTGATACTAAAGATATGTTACTTTTGAAAAGGAGTTCTGCTTTTGTTTCCATAAAAAATGAGAACCTATAGAGTCCTTCCAGGTTGATGTGGTTTGATAGAACAAGATTCCCTGAAAGGTCTCCATGAACCCTAAAAATACATACCCAACAAACAGCAGGAAGCTATTCAGAGAAAACTATGAAAACTATGCCAAATTCAAATAGTCACACTCATTTTTTAAAACAAAAAAATGGAGGTGGGATATGATATAGAGGTGAATACTATGCATTGGTATGGATCTTGGTCTATAAGGCTGATTTTTGTTATATATATATATATATATATAAGCCTATATATATGCTTTTGTTTAAGGTATAGTATTTGTGAAGTTCATTTAAAAATGTGATGTATAATTAAGAAATATTGATTAATAGTCATTTATAATAGTCAAACTTGTACTCATGTTAGTTAGGTTTTCTAGATATATAGAGTTATATTTTAGTTAGATAATCTTCAACACTTCAAAGACCTACAGACTATAGCATTTATAAAATTTTAAGAATTTGAGTTATCTCAACAATGAAACATGTCTGCTTCTGACAGCACCAATTACTTCAGCGAAGTTAATGGGCATTGAAGAAACTCATTATGGAATTTGCCTTCAATGTTACAAGGCTAGCAAGAAAGTGCTCTTGCCTGTTCTGCTTGATGGTATGCTGTAAAAACTGAACATGCAAGACCCACAGAAAAATGACTGCTGAACTTGTCAAAAGAAGGTTAGATGGTTCTTCAGGGTTTCTGCTTCATGAAGGAAACTGTCAGACATTCTGCAGGACACCGGCAAACTGCCAATATAGGCAAAACAGTCTTTCAAATTTCCTGCTTCATAAAAATGTTTGCCAGATACTATGGGCCTGTTGGTTGAAGATGGATGCCCCAATATTACAGAAGATCTTTGGGTGACTGTCTAGCACCGAGATATCTCTGTCAGTTCTAGAGTTTTAGAAGTTGCTTACAATGTACTTCCTGTTTACTTAGCTATTATCATAGCCTTCTGGGGTCTTTGATGGAGTTGACAACATATAGTTATAATTTTCCTTAGTTAGTATAATAGATAAATTGTATACGAAACTTTAGACTCACAAAAATATGGTAACTATAATTCTTGCACGATACCTATTTTGTTACATGTAATTTTACTATGTTAAAATTAAAACCTTCCTTTTGATTTAGACAGAAAAAGGAAGATGATGTGGGATTCTCCTCTATATGCTGTGAATATGATTTATTACCATTGGTTAATAAAGAAGTTGCTTAGGACTGTGACAGGGCAGACTAAAGCCAGATGAGAAACCCAAAAAGAGCTATACAGAGAGAGTAGGCAGAGTCAGGGAAATGCCATGTATCTGCCAAAGGAGAAGAATGATCGAATCTTACCAGTGGGCCACAGTTTAGTGGTAATACACAGATTAATAGAAATGGGTTAATTTAAGATGTAAGAATTGCTTAATAAAAATCTTGAGCAAATAGACCAAACAGTGCTGTAATTAGTATATTTTCTGTATGACTATTTGGGTTTGAGCAGTTGGGAATTGAACAAACAAGTCTCTCTCTCTCTCTCTCTCTCTCTCTCTCTATATATATATATATATATATATATATAGACAACAACTGTGCAACAATTACTAACCATGTAGTCAGTAAATAATGGAATGCTAACAAATAAACAGAATAAATACATAAAGCAATAACATCTGAGCACTTCTAATAAATGTCAGGTAGCAGAACCTAAACCCAAGGATTTCAGAGAACTTCAGGCAGGAAGTCTTATTCCCCAAGTCACACTTAGCACTATCTTGTTCAAACTAGACAAACTAAAAATATAGAAAATACCTAGCAGAGTTGAAGGGAAAGCAACCCCTTATCTATACAGGAGCAAGCAGGGTTTGTTCCTTGGATTGCATCCAACTTAACCTTAGAAGCTGTGTAAGTCAGAGAGGGGGTGAAACATTTAAAATATTGAGATGAAACAAATAAGAAAAAGAAAACAACCTAGACTTCTATATACAACAAAATTACCTTTCAAAAGTGCAGAAGAAATAAAAACTTCTACAAACAAAGAAAAATTGATGCAATTTATTGCCAGTAGACCTGCCTGGCAAGACTTTCTAAAAAAAGTTCTTCAGAGACAAAGAAAATGATGTAGAACAGAAACTTATATATCTAATAAGCAAGAGAAGATTATGAAAGAAATAAGTAGAGGTAAAATGAAAACTTATGTACTTATTTTTTATCGATATAAAAGATAGTATTTCATATAAAATAATGCCAGCAACAATACTTTTTAATAATTATACCTTATATACGAATGACATGGATTAAAGTGATAATACAGAGAATAAGAAAGAGAAGTTATTAAAACTTACTGTGACCTGTAAGGTCATGAGATGGTCTGACATTATCTGGAAGCAAAGGTGGATTAGTTATAAACACACCCCAGGAAAACTACTAAACAGGAAAATAGAAATATCAATGACATGCTAAGAATGGATAGAAAATTGAGTTACTTAAAAATGTTCAATTAAAAAATCATAAAAGGTAAAAAATAAAAATAAAAGAATACAGCTAACAAATATGACAAATCACCCATCCATAGCAGCAATTTGTTACAAGCAATAGTGATCTAAGGCATGTTGTCAGAGTAGATAAGAAAACAACACCTAATGAAATACTATCTTGAAGAAGTTCAAATTAAATTTAAAGCATATATAAATTAGAAGTAAAGGAATGGAGAAAAATATACCATGTTAATCCCAATCCAAAGAATGAGGATATATTAATTTTGGAGCATACATCAGTAAAATGATTTATGAAGGATGGAGAAAGTCATTTTATAATGATAAGGCAATTGATTAACAAAATACAAAACCAACTCGTATAACCCATGCATCCAACAACAGAACATCAGAATATATGAAAGAGAAACTAGTAGAATTTCAGAGAGGAATAGATTAACTCACTATTTTATCTGGAGACTTCAGCACTCCTTTAAGGGGAATGTGCAGAAGAAACAGGCTACAGATCAGTAAGACGTGACTAAAATGAGTAACCCCATGAGTTAGTCTGCAGCAGAAAATTCACATTTAAATACTGCATCCAACAAGAACAAAGTGAAGATTCTTATCAAGTTCTAACTGAGAACTCCCAGATAGTCCAAGTTCTGGGTGTATTAAGGAGGAGACATTTAATAAGAGGAAGCCATTCTGTGCTTCCTTCAAAGGCACAGTGGAATTAAACTAGAAATCAATAGTAGGGAGAGAGTTGGAAAATACCAAACACTTGAAGATTGAACAGTACATTTCTGAAGAATACATGACTCAATGAAGAAATCTCAAGAGAAAGTCGGAAGTGTTTTAAAGAAATGAAAATACAGTTTCTCTAGAACATCAGGGTGCAGCAAAAAACAGACTTCTAGAAAAATCATGTAGGACGCAGCAAAACTCAGGCTTGCAGAGAATCATACAGGATTGACGGTGCTTATGAGAAACAAAGAAAGATTAGAAAGTGAACAATATATTCTTCTACTGTAGGACATGGGTAAAAAGAAGTGCAACTTGAATCAATTGTAAGAACAAAACAAATAAGAATTAAAGCAGAAATCAATGAGGTTGAAGACGGTAAGTCAATAGAGAAAATCAGCAAAGACAAAAGCCAATTCTTAAAAAGAAAACAAATGATAAGCTGTTGGTAGGCTAAAAAGAAAAGAGGAAAGAATCCATTTTCAATAAAAGAAAATAATTTTAAAAAATGCTATGATTTCTACATGCAGAATTTTGATAATCTGCATGAAATAATACAAATTTCTCACTCATCTACCAAAATTCATACAAAACAGTATACAACCTGAACAAAATTAATAATATGAAAAAATAAAATAAAAATTTATCAGCATCACCCTAAATAGAAATACTAAGATGAATTCATGAATGGATACTACCAAACATTTGAGGAAATAGTTATTCTAATACTGTATAATATCTTCCATAAGACAAAGTTGGGGAAATGCAATGCTTTCCAGTTCATTCTATGAAGCCATCAACACCATAATGATTGATATTACAAGAAACTAATGATATTGATCATGATGTGCAATATACAATCTGAATTCAGCAACATAAAAATGTTTATTAAATGTTACTTACCTTAGATAAAAAAGGCTCATTTTATTTTTACTAATATAATTCAGTCTGTCACTAAGTTGGAATCTTATAAATATGCATGGTCATATCAACATACTCATAAAAAGTATTTGAGGGAAGCCATCATCTATACATAATTGAAACTCACAGCACTGTAAGGGTAGAAAGGGACTGTATTATCCTAAATGATGAGATATCAAAAACTTTCTCATAGCCATAAAAGGAAAGAGACACTTTCTCTCATCACAGCTTGTCAACATTATTAAAGACGATTTAATAAGACAAGAAAAGTAAATAATCTTTCTTCTCGATTGTTTTGTGTTGCTGGAACAAAATACAGCCCAAAAATCAACCTGAGGAGAAAAATATTTGACTTAGAACTCATCATTGAGAGAAGTTGGGACTGAAGCCTTGAAGCAGGAACCAGGCAGAAACTGTGGAGAGATGTTGCTTACTGGCTTGCTTTCTGAGACTTGTTCAATTTGCTTTTTTATATAAATCAGGACACTACTTAAGGGTGATACCAACTTCAGTGGACCTCCCACAGTGATCATAAGTCTGCGGGAAAATACGCCACAGACTTGCTGAAAGGTCAGTTTGATGGAGGCACTTCCTCAATTGATAATCCCTTTTACCAGATAACTTTAGCTTAGGTCAAATAGACAACAAACAAAAAAGAAACCAGCCCGCAGACATTCTCATGCCATCTTCCTCTCTTTGAGATGGGCTTCAACCTGCCACCCAAGCTTGCCTCAAACTCATGCTCCTCCTGCCTCTCCCAGATTCTAAAGGACTAGAATTAAACACATGCTCCATATTATGGCTAGAAAGGAACCTTAAATTTAACAATAATACATGAAAAACACAAATACTAAATTTGGGGAAAGAAATGCTAAGAACACCGCATCAAAGAAGATATGTAAGTACCAAAAAAGTGTATTCCAAGGTAGTCTACATGATATGCTATTAAGGCACTGCAAATGAAAATCACAATGAGATAGATAGCACTACACAACTTAAAATTTCCAAAATCCCAAACAGTATTAGCAGCAAACCAAATGCAAAAGGAATTCTCACTAATTGATAGTAAGAAAAGCCCTTTTGCAATATATAATGTGGTGACTTGTTACAAAGATAAAGGCTATTTTATATGGTGATATCAAAATTATACATCTTAGTTCTTACTTGAAAACTTAATTCCATAAAAACAGCATATAAGAATATTTATAGTAGTTTTGTACCAATATTTAGAATCAAGATGTTCTACTGGAGTTGAATGAATAAATGAACTGTAGTGTGATACTGGTTTATTTTTGTGAACTCGACATAAGCTAGAATTAACTAGGATGAGGAACCTCAGTAGAAAAAAAAATGCTTGATTGCCTGTAGGCAGTCTCCAGTTTCACAGCCTGTAAAACATTTTCTTGATTAATTATTGAAAGCGGAAGGCCCAGCTCCCTGTGAACAGTGTCAGTCCTGGGAAAGCAGTCCTAGGTAGCATAAAAAAGCAGATTTAGCAAGTCATGAAGACCAAGCCAAGTTACATGGCTTCAGTAACAGTTCCTACCCAGACTTCCCTTCACAATGGACTCCAACTATAAGCTGAAATAAACCCTTTCCCCCCAAGTTTGTATTTGGCCATGGTCTTCATCACAGCAGTAGAAGCAAACATAATAAACACATTCAACAATGGAATAAACATTTAGTGCTAAAAATCAGTGAAGTCCCAAGCTGTGATGAGACACACTTAAATGTAACTTGCTAAATCAAAGTGGCCAATCTGAAAAAATCAACTATTTGAGCCCATATATATTAAAATTAAAAATATGAAAATATAAACAGAGACTGAGCTTTCATTTCCTGACCCCCAAGATCTGAATAACCACACAAAATTATATTGATTACATCATTGTTTGGCCAATGACTCAGGCATATTCCTTGCTAGACTTACATATTAAATTAACCTCTTTCTATTAATCTGTGTATTGCCATGAGGCTGTGGCTTACCAGAAAGGTTCTGGCATTCTTGTCCTTCAGTAGCTACATGGTATCTGCCTGACTCTGCCTTTTTTCCTCCTATATCTCTGCTTAGATTTCCCACCTTGCTATAATCTGTCCTGCCATAGGCCAAAGTAGCTTCTTTATTAACCAATGGTAATAAAACATATTCACAGCATACAGAAGATAATCCCACATCATCTCCCCTTTTCTCTCTAAATAAAAGGGAAGGTTTTATTCTATCATCAATTTTATCTTTGTGATTATAAAGTTTCATATCTAATTTATTCTCTATCATAACTAAGGAAAACTGTAACTTTACCTAAGGAAATCTGTCTTCAACTCCATCAAAGACCCCACAAGGATATAATATTAAATAAGTAAATATAAAATGCATTGTAAGCAACTTTCAAAACTCTAGAATTGACATCTTGCTGCCTGGGCAGTCACCCAAAGTTCTTCTGTAATGTTGGGGTATCCATCTTCAGCCTACAGGCCCATAGTATCCAGCAGACTTTACAATGAAGCAGGAAATCTGAAAGACTGTTTTGCCTGTATTGGCAGTTTGTCAGTCACTTTCTTCTGTGTCCTGCACAGAAGGTCTGGCAGTTTTCTTCAAGAATCAGAAATCCTGGATAACTGTTTCACCTTCTTTAGGCAAATTCAGCAGTCATTTTTTCTGTGGTTCTGCATGTCCAGTTTATGCAGCATAACATCAAGCAGTCCAGGCAAGAGTAGTTTCTTGCTCAAATACTAATTTTGTAACATTAAAAGCAAATTCCATAATGAGTTTCTTCAATGTCCATTAACCTCACTGAAGTAATTGGTGCTGCCAGAAGCAGACATGTCTCACTGCCAAGGAAAGTCTAAGTTCTTAAAACCTTTTAAATGTCAATTTCTGTAGGTCTTTGAAGTGTTGAAGACTATCTTTCTAACTGAAATATGTCTCTATATATCTAGAAAACCTAACACGACTACAAGTTTGACTATTATAAATGGCTATCTATTAATCTGTATTTCTTAGTTATACATTTAAATGAGATGTATAAACATGATATCTTAAACAAGAATAGAAATAAATATATAACAAAATTGACCTTAAATTTGTATCAATAAATCAAAGTTCATATCAATGTAAAGTATTCATTTCTATATCATACCACCGCCCCAATTTCTCCCAGATAGAGATTAACTGTGACCATTACCCAATTATAATTAGCCCATTTTAAATGAAAACAAACATTCATAAACAATTATTTTGGGAATTTTGGAATAATTTTTTTCAAACTGCTTTCTACTGCTTGTTGAACAAAGTATTTTTAGGGTTCATGGTGATCTTTTGGGGTGTCTTGTTCCATCAAGCCACATTAATCTGGAAGCAATTCATAGATTCTCATCTTCTGTGGAAGCAAAAACAGAATACCTTTTCCAAAATAACATATCTTTAAACTCAAATTTTGAAGTCAAGATAACTTTAAAATATATACATATTGGTTTGACTTATAGCCCCAAGAATCAAATGTTTTTCAGCAGTTAACTTATTAACAGTCAAAAAATTCAAAGAAAACATAATAATATACATAATTCAGAGTCTCCATTTATAGTCCATCTTTACATGGCTTACTTTTTTTACTCTATTACTTTTTAATATTTTTATCTTTACTCTTTTAATCTATGACCATCTGTACTCTTTTATATAACTTTTATTGTCTCTTTAAAGACTTTGTTTTACTTTTTAAAACTATTTCTTTCTAAACTGCCTGTGTCAATTTTATTTTTTTTCTGAAGCCTACATACAGTTTTTAAACACATTGTTACCCATCTAGAGGTTTATTTTTGTGTGAATCTGTCTTTATTGCATATCTGTAATTCTTTTTTTGATCACTGTTTAAAAGCTGTTAAGCAGACATGGCTAGTACCAGAGCAACACTGTGGCTGTTGGTTTTACTCCGCTCTACTTTCTAACTTGGCAGAGGTCTGTTTACTCCCAGCTCTCAGAGCCATGTTTACCACTTCAACTTTGGAAAGCAGTTGGTCCCTGCCACCACCAGTAACTTGCAGCAGCTCACAAATTCCATTCAAGTGCACCATAACAGGACCTCCTGAAAGAGTCAGAGCCATTTGTGCCGCCAGGATGAACCAGGAAGCTGTCTCTTAAAGGAGCCTCATGGTTTTTGCTGCTAATGCTGAGTCAGGAAGCCTTCTTTTGAAGGAGCTGTGTCTCTGCTTGCCCTTGCTGATAGCAAACAGAGCCTATCTGAAAATATGTGGCTACCAAGAAACTTCAATTGAGTCCCATTTTTGAACATTTTTGTAGGTCTAGAAGTCCTTCTTTTTTTTTTTTTTTTTTTTTTGCTTTCTGAGGTTTTACATGGATGTACATTGCCGAACGTTGGGCGCTATTATATTAACAGAGACTGGGCTTCCGTTTTCCTGGCCTCTCAGACCTAAATAACCACACAAAACTATATTAATTACGATATTGTTTGGCCGATGGTTCAGGCATGTTCCTAACTAGTGCTTACATCTGAAATTAACCCATTTCTATTAATCTGTGTATTTCCATGAGGCTTACCAGTAAGGTTCTGGCGTCTTTCTCCTTCAGCAGTTACATGGCATCTGCTTGACTCTGCCTTCTTTCCTTTTCTGTCTCTGCTTGCATTTCCCACCTTTCTATATTCTGCCCTGCCATAGACCAAAGCAGCTTCTTTATTAAACAATGGGTAATAAAACATATCAACAACATACAGAGGAGAAATCCACATCATAAAAATAGTATAGAGTAAAAAAGATGAGTATAGCCAGAAATGGAATCAGGATAAATATGAAAATATGAGCACAACATGAGAGGGCTTAATGGCACTGAAACTATATGAATAGTGAATACATGAAGTTATGGTTTGAACGTGTCTTCTTAAAACCTTAATCATTAAATTTAATAGCTGGACTGGAAAGATGGCTCAGCAATTAAGAGTACTTTCTGTCTTGTTTCTTGTAGAGGCCCCAGTTTTATTTCAAGAATACTAATCAGGTGACTAACAGGAGCCTGTAAGTCTAGTTCCATGGTATCTAATGTCCTCTTCTGATCTACATGGGCACCTGTACATCATGAGTGCACATTACTCCATGCAGTCATGCAGATATATACATAAAAATAAATAAAACATTTATTAAAATTTAATAGTCAGTTTGAAGGTTTTCAGAGGTTAGGGCTTTAAGAAGTGATTAGGTCATAAGCATTCCTTTGCTCCTGAGTGGAACTGAGGCCCTTAACACATTGAGCTTCACACAGTGTTCAGCTCATTTGCAAGTGCAGCAAGAAGAAGCCATCTTGGAGTCAGACAGCAGTGCTTAATCATACAGCTGAGCCTGCAAAGACCTCTGATATTGGAATTCCAAGACTCCAGAACTGTGAGAAATAGATTTCTGTTACTTATCAATTTCTGAATCTCCAGTATTTGATTCAGAAATAATTAAAACTCAAGCATGAAGACATCAAAGAAAACTAAGCTAACTACATTCTAGTGAGAGGACAAAGTTGATCCATAAAGCTATAGTTAGATTCACAACTTCCACTCATCTAAAGAAATCAGAAACAGAAAATGTAGAAAAAGCAAGCCATGGAAGAAAAGAGATGACCACAATATATGTATGTATGTATTGATGAATGTATATATAATATTCTATTTATATAATTTCTATAGATGTAAATTATGTGTAATTTACACATATATATTATATGTATGCATATATATGCATATATATACATACATATATGTATTATACACACACACATATGTCCAAATAAGAATAATTACAGTAAGCCCAGCATAGCAGCTCACACCTTTAATCCTAGCATTCAGAAGACAGAGGCAGATGTATCCCTTTGAATTTGAGGTCAGCCTGGTCTATACAGAGAGTTCAAGGACAGCTAGAGCTTTACAGTAAAACCCTTTCTCAAGCAAACAAACAAAAGAATAATCACTATAAATAAAAATTAAAGCCACAATTAGGTTCCCTGTACACCCTGCATGTCTTGAAAATAAAATATATGATAGAAGGTTCTGGAGAGACTGGGGGACAAGAGCAGCTCTCTGGCACTAAAGTCAGAGCCTGGAAATCAACACAGTGGCTTCTGCTAACATATGCTGACTGCTGATACAGTGACCCAACAGAAAGGCACACACAAAGTCACACAACACAAGTACAGAAATTGGTCCATTAATAATAATCCCAGATAAAAGCACATCAAAAGTCTGCTACTGTTAGAATTCATGAATTATGGTATATTCAGACAGTGAAATCCTCCACAGAGATGAAAATGAACTTGATGAAGAAATGTTGGTAAATCTCTCAAGTGAATATTGAAAGAAACAAGTCAAAAATACAATGACTCTGCCCATATATATATATAAAATCAAAGAAATCTTAGAGTAGCACACACTCTGGTGTCACCTAGAGAGAAACACAGTAAGGCCTTGGGAGGTCTGCTCATATTTTATTCTTGTTTTGATTGAAGGCTACACAAGAGAACTCACCCTGCTAAAATAAATTGAGCTGTGTAATTTTGATTTGTGTGCTTTTCTGCATATATTTTAGATTTCTTTTAGTCATATTTTAACACTATAGCATTAGAACTGGGCACTTTGTGACCATATTTTCTATACCGAGAATGGTCATTGTGGGTTGCACACTTGATCTACACCAAGCACTAATGGCAGCAGGAGGTGCTTTGTTCCCAGTTTTACCCATTTATAATTTAGGACAGAATCTCTGTCTCCATTGTACAGATTCCATAGATGTGCAAGCTACACTCAGAGAGGTTGATGGGCCTACTTATGGTTATGTAGCTAGAAAGTAGCAGAACCTAGTTTCAAATAAACACCCGACTGATCTCAAGACACTGTGGGTGTTAAGCTTTATGCCTTCATATTCTTCTGGGTAATATACGGAGGAAGTCTCACAAATTATAGTTCCATGAGAATACTGTCATGCATCCCAGTATGAAAAGGCAAATATGTGGCTTTCTCCATGAATGGCATGTACTATGCAAGGTTACAGTTGTTGGGAGGCCAGGTCTATGGAATCACCTCTGTGCTTTCCTGTGCTATGTCTATCTCCTAAACACACAGGCAGTCAGGGTGGAAAGTACACACGTGCTTTATCTAGGTTGATAGACTCTCTGAGCGACCGTGAGAAAGCCACCCAACTGACTCTGAACTTGTTTCTGTGTTTGTTCTTTTTAAAGAAAGTATTTCTTTTCTTTTCTTTCTTTCTTTTTTTGTGTTAAAACTATTTTTTATTCTTTTAAAAAAGAAAACAAACTATCTTTCTTCATTTTACATACAATCCTATTTCCCACTCCCTTCTCTCCTCCCATTCCCTTCACCTTCCCCACCACCACCACATCCCCCATCCAGTCCTCAGAGAGGGTAAGACACTATATCCAGGCTGAGCAAGGTATCCTTCCAAAAAGAATGGATTCCCAAAAAGTCAGTACAAGCAGTAGGGATAAATCCTGGTGCCACTGCCAGTGGCCCCGCAGTCTGCCCCAGCCATACAACTGTCATTCAGAGAGTCCAGTTTGGTCCTATGCTGGTTATTTCCCTGCCCGGCTGGAGTTGGTGAGCTCCCATTGGCTCAGGCAAACTGTTTCAGTGGGTGTCTCTATCATAATGTTGACCTCACTGCTCATAAAGAAAGTAGTTCTTAATGTTCCAGGGGAAGAAAGATTTAATTCTAGGAGATGATTGACATATATGGTCCATATGAACTCTATTTCTTTTTCTTTCTTTTTTCCTTCCTTCCTTCTTTTCTTTCTTTCTCCCTTTCTTTCTTTCCTTCTACCCTGCTATGTTAAACTGTTTCAGCAGACATGTTGGTGGAAGCCAGTAATTTTAGCTCTAGGGAGGCTGAGGTAGGAGAATCATAAGTTTAAGACCAGCGTGGGATGTATAATGAGGTCATGACCAGTTGAGTCTGTGTAGTGAAACTCATTTTTTCAATCCTTTCATTCCTTTTCTCTCTTTTTTCACATAGATACATCATCCCTTTCCACCTTGCTCCCAGGAATCTGGCCATCATGAATTGCACCACTGGATTCCCTTTGTTCTTGGGCTTTGCAGGAGATTAGAGGACAAGTCATGGGACCAGTGTAGACAGAGCATTGTTACTATAGCCTGTGCCTGTGTCTTACCCTTGGAGGTTCATTCTTAGAACAAGACTCAGCTCTGGCTAGTAACCTTCTCACAATGACAAGAACTCTAGGCCTTTAAGTGATAAATTTCAGGACTTAGGCTTGCTTTTCTACTCTCATCATGGTTTTTATTCACCTGTGTTCATCTTTCTGGATACGTTCTCTCAAATTCCTCACTGTCAAGGGCCATCTCTTGGCTTTCCATCTGGACTTGCTACCTATAGTGCATCACAAATGCAACTTTCTGCTAGAAACAAGAAGCATCATCTATGGTAGGTAACTTAGCTGGAACCGATGATAGGCTTTTGAATGAGAAAGCTTATAATTCAACCATTAAGGGCTGTATGCCTCAAATTCAACACGTTTAAATACAAACACAGGGAGAAAAACACTGCAAAATGATCCCAGTATACATAGCTCCCAACATGCACCTTTATTTTTTTTCCACAAAATCTGAAGAGAATGGTTTCCATGGCAGACATGAAAGGTTGTCACATAGGGCTGCTCCTTGAGGTCTACTGTGTGGAGCATATGACTGACTAAGACTCTTACCCCTCAGACTGCACCCCGGAGGCCACTATCAAGGCTTTTATTCACTTTAGAGATGCTGCCCCTTAATAAAATTCAAACTGGCTTTTTCTCTGTACTCCATAAGTTTGTTGGAAAGTTGAAAGGATATTGGCTGATCTGCATGCAGTCAAACATTCTTCCATCAGCAAAGCCAAGCTACTAGTCCTTTGCTACCTGTGAATAATCACATGGAAATGGGTCTCAGGAACAGGGAAGAAGGTGGAGGATGACACAGTGAGATCCCAACAAAGCAAGGATGGAGCAAAAGTTAGTACCCGCCAATCCTGGGACATGAACAGAAACACTACTTCCCTCCGTCCCAGCAGAAAAATCTAACTTCTGCCCAAGTAGGAAGCAAGCACTCTGTATGGGAATATGCAGATGAAATTGTTAGCCAAACTCCCAGATTGACACCTTATGCCTAAAGACAGGTGCCTGGGGTATGCCAACCACCACAAGAGCACTCATGATAAGGGTCTGTTTATAAAGGTACCTCACAAGAACATCAAAAGAACTCAGGGCTGCTGCGGGAGTACCTTCCACTGCTTCAGTCAATAGTCGCTGAAGCACAAGCCCACAGTGTTGTGGGAGCGCCTTCCGCTCCGTCAGCCAATAGCTGCTGAAATACCAGCCCATTGGGGCGTGGTATATTTCTCTTTAAAAGAAGAGCAGCAAGCTCGACTCGGCCTCTTGGTTCCGGCGCTTGGTTCCAGCTCCTGCTCCCGGCTCCTGCTCCAGCAACTAGGCTCCCTTCCTGATGGTTTATGGTGTATGCAAGTTTTACCCCCTAAAATAAATACCCCCTTAAAACATAATTGGTGTGGGATTGATTCGCCATTATTTGGCGCCCAGACGTGGGCCCTTTTTCCCACCTTGTGACGCGGGCCTAGCAGCCTGAGTGCACACAGCACCTTGGCGGCCCCATGGCCTTTACAGTAAAGCCTGCACTGGATCCCAGTTCCTTTCAATAGAAACAGGCCGGGGACTTTCTGGCTTCTGCAAACACCGCAGAACTCGGGCAAGTGGCAACTCTACCCCCACTCAGGCAGTGCATTCCCTGCAGCCCCGGCTGAGTTTGACTTGCGCTGCTAGGCTGAAAGTAACCTCTGAATTTGAGTGTATATATATTTCAGAATCTTTCCGGGTCAGCGCCATTGCCACGTGGATTAAGGTGCGCCCCCGCCACTTACTGGCAGGCAAGGGTAATTACAGGTAAGATTTTTCTTTTCCGTTGAAAACAAATAAAAAAATATAATTTCTTTTGATTGAACATGTCAGAAAATATTACTATCCAAAAATTCAATGGCCTTTTTAATTGCTCCATGGAGGATATCCTCCATGAGGATTCTGATATTCCTCTTACTTGGTTATTTCTGGGACTTGTCGCTTTTCTGGTGTTTAGATATTTTATAAGGACAATGCAGTCCTTCAAGATTGAATCAGCAATGCTGAGGGCAGAGATTAAAACCTTAAGGATAATTCAGACTGACACCAACCTCCTCAAAAAAAGAGTTTGGAGTTTTCAAGCAGGAGACTAGATCAGAGTTTGGAGTTCTCAAAGAGGAGACTAGATCTTTGTCTGATATGACTCGGTCGACTGACCAAAATATCAAGAAGGTACAGTCTGATATTGCTTCTTTTTAGAAGGGAGCTTCACTGCTCTGGAGGAGGGGACAACCAAAATGACTCATAACCTCCAGTCCATGACTGTAAGTGCTGAAACATTAGCTGAGAGGATTATAACCACTGAATGTGAAAATCGGACTTTATCAAAAGGGTATGATAGATGAATTGACAGGATTTCCATACAAGAAGGCACAGTACATGCCATGAGGATTATGTCCAAGGAGGATATGGTATCTCTAATGGACAAGCTCCACGCCTTAGAATTATCAATGAAGGCGATTGTGTCCAAGGAGGAAATGGTGTCTCTGATGGACAAGCTCCATGCCTTAGAATCGTTAATGAATGCTTTGGAGCATAATACTGGACAGGAGATTCAGGACTTACAGAAGGCAATGGTGAGCAGATTTAATCAGATTGAGGAAATCATAGACTCTAATGAACAGGAGCAAAAGGTAGAAAGGCAACATTCACCTCAAAAAACTCTCAGTCTACATAGAGTTATACCTGCCTTTCCAGTAATAACATCAGAAAAGATAACCGGCTCCAAAAACCCTAAGGTCATTAAAGAACATGCATGGGAGCCTATACGTATGAATGATCTGAAAGAATTTAAACAAACAATTGTGAATTATGGACTACATTCATCCTTTGTTAGGGAGATGTTAAAATCCTGGGCTCTGAGCAGCAGGGCCACCTCTCAAGATTGGAATCAATTAATGTCAGCTGTCCTCAAGAACGGACCTTTATGGCATTTCAAATGCCTATTCAAACAAGAGGCCAGACTTTTACAACAACAAGAATCAGCAAAAGGAATTGAGGTTTCTCTAGATCAAATTCTAGTGGTAGGACTTTACTCTGATCCTCAGGAACAAGCTCTTTATGATGAAAACATTTTATCCATATTTGCTACAGCAGCTCTAAAGGCCTGGGACAGGGTTCAATACTCAGGTCAGAGAGTAGAATCATATTTCAGGGTCAAACAGGGTCAGAGAGAACCCTTTAGTGACTTTTTACAAAGACTAACTAAGGTTGTACAAATAGGGATACCTGATCCAGAAGCAAGAAATATAGTAATTGAGTCTTTGGCTTATGAGAATGCCAATGTAGAATGGAAAAGGATCCTGGGGCCTTTAAAGATCAGATCAGCGCCTTTGGATGAATGGGTTTTACATACAATGAATGTTGATACATTTGATTATGGCAATGAAACATGGGTGCAGAAAGCAATTTCCAAAGATAAAAGGAGACATCTGATTACAAAATTGTAATCATTGTGGCAAAATGGGACACATGAAAAGGACTGCAGACAATGTAATTCCAGGAATAATACCTCTTCTAGGAATAACAGGAATAGGAGGACTCAGCCTTCAGGTTTATGTAGGAGATGTGGAAAGGGCAGGCATTGGATGAATGAGTGTAGGTCAACAAGAGATAAACAGGGCAACCCATTGCCATCGGGAAATTCAATAGGGGGGCCTCTCGAAGGCCCCCATGGCAAATGTGGTACAGTCATTTCCGATCACTGCAGAGAACATACCTCTTCAGGGAAATTAGAATACCCCATGCCTGCTGTTAAAAGCAATAACAGCCTGAAGGATGAGTTAAATGTGGTGAATGAATCAAGAAATCGAAGAGGACAAAGTAAACGCATATTCTGGCAGACTTCTATAAATGAACAAAGACCACAGCTAAGAGTGTGTGTAAATGGCAAACTTATTACTGGCTTACTGGACACAGGTGCAGATGTAAGTATCATTACTCCAGAATTTTGGCATCCGCATTGGCCTCTTCAGGAGGTAGATATTCAGTTCTTAGGAATTGGAACCCTATCTCGAGTAAGACAAAGCACGAGATGGGTCAATTGAATAGGTCCAGACAGACAAATAGGAAAACTAAGGCCATATGTGGCCAATATTGCAGTGAATTTATGAGGCCGTGACCTATTGCAGCAATGGAATAGCCAAATTAACATTCCTGCTGCTTCCAGAGCCCATATTTCTGAGGACAATATTACAAGATATTACAGATGGTGGAAACCAGCCATTAGAGATATAGAAGAACACAACACAATTGATGGCCCTTCAGAGGTACCAACAGCCATGCCTCTACAATGGTTGACTGAGAAACCAATATGGACTAAACAGTGGCCTTTAGCTGAAGAAAAGTTACAGGCTTTAGAACAGCTGGTACAAGAGCAATTAGATGCTGGACATATAGAAGAATCTACCAGCCATTGGAACTCTCCTGTATTTGTTGTTAAGAAAAAATCTGGTAAATGGAGAATGGTGACAGATCTTAGAGCTATCAACAAGGTTATTCAACCTATGGGCCCTCTGCAATCTGGAATTCCTCTGCCGTCCCTGTTACCAAAGGGATGGCCTCTTATAGTTATTGATCTGAAAGATTGTTTCTTCACTATAACATTACAAGAAAAAGATAGTGAAAATTTTGCCTTCACAGTGCCTACTTATAATAACTCTCAGCCTGCAAGGAGGTACCAGTGAACCATCCTCCCACAGGGAATGTTAAACTCTCCCACCCTGTGCCAATATTTTGTAAGCCAACCATTGAAAATTATATGCAAACAATTTCCTAAGTCCATAATATACCACTATATGGATGATATCCTGATATCTGATCAAAACAAAGACACCTTAGAAAGGCTGTTTGAAGAAGTAAAAGTAGTATTACCTAAATGGGGATTGCAAATTGCTCCGGAAAAAATTCAGAGAGGAGATTCTGTTAATTATTTAGGTTATAAAATAGGTTTACAAAAAATTAAGACTCAAAAGGCACAAATCAGGAGAGACCAGTTACGAACTCTTAATGACTTTCAAAGATTATTAGGAGACATTTCCAGTCTATGACCAACTGTTGGGATAACACCTGATCTAATAATTCATTTAAAGAAAACCTTAGATGGTGACAAAGATTTGAATAGTCCCAGAGAGTTAACAGTTGAAGCAGAAAAGGAACTGAAGATGGTTGAGGAAAAATTACAGGAGGCACATGTAGATAGGGTGGATCCAAATCTTAGTTGCATTCTAGTCATATTGCCTTCCAGAATTTCTCCTACGGGAATTTTAATGCAGAGGGAAGATACTATTTTAGAATCGATCTTTTTACCACACAAACCAAATAAAAAATTGAAAACGTATGTAGAAAAGGTCTCTGAATTAATTATAAAAAGTAAACTGAGACTTCGTCAACTAGCAGGTATAGACCCAGCAGAAATTATAGTGCCTTTCACTACTGATGAAATAAAAAAGTTATGGGAATACAAAGAACCATGGCAAAGAGCTTGTGCTAATTTTTTGGGAGAAATCAATAGCAATTACCCCAAAAGCAAGAGACTTAACTTTATAAAGAGAACTTCTTGGATCCTTCCTCGAATTGTCCATGATGCTCCAATAACCGGAGCCCATACATTGTATACTGATGCTAATAAATCAGGGAAAGCAGGTTGCAAATCAGAGGAATTGAGTAAAGTGGAACAAAGTCCTTATGATTCTGTCCAGAAGGCAGAATTATATGCCATCCTTATGGTGCTTAGGGATTTTAAAGAACATCTTAATATAATTACTGACTCACAATATGCAGAAAGAGTTATTTTGCATATTGAAACTGCTGAATTTATACCTAATGATACAGAACTGACCTCATTGTTATCTAGGTACAAGACATGATCAGGAACAGGCTCTGCCCTATGTATATAACTCATATCTGATCCTATACGGGTCTGCCAGGTCCTCTAGCACAAGGTAATGCAGATATTGATCAATCATTGATTGGTAGTGTACTGAAGGCTTCTGAATTTCATAAAAAAACATCATGTCAATAGCAAAGGCTTGAAAAAAGAGTTTTCTATTACATGGAAACAAGCTAAGGAGATTGTAAAGAAATGCCCTACTTGCTCTTTTTATAACCAAACACCATTGGCTGCAGGGACTAATCCAAAGGGTATTAAAAGGAATGAAATTTGGCAGATGGATGTGTTTCACTTTTCAGAATTTGGCAAATTAAAATATGTACATCACACCATTGACACGTACTCAGGTTTCCAATGGGCAACTGCTTTAAGCTCAGAAAAAGCTGATTCAGTAATCACTCATTTATTAGAAGTTATGGCCATCATGGGAATACCTACACAGATAAAGATGGATAATGGTCCAGCTTATGTTTCTAGGAAAATGACACGATTTTTTGCTTATTATAATATTAAGCGTGTTACAGGTATACCATACAATCCTACAGGTCAAGCAGTTATAGAAAGAACAAATTGAACTATAAAAGATATGTTGAACAAACAGAAAGGGGTGGAAAATACCCCCAGGAATAGGTTACATAATGTTTTATTAACCTTGAATTTTCTCAATGCTAATGAGAAGGGGACAACGACTGCAGAAAGACATTGGATATTGGAAAAGTCTGCTGAATTAAATCAATCAATTTTTTTCAAGGATGTGCTGACCTCACAGTGGAAGCCAGGAGATGTGCTGCGTTGGGGAAGGGGTTTTGCTCTTGTTTCCACTGGAGAGGAAAAATTGTGGATACCATCAAAATTAATAAAGGTTAGATTTGAAGAGAAGAAACCTCTTGGAAAGAAGAAATGACAGCATCTACAATGATGATGACCATACAGGTGGTAAGAAAAACATAAAATGGGGGCAGGGTTCTGTTCTTGTCTCCATAGGAAAACACTCGTCTTTGAAAAATTCAAAGGACCCTGGATGTTTGAATACTGACAGATGGAAAAATAACTACCCAACATGGATTATCAAGAAAACTGAATAGGTTCTGTGAGTATGAAGCTCTGGAATATATTAAATCATATTTCTGAATTTATAGAGCTGGTTTTGGAGTTGGACTCTTGGCTCGGTTCCTCTCTAATTCCAAGCCTGTTGTTAGGAGAAAAACCCAGAGTTTCTGGAGTTTTTGTCTTATGTCAAGAGCCATGATATGAGACAGAAAGAAATATGAGTTTAGAAAACATCTTTGCTTTTCTTCATATCTATCATACTTTTCATTGAATATATGTTTATATATGTCTATATAGTTAATGTTTAAGTTTTCCACAATGAACAATGAGTTCTTTCTGCACTGACATTTGAAGTTTCCAGGAAGAAGATGGGACCCCCACAACAACTCCACTCGGTTGATATGACGTCATGATACTGATAGTGCTACTACAAGTCCTGTTCCGGGTATCAGCTGCACAGATGATTCCAACTTGGTTAGCTGAAATGGTGCACATCTTGTACAACATTCTGGCCAGACCTCAACAAAATACTCAGAGACTGTTTGCAATTTTAAAAGACATTGACCTTGAAATTTAACCATCATTTTACTTTCACAGGATCCTCCAGAAAGAACCTCACCCCCATGACAGTTGGAAGTAATTCTAGAGGACGACGTCCCCTCTCTCAGCAAAGTTTGTCCTCAGGTTTAGGAACAATATTTAGGGATTGGTTATAATTAGTATATGGTTGAGAGTTGGGAAAGGAATTTTATAAGCTCAGGAATCTTTCTGGAAAAAAAAGGGGATAATTGGATAGATAATAATGATATTTGTGAGTTATTGTTTATAGATAATTACATTGACATATATTGAATATTGTATGTATGCATGCTTCTATCTGTTTAAAACATTTTTATGTATTGATATATATTGTATTGATATATGTATACCATATTGCAATGTACATTTTTACCTCTGATTAAGATACTCATATATTGTTTATGTATTGATATTTATTGTTTACATTTGGAGGTCATTGTCCTCATTTATTGCACAGTTGTTTATTTTCTTAGTCTTTCAGTTAGATACATGTTAAGAATTGTAGATCAATATTCATCTATGTCTGTCATATTTATGGTTAGACTAATCAGGTTCTTTAGATACATAGAGATTATCCATAAATAGTCTTCAACCTCTTCGAAGAGCTGTAGAAAATGGCATTTAATTTAATCTTAGAGTTCTGTGTAGTGAGACACAATCACTCCTGGCAACACCAACTTATTCCCGAGAGATTGTTGAGCACCAAAGACACTCCACTTGGAGCTTGTCTTCTTGACAAAACTGGCCTCTGGGCATGGAACTGCCCATATCTCAACTACTGACAAATACACAGTATCTGGAAATGGATAAACAGAACTGTCAAATCTTGCCAAGACAGGGTAAGATGGTTTTGAAAAATCTCTTGCCTGTTAAAAATAATCTGTCAGTTATTCTAGGCCTTAGTCAAAATTGGTTGCTTCAACGCTGCAAACAGGTCTTTGGTGATTGCCCAGGTAGCCAGTAGTCTCTGTGATTTGTTGCATGTTTTGAAAGTTCTTTGATTGCACTTCCTAATTACTCAGGTAACATTATTTCCCTTCTCGGATCTTCTATGGGGTTGAAGACTAGATAAATGTAGCTACTTTCCTCTCATGACTTGGTAAAGTTTTTTATTATACAAGACTTTAGCTAGTTGGAATAGGATATTTGTACTTATTGTATATAATTGCATAGGTTTGTACTTACTGTATATAATTTCGTGTAGGCTTAGAACTCTCTTACTTAAACAAAAGGGGGAGGTGCTGCGGGAGTACCTTCTGCTGCTTCAGCCAATAGTCGCTGAAGCACGAGACCACAGTGTTGCGGGAGCGCCTTCCGCTTCGTCAACCAATAGCCACTGAAATACCAGCCCACTGGGACGTAGTATATTTCTCTTTAAAAGAAGAGCAGCAAGCTCGACTCGGCCTCTTGGTTCCGGCGCTTGGTTCCAGCTCCTGCTCCCGGCTCCTGGTCCAGTGACTAGGCTCCCTTCCTGACAGTTTATGGTGTATGTAATTTTTACCCCCCAAAATAAATACCCCCTTAAAACATAATTGGTGTGGAATTGATTCGCCATTACAGGGCTCCAAAAACATTCTAGAGCTGAGAAGACAATAGAGGGAGCAGAGCCAGGACAGTGGATACTTTTGTAAGTATCTAAGTCTAAGTGACAAAGACTAAATAAAATCTTTCTGTGTTGAAGAAGCAGCCCTTTGTTGGCTAGCTTTGACCCAAAATAATCACATAGAAACTGTATTAATTAAGTCACTGCTTGGCCCATTAGTTTTAGCTTTATATTGGCTAACTTTTATATTAATTTAACCCATTTCTATTAATCTGTATATCACCACGTTGCTGTGGCTTACCGGGTAAAGGTTCTCAGCATCTATCTCCAGCAGCTCCATGGCTTCTCTCTAACTCTGCTTTCCTCTTCCCATGCTACAGGCCAAGCCAGTTTCTTTATTCATTAACCAATAAAAGCAACACAATAGACAGAAGGACCTCCAACACCATTTCTGTTCCCAGTCAACCTACTGAATGAATAGGAAACTATATTACCCTTCATGGGGGCTCATTAGATTCCTCCCTGATGCAGGAAGAAATTTCACTTTGGTTCTTGGAAACAAGCATAAGTGAAGCTCTACTTGTCACTCAGCACTGTCATTTGGGACCTGTATGGTTTTCACAAAAGGTTCAGCTGTCAGAGGAACCAGGGAAACTGTATTTGAGTCGTGATGGATCACAGAAAGCCTTGTAAATTCAGTCCCATCACTTCAATCAGAAAATCATACAGCTGTAAAGTTCAGAGCAAAATGTAAAACCAGGTCACACATTGATATGCAGTAAACCTCATCCAAGGGGCATGGATGAATTTTCCTGTTCCTCTTGCTTGGGATTCTGTCCAAGGAAATCAGTAAGTACTCGTGTGTTCCAAGCTCTGGGCTGACACTTGCATATGTAAAGGAGCCTGGCATCTCTGTTCTTCAGCTCCTTTAAAACTTTGTGTGTTGAAACCTTAATTACCCAAAACTATTAGGAGGCAGGACCTCAGAGGTAATGAGGTCATAAATGGGATTACTACTCCTACAAAACAGGTCCCTACAGGGGTGCCATGCTACAAGAAGGTATCAACAGTGATCTGGGAAATAAACACTCACTAGAAACTCCAGAGCTATGTGGAATATGTTTCTGATGTCAGAAGCTGTAGGTGGAGACTGCTCATTCGTCCCGGCCACTCAACTCCGAATAATCACAAAGGAACTATATTAATTACAACACTATTTGGCCAATAGCTTAGGAATATTCCTGGATAACTCTTACATCTTAAATTAATCCATTTCTATTAATCTGTGAATCACAATGATGCTGTGGCCTATGGTAAGGTTTTGGCTGGTGGCTGACATCTTTCTCCTCCAGCAACTGCATGGCATCTCTTTGACTTCATCTACTTTCTCTATATCCCTGTTTGAATTTCCCACCTGGCTTTACTCTATGAAGCCACTGGCTAAAAAGCTTCTTTATTAACCAATGGTAATAAAACATATTCATAGCATACAGAGGGGAATCCAACATCAAGAAGCCAACAACCTCACTAATACATTATGTAAGCAAGTCAGAAAATATCTGTGAACCTCATTTTTTCCCACTGATAACCATATATGATAGTAGTAAGCGCTAATGAGATGAAATGAAATATTCGAGCAAAGAATAAACTTCCACTGAGGTCTACTAATTTTTGAGGTTCCTAACTATAGAATAAAACCAGAAATATCATTAGCATTATTATATGAGTAAAATGGTGAGATTCAAGGTAAGATAGGATATGTTTTGGCTATCACTATCTATAAGTTGCAGAAGTAGGATTCTAGACTTTACTATCTCACATTTTTTCATTTTTAAAAAACTTAGGATCCAAAACTATGGACTTCATTGGACTATTTTTAATACACAAATTTTGTTGCAATTTGTTGATCTTTACCTATCTCTGCATCTCATCTTGACCTTTGTTGCAGGATCAGGCAACAGCACCTCTCTTGGCTGGCTCCTTTGTGCCCTGACAGTGGGATCTGTCCTCCTTAGTGAGTGTCCTAAGGGCTCTATCTGTGATACATTTCCTACAGTCCTCTCAGACTTGTGGCAGCCATGTTGTTCTTCACTTCCAATCAATACCCAAGTGAAATTATACCTAATACAGGGGGAGTAAAATGCAGGGGACTGCCTAACACCAAACACTTAAGGACAGGACCTTTGGTATAAGTTTTAAGATTTCATTGAAAGATTAGGAACCTCGTTATGGAAAAGAAAGTGTGCTCAGAATGTTCACAAACAACTTTCTTAAGGATTTTTGGTACCTCTAAGTTCTTCGTGTGGACTTCAGGGGGATTCCTGAAATACATGAGAGAATTTTAATCCCTCTGAAGGATCCTATTGTTTCCCTTGAACTAATACATGGTTTAGTTTCTGAAGGACAGGTTGCTTCTTGGGTTTACAATGGCAGGGGATGCTTGGAGGAACCGCTCATCTTCTGGTAAGTTTGGAAGACTCCAGTGTCCTTTCTGGCTAAGGTAGCTTCAGGGGAACAAAAACAAATACCTGACCCAATTCAACTCTGAGGACATAAATGAAGATTCTAGTAAATACCAGCCATTATAGGGCACAAGCAGATACATGCTATATTAGTCAGACCTTTTGTTCCTAAAACAAAATACCTAAGTAAAACAACATAATGAATAATGGTTCATTTGGGTTCATTGATTTAGAGATTTCATTATATCATGTCAAAGAAAAATAGACATAACAGAGCAGTTCACATCATGTCAAGGAGAGAGAGATAGGAGAAGGAGAGGGAGAGGGAGGGAGGGAGGGAGGGAGGGAGAGAGAGAGAGAGAGAGAGAGAGAGAGAGAGAATGTTGTAGGTTTTCTCCTTTCTCTTGTACTTAAGAATAAAGTACACAGAACCCCAGTTCATGAGATGGTGCTACATACATCCAGAGTGTGTCTTTTGTGACTTAGTTAATTATATTTGGAAATGTTCTCACAGATACACCCAGAGCTGTATTTTATTGATCTCCTAACTGTTTTTCTATCCCATTAGGCTAACAAGATTGCCATCGCAAATCTAACCCCACCATCAAAACACACCTCTTGAAAACATTACATTCTATTCCTGTCCCCCAAATGCTAGTATCCATTTTATAATATAACATTCACCAAGTCATCTTCAAGAGTTGCTATAATCTTAACAGTTTCAACACTGTTCAATACCCCAATCCCAGTATTTTCTGAGACCAAAGACAAAGTCATATCCCATAGCTCCTTTTTAGTCAGAAACAAATTACACATCAGTTTGAAGGGTTGCCTTAACCAGGTCTTGTGACAAAGATAAGATGCAGGCTGTTCCTCACTAGCATTCAACATGAATTGCCTCTTCTCTAAGTTATATGAAGCTTCATAAATCCAGTGTTCACTGTCTTCAACCCTATTGACATTCTGGTCTTTGGAAGTCCCACCAGAATCACTAAGTCCCTCTTCCAACATTCTAGGAATTCTCTCGCCTGCATTTTTAAGTGGTTTAATACCTGCCCCTCTACGTGCCGAACTGGTTCCTAAGGCTTCTGAATCACCTGGTTAGGTTTCGTCACAGAAATGGCCCAGCTTCCTTAGTACCAAGTTTTTGTGTTAGACATTTCACTGCTGCAGCAAAATGCTTAGCTAGACGACTTAGGAGGAAGTGTTTCTTTGGGCTCACAGTTCCAATCCTCCGTAGCAGGGACTGTGTGCTGGAGCAGAGCAACATCCATTGAGGTGGCTAAGGAGAGAGAAACAGACTGGTTACAGAGTGAGTTGTCTTCTTCTTCTTCCTGTATTAAACACAGGCTCACAATCTATGCAAAGTCACCACAGGTATCCAGAACATGTTTTCCTCCTTAATTAATGTCCTTTGGAAACACTTTCTGAACATGCAGGGACGTATGCTCCACTAATCTCTGTCCTCCTCAATATAATCAAGTTGACAATCAAGATAAGCCATAATGTCATCACCTTTACCTGTATATAGAGGCCGCCAAAGACAAGGTAGTGTATATAGAGGCTAAGGACACCCATTGGTGCCCATGCCACTATACTCTGAGGACCAGTGCATAAGTGTATCTGCACCCAGCGATGCAAGCACTATAACATCATCAGTAGAGTAAGTGTATGCTCGCCGACTCTGGGACAACACATTTAAATTTTCCTACACATAACTCTGAGTTAACAATATCTACCTTGAACCAATGGTCTAAAAAGAAGAGAATTTCTGTATAAAAGGTAAAGTTCCTGGAAATCGATACATTATCAATAAAATGGTTACTGATGTGAATATGATTGAAGATCTTATATAGAAACAAAATAGCTTGAAAAATGGTTGAGCTTTTAGGCATACTTCAGAGACTCTGGTAAAAAGGCAGGATCTGTAAATCCTTCACTGAGTTTTAAAATCACGTTTGTTTATTTATCTGCTAAGTGTGGTGGTCAGAGGATGCCTTGCAAGAGTTGGTTCTTAGCTTCCACTTTGGGGCAGTGATGATGAACTGCAGTCTTCAGACTTGGCAGCAAACACTTGCACTATATGAGCCATCTCGCTGGCCTGAAAATCCAGGATTTTAGAGTAAGAGTGTTAAGGAATTCATAACCACAGGGTTGGCTGTGTGCCCTAAGATGCCCGGCAGGAAAGAAGCCACTTTCCCAGAGATAAGCCATGTTCCTTAGCAGTTGATTGCACAGCACTGCTTGGTTGATTATTATATTGAAGCTGTGCACTGGGCAGAAATGCCCTCAAGCAGCATCTTTCTTCTTCTGGACCCTGTTTTCCAGCTCTGCATCACTCAAGCCCACAAGTCTTCGCTTTTTAAATGCTACATGCGTGCATTAGGTAGGATGAACAAGTCTGCATAGATGTAATGCTTGTACCTGAGCATGCCCTATGTCAATGTGTCCAGGTATGTATTTTTGAGTGTTAATAAGTTTCAATATATTGGTGAACACTTTTTTAATTTTTCCTTTTTGAGCTTTTATACCTAGTTACTCCTGGAAACTGCATCTTTAGAATCTGTCAGCCATTGAATATACTTTGAATATCGTTTAATTGTTCACCTAAGTAGTCAGGGGTCCTCTTTGATGGCCAGTGTTTCAGAGTCTGACCATTGTTATTTCACGTTTCCATGGTTCGAGATTCTCTTGCTGCAAAGAAGAGTACTGCTGCCATTAGAACTCGGTATGCAGTTCAGTCTCTGGGGCTTGGAAGTTATTAGACACTACTGACAATTACCCTTTCCCCTTTGTAGGCAGTGCCTATAAACTTACTCACTACGTTTGGGCTATGTCCTATTCTTTCATAATCTCTTCTGACTAAAAGACTGCTGAGAGAGAAAAATAAAGCAATGATTAAGGCTATTGACAAGGAAAAGAGCTATTATCGAGAATCTCTGGGTCTGAGGATAAGAATGAAGAATAAATTCATTTGTTAAAATCAAGTAATGGTATAAAATGAGAATTCTCTAAGCATTAGAAAAGAAATGCTGCCTCATTTACTATGATTGCAGCCAGGGAAGGCTTAGATTAAAAAGAGAAGTTAAAATTATTAAGCTTCATCTGATCAGGTCTTGCTAAACCTAGGAGCACAATACAGGGCTTTAAGATACAGGTGCTCATTCGTGAGCATGCAGTTTTGAAAATGAAGGTTTACTGAAAATGAAGACAGAGGCACAAGAGAGTCAAGTTACCATTATCAGACATTGTCTCTCTCTTATTATGTAGGATGTTTGATTACACTTAAGATGTAATTATAATATGTAAAAATGTTGAACTTTGTATAATGGTTTCTTATATAATACTAAACAAAGAGGTCATTAAATGAAGCAGAGGCCACAAAAAGTAAATACCCATTGTGTCAAGGCCATTAGGCCTGGCGGTCCTTTCCTTTTCTTCGGTGTCATTGCTCCTGTCAGAGTGTGACAATATATGATTAAGTATGGAATTACTTTTGCCTTGACATGATTTGTATTGTATAGAATTTAGGAGCGGGACTTTTTTTTCCCTTAAAAAAGCAGTTTAGAGGGTTGTTACAGCCTCCCTTGTCTGGCCCCAGCTGTCTTTCTAGAAAATATGGGATAGTCTCTCCTCTGGTTCCAACTCCTGTCTGACGACCTTGCCCCCTATATGGCAGAAACTTCCTTTACCGCAACAGTGGAAGAGCAAGGGCCCAACATGGTATTCTTCCGTGGGTTTCCAGGAGTTGAGATCTTTATCATGAAAACCAACCTTCCCAGCTCATCCTGACTTTTCCAAAGCTCTTTTCTCCGTAAAGTTCCAGACATCAAAGGGAAGACTGAAATGTTTCAGTGAGGCTGAGAAGTACAGACATCAGGCAGGGAGTGGAGAAGGAATCCAGAATAGGGAGATAACTGGGGGGACAATGTCCTAGAGAGAAAGAAAACACAGACCTTGCAAAGGGCATACACTGAGAAGTCAAGATTGGGGTCCCGTGAGATTTAAGCAGATGTAAGGGTGCTCTGTGACAAGACGGAACACAGAGTTGAGAAAAGCAACACAGGCAACTGGCATGAGAAAAGGTACCCATAATACACTGTGTGTCATGACCCAGTTCTCCCCAAGAGCTTTCCAAGAACTCCCTCTTTTCAACAAAGGTGATCAACTAACTGGAGTCTGGAATTGCGCCCAGGCTGCCCTCTTGCTGTCTGCTGGCTTAGATCCATGGACACTGGATATACACAGGATAAAGAGGACATGGTCTATCCCCATGTCGACCTGAGACCCACCTGGGGAGAAGAGTGCCACCAACAATTGTGTACACTGGCAGACAGAATTCAATACCTAAACTGTAGCACACCCAGAAACAGAGTGCACTTTAATCCCAGAGAATAAGAGCATTAGGAGCAGACACGTTTTATTATTAAACAACTTTAATCCAAATGCTGATTATTATTTGCAGTGTCTGAAGGCACAAAATATACCTAAAATGTATGGAAGAGTCTAAACAGAGTTATAAATCCACAGAGCAAAGCATGAAAAAGATACATTCTGAGCTGACACAGACAGCTGGGGTGGGAGAATCTAGGCTTTGTTATTGTCTCCCCTAAACAACTTGCTTGATATCAATCATTTCCCCTCATGCCAAGGGTAGGGAAATTTAAAAAAATGACATAAATATGGTAATAATAACACTGGGAAGTATCTGGAACATCCAGAAGCATTATACTTTTCTTGCAAAGATAATCTCTCTCCCTCTCCTCTCTTCCTTTCTTTCCCTTCTTCTCTCTCTCTCTCTCTCTCTCTCTCTCTCTCTCTCTCTCTCTCCAACACACACACACACACACACACACACACAGACAGACAGACAGACAGAGAGAGAGAGAGAGAGAGAGAGAGAGAGAGAGAGAGAGAGAATCTCTTACTCCTAAGCAAAGACATCCATATTCATGGTATACCAAAGAAACTATGTCATCTTTGGGATACAGACAGGTGTAAGATAAGGCAGTGAGACCAGAGTTTGATTTTCAAAATGACTATATATATGAAAAATTAACCCTCCATTGCAAGTTGCCCAAAGTGCTGTTGAAATGAAAACAAAGCCTATGCAAGCTAGGTAGCCCACCTAGGCTTTGCCATGTACACCTGTCTCCACGGTCCACACACTGACTGGGGAAATGCTGATAAATCACTCCAGTCACACTAGGGTCATGGAATTCCCAGTAGCCAATGATACATAACTGTGAACATTGTCTTGTTTTGTCCTGGTGCTTTTAGCTGACTCTGTGATACAGTAACTTCTTTCTCCTCGTTAACATCATTAGGGACTTTGGGAAATAAATTCATCCTGGGCCAGTAATTACCTTCATGAATATATCTCTCAACTAACTCTACAAAAATATAGAAGTACAGAAGAAGTAATTGACAGAATGGTGTGTTTCTCTGTAACCACAGACTAAGATCTTGACACCTCAATTTGTAGTGTGAGTAGGAGTTCCATACTTTTGGAACTGGATGGGGTTATGTTCTACATCCCAGCAGTGGAATTCAGAGACACCTTGGTCTTCAAAATTGAAGGAAGCAGTTTACAATGATACAGCTCAGATTCCTCCTGAGGCTTCATTGCTGGTTCTACAGTTTAGTAGAACACAAAGGGCAATGTAGAGAGGGAAGATCCTTAGATTAGCCTAGTTTTATCAAACAGGACTTCCCTGCAAATTCACCATCTTAGAGGACAGAAGATGCTTCCAGCCTGAATGACCCCTACTGTGGGCCGGTTTATTGTCTGAGGACTCCTGGTGTTGAAAACACAGTAATTCTGGATAAAGGGCTAGTGCTGAGATCTGGTCCTGTTTAGTCAATTTTATAAAGCTCTAAAGACGTGTCTTTAAGGACTACGGACAGCTTCGTTAGGGCACATGTCTTTAAGGACTATGGATAGCTTCATTAGGACTCTTCTCGAAAGAGCCAAGCTAATTCCCTACGTGGTCCTTCTTGTTTATCCTCAATTTCCCTAACTCGTTTCAGTGGAAGCCTTTTACCTGTGTCCACGATACTTCTACGCCCTGTGTCTATAGCTACACTTTTCTTTTGATCAGAGCTATAAGCGCTAATCCAAGCGAACAGTCTTTACCTGGTTTCTTATCCCCTCCCCCATCCTACAATCCATATGACAAATTCAACCTATGACGAAGGATGCCCCACTCAGGCCAGTCTCACCTCTGCCTAGATGGGGTTTGCCCTCCCTTCCTACAGTCTGTCGCTGATTGATTCTCCTAATTAGAAAAGGAGTTTTATTTTGATTTTTTTAAAAAGGCCAATAATATGCTGTTCAAACACATTGATATCAAAGCCTCAGAGACTGTGACCTCAATATGGGCATCTTTTCTGAGACCTTGGGGACAGTTGCATGCTACACACTGCGACACACAGTGACCTCAGCATCTTGAGCCTGATTGTCCAGCGCCATGTCTAGGGCAGGTCAGCCTACAGCTCAGGGACCAGATGGGTCCATACAACATGGGCTCCAGACTCAGGTACACACTGAATACACCCAAGGACACTGAAGGAATAATGGGGGACTTGTAAGAAAAGGACAAAAGGGAAAGCTGTTGGCACAGCAACAAGCGGCATTCGGGGTTCCTCCACGTCTTCTTTTCTCCCCAGCAGCCAGGAGCTTCTTCTCTGATGGTCCTTCCTGCCCTCGGAAGGGTCCAGGAACAGGGGGCTCCTTTGGCACTTCAGAATGATCACAAGTAATTTGCCTTTTTATTCATATAGAACAAAATTTACAAAGTCATTCATACAGTTTTTGTTGGTTTTTTGTTTTTTACTGACTTCGAAAATTGGGAATATTCAAAATACACTTTTACCCCACTCCATTCTGTCATTATTTACATTTATGTACAAGAAAAATGAAAGAGTCCGTGTGTGTGTGTGTGTGTGTGTGTGTGTGTGTGGTCTGTGTTGTCATTTTCTTGTATTAAAAAGCTCTGCTGGTCGGGTGGGTGGGCAGACGGGCAAGAGGGCAGGCGACGGTCAGATGGAGGTGCCGTGGGAGGTGTCCAGAGCCTCTGGAAGGACGCCTCCAGGCACGGGCTGAAAGGACATGGGGATTGGGGTCTTCACAGGGCTCTGTCGGAACAGTCCCCCGTTGGGCGACCTGTGTTTGCACTGAATCGAGGGCATGGTGGCTGAGCTGCTCAGTGGCAGTGGCAGGTTGCTGCTGGGCCCTGACGACAGTGTCCGGCTGGTGCCATGGCTGCTTTGTTCAGGCAGAAAGGTGCTGACCGAGAGCTGGGTGTTCTGATACTCCCGCGTGGGCTCCAAAGCTTGGCTTGGAGCCAGGCCCCCCATCTCCAGGGCAGAGAGCTCAATAGATGCTGGGGAAATTTGCTTGTGAGCAATGTCTTCATCCATGAGGCTGTTTATGCGTCGGTGCACCTGCTCCAGATTCACCTCTTTGTCCTGAAGAGAAACGATAGGAAGGTCAAAGGAAATTCGTAGAGTGGACTGAGGTCAGCTTTGCTGCTAAATCTGGATACCTGGAGGTACCAGGACTGTTTAGCTTGCCAGACAGAGTATTCCTCGTTGTTCCCACCTTCCCTCAATCAGATGGTCAACCCTTGGCTATCTGGGGAATCCACACCCAAGAACACTAATCTTTGTAAAATGATAATCCTACAGCAGGCATCAGAAACTTCTCTTTTCCACACTGCACTCAGCCTAGAAATTCTGGCACACCCAGGGCAACCCTATAACAAGATGCTCTGAAGAACTGGCTAAAGCAGGAGATAAATAGAGTGCCAAGGAAGTAGAAAAAGTGATCTTGATCCCTAATATGCCCCATGCGTTTGCAGTTTGAATTCACATCTTCCTAGGCTTGATGCTGTCACCCTTGCCTTACACAAAGAGGAACAGGGTCAGAATAATTCCACTGCCTTGTGAGTAAACAACCACATGAGTGTTAGAGGTTACTGAGAAACAACACTGGCCTACCTGACCGCCTCGCTTGTGTGTGTGTGTGTGTGTGTGTGTGTGTGTGTGTGTGTGTGTGTAGAATCTCTAGTTCATTCCAGAGGGTAAAGAATGCCCCATCTGAAAAATGGGGCATGGTGTTTAAGTGGGGAGAAGAGCAGGGGCAGTGAGGTATCCAGAGGACTTGAGGCTTCCCAAGTCCTGACGATTCTCACCCAGGACCCTCTAGTTTATTTATCTACTGAAGAAAGAAAATAAAGAGTACTGTAATTCTTTTCAAGTAAACTGATGCTATATCTTCAATGCTAAAATGAATCAAGGTGGTCGCCGTGCTTGAAAGCTCAAGGGAAATGCTGCCTGCTCCCTCAGTCCCACCCCACACCCCACCGAAGTGGACAAGTGACAAGTGTCCAGGAAAAGAGCTATACCACCTCTCAAATGAGGGTAGAAGCAGCAGGACCAATTGTGGATCTGTGGGTGCCAATGTTCTAGACAAGATGGTGGCTACAGCTGGCCTTTTCTGAAGTCAGATTTCAAAAACAAATATTGAATCATGGTTCATTTTAAAAATACAATACTGCCAGTGGTCTAGTGTTCATAGCACATCAGAGAGAGGAATAGAATCTCTGTTTAGGTTGTAGGTAATTTTTAGAAACACCACGAGATGTAGAGGCTTTGGTATGCCTCCAAAAAGAAGAAGAAATTATCATGCAAAACAGAGGTCATCCCAGTGCCTGATTATTTTGATCTCCTATGGGGTTAAGGGACAGGGTTCCCCATTAGGAGGCCACTTGGAATCAAGAGCATAAGCCCTCCTCCTTTTTCATGATGCCAATCATAAAGCCAATATTAGGAAGACTCAAAACAGCATTTCTCAGGTGTGCAAAGAACTAGAAAACCCTGTCATTCACTCCTTGACTCAACAGTCTTTGCCATGGGGAAAGGAGATCACTGTTGTCTAAATACCCATGAGTTCAAAGCTGGCATACTGGGCCTAGCTTCTGGTAAGGCACGTACAGTGGTTTCCAGAACATCTCCCGCAGCAAGAACCCTGACAACATTCATAGGACAATGAGGAACTCATTGCAGGCCAGGAAGAAACTGAATAATAAAGGAGCACACTGGGCAGAGGGTGAGGGAACATTGTAAAAATTGACTTGTTGTCATAAATGGAAATGATATTGGAAGTAACTGGATGGCCACTGAATAACACCCAGGATTCCAGTGATCTGAAACCGCTCAATTATGACTCAGTTCATCAGTGCTGGGAAGCTGCTTCTGAGATAAGAATACCTCCGCATAGCAAGTGCCTAGGAAAAGTGGGGGGAAATGGGTGAGATGCTATCCACTACTTTGTCTGTCTCAATACCATGCACAAGATTCTTTTCTTAGCTCCTTCAAAGATGTGTAAGCTGTAAGTGCTCCTCAATTAACAGTGTTAAATATTAACAGACTCACAGCCAGTTGAAAACAGCCTAAGTCAGCAATGTAATCACCGTAAGTTCCAGGCACCCTCACTTCAGCAATATGGCGCACTGGAGAGCATTGGCATTTTCTGCTTGTGTTCCGTAGCTGGGACAGAGGCTCTCTGCTGCTTCTCAATGTTGTCAAAAAATAGGACCACAAAGTGTTTGCCCCGAAAAAGATTAAAATATTAAAGAGTAGTTTCTACTGATTGCAATCTGCTATTGTACACTGGTAAACGGGAACTATCATAGTTGAACCACGGCACATTAAGAATAATCTAAATATAGCAAACCAAATCAAGGTGATTTATTAATTATTTTGTACTATGGTTGACCTAGCATGGAGCAACTTTCTCCTCAACGTATCATTTATATGTCTTTCTGGTTTTTTCTTTGCTTTATACAAAGAGAAATGTTTCCATTCTTCATATGAAATTTTACGATAGTATCTTATGCCTATTATTTGGGAGGTTAGTGACTTGGATTCCCTCATTTTTGATGGCTTTTTGTTTGTTTGTTTTTGTTTTTCAAGATAGGGTTTCTCTGTAGCTTTGGAGCTTGTTCTGGAACTAGCTCTTGTAGACCAGGATGGCCTCAATCTTATAGAGATCCACCCGCCTCTGCCTCCCGATTGCTGGGATGAAAGGTGTGCGCCACTACCACGATGGCTTCTTAAATAATCATGGTTCATCTTTAGAGAGTCACGTGCTTTGGGAAAATTGCTGCCTTCACTCCATAATGGTGTGGGTGGCAGGTAACATTCCCCGGTGAACAGATAGAACTGTCATACAAACAAGATCATTAGCACATGGTGAAAATCCCGAACAAAGAGACTCAGAGGATAGGTAGAGTTTCATCCAATAACTGTGGTACCATACCCAACTGTCCATGCCGTGACCATGCTCTCAGGGTCTGGGCCTCAGGATAAGCTCTGGCTCTGCTCATCATCAAATGTAGATTTTCAGCCTTTTTACAGCTGCCCTGATCTGCAATACAGCTTTTGACATGGGATATGGCCCCTTTGTCTGAACCAACCAAAGTCAGCATCATAACTCAGCTGGCGAATATTTCAGTTCACAGATTATTTTCATCCCAAAATGCACAAAAGAAGGGGTAGAAGGTGGAGACACTGGGGCAGAGTTTCAGATGCTTTTAGGATTCAAGGCAACAATGTTCTCTTCCCTACAGCCAGAAAAACTTGGAGAAGACTAGACAAGCCAGCCTACAGCCAATGGCTTCAATAGAAGGAAAACTGATGAGCCGTGTTGGGGGTTTCCTTGAAAGAACCGGTTAGTTACATAACCTTGCCTTCTCTTCCTTTCCGTTTTATAATTCAGTTCCGTAAGGCACCCATCTGGAATGGAAGACTATTTGCAACAGGCAGGAATCAAGCTGTCTTGCCTCCAGCTGTGCTCACTATGGATTCTGACAGCTGAAGGGAGAGCCCTTTTACTTAGAGTCAGCTAAGCACTGGGTCAGGGCAGCTGCTCAGAGGGTAGGTCCTGTTTTTCAGGCCTTGAAAACAGAGAGATAGGAGAACATCCATAAGAATGCCCCAGGGAGACAGGGATCTGAGAGTCTCAGACAGATAGGAAACAACACTCTCTACCCAATACCAGAGCAACAAACATTGGTTGGTGCAGTGTCTCCACCAAAGTCCTGGGAAGAAAAATGTAAACAAGGGAAGCCTCTTATTTGGAGCCTTCAACATTGACATTCAAGGCACAAAATGGGAAGCCGTAGCGGTCTGGAGTGGAGGGAGGGCACAGTTATAACCTAACCTTCTAATACAGCTGTGAGGTCAAGGAGCATCAGCGTACTAAAGACTAACCCAAGGAATGGGTATTTCTCTTAATTTACATTTTGAGGATTTTATACATTTTGATCATATTCTTTCCCCTCCCCCAATTCCTCCCAAATCTTTCTCCACCTTCATTTTCTATCTTAAAAACATATCAAAACATTCCAAAAGCAAAGCCAAAATAAAACAAAGCACACCTGCATGCACACACACCACCACCACCACCATCACCACCACCACCACCCACAGCAGCAGCAACAACAGCAACAACAACAACAACAAATGTGGAGTGTGATTTGTGTTGTCTGTGTAAGTTGATAGAAAGGTCTTGAATAGTTTCTTAACCTAGCGTATTTGCCCTTCCTCAAATTAAGGATGGATGAATCAGTTGTAAGCACTGTGAAGCCATGCAGGCCCGATCAACTCCCAATTGTGCTTATCTATTAGCCTTTAGCCTTCCTGTGTCAGGATACACAGAAAATGTTCACACCAATTGAAGAAATTTCCCAGAGAGAGCTTCCCGTGCCAAATGGCTGTCAAGAATCCAACTCCCTCAAATCAGTTGGACCTCCTTCTATTCAAATTCTATTATCCCAGTAACACCAAGACCAAGACAAACCCTGGGAGAAGAGGGGTCCATCAGGAGGATCCTGTACTGGTTGGTTAAGTCTACAAGAAAATGGAGAGAACTGACATAAGTGCCTCCTGACCTCCCTGGAAACTGAAGGCAGCCTGCTTCAGAGTCTCAGCATCCTTAAGCTGCCTGCTTCTGTTGCTTAGCCTGAGAGCTAGAACGGAGGGGCAAGAAGCACATGGCCACCTTGCTTGGGGTCTTTTTCTCTCGTATTACCTAGGCCACAGATTTAGCACAAGCAAGGTCATGTCTGCTTGGATCTTATATGTCTCTGACCACGGAAAGGAAGAAGCAATCAGCTCAAACAAGGAAAACAGCAGGGGTGACTTGAATAATTATCCCTCTTCCAGACAAAATGATGCATTCTATAATGCTATGCAAATCAAATAATGGGCCTTTTTAATGTGAACTACATCAGTTCACATCCTCATTATCCCAAGGCTTCAGTGTTCAGCAGGCAATGACAGCTGTGGAAAGAGATCTGGGAACTTATGGCTGCCTTCATTAATCTACCGTAGGCAACTGACCTAGTCAAACATCCCTGACTATGACATCAAATTCGCTGACTGCATTTACCCACGAATCGGCTGGAGTCCAGCTCTGCATTCTTTACCCCGTGTTAAGGATGACGGCAGATGCAGAAACCGAGGTTACCAGGGAACCTCTCTCAGGCATTCTCTAGCAGAGATAAAGTTCTGTAATTAAGCCGCTGTTCAGCAATGTGGAAATAATACAGTGTATTGGAAAACGGTAATTAACTAAACTATCATCTGTGTAACAGCATGTTACACATGGGACTCATTAGAACCAGCCTTGGAACCCAACAACTCCCACTTTAAGGTGGGCAGGAATAAAACTAGGGCTCAGGGACCTCCCACCTGACCTGGCTGGTTGTCGGAAACCTTCTCCTGTTTCCACTGAGACCCACCAGGTGGTAAATGGTACCCAATGGATGGAGCGATGCCACCAACACAATTCCTCTTAGATGTTGCTAGAAATTGAGTTTGGGTCTGAGAGTTGTGATTAGGTGGAAACAAAGAGTTTGAATTTTGAGACAATTAAATGAGCTCAGGGGATGATCAATCATCCTGTGAAGCATTGTGGGAGAGTGTCAGAGCACCTCCCTCTCAAGTTTGTCTGGTCAGGGAAATGAGAGACAACCAACAAGCTCTTCATATATCAGATAGGAGCAGCAGGACCCAAACGGATGAGCCTTAACTAGCAGTGAAGTGACCTGCTCAAGATGACACATGGAGAATGTAGTATTGGGACCGGTACTCTGTCCACCGAGATCCAACCCTGGGATTCTTTTCTATAATGACAGGCTCACCTTCTTCATCATGGAAGGTTCCAGTATTCCCTGGCAGAAAGATGATGGATGGGTTTAACCCTTGGCAGGATATCAGAAATGAATGCGGAAGTTTTATACAGTATAGCTTTCCAGATCCTCTTATGAAAACTGGGCCCGAGCATCTGTACTTCTCAAAAGCTCCAGAATTGATCATCTCTGATATGCAGCCAAAACTGGAAGTCATTGATCCAGCTGCAATGATTATACAACAATTTAACATTTAATAACATTTTCTTTATAGGAGCCCAGACTGGTTCACTCATTCAATAACTACATTTGAGCTCCTATGACCAGATGAAATAATGCTCTTGGTAAAACATTCATCTTTGGTTCCTGACACATAGAAAATGTTCAATACCTCAATTATATTCATCACCCCCTAACAAGAGTTCCCGTGTTCCAGAGAATGGGCAAAGTGATTCAAATGCAGAGGTAAGGAGCTACTGGCAGGCTTGAAGCAGACAGAGGAAAAAGTTACTGATAGCAAAGGAGTTGGGCAGTGGTCACAGGCAGAGATGGCTTTGCAGGGACCTGGTTCTGAGATACTCGGTGGCGTGGAAGTGCTCCATGTTTTCTTATTGGAATGTTCTGAGTTAATTTCGGGGATGTAGTGAACTGTCTGACAGCTAGACTCAGTATTCAACAGAAGACAAAAACAAACAAACAAACAAAAAACAGGTTCTGAGATGCCTTTCTAGAACCTGACCCAGAGAAGAATTGAGTCTCATTCCTTATTCTCAAAATCTTCTAGAAAATACTAGGTAGAAATTCATGATCCTGCACACCCCAAGAAAGCCCAGTGTCCTTGCACTGTGACAAGCCTGCCTCTGGGAGGTAGCAGGTGCAGGGAGGCAGCTGTATCATCCCTGTGCCAGCTCTGTTATTGTCGCTTCTGAGTGGTACTTTTCCGGTAATAAGGAAGCCTACCTTAAATGCTGTTGACAAGGGCTAAGAAGACAATGTGCAATTTGTAAAGCACAGGAGTGGAGGCAAAGTCATGTATGGCATTGAACAGAGGACTCCTAGTATTCAGTCACCCTCAGGGGAGAATCTTTGAAGGCCATCTCCACAGAACAATGGAGATGCTGCTGTGTTGCCACTGCTGGCCAGCTGTCCTGGCCTTCATTGGCCCTGTATGACATAGAAACATGGGGCAGGACGAGCAAGACAGGGAGAAACTAGACTTCCAACTTCCAGCCCAGTGATGGATGATTCATCCTTCAATCCTCATGTCAGCTCCCATTTGTGCGGTTCTCATCTTTATTTCATGAATATTTCATTCTCAGAGCGATGATTCCACATCCCCCATAAATCTTGCGAGTGGCTCTTTACCACGTCCCCAAGAGCTTGGTGCACTCACCTGCATTGGGTAACTACATAATTGTCTGATTCCTCAGAAAAAATATGAGCCCAAATGCGCATGAATATTAAGAGGTTCAATGCACATTACAACCCTTCTCCAAAAAGGTGTCTAAACTCGGAAGACATCACAGCACAAGCCATTAAACACAGCTTGGGCTCCACCCAAAGACAGCTTTTTCAGCTCTTAAGAAATATAGCTGGTATCCCAAAATGAAACATTCCAAGGGTTTCCAGCCAGCCTCGCCTAATTGCAAGGCTGCTCCATAAAACATAGAATGGCAGCAATGTGAAGGGGATCTAAATTAAATACCTATATTATTTTACCACGGTTTTAAAGATATAATTTTTAAGTATTGTCATCTTACGTCCATCCTCTGTTTATAGATCATGAGGTTCAAACCCCTTGCCCTGGCATTGAGACATTGGAAGTAGACCCATGCTCCTTCCTCAGGCTCTTCTATTGACTTTTCCTTCCTGTCCTTACTTCCTGTTGACCTTTGTTTAGCTTGTCCAAAATACAATGTTTCATCTCATCTCCAATTCAGTGATTTTTACCAGTTTCTCAAGTCTCCTCACTCATCTCCTCAAGCCCCAAGAATATTTTCTAATCATTATACACCATAACCCCCAGCTACCCCACCATGTGCAGTGCTGTAGCGGTTCTTACTGCTTAGGTCAGGACAGCCCAATCTCCATGATGGAGACTGGTGAGCTGTGCTGTGCGTGCCCAGGGGGTAAGAAGTACCCTTGAAGGGAGGAGAGGGCTCCACATGGACATTATTTTTAACTGTAGCAAGGAGGGAAGTGGTATAAACTTCCTCTGAAAGTTGAGAACCTATAAAAACAGGGGAAGGTTCCCATGCAATCCATTTAAACAGCAACAGAAGGTGAAGGCTGGGCAGTCCCTACTGTGCTTCCTCTATGACTCTGTGATTCTCGTCTCTGTCTGGATGCAAACTGAGAGCCAGGCAAGGGGGCTCACACTGCGGAAGCGTAAATTGTTTGTAAATGTATTCTCTCGTATCAGCAAGTGTACATTTATGCAGAAGTGAGAAAGCAAGAAGAGGTCCTGCCAGAAAAGAAGCAAACAATTTGTGCTTTCACAAGCTGGACATCCCTTGGCCTTCTGTGTTCTCTTTTTGCTAGAACCATCTTATTTATGTCTCTGTCTCTCTGTCTCTCTGTCTCTCTGTCTCTCTCTCTCTCTCTCTCTCTCTCACACACACACACACACACACACACACACACTCTGTGTGACCATATCTGGAATGACCACCACACTAGGAGTTATGAAGACAAAAGAATAAAAACAGGCAAGCCCCTCCCACCTGAAAATAAACCTCCCTTGCTAACCTGACCTGTGCAGCATTTGAGGAAAACAAGAGGCTTACTGAGGAGAAAGCCCAGACCTCAGACAAGCCAATAACACCGGTGGGGATACAAATGTGTGTCAACCAGTGTCTTTTCTGCCTGTCCCATCTTCCTTCTTCCTACTTAGAGGGGCCCTGAACCACCCACCATACCTGCCTGAAGATGCTTTTATGTCCAAAGCCCTGGGGTGGTGGTGGCAGGAAAGATGCCCTGACTTTGGTAGGGGGGAACTGACAAGATTCTGCAGTTGCTGAGGACACTGGGGCTTCTTCTTTATCTGCTCATTAGTAAGTCAGGGTCCCTCCCTTTTTAAATACAAAAAAACCCCCTTTTGAATATATAATCATTTCCCAACTTACCAAATACAACTTTGGGTAGAACCATTAAACATTCCCTCTGTGGTTCAGGGATGACAGGAGAGCTTTCAAGATGGCAGAAAAGCCAGGCTTCCTTCTTTCCTTCCTTTCTCTCTCTCTCTCCCTTCCTGTGGACACTTTAGCGCTGACTAAGCAGTGTATGCCATTAGAGAGCAAAGCACTGACTGAAAGAGTAGTGAGTAGGAGGGACAGGGAGACAGCCATTGCCTTCCTGTCAGTCAGAGGGACAGGGAGACAGCCAGTGCCTCCCTGTCAGAGGGACAGGGAGACAGTCATAGCCTTCCTTGTCAGAGGGACAGGGAGACAGTCATAGCCTTCCTTGTCAGAGGGACAGGGAGACAGCCATTGCTTTCCTGTCAGTCAGAGGGACAGGGAGACAGCCATTGCCTTCCCTGCCAGGGACTTCCTTGCAGACTGATGGGTAAGGGTGCAGCCAGTCAATCATGGGTAAGGGTGCAGCCAGCCAAGCAGTTATTGGGAAGAGATGCCAGGCATCTTTGCTACAGAGGTACCAGTTCCCTGCCCACAACAGACTGAGATCATTCACCTCTTCCCCCCTCCTACCTGTCTGTGGTTCCTGTCCCAGTTTGCTTAGTTTTTCTCCTTGACCTCCTGCCTCTGAAGCCAGTTAATGAACTTGTGTGTCACCTGAGCCTCCAGTACAAATAAAACCAGGAACATCAGGCAGTGTTCTTAATAATGACTGCTTTTGGACAGAACGCCGACTGCTTTACAGTTTCCTCTTGGAGATTCATCTCCAGAGGCCTCTGAAGAATCTGTGAGCCAAAGTCTGATTCTTGATGAAGCCCGTGTGTGTTTAGCAGGCAGGGACCACACATGGATGGAGGATCTGAGCTTGTCCTATAGATGCCTTTGTGTGTGTCTGTTGGCAAAGCATCATCACAACGCGATGCTTTCTGAAACCCTCTTTTAGGGAAATTCCCTTTAAGGGTCCATTTTAAAAACCAAATCAGAATATGACCTTGAAGAACAAATCCCCAACAAGATGGATGTGTCTAGGGACAGAATCAGCAGTGGTTGGTATAAACAGTGAGAGAAGTACCCAGAACCTAGAGTCTGGAGTTTCTCCCAAAGTGGTAAGGCTAGGCCTTGTGAGAATGAGGAGGAGAGAAAAGAAGGGGAGACAGTGGTATCAGGAACCCCTTGCCTACTGGGGTCACGGGACCTATGACTGTGTGTGAGACACCAAAGAGAACCAAGAAGGAATGCGGGCTCCTCTCTTACCCTACAGGTGGTCTCTCCAGGTCAGGGTAGAAGCACATGAGTGGGGCAGGGTGGGGAAGGGCTCTCTGGCGCTGCCCACGCTGTACCTGCTCTATAGATAAATACAGGACTTTAGTGGCCATGGCTGGTCCCTTGGCACTTTGTTCAAACATGAAAACATCCCCTGCATTTTCTCTCTTGCTTTAAAAATAAAATGAAATGTGACATATTCCCCCAATTTACAATGCGGCTGTGGTCAAGACAAGGTGACTCTGATAAATACTAACTAGAAGAAAACCACCCACCAAATAAATAGCCCAGGGAGACACCCTGCCTCTGTGCTATGGCAAGACTATGAGGACACCAACCTCTTTGGGGGTCTCCTGGTGGCACCGGTTGCTGTTCCACCATAACTCTAGAGCAGCCACAAGGCAGGCAAGAAGGAGGCCGATGGCCAAGATGCAGAAGACCCCAGCAAAGCTGTGCAGTTTAAGGGATTTGCCCTCAGTCTGGGCACTGGAATGGCTGGTGAGGTCACAGCGGCCTGTGTGCGGCCACCACTTCTGCTTGAGCACATCCAGGTCCCCTGTGTCTTGCAGCTCCAGGATCCTGTAAGACACAATACAGGTGAGTCATAGCCATCGACTTCCATGGTTAGCCATGGCGTCCTGTCAACAGCCTACCGTGCTTACCCTGGAAGCATCACAGTAATTCTCAGAGTCAGGTTCTTCCACAATGCCTTCTGCACCACGCACCCAGAGTGCTTTCCTCAGAACATACAATAGTAGGTTTTCCCTCTCCACCCCACAAACCAGTGGCAAAAGGTTCAGTGACATAGTATGTCAGGTCCCTCATGTGGATTGCAGAGAAAGTTCTCAGGATAAACTTGGGGCATGCAGAAATGAACTAGGGGAACCCCCGGAAAGCAGGTTTAGTATGTTCACAGTCATAAAAAAAAGGTGTTCATCAAATTTTAACACCTGAAAGTCAAACATCCTTAATCCAAGGACCTGGAATCCAAAATACTTCAAAGTCTGAAACTTTTTGCAGATCTGCATGATACCACAAATGGAAACTTCCACATTTGACCTCTTACATGTTAATAAACACAAACTTTATTTCATGGACAGACTCATTTAAAGCATCTCATAAGATTATACACAGACTATATGTGAATGATACATATGAACCATAAATTAATTTCATGTTTATACTTAGGTCTCATTCCCAGTTATTCCATTACATACACGTAAGTATTTCAAATCAGGAAAAAAATCCAAACTCTTAAGCTCTTATTGTCCTGTCCATTTTGGAAAAGGGAAACTCCATTTGTCTACCCTGTCTGCCCTACTGGGACTCATGTTATGCTTCATCATTTCATTTAGGAAGATTCTGTGCCGAGAACAATGCTGGAAGCTGCTAAAGCTTGTGGTCTAAAGACGCACATGTGAACAATGACTGTCAGTGTGAAGACCAAAGCCGTGATGGACACAAGGGAATGAGTGCAGAAATGCCAGGGAGACACACATGCCAGGGGTTTCTGACTGCAGGCTTAAAGAGGAGTGTACGGAGCAGACAGCAGTGGAGGAAAGCCTGGAGACAATGAATCATGCAGCAACAATGGTGGTCTAGTTGTTTCCTTGGGCAGGGTGTAGCCAACCTCTGTGCTTAAGAGACCTCTCTGAATCTTAGAGGCCAGTGCCCTGGGACTAATAGTCCTATTGTCTTACTTTATAGTGAAGGAAATCAAGGCACAGAGAAGTGAAATACCTTTCCAAAGGCTGGCAACCACTGAAACTGGAATATGTGTGAGTATCCTGTCTGGTACAAAGGACTCATTGCAGGTTGCCAGCCACAACCCAGAGTGAAGCTGTGGCATGGTGAATGAGGAAGACGGAGGCATAGGATGAAGACATAAAGGCAGACATGCTGAGATGCGCTCTAACAGAGTGTGAGAGGGGGTCTGGCTGCATAATGGTGGGACAAGTCCTCATGCTAGCTTTTACCACTGTGGTGTTTTGTGTGCTCCTTCTGTAACTTAGAGCTCTACACAGTGCGAGAGCCGGGTAGCATGGGTGGCTTGCAGATTCGAAATAGAAAAGCCTTGTCATCTGATGGGTAGTTATCTATGAGTCTGGTCCATGGAGATGCATTTAGCTCACAGGTGTGTGCACTTAACGAACTGCAGAAGCTCAACTCGATAGCTATATAGTCTCTACACTGGACATGCATCCATAGTTCTGAGGCTGGGCCCACATACCATGCAGAGGTCTGCATCTGAAGAACAGAAAGGGGCACAGCCTGGGCGTATCCCAGGTCCTGTCTCTATCATGGGCCAGCACGGTGTAGCCTCTTATTGTCTGAGAAGGACAGAGTAGGCTTTGATCTCATCTGTGTTTTACTGGCTGAGCACCAAATCCTGCTAAGCCTCACTGATTTGTGATTCCCATTCTAATGAGTAAGGCTGCAGCTTTCTATGTTTGTCATGCGCAAGCTTAGTAGATATCAAAACAAAAGCTACTTGTTATCAGATATTTGTCCTGTCAACGAATGTGTGAATGCATTTGTTGAATAATGAACACAAACTAAGCTGGAAGGGCCATAGCGAGAATATAAAAACATCCAGCAAGAAATCAGGGCAATGATAATCCCCAAGGGCTTAGAACGTGGCCATGCCTGGAAGGACATGGTTCCTGAGGTCACTGATTAACATGTGCATTTTTTGTGTTTTGTGGCTGTGCTCAGAACGTCCCCAGGAACCACAGCTCTCTGCAATGGTACAGTGGATGATGAACAGGACACTATAGTGTCCACCTCACTATCGTGCATGCCTTTGGTCATTCAAAGCTGTGTGGCTGTTCACTGGCCTTGTAAAGTCTCTGGTGGCTGGGGTGAGTAGGGTGAGCTTAACGTAAGTTACAGACACTGATACGCAGTTATCAGCCTGTCCAGGAGACTGGCGACTGAAGTACTGCTCACGCCTCATGAAGACATCAGACCCCTTGTGACGTGTCACTGATAGAGATTAATTCTAATCCAGATTCTGAACCTCTCAACCCTAGCTCTCTCATTACCAATATCTGAGATTAGATAAAGGTACCCATGTCAGGGGCCATTAGCTTATAGTCCGGTGAACAGTAACAGATTTCGTAAGAACTGCCTGGCAGTTGCGCAGCTGGGTGGCCCGACTGAGCAACTTCTTATCAAGTCAGTCTTCGCAGGAGCTACCTCTTATTGAGAGAGCACTGCAGGGAGAAATCATTTGCACTTCTTGAATCTGCCTAACTGCATGCAGAGCAATGCTTCATAAGCCTGTCTTACGTCCTGAAGGCCCGAGCACTGGATCTACCTGACTTACCCAAAGATGCAACTAGAACGTGTCAATGCTATTCTTCAGCTCTGGGCCATTAATGATCTGGGGGCGGGGGCATGCTCTTTCTGTGACAACAGGCTGTTAGCCAAAGGTCAAGTTCTGACCTGGGAGATGGTAAGGCCCTAAAAGGACCATAGGAGCTGAACTCTTCACAGTTTCTGGGCAATATCAGGCATGCTGCTTAAATTTTTCTGACTTTTTCTCCTGACAGGTGTATGCACCTTTTACGGCACATCTTATTTCAGAAAGAACGTGTGGCGATTTACAGGAAAACATGGAACAGAACAAAGCAAACAATGAAACAAGAAAGCGTGAATATAGACTCAACAGGACAAACAAGCCACGGGCACAGAGTGCCTTCAAGAATGGGGCTAAACTAATGTGCGCTATAACAATCTATACTCCTTCTTATGAGGAACCAGAGCGGTAATAGCCATTTCCTGAAGCCAGCTGCTCTATTTTCCAGACAGATATAATTGCAGGTACTTTGCTTTATTCAATAGTTGTGGAGCCTGCGACACAGTAGGTGCTCAATAAATGGCTATTACGTTGCTAAACACTTATTGAATGCCCACTCTGCATGCTGTGGTCTGCGAAACTGTTTTAGCACGTAAACCCCATACCACATACACTTAGCGTCTACAGTCTATCTCTTCCAAGGCCAACAAATACCTTGACTCCTAGTATGAAGGGAAAGGCGACCACAGAAATTCCAGATAAGCCTAGGATTTGCTAGTTATAGAGTGTAGGCCCGCATTCAAATGGCGTGGTGTGTGGCCCCCTGATTAGCACCCTTCATTTCCCTGAGGCACATTCAAGCTGAAGGCAGTTTACACTGGACTTGAGCCTCTTGTAGACCTGCTGTCAGCAGAGAGTTAAAAATAATGACTGGAGAATTCCCCTGAAGGGCAGATACCTGTCTGTTGGAAGGAGGGAGGCTACCAGCTCATGGGGAAGCTGTGCTGTGGAGACATGTAACAATATTGTAGGAGGTCAGCACAGTCCTGGGAACCCATCGTCTTCTGATGAAACTATGAAGGGTAAATTTTTCTTAAAAGAAGGATAACAAGTCTGGACATTTCAGTTTTGTTTCTGTGACCACTGTAATGGGAGGGACAGGCCAGAGAGTTCCGGTAGAGGTTTTCATAAGGACTCCATAGCAATGCAGAAAAAAAGATCTGTACAAACCTGCTTCACAGCTAGCTTCCTCTCTGGTGCCTAGCCTAACACCCGTGCTGGCTATGGTATACTAACCTATAAAGTCATATAAAGATCATCTAACAACTTCTGCTGTACGCATTGTAGCTTAGATAGAAAGGTGTCCTGGCAGTCGGGAGTCAAGGAATACCACAAAGTCATACCACACAGCAAATCTCACACAAGTGAGTTATTGAGAAGGAAAAATCAGAAGGGTGGCTGCCTCTGCTCGGATGAGAAACATCAGAGAGCTGAAAATATGGAAGGACTTATATAGTGTTTCTTGGGGATAGGGTGGAACTTTTCAGGGTGAAACTTTCCAGGGCAGAGATTGGTGGGATTTCAAGTCCAAAGATTGGGCTTTTTACTCTGTAGAGTGGGGCAGGGCCCAGCAGCTAGAGTATTCTGTGGGTAGATTCTGGCAGTACGAGTTCTGCTTACATTCGCATGCAGCAAGGCTATTGGCAGTGGAGGGGACCAACACCATGTCCCTGACTCATGTCTGTCTTCTCCATCTTGAGGATTTTCAACTGACATTCCCAACCTCATTGTTATGCTGACCATTTGACAACACAGTAGAGATCCAAGCTTCCTAATTAACATCCCCTCTTCTCTTTCTCCAATATACTGATAGTATATTACTCATTTCTACATATTGACCTTATGGGTTCCCTTAGCATCTGCTCTACAGAGATGTTTGCAGGTCTGTGCAATCACCTTGAACCTCCCATCTAAGAAAACAAACATGCGTATTCTTCAGAAATGCTGTTGTGTTCTGAATTCCAAAGAGAAGTCATACTTTGAGTTTCAGCAACTGAGAAATACTTCTCTGTTTTCTTTTCACAGCTCTCTGCTCCAGAGGGCAGAGCGAGGGACCTAGCACGTGCTTGTTGAAGTTCTGCAGAGAGACTGAAGCCTCACTTAACTGCTCCTACCCCTTCACCAAATTTTGCAAGCATGCTACTGACTAGATGGATTGCAAACCCTCCTTCTTAGCCTTCTTGGGTGGAGCCGAGGCATACTGATCCTGGGCAGGAGGATCCAATGGAAAATTCCAGGATAGGACAGGCACTGGGAATTTCAGATTCAACAGTAACATGGCCCCACATCAGAGCTCAGGAGAGCTGCAAGTGTAAGGTCCAGAATTCTCCCCCTTTCACCCTGAGTTAGAGTGGAAAAGAGATGATCTTCAACAGTTCTACTGTATCCATCTGGTTATTCTTCAAGTGGATAATACAAGGATGTTGGAATCCATCTGTTGATCAGGCAACTAGGAGCTACCCCTAACTGAATGTCTATGATAATATTTCCGCCACCTCTCATTGGTTATGACGGGCAGAGTCTTTCCTTAGAACATTCTCAGTGACGCTGTCTAATTCCTTCCATCAGTGGGATGCCACATCACAGATATATGCAATCTGAGGGTCCAAGGCTAGACCTTGGAGCTATCTTAGAGACCTCGAAGACTATCTTAGAGACAAGATAGAGTGTTTGCTGGTAAACTGGCTGCTAAAACACAGCCATTGAATTTACCTGTATCTTTCAGTTCTACCTTCCCTGCTTAAAGTCGGATCATCCAGACCGTAGGAACTACAATGATAAAATCCAGTGTGGGGGAAAAAAAAGAGAAAAGCTCTTAATAATTTCATCATGCCCAAGAGTCTAGAGCTAAGTAGGCTCAAGGGACAAACTCATACTAGCAACCACATGGGAGATGAAACATAAATACGGAGTAGACATGCTACATTGGTTTCTGATAGAGGCACCCATTCAGTTCATCAAGGCTGAACACTTCCTGTCTCCTTAGCCCCACGGCCTCTTTCTCTAAAATGCTCTCAAGTTTCTCTAATATTAATGAGCATAAATCAGAATTAATTAACTCTCAAAACGTGGCATAGAAACCCAGAAGCCTATGTTTTGATGTGGAGAGAGTGGGGAATACAGGAAACGAGAGGTTGTCCTTCCTCCTGTCACAAAGGGCCAGGTCTATATCTTGCCCCAGTAAACAGCAGCATCTCCTTCAGCCGGGAAATCGGATGCAAGTCAACAGGCCCCATCAGGTCACATGTGGCACACATGGAGTCAGATGCCTGCTTCTCTGACTCTCACCTTTGCATCTCCACATGGACGGCTCACTTTGAAGACACACTTTAAAAAGAGATTTCTAGGTCTCCTAGATCCCACTTGGAATTTATTTATCTGTTTGACTCCTTTGACTCCTCTGTGCTTCTGCTCTCACTACCTCCGAGAAGTCCTTCTGGGACCTATCAGATGCCCCTTTCTGTGCCTTCCCTCCCCCAGTACCCCACTGGACTCAGCACTGGTATCATGTACCCACATCACAGTCCCACCCACAGTATTGCCTCTCTTGAAAAGGAGCATGAACTTCCTGCTTTTTATCCCAGTACCTATGCAAGGCCCAAAAGGAAGTGTTGGGGTGCTTAGGAAGATGTGAGGACTGATGAATTATTCTGACTCTTACATCATAACAGGAGGTTATCCTTCCATCCCAGCTGCCAAGGTACCAAGGCCACTGGAATTGTCCTGATGACTGTGCCTACCTCTGGGAGAAGAGGTCCCTGTAGGGGCTGCCATGCTGCAGGGCAATCCCATAGCCCTTGCTGCTGATGCTGTTGCCGATGACAGTCACGGAGCAGTCGTCATCTGTCAGGGCTGCGTACTCCACCACGGCCACGTCCCACAGAAAGGCGTAGTTCCCCTTCTTGGCCTGAAAGACCCAAACCACCATGAAGTACAGCAGAGCTATTTGGTCACAAGAGTTTGAAACAGTGGGACATCTCAATGGCTGAATTTGTGGTGCCATTCAGACTCCATAACAAATTCTCCTAGCATTTCCTGGGGACTGTGAACACAGTACCAGTCGATATCCTTCATTGCAGCAGGTTCACAGAGCAGGCAGAGTGGAGGAGTGGGAGGTGGGTCACGGAGACCCACTTCCCACATTATGACACTCACTCCTTGGGAGTACAGGGAGTAATACTCAGTGGCTTAGGATTTTCAAAGCAGAACTGGAGGGGGCACATGATAGCACCACAGGGGTGGGGAAGAATCTCTTCCCTGGAGAATACAGATGTTCAAGGGCTGTTATAAATCTTGTCCGCTGACTTTTATTAAGAACCCAACTGCTAAGTCCTGCTTACCATGAACATGAGTATGGGTTCAGTGGCCCTGGGTAGTCATGATGGAATAGCGAGCAAAAGAACATGTGAGGCTTTGCTATGAATGCTAGGAACCCATTAAGGACAGGCATCTGATGGTTACAGTAACATGCAATGCTTCTACCACTTGCCTTTAACTGCATTTACGTGAGGATAAGCATATGCACAAATGCATGCATTCACACACACACACACACACACACACACACACACACATGCTTCTTCTCCGTTTTTGTTGGTGGGAGAAGGGAACTGAAGGAGGATTTTACTATGTTTCCTAGGCTGGCTTTAAATTTGATCTCCCTACTCTAGTCTCCAGAGTGCTGGGATTGTAGGCATGAAAAACTGTCCAGCATGCACACATATATCTGTGTTGTGCTGTGCACATGTGCATCCCTCACACACAGGAGGCTTCAGGCATCAGTACTTTCAAACAATGTGATGGTTGTAGATTCTATAATTAGGGATCTATCTGCATCCACAGCTGAAGTCCTACCCCTCAAACCCTTCTACAGCAGACACTTAGTTCTATCTTGAGCCGTGATTCTAACTTTGACTAGAATTTGGGCACTCAGGAAGACTGTGAACAGCTTTTCTTCTTCAAAGGAGACATTGTCTCATGGCTTTCTTAAAATACTGCATAACATTCTCAGTGTAACAAAGTGCTTAGTTTCCATTCTCTGTGGAGCACACAGATGCTTCTTGCCCTGTTGCCCCTCCCACTATGGCTCACATTGGATGTTATAAAGCATAGGTATAGGATGGGTAATGGGGCTGAAACATCACAAACAAAATTAAACCAAGCTGGCAAGCTGTAGGCTTCTTGGCATTGTCCAGGGCATTGGTCCAGTTTCTGCTTTTGTTGGCTTTTCATTTCCCCTAAGCTTCCCCAAGAAGTTATATGGATGCTCAGGCAAAAACCAGGCTTCTACTTCTTTCTATTTTTCTTTTTCTTTTGGGCGGGGGAATTTAGGCATTGAGAAAGGATCATATTATATAGCTCAGACAGGTCTTGAACCTATGATCATCCTGTCTCAACTTCCAAAGTAGTGGGATTAAAAGTATACAATATCACACTTAGCAAGATTTTTCTTTTTCCAAGAACCTAAATGTCCATGACCTAAGATGTCTTATTTCCCATCAGATTCTTTCCATCACAAATATTTGTGGGTAGAATGTGACCTTTGGGATCAGGAATTGGCTTTCTGCAGCCTTTCACACAATCTTGTAAGAAATGACACACACCTATGCCACCTATTACCTTTCTCCAGGGGAAGCAATTCAAATATTACACCAAGGCCTCATTCCTTGGTCAATCCAATCCCAGAAGTCTTAAAAGACTTTGACCCAGGTTGCCAAACTGTACAATCTCTCTCCCTCCACATAGGAAGATAACAGACTTTGTAACTTTTTTCCACTGGCAAACAAGTTTTTCTATGAAAAGATATAAATTTTCAACCTCTTAGTACCAAGTTTATCCACAAAATGTTGACTTATGACCTAATATTTGGTTTTAGTTAGACTAGGAAACATTTCACATCCATGCTCGCAATTCAACATGACAATCAGACACGGCTATTTGTACGATTTCAAAAGGGCATGTCATGTTGAAGGAAGAATTAAGATCAGCTTCCTTTCTAACTCTCAAGTGATATTTCAAGATGAAAAAAAAAAGAAAAAGAAAGAAGTTGGCTCAGGCCAACTGGAAACTGACTCTAGAAAAGTCCCTGTGGGCATTCAGAGGGGGCATCTGGAATTCTTCAGGCCACAAGTTCATGATCATGAAGTATGTAGAGTCACAGATAGGCAAGCACAGTCATGCGGGAAAAGCCTGTATTTACAGCCCTGTTGGACTAAGCCAGGCAGGGCACAGCATCTGGAAACATGATGGCAATGCCCCTGCCTCCACTCCATGCTACACACTAAGGCTTTTCTCCACAAGTAAGGAGTTGCCTTCTTGAGCAGATGAGTGATCCCAGAGACTCATCTATTTGTCCCTATTTGCAAACACAGACTAAATGAGCCAAGGTTTTTTTTATTATTATTTGCTTAAGGAAACGTGGTTGGATTCCTGATCTACACAACAGTACCATAGCATAAGGACTAGTAAAAGTCCGTGTAAGAGGACCCAACTGCAAAGGGGTAGGCCAGAGTCTGATTCTCTCTGTACAGCACATTTTTAACATAATTTTAGCTCAAAAAAATCCCGTTTCCTCAGTACCCCCAGAATTCCATGGCACACTCCCTCAGTCTCATGCTGAGTAAAATGTAGTACCGAAATTTCCCCATAAAAAGAACTTTTGGTGTGCAGGTATCTCCACAATCTTTGTGGTGCATCATCAAGGCTGTATGAGATCATCATGCATTTGTCGATGTGACCGTGCACTGTGAACATTTCAGATATAACTGAAATATGTCAAAACGGCTGGAGAGAAGTATCAACCAGTAAAATGCTGGCTCTGCAAGCATGAGGAGCTGAGGGCAGATCCCTAGCACCCGTGGAAAATGCTGGGGACAACATCATGAACCTCTAATCCCACTGCTAGGGAAGTAGAGACGGGGTTCCTCATTCCTTGCTGACCAGCGTGTCTAGCCCCATTGGTGAGCTCCAGGTCTCAGTGAAAGAGATTCGCTTAAAAATAATACGGAGAGCAATTGGAAAAGATACCTGGTGATGAACTCTAGCCACTGCACATACACATCCATACACATACATGTACGCATGTCAAGGCATTCATACCAATCATAGCTCTGTAACCTTCATGCAAACCCCACTCTTGATCTTTATAGAATGATTTTCTCCTTTGATTTAAAAAGTCCAGGATGTAGTTCCTGTAGGGTCAGAATAAATTTTCTATACACATCCTAATAACTAGGAATCTACCTCCTTATTTGATGCTGCTTGTATACAAGGTTGGCTTGACCATATGGGAGACACCTACTGTTTAAGTTTCTGAACTCCAGAAGAGCCAAGATTCTTCTCTTTCTCCTGTTCCCCCTGTCACAACCACTCTTCTTTCTTTCTTTCTCTTTCTTTCTTTCTTTCTTTCTTTTTTTTTTTTTAGTATTTGGTTTGACTGAAAAATGTCCCCCAATAGCATGTGCTTTAGACATTTATTTCTTAGCTAGTGGGGCTGTTTTAGGATACTTTGGAACTTTTGCAAAGTGGAGTCCTGATGGATGTATAAGTTACCAGCAGCAAGCCTTACCCAGGCCCTGGCTCCTGCTTCACTCTTCACGTCCTGGCCCATGGTGATGTGAAGGAGCACAGCCACATGCCTCTACTAATGAGCAAAGCCACTCTGGCATTCTTCCCCAGCTCTCTGACCCAAACTCCTCTGAAACTGAGAGCTAAAATAGTGTCCCTCCTTGAAGCTGCCTGAGCCAGAAACTATGGTCCACAGCAGTGTGAAGGTAATTTATAATCCAAACCAGTGTTTCTTTCCACTCTGCTCCCTTGTTCAGCTTACCCCTGTTACTTTAGGACAATGTATCTATACTCTTTCTCCATTCTCCATGCCTAGAGCTCAGTTCAGAAAGGGTTTACCCTAGGATACAGTGTTAATTACTTATGTACAGTGACTTCTTTCAATAAGGGATAGTTTTAGACTCTTGAGAAGATTGAAGAGAAATATGAATTTAGCCTCTTTTCAGCTATGCAACATTCACATAGAAGATGAACCAAGCTACCTCCCCGCAGTATCCCAGAGTCCCAACCCTAAATTTACCAGTGGATCTTTGAATTCACTATTTTAACAACTTCCTGTTTTTACTTCCTTCTGCCTGTGTCTCTCAGTATGGTCCTTTCCCTACTTCCGAGGAGGCTGTGGTGAGTTAGGGAAGGCAGTGTCTGCAGCAGGTCGTGGGTGGCTTAGAAAGAGAGTGTTGACATTACTTCATAATGCCTAAATGATCAAAGTGATACTACAGCCTTTTGTTCTACTATTAAAACAACACCAATCCAAACACTTATTTTACCCTTTCGCTGGATTGAATTACCTTTATCTGGCAGTCCATTTATATTATCAAATGTATTCTGAATTTCTAATCATGGATTTACATGTATCATTCAGTTACTTAAAAGCTGGGCGGCAGACAAAGGCTGTCAGTGCAGTCTAATGTTCTTCTCGCCCCTGCCTCTATGTACAGCTTAGATGGGCATACATAGCCAGTTCCTCGGTTTCTCATGACCCCGGAAAGGTCCTTAGGGTTATCCCTGGGGTCCTGGGACACAAGTCCAAGCTTCTTTAAAGTGCTGTAGAAGGTATCAGTAGATTTTTTTTTTAAAGAAGAGATGACAAAGTTAATATTGCCTTGTGAACGGCTCTACAGTATGATTTTTAATTAATAATGACCAATATCAGTAGAATTATTGCAAAAATGGGATTATCTTTCATGGTTACTAGCACTAGAAAATGATAGCACTTTGAAAAGTAATGCAGCATTATATAATGTGGACATTTACAGTTATTGTATCTTTTATCCTGGTAAATTGGAATTTAACCTAAAAAGTAACTCAATATTCCGAACTGGCACTAAAACAAACATGTGACTATTTTAACTATTCAGTGTCAGGGAATAATTAATTAAGTTAATACTTAATAAATGATGGTTCATAAATATGAGATCAGTGCAACACACACTAACTTCAAAGATGAAAGAAAAGCTATACACACAACCATGAAGCTCTTGGGAATACTTTCCTCAAATCTTAGCCTGCTTCTAAATATTTTACTTGCTATTTTTCTTCTCCTTCCCAATATACAAAATTGATTAACTAATTAATTAATTAATTAGAACAAAATAAAACAATTGGCTCAAGCATGAAAAACACAGAGGTGAGGATGTTAGGGAGAGGAAGCCGAATATATCCAGCAATCGATAAGGTCAGTAAAGTCAAGGGCACGTGGGACTCCATTACCAGAACACAAAACAATGGCAAGTGGAAGACTCACGGTTTATCTCCTCTGAACTATCTTAGCAAATATATCCCAGCTTCTTCTCTGGGGTCCACGAAGGCTAAAGCTGAGAACAGAGAAAAGCGGTAGCATGGCCCCACCCTAAACACATCCTTTCTAATATTTTTCAAAATAAAATCAGCCTATAACGTTGAGGAAGGTCAGGTATCACGGGCACGGCCACAGGTGAGCTACAGCATGGCGACTCACTTGCTCTCCCCTGTTGCACACAGGAAATAAAATGAGATTGCATTGCAATGCATTGCTCCATTGCTTCCATCCTTCCTGGAGCTCACTCAGAGAGCCAACTTTCAGGGCCATCAGCTTTTGAGTTAAGAATCCCATTGTGCTCTTCTAGTCCATCCTAAATGCGTAGAGAAGGGAGAGTGACACCATGATGCTCTGCCGATCAAGCAAGAATGCTGGTGCTGCCAGTATCATTTACAAAGGCCCTGGAAAGAGGTGTTGAAGGAGCTGGGCATCTGCACTGTTGGCAACAAGTTAGTAGGTATCACAACTTAGAAGCCCAGTATCTCTCAGCCACAGAATGATTCTCAAGAGTAGAGTCTCATGCTCCTTTTCCAGATGATGTGACCAGGGATTTGGAAAAGAAAGCATCTTATTCCAAATAAATGAACCATGGAGCCAGACCACCATGGGTTCCAGCTGTCATCAAATACACCTTTGCTTTTTTGCCCTGCTTGAACTCATGAAAGGCAGATTAAGGAAGAGATTCCCAAGGTCTATTTATAATGGCATTTTATTTGTGATTTAACCAATAAAGCTTGCATGAAGGATCAGAGAAGCACACTGGCCAGTCTCTAGAGAGTTCTTACCTCTAACAATGCTCAACCAAAGGGGCAATCCTGTTCCCAGACTGTCTTCTCCCGCCTTATATTCATCTCTGCACCCAGCCATATCACTCCTGTCCCCACCTCCCGAGTACTGGGATTAAAGGTGTGTGATCCCAAGTGCTGGGATTATCTTTATGTGAGCTCTGCTTCTCTTTCAGACTGGATCAATTCTGTGTAGCCCAGGATTGCCTTAAATTAACGGAGATCCATCTGTCCCCCAAGTCCTGGGATTAAAGGTGTGTGGCACCAGTGCCTGGCCTCTAGTGGCTTAGTTCTGCACTCTGATCTTCAGGCAAACTTTATTTGTTAAAATACAAAGAATATATCAAATTGGCTCTTGGACCAATTCCCAGGGGAGGATACTGGTTACAGACCACATATGAATGATTATGCATGTATTTCTTCAGCTTTTCAGGCAAAGATGCTTCATGGAACTTATGTCATTCTAGGGGAAGAAAGGACACAGGTAGGTGTCATTCCTAGGGATTCCTTGAATAGCTGATGGGTGCTCATTTGCTTAAGCCACCCATGGAACATTCTCCCTGCCTTTTTTTGACTCTTTCTTTTGGCAGAACTTGGCCTTTTGAGTATCGAAAGACTTAGCTCTTACAGTCATATTCATACAATGGAAATGCATTGCCAGGCACAGCCTGAACCCTGGCTGCTGCTGTACCTACATTACACACTGTGCCAAATCGCAAGAGGCACCAGGAAAACCCAAAGACCATCTGCAGAGAAAAGGACAGTTTTATAGCTTGCTGATATTGGAGCGTGGGCTGGCATGATATTTCTGGAATGGTGATTTGGTGAGGAGAATTGCATGTTTTTCAAATCTGCATATGCAGCAGCTCACCCCTTTGGATTCACTCTATAGAATTGCTTGGATACTGAAAGTATGTTTGTGCAAAAAAAAAATCAGAGCAACATGTTAAACTAACAAGAAACTAGAAACTGGAAGCTAAAAGCCCAATGTTTGAAAATCAGGTAGGTAAATGATAGCATTACAGTATGAAATATTATCTTTCTTTTAATGTATTGCTTTTAAAGAGCACTGATTGCTGAGAAAAGTGCACAGGGCAAAAATAAATAAATAAAAGATGGAGCCCTAGGTAATGAATTAGCAGGAGTTTCAGAGTCTCAGTGTATGTTTGGAGTCCCAGGTGTATTGCTTGCCAGCTGTGTGCATAGAGATAAAGTTGATTAATACCCCTGGGCCTTGGTTCCACTGGATATAAAATGGACAGAGCTCAGATGAGAATTAAATACTTCAATATACATGATATGCTTAGGGCTTTGCTAAATAAGTTACAACTAATACTAGAACATGTAGTGAAGAACAGGTTGCTCCGACGAATGACATCTCTTTTCAGTGATTATGTCAAAGGATCATATTTATGAAGAGTCGAATCAACTACCAAGTACTAACAATGTCCGTTTTTGAGTCATGTCATGATAGGAGAATATTTAAGATTTTTTTTTTCTGCTTCCCATGCTTCTGGAGTGCAGCAAGGCTTTCTTTTGTGATTGCGGATGTCAAAGAGGGTAATTTTTAGGAATTCAGTCTTATATGTTGAGCTCTATGTAGAGAATAGAGCGGTGGTAGGCAAAGGTCCTCCTGTTGCCTCCAGCTTGGAAATGAACCTACATTCTCAAGAACTGATTGGTTTTTAAGAGACCTGCCAATCACGTTCCATTCCAGAGCGCAGAATACTGTACCTGGGACACAGTGAGGGCTCAACACCTTCTCTGCTTTTTTCCCCCCTTTATTAATTCCTAACAGGGCTCAGGAGCCATTCATCATGTGGGTTTGAAAACAAATTTTCTTCCCACTCTCAACCTATCAGCCATCTGCCACCTTCACCACATCAGCAGCACACATTTTATGATTCTGCATGTGTGTGTGTAGCATGTGTGCACATGTGTGATATTGTGTGCATTCAAGTGTGTGAGAAATGTGTGTGTACATGTTTTAGTGAGGGGGATGTATGACGGTGTATAAAAGCTTGTGTGTATATGGCAATGCATGTGTGGGGGTGTGTAATATAGGAATATGTGTCAGAATGTATGACTATGTGAGTGTATTATGAGAATTGCTTAAGTATGGGTGTATGTAAATGTGGGAAAATGGGTGAATATGTATGTTGTTACGTGTGTAGAAATGCCTGTGTATATGAATGTGTATGGGTTTTGTTGGTAAACTGAGAAGTATCCACATTCCAGAACCAGATGCTTCCTGAACCCATTTTCAGTGACAAAGTGCTAGCAGCCACGTCATCCCCAGCTGCCGAATGCAACACATTCCTACTGTTGCCATAAGTCATGGACCTTTTATAAAGCCTGTGGCAGCATACACCCACTCCTTGCACCCACTCAAAGGTGGTCCTTTGCACGCTCCTCCCCCAATAAATATCTTTGAGCAAGGTCTGTTGCAAGGTATAACTGTGGCATTCCTTGGTCCTCTGATTGCTGAAAAAACCCACTAATGGGTATATGCATGACTTTGTGTGTGTATGTGTGCAAGCCACTGAAATATGTAAAAGTATATAAGTACATATGCAAATAAGAATTGTGTGGGTGTGCAAATGATGTGTACAGAAATGTAACTGTGCATATGTTTACATATGTAAATATGAATGTGTGTGTATGAGAAAGAAGAAAAGAAGTGAGATTATGAGCATCAAAATTCTCATAGAGGTAGCAGCGAACATTTGGGCAACCAATCACTAGAGAATCATGAAAGGTGCAAGAACATTCTCTCTCTTCTGGAAATAAGGAGCCTTTCTTTCTGATCTTCCAGAATAAAGAAGAAGTCATCTCAAATTACATGAAAACATAAAATAATAGAAGGCTGCTCACAAAACCCAACTAGGGAAGTAGCAGGTATCTAAGGACGCAGGTATCTGAGGATGCAGGTATCTTAGGACGCAGGTATCTAAGGATGCGGGTATCTAATGATGCAGGTATCTAAGAATGCAGGTGTCTATGATTATGCTATCTAAGGAGTATAAGACAAAGACTTTTATCTGACTCAGACCCAGGACCAAATGAATGGAAAGACCAGAACAAGCTCAGTGGGAGGGAGGGAGGTCACTTCTGGGCTCTACACACCTGCCATAAAATCTGTTGTCTGAGAGCATCTAGAAGGTCCATTCAGCTTGTCCTTTCTTCACACCAGAGTGAGCAGGATGGAGCTTGACAAAGTGACCTCACAACCAAAACACCCACAATGCAGAAGCTATCCTCAGTGTATGGCCATGAGTACAAGCAAGATATCGCCTTGTAATTGGGTCTTGGTGGTCAGACTGAGCCTGCCCACTTCTTAGTCCACAGAATAGAATGGGTGGACCTGTCCAACTGCTTTAGCCATAGAAAGGAACTCCTTCTGGTCAGCAGTAGGATTTCTGCCAATGATTGCCCTTCCTGCACAAGTATCCATGCATCCTGAGTAACACCATCCACATTAAGGGGAACACATGGTTGAGAGAGGAGCAGGTGATTGTGCATCTCAATGAAGGACAGTGATTTTTTTCTATTATATGATCTTTAGGAGTCTATAATTTTTTCTAGGACCTTCAGTTCTTCCTTTAAAAACACAGCATAGGTATTGGTGAAAGGATTTGGACACTGCTAACAGCACCTTTCTTTAGCACTTCTGACCAGCCATGTGAGCTCTTAGAGTTGGTGATCTCACACAGAAGGCAAGGATAGCACAGTCCCCTCACATACCTGTCACAGATGAAATCAACATAAAAAGTGCCTGATGTATTAACGGAACTGGATTGAATGCTAATACATTTTCCTCATGATCATGATAATCATTGCCAACACCACAGCATTAGGTTTGGGTCTTGATTAAAACACAATTGCCCTGGGATAAATAACACTTGATATTGTCCTCCAACATCAGCCTGGTAAATTAGAAAGACTGCTAGACCGGGTTACAGTCTCAACCCAATTACTAACTCATTACCAATTTATGAAATGCTGAAGCCCAGATGACCTTTAAGTCTTCCTCAGCTTCAGCATCCACCAAGTCCATGTTATAGACAGTGGTTCTCAAAGTATTTTCTGGAGGCCAGCAGTCTCAACCCTGATGGAGAACTTATGAGATTTAACTATATCAATCAATCAAGTTTTGACCTTTCTTTAAGAAGACTTAGAAGGAGGGGAACATTGCATCCTCGTACTTGGGCTCTAAGTAGAGAAAGAAAGATCACAGAATATAGGGATCTATGGTACTGAAAGAAACCATAAATGAAAATCACGTCAGGCATCTTATTCTAAGAAGGTTCTCAGCCTAGTTCATCCCCATTCAGTCTCTTATTGCAAAGTTAGGATAAAATCCCATGATACAAACTGTCCATGTTCCATCAAGAAAATTGAGGTTTAGAAAGGATTGTTCCTAAAAGTCAGAATCTACTGTTTTCAGAGACTGAATTTCTCCCCGGATTTTTACTGAGAGTGGTCTTTCTCTCAGCACTGTCAAACATGTAATGCTGGAATCCTCGGAGAGCCACATGGAATTCCTGCAGTTTCTTCTACTGTCAGGTTCTGAGAAAAGATTCTATTAGGAACATCTGTTTCCCAAACTTGATCCTAGGCTATATTCCCTTCTGATTTTTCTTGAGAGAAACAGTTTATTTATAAACTAAGAAAAGGTTCATCACATTTCCAGAAGAAGAAGCAGGTTTGGTACAGAAGTAACAGAAAGCCCCAACATAGACGAGCCTATGGCTTCTTTCCTAAAATCTAAAATTGTATACTACTGTCACTGCTGAAGAGAGGAATGAACGCAATCAAGAAACTATGGATAGAAATATTAAAACACAAAGTAGCATCAAAAATCAACAACACAATGATGCAATTAACACATACGTGTCTATATTAACTTTAAATACCACACTTTAAATATCCATGGTCCCAATTTGCCAATCAAAGCCACAAGTTGTCTGACTGAATGGATCAAGAAACAAATTCCATCTAGCCGTTGTCTACATAAACACACTCTAGCCTTAAAGATAGGCACCACCTTAAAGCAAAAGGATGGGAAAAAAAGTACTTCAATCAAATGGAACCAGGAAGCAAGCAGGTGTAACTGTCCTACTATTTGATAAGAGCATTTTATCCCTCTGATTTTAAAAAAATGAACTACAAACTAAAACTAACCAGAAAAGATGTAGAAAGATACTCCATTCTAATAAAGGGAATAAACATTGCTATCTATACTAAACAGACATGCATCAAAATCTATTGCCCCCAATTTCTAATTTAAAAAATATAGTCTCTGGGTTTAAAAGTACAGAAAACACCAGCCCATTAATAGCATGTTATTTCAGTCCCCTACTCTCTCCCACAGTCAGGTTCATCTTGACAAAAAAGAAAGAGAAGAATATCAGGATTAATTGGCATCATACATCAACTGGACCTAACAGATATCCATGGACTGCTTGCACCCAGACAGCAGAGAACACATGCTCTCCTAAGCAGCAAGTGGACGCTTTTCTAGAATAGAACACATGCTGCGACACAAAGCAAATCTTTACAAATTCAAAGGGATTGAAATAACTACTTGTATTTTACTCTATCTGACCACATTGCAATAAAACTCCCAATTGACAGCAAACAAGTCTCTGGTAAATACATAAACTCGGAGATATAACAACTTACTACTGAATAATGACTGTGTCAAAGAATAAATCAAGAAAGAAATAAAAAGTTTCCTAAATCAAAATGAAAACACAACACAGTAAAGACCTCTGGGAACATTGAAAGCAGTCTTAGGAAGGAAATGTACTGTTCTAAGTGTTTATAATTAAAAAAAATCAGAAAAAAACACAAATAAATGGCTAAATATTACAACTAAAACAATAAGGAACTGGCACAAAAACAGACACGTAGACCGATGGAACAAAATCAAAGACCCAAACATAAAATCAGCATTTTATGTTTGACAAAGATGTCAAAACTTTAAACTAAAGAAAATGAAGCAACTTAAACAAATGATGCTGGGAAAACTCTCCTGCAAAAGAATGAAATTAGATCTGTAACACTTTGCAATTGATCTGAAACACTGGAACTGCTAGATGAAAACATAAGCCGCTCTCTCCATTCTAGAGGGGGAGAACTGGACTTTCTGAACAGGAATCTATCTGCCCAAGAATGACAACCAACAACTGACAAGTGGCCCTCCACAAAACTAAAGAGCTACTGCACAGCTGAAGAAACAGAGAGGCAAAGAGGAAGCCCGCAGAATGGAGGAGAATCCTTAGCAGTTATCCATCTGATGGAGGACTAATATCCAGAACATACAAGTAAGTCAAAAACAAATCATCAAAAATAAAAATAAAATAAAAACTGGAATGAGGCCCGAAAAGAAAATTCTCAAAAGAAGAAAAAAATGGCAAGAAGTAGCTTTAAAAAATGTGCGATCACCCACTGATACAAGGGGACTGATCTAATGAGAGTTCACCAAGGCCAGTTGGACTGGGACTGAATGAGCACGTGATCCAACCAGATTTTCTGAATGTGGCCGGATTCTCTGAATGTGGCTGGCCCGGAGCCTTTCTGAAAAGCCATTGACAATGACACTGGGACTTGTTTCCTCTGCATATACTGGATTTTTGGGATCCAGTCTGTTTGGATACTCACCTTCCTGGACCTGGAGGGAGGGGGGAGGAACTTGAACTTCCCACAGGGCTGGAAGCCCTGACTGCTCTTAGGGATGGAGAGGGAGAAGGAGGGGGAGGAGGGGGAGTGGGAGGGTGTTGGGAGGAGGGGCGGAAATGGAAACTTTCATAATTTAATAAACTTTGAAAAAAAATGTTCATCATCCCTAGCCACTACAGGAATGTGAATCAAAACAGCTTTGAGATTTTGGTCTCACCCTAGTCAGAATGCCAAAGATTAACAAAACACCCGATAGCAAATGCTAGAGGAGGTGTGGGGAAAGCGAACTTTGATCCACTGTTAGTGAAATTGTAAAGTGTTGCGCCCACCTGGAAAACCGCATGGAGAGTTCTCAAGAAGCTAAAAATACATCTACCATGTGACCCAGCTATACCACTTCTTATCCTATGCCTAAAGAACGCCACATCCTCCTCCACAGGTGTACAGCCATGTTCATTGATTCTCTATTAACAGTAGCTAGGAAAAGGAAACAACCTAAATGTGTTTTAACAGACAAACGGATAAGGAAAACATGGTAGCTCTATACACTGTAAAATACTATTTAGCTATAAAGAAAAATTAAATCATATTGAGTGTGTTAACCCAAACCCCAAAAGTCCAATGGTACGTGTTTTCTCTTATTGGAGGCTGCTAGCTCCAAATCTTCAGATGTGTGTATATATCCTGGAGTACCTACAGAAGCTAGGAAAGTAAAATATGACCACTGCTGTGGGAGGGGTGTGGAGAGCCATGGGGGGCTAGCAGGTTACAAAGCAATCTGCTCAGGAAAATAGAGGGGCAGAGACTCTATTTAGAAAGGTAAGAGGAAAATAAATATAGGAGGGAAGAGAGTAAAACCACAATAAGGATGTCTGAAAAGTCATAAGCAATGATACTATTAACTATCTACCTAAAATAAACATTTAGTTCAAACAAATCCATGTATAAATGTGCACATGCTGATTGAATGAAATTTTCTCATCTGCACTGAGAAGAACCAAAGACTATCTATCAAAAACCCCACCACTATGTCTGAGAAGCCTTCTTCTGAGTTATTGGTCAGCATTGACCAAGATGCCACAAAGGCCTTTGGTTTCCCTCCAGAAGTAAAGCTAAGTTCCTATTGCTGAAGAAACCGTGTACTTCAGACAAAATGAATTTGAAAGAAAGCAAAGAGGAGTATATGAGAGGGTTTGGATGGAGGAAAGGGAAGAAGAAAATGATATAATCATAATGTCAATAATAAAAGAAACAACTTTAAAAATTAATTGCATACATGTTTATAATTTTCAAAGAATAAATATTAAGAAATTCAAAATAACTACTATTATCCTGCAGCAATAGAATGAATTTGGGGGAAAGGGGAGGTGTGGGGGGTGCTGGGAGGAGTGGAGGGAAGGAAAACTGTAGTTATGATGTAATATATGAAAAATAAGGAGTATCCATAAACCTAGAAAACATAGATAGCAAATTCATATGCAAGTATCTCATAAAGTATTGTGATGGAACTGGAAAGATACTCCATGTTTCATGCACATATACATATATGTAAGTAACGCACACAGGAGAGAGGGAGGAGAGAGAGGCAGAGATGAGAGAGGAGAAAGAAAGGAGGAATGGAAAGGAGGAGAGAGAGAATAAATTCCTGACCCATGCATACACCCATTTGACTAGCATGGTGTCTAGCATACAGTTGGTGCCAGATAAACCTGAGGGGCTTAGGTCTTGATAGAGTGGTCTGGCAATAAACCATCTGACCTTCCAGAAGTATCCTTCTCTCTGCTTTATCCTTAAGTCTTCCCCAGCGTTCTGTATACAAAGACAGCACCAAAGGGGAAACTCAACTTCTAAGAACTATTTTCAAAAATTCAACAATAAATTAAATATTAATGAAACATTCATAATATACCACCACTTCAAACATATATACTCAGAAACAAGGGCCATGAGAATCGCCTAGAGGATATGGTAAGACACAGACTGCTGTCCAACCCGTCTCACTCCCAGTCCCTGATGCTTCAGACCTGGATCAGAGCCCAAGAAGTGACATTTTCAACAAGTCCCTACATGCCCTCCACACCACCTATAATCTCCACAATAATTCTGGGAAGACAGGTTATTCATTCTTTGTTCAAGAGTTCATTAACCTGCCCAAGATCTCATAACTGGCAAAAGCCAGATGCCAACACCAAACCTAGCTGTTGTGACTTAACTATCATAGTCTGTCCATTGTATCCTGCTACCGCTTCTCTAAGTGAGCATTTGACTTCATTGAGGTAAATTTCAAATCAGACCTGAGAACCACACCCTGAGGGCAGAGCAGTTTGGCCATCAGAAGAAACCTCCCCTTAATGTTTCTCAAGTCACACAGGTTTTCAGGAACAGCAATTCTGATGACGCTGGACGGAGAGAGAAGCAATAAAACCCATGTGCTCGCAATCAGTGGCCAGGATGACCGTGCCTGGGGTTTAGGTTCAAGAGCCTTATCCTCTAACCCACTTGCAGCTAAGAATTCCTTTATGGCCTTTGCTAAAATGTCAGCCTTGATTGACATAGCTTGCACTGTGCCCTTTAAGCACACTGAAGAGCTGCGAAATAGGTCACAACTGACTACAAAGATATAAAGAGTCTCCCATTCTGCACAGCTGAACAAGGCCCACACTCTACCTGGAAGGACCACAGCTTTGCCAAGAGAAGGAATGCTGGGAGTTCACTAGGTAGCTGACTGCCGATCTGGCTAGGATGCATGGTTAAAGCCTGTACTATCCTGATGGCGGCTCTGTATGAAACCCAGCAGTGTGACCTCTGGACACTGCTTAAGAAATTCTTTTCATTGTTTTTCCATGTAACTGAGGTCTAGAACTTGAACATCACGGAGTAGGCCCAAGTCCTTTGCTTTGTAAGGAGTCTACAGCTGTGAGAGATACACACTTATTATGGTATACCTGCTATTCTTGCTGCCCCTCCTAATTCGATAATCAGTAACCCCCCTCTCACATTCCTTCATATTTATTCACTCTCTCTGCTTTTCTGTTCTCTCTTTCTCCATGCCCTTGCGCCCTGCCTATCCTTTTTATCACACACACACACACACACACACACACACACACTCACATACACACTACAGTTTTAAAGTATAAGGCTGCCAGCAAATCTTAATGCGACTATGATGTTGGAGAGTAAAGAATTATCAACTCTTTAATAAATCTACCCATTTTGTATGTAAAGTCGCTCTTTCTTCTGAGATGGTTGATGGTGATATTGACAAAATACAGGATGGTGGAAGGAGTTCAATAATTTTATTGATAATGAAATTCTACTGAGTTTGGCATTTTGCATTTGCAAAATGCGAACAGTGCAAATACGGCCCCTGGCGCCCCTGTGAAGATGAGGTATATCAGCCCAGTGCCAGTCACACCCATTTTCTTTGGAAGTATTATTGTCCTCCCTTTCCTTCTTCTTTTCTCCTGGACAAACAACATTATGGCGAGAAAATGGAGATAAAAATAAGCTTAGCAGAAACGGCCAACAAGCTAGCTGACGCAATAAATCAAAATTGTTTTCATCAGCTTTTGCTCCTTGATTTTTATGTAATCAAATAACAAAACGATTCCCTTCAAAATGCAAAAACTTAAGTCATAAAACCCAAAGCAATAATATTCAGTGGAACAAATAGGATGGACGATTTCCACATTTACAGCCAGCACTAAGGGGAAGCATATCAAGCCTGAGTACAAAGCAAATTACAGAGCAGAGGAAATCTGTAAAATAAAATCAGATTTAAGGGGAGTCAACATCCTCCTACCTCCTCTAATGAGGAGTTTGAAAATAATCAAAGTTAGCATGATGGCATAGATATTGGTTTGAGCTAACCCTACCAAATTATAAAAATTGCAAAAGAAAGTAATTGAAGAATTCATAATGAGATTTGCTTGGCAATGCTCAAAACCCAAAGCAAAGTAATTTAATAAGGGAGACTCAGAGGGGGCTTCCCTTGATCTTTGGACTGTATTATCCCAAACCAATCACCATCAAACAGAATTAAGCAGTAAGGGGTCATGCAGGGGCCAAATCAGTCAGTTGTATGTTAAAGAGTTTCAGAGAGAGAGAGCAAGCTTCACTAGGTCCAGGGCAGAGGACGTCGGCCCTTTCTTGACCATCACAGCCCTCCTTGCTGTCCTTCTGTCGGTACCCCAGCAACCCTGCTCATTCATGCGTCAGGCAGACACGTTCATGACTGTGCCTACGCACTTCCGCTTCTCACTCACTGAACATTTAGTTTGTTTGCTTTTTAAAAGCGTGCGTAATTTCAAAAGTTCCTGTGCTATTTCTGTTCTACCTTCCCCTAGGTCATTCCTGGGGACAGACCACAGCATAAAAAGGAGCCTCACTGGAGAGCAGCTGAGTCCTGAGGTCTGTGCCAGGCAGGGCACTGGAGAGTGGATGATATCTCAGGAGGCTCTGCACTTGGGCGCACAGTGCAGTAAGGGGAAGGGGCGGGGAGAGTGGGTGTTTCCACTAAAGCTTGGAAGATAGCCAGCCCTCAGCCTGGCAGTCAAAAAAGCATTCACCACAGTGTTAGGTTCTCCGGGAAGCGGACCACTAGGACTCTGGTAACAAGAGTCATGTCCGTGGCAGGTAGAAGCTGAGACATTGTTGTGACTACACTTCTAAGAGTCTCAGGCTGAGGATGTGGGGCTGAAGTAGAAGAATTAAGTTTAAGCACTGGGTGGGTTACAGACTTAGCCTGTCAGGAAGTCCCTGGAGAGCCACCACACTTCCTGTCCATTCTAGGCCTCTCTAACGTTAGTCAGAGGACGAATCTCCATGTTGTTCCAACATGGCTTGGGGACCCAAGGAAGAAAAGGAAGTCACTGACTAAAATAGGAAGGAGGCAATAATATTTGGTTCCAAATCAAACCTATACCTTCTATTTGGCCTTACATTAATTCTTGGTATTAGCCTGAATGCATAATATCCACTTTGGCATATTAATTAATCTCACCACTAGGAAACAAGTCAACTAATGAATAAATGGACAAAGATACCAAACACTTTAAACAGTATCACAGAATATGTATCTGGGGAAGAGGGTTCATGCTGGCTCATTTTAATGTTAATTTGACACGAAGTAGAGTTATCTGGGAAGTAGACCTCTTACTCTCTTAATCAAGAAAATGCATACATTGATTGACCTATAGGCAAGTCTTTAGAGCATTTTCTTGATGGATGATTGATGTGGAAGGGGCCAGTCCATTGTGGCAGTAACACTTCTGGGCTAAGAAAAGAGTCCAAGAAAGCCATGAGGTAAACAGCACTCTTCCTTGGCTTCGGGATTAGTTCCTATCTCCAGGTTCCTGCCCCAACTTCCCTCAGTGATGAACAATTACCTGGAATTGTAAACCAAAATGAGCCACTGTGTCCATAAGTTGCTTCTGGTCACAGTGTCTTATCACGACGACAGGAGCGCCAACTAAGACAGGCTTGTATGTGTATCCTATGTATCGTCTGTTATCCTTGAAGAACTGTAGACTTTTAACCACAATCTCGGTAAATTACCTCCCATGCGCCCCAGTTTGTGCACCACAGTTTATGATGGCAATGTTTAATCTTGTCCAGGGAGGTAAATGTATGCAACAGAAAATGGTTTTTATAACAGACCAGTTCCAAGAATAATTAATAAAATCAGGGGGAAACACATGAACACATGCATATGTATGAATGCACACAAAGACAAAAAGTCCAGCTTCTTACAAAGATTACAAGCAGCGAGATGACTCAAGGGATAAAGGAGCTTGCTGCCAAGGCTGAGCATCTGAATTTCATTCCCCAGGGCCAACATGGCTGAAGGAGAGAACAGATTTCTGCAAGTTGCCCTCTGACCTCTACGTGACTTCTGTATACACACACATATACAGACAGACACTCCGAAATAAATAAAATGTGATAAAAAGTGAAAAATTATTTTCTCTAAAAATAAATCACAAGGATTTAATGGGGAAAAAGATAAAGAAATCTGAATTTTTTAGGGGATGCTCTGCTCTTGTTCTTGTTTTATTTTTTTGTTTGGTTTGTTTTGTTTGTTTTTTTTGTGACACAGTCCCACAGTGCAGCCCAGGCTGGCCTGGGACTCACAAATTCTGTTGCTCTACCCTTCAGAGTGCTGCCCATTCCAAATCTGAGAGGACTTACACACTTTTGAATTTTTAAAAATTCCCTCAAATAAGATTGTCTATAATTCACTCAACCTCTACTTTTGGCAACACTCAGCATTATTTTGCTAAGACATTTTAAACATTCATACCTTTTTCTATACTATGACTTTGCTTTTGAAAATTAGACCTACAGAAATAAATCTAGTAACTGCTGAAAAAAACATTAGGCATGAAAATGTTCCTTACAATATTTATATGTGCAAAAACGTAGAGTTTATCCAAATGAGAACCAAGAAGGGAAAATTTAGGTAAATTCCCTTATACCTAATTATCAAAGTGTTAGTTAGACACTATATGACTAAGCTTTACAACAGTAAAGCCAAAATACACTTTAGAACATAATAAGTATGTAAACATTTGGTAGAAATATACAAAAGATTAAAATAGAAATTCCTGGATTCAGATTTAGGTAGTGCTAAAAAAGAATTAAATTTGGCTTATTCTGCTTATTTTAGTTTTATTTTTTTTTGGCTCCGTTTAACTTTTCAAAAATTTATTTTATTATTTGTGCATGTGTGATGCGTGAGTCTGGGCACCACACGGGTGAGGGCGTATGCACAGAAGACAACGCTCAGAACTCATCTCTCCTTTCTGCACAGTCTGCGGAGATCTAACCCGAGTCTTCAAGCTGGCACGGCAAGTGACTTTTATCTGCTGAGCCATCCCACTGGCCTTAGCATTTTCTTTCCTCCTTCCTTCCTTTCTCCTTCCTTCCTTCCTTCCTTCCTTCCTTCCTTCCTTCCTTCCTTCCTTCCTTCCGTCCCTCCTCCCTCCCTCCCTCTTTCCTTCCTTCATTTTAATTTTTAGCATTTTTCTTAATGGTTAAATACTATATGTGAATTATAAGCATAAGTGTGTGTTGCGTATATGTATAAACCTATATATTTTTGCTATTAAAACCACTTATTTTAATACTGCCACAGACTGGGGAAGACTGTGCATGTGGAGCTTGGGGGCACCACACAGTTAAAGCTGGGAAAAGGAGCACAGGAACCTTCAGTTACCGAGGCCTCTAGAACTTGGGAGACTGAAGCCTAAGAGCAGGAGAAGGGTTTAGAAGACAGCAATTGTGAAGCAGGGAAAAGATCATCACCTTCATCCGCCTACAAGGAAACTGGACGTTTAGTGAAGATACAAATGGACATTGTTCACCCCGAGTTCAGCTTCCTTTTCTGCCTCTCTGAATTCCATTATCTTTCTGCGTGTTTAATTTCCTGCTTGACAGTTTTCCCTTGCAGTCTTATACTTTTCCCTACAAAACAGAAAAGCACAGAGACATGTGGACTGCAAAATGTGTGTGCCCAATAAAACTATTCCAGGATGACTCCAGTCTCACTCGCTCAGTAAAGAAATCCCTGTTCTGTGCCCATGGTCGTTTCAAAATTAAAACACAGCCATTAGTTTCTGTCCACTGAATTCAGCAGGGGCACTTGGACATTAAATTTAGTGTGAAACCTCACCTCTTCATCTAAAAATGATTAATGTGCTATTTTTATTTTGAAATTTTAATTGATATATAACAACAGTATGCACACGGAATGAAGTACCATGTCATGCATGATACCTGTACATGCTACATAATGTTCAAATCAAGTTAAGCATGCTTACCACCTTAAATATTCATCAATTTTCATGATAATACTTTCTAACTCCTCCCTTCTAACTTTTAAAAAATGCACAGTACATTATTGCAATCTACTGATACTTCATATTTTGAACTTAATGAAAATTTAAAAAAACATATAAAATTTAAAAACTTGTAGGGAGTGCTTAAAGTAAGCAGATTTATTGCTCATATTAGGAAAGAAAACATATAAAATTAATGATCTACAGCCCAATATTAAGAAACTATATGAGTACAGAGAAAAATCATAACTAAAAATCAACAGAAGAAAAATGGTTTTAAGAAACGCTAAAGTTAAAACGGAAACAACAAAGAAGATGAATGAAGGAAAATTTAGTTAATTTTGGTTTTCAGAGCAAAACATATTCAGGACTCAGTATTATAAGGAGATATATTTTTATCTAATTTGTCCTTACATTAAATGTTATATCTATCAAAATCTCGACAATTTTTTGAAGAAATTGGCAAGATAATTCTAAGATTTAAACAAAAGTAAAGAGTTCAGAGGTGCAGAAACAATTTTATGTGAGAAGATAAAAATATTCATGCTTCTAGCTTATAGAATTACTGTAAAACTACAGTTATCATTTTTGTACTGGTATTAGAGCAGACATGTCAAGAGCAGACACAGAGAATCAGGAAACAGAGCACCATGAATATTGCCTCTGATTATCAAGAGATCTCATCTATGTGTTGGGCTAGCCAAGGATTATTATTATTTTTAGCAAATGATACCTGTTTAAGTGAACATATTATAGACAGTAGACAAACCCGAACAGCTATCTCATTCCAAATAAAAATACTTTAATACTAAGTATTAAATAATACTAAGTGTTAAAAGTTCTAGAAGAAACTTTGAATGTTAGATTAGGTGATAGATTTTAGGCAGGAAACAAGTATTAACCATAAAAAATTAAAAACTTATATATAGTATTTTATCAAAATTAAAATTTCCTGCTTCTCAAAAGACACCATTAAGAAAATGAATGGGCCAGTTACACTCTGGAAATTATATTTGTAGCACTGATGTTTCACTGAGGACTTATAGTCTGAATATATTAAAAATTCATATAAATCAGCAATGAAAAGATGAAAAGCCCAATAAAATTTACCAAAAGGCTTGAGCTCACACTTCTGAAGAAGATGTATGCCTGTCCAATAAGCACATGAAAACCTAGTTAACATCAGTAGCCACCAACTTAAAACAGCTAATGAGGCAGTTCTTCACACCCACTGAACTGACTATAATTTAGCCAAAAAAGTTAAAATTGGCTGTAATTTCAAAGCCAGTCACAAAGACTAGCAACACTAATATTGGTTGGACTGTCTAGAAACCTGAGCTTACATAAGCGGTGTGTTGCCCATGGGTGTACGAAACGGCATAACACCAGACAGGCATTTCTACACAATAACAGACCCACACCTCCTCCATGACCATGCAGGTCCACCACAATGTATCCAGCAAAGAAAAATAGGAACCCAACTCCACATAAGACTTCTGTAAAAATGTATCTTGCCCTATTCAAAATAGCCCTCAATTGTCAACACCAGCAATGTGCTCCAGGCAGAATGGATAAACGAGTTGAGAATTATACTTCAAAAGGAATCCTGTTCTAAACACCAAAAACAAAAGGAAGAACAGTTACAAAAGCGATCATCACAGTGCCATAGGCCAGTCTTATAGAAACTTTGTTGGGTGACACAAGGTGAGTAAGAGTATTTATATTTCGAATCCATTTATAGGAACCACAGAAAGGTAAATGTAATCCTGCATATCTGCAAATTCTGTGTGGAGAACATGACTAGAGAACATTTGAAGGTGATGGAAATGTATAATTTGCCTAAACTCCTGAGGTAAACAACATATATGTGCATCTTATTCTATGTATGCCAGTCGTTCCTCATGAAAGCCTGAGGGGTGCTTGTCTTTGCTTAATTTTCTCTTCCGAAATTTCATCCTCCTATGGCAGATGCTAAGGCAAGGTCCTGACATCTACTGAGTGCCTTGGGCTACAATCCTCACTGGTTTCTTCCAGCTGCACACATTGGCAAATCCATATCGCAGCTGGGCAGACATTCCGGAAGTCTCACCAATGATTCGACAAGGTGAATTCAATTGCTCAGAGCCACAGATTAAATTACATGCAGTTTATACTCACATGTAGAACTCCTAGGCAAAACCCACTCACACTGTATCTCTATAATGAGTGAATAAGGGAATAAATGAATGAGTAAAGAGACCATTCAACCTGTAATATGGAAAAAGTGCTGCAAAGCAGACACAAAAGGTATAGAAATGAAAAACTGATCATCCAATGTGAGTAGCTTACAAGGAAGGATGCTCAAAAACCTGTACCAGACTGGCTTGGAAGCAAATGGAGGACATAATTTAGGTCCTAAAGCATGCAGTTAGATATCAGTAGTTATTGCTTTCTACTGCCTGTATCTTGCCAGCCCGCTTCTTATTATCTATGCTGAACTATCCTGGTCTTTTAATCAAGCATTCCAAAAAGTACAAGAAGTGCCCTTTGCGGGAAGCATCCCTCTCTTCTCAGTAGGAAATTCCATTATGGCACAAAACCAGGATGCTGCCACATACACAGCCATCTCTATTACCTAGTCCTGCCACAGGTGGGTGCTATGGAGTTCTCAAGTTTCCAGTCTTCCAGTGGAATGCTGCTGTGCTTCTGGGGAACATCTCCCCATCCCCTCATAGAACTGATCCCCAACACCCAGCAAGGAGCGCACAGAGTGAGAGCAACCCTCATCACAGAGCGGAAAGGAAGAGGGCAGGCACCACTTCAGTAAGGCACTGAGAAGCCTTAGATAGGCGGAGAAATGAGTAAGATGTGTGTGTAGTGTTCTCCTTGTATTTCTTGTCTTACTCCGTGACCTCAGTGATATGCACCAAGAGGGAAAGAAACACTTTCTGTGAAGACTGTCGCTGCAAAAACTCCTTCCCTCCCTGAAAAATTACTATCTCTAGCCACAAGGTCCGAGACAAGCTACTCATTTATTTATTCAAAGAGCTCAATGAGCTGTAAAGATTGACATTTAAACTATCAACACTATATTCCATATGACAATGTTATTAAATATTAGATCTGATTTATGGAAAGGATTAGTCGTTTGGCAATCCAGATCAGCATGGTACTGCACAGACACTGGGTTATGTTGGATGTCACTTGCTGGAGCTGATTGGACTAAAGAAAAAAATATATTCCTGCCAGCAACATTAAAGTCTAGCTTCATGAGACATAGTTATTATCATATAAATTTGAAACACTTGGGAGTTCAATTCTGCATCTCAGAATCACTCTGATTGATAATTTTTAATAGGTTAAGAGTCAAAAAAATAAGACCACACATCTAAATAACCTTTGCTATGACACACGGAAGGATGAATCAGATTGCAAATGGAAGCGAGGCATGTAATTTGCTAGTGTTGCATGCATGTGGAAAGGAAAGAAAAGCCCTGTATGTGGAGTGCAAACACACTAAGGGAATGAAATCGCAGGGCTAGTCTGTGCAAACAGGCAACATTGGCTAAGTGACTGCTCCGCTCTTGTTTGTGTAACGTTGGGCAGTCACCCTTTCTTAGGTTAAAGTCCCATTTTTACATTTTGGAGACAGTGAAAGTCAATTACTGTCTTTTTAGGATGTAAACAACAGTGTGTGTAAGTCATTTGGCACCATGCCTGGTACTCAGAGAATGTGCAAGGGATGCCAAGGTGAGATTATACCAGGCTAGCACAAAATTTGGTTATAGTATAGTGAGGGAGAAGTTCTTATGTCACCTGAGATGGGCCAGAAAGAACAACAACAAAAAATAAAAAAAGCACACAGTGAACACATTACTAGAAGGTACAAAGACAAAGGCAGAGCCATTAGAGGTACCTAGGAGACCCTGAATGGTGCAGAGTTAGATGAGGAACTATGAGATGTGGCTGTAAACAGCACAATGGTGTAAAACTAAATTATGAACTAGTCAAAGGGTTTGTGAACTACTATATGGTATAGGGTTGTGCTGGATAGTTTTATGTCAACTGGACACAAGTTAAAATCATCTGATAGGAGGGAACCCCAATTAAGAAAATGCTTCCATAGATGGGACTGTATGCAAGCCTATAAGGCATTTTCTTAACTAGTGATTGATGAGGGAGGGCCCAGCCTATTAAAGTAGTACCATCCCTGGGCTGGTGGTCTTGGGTTCTAGAAGAAAGCAGGCTGAGTAAGCCATGAGGAGCAAGCCAGTAAACAGAACCACTCCATGGCCTCTGCATCAGTTCCTGCCTCCAGTTTCATGCCTTGTTTGAGTTCCTGGTCCTGGTTTTCTTCAGTGATGGACTACAATGTAGAAGTGTAAGAAAGAAAGCCAAATAAACCCTTTCCTTCCCAGGTTAATTTTTGTCATTATAGCAACAGAAACCCGAATTTAGACAAGGGTTAAGATATGAGTTGCTGGGTAGTGCACAGAGGATGAATTGCTGGAGGTACCTATGAGCTCCTAGGTGGTGGAGCACTAGATGAGGAGCCACTTGAGGAACTTATGAGCTATACAATGGTGTATGGCTAGATTACAGCACTTTCTAGGCCCCCATAAACTTCCAGATCATGCAGAATATAGATGATGAGCAACTAGCAGTGCCTATGAGCAACTGAATGATACACAGCTCTGCTATAAGACAACAGTCATGAATTTCTTTGGTAAACTAATAGATAATTATTTTAGGCTTTAAAAGCCATATGGTCTCTACCAACTTTGCTCAATTAGCAGGATATAAGGCAGAAATGGAATGCAAATGAATGGGTGGAGACATCTTCTAGTAACATTTTATTTACAAAAAATATATTTGGATTATAGCCATATGGCATAGATTTGCCAATTTTTGATGAGTCTTTATGGCTTAAGTTTTTTCTTTAGTTTTGAGAATTTCATATAAGTGTATAATGAAATATGATCATAATCTATCCACATTTCCTTCTTCCAGCTCCCAATATTCTCCATAGCATGTCTCCCTCCCAACTTCATGTTTCTTCTTTTCTTACGACCCACAAGGTTAAAGCTGCTTGTACACCCATGGCATTCCCTGGAGCATGGGAAATCTACTAGAGGCTACATCCTCAATAAATAGTGATCCTCCTTCCCCCAGAAACTATGCATTGCCAATAGTTTCTTAGTGAGGGCTTTCTTCTGGACACCATTTGTCCACCTACACTGGAATTGTCACCAGCTTGATAGCTCTTGTGAGGATTGCAGTAGTCTGCTCCTGTCTAGAACACACTTCCCAGCACCTCGCCCTAATCCTCCAGTCTTTGTGAGAATTCTTCTGTTGTCTTTCCTGATCCTTGGTGGTGGTGGTGGTGGGGCTATGGGCAAATTATCTGTGAGGTGGAAAGCTGGGTGCAGAATGGCTTTTATGCCGGGAAGAGGGGGTGACTATGGGGGAATACAGGAGGTAAAAAATAGGCATAATTCAAAGGAGGGAGATATGAAAAGCCACACAGAAGTCTACTATCATGCATCCCAAATCAAAGAAAAAATAAGTTAGATGATAGTAGAATACATGTGAAAAGAAAAAAGAGGGAAGAATAATGCGTGCAAAAGGATTAAGCATGGACGGTACAGTGAGATAGGGGAGAGGAGGGCATGGGAAATGGATGAACCAAAACTAAGGATGTGTGGGGAAAACTCAAGGAAATAACTAATTAGTAAACTAATTTCAAAACACAACCTAAGAAAGAATTTCAACAAAATTACCCTGCATGTGCAGATAATGGCGACCACTTAGTCTTCCTTTGGTCTGCTAAGTATGTATGGTTGAGAAGAGTGAAGGGCAGCCTCACCCCTTCTCTCTGCTACGCATCCTTCAGGACCAGAAGGATTACCTTCCAGGAGAAGACTATGAAGTCATAAGCCAAAAAATCAACCTGGCCACGTTTTCCCTGCTCTTCCATCAGAGAAACCTAGGGCTTATAACCTGCTAGCAGAGAGCAGGAACTGTGGGCTCAATTCACCCGCCACTGCTCCTGCAGACAGCAAACAAATGACTCATTCAGGAAGAGTGCAATTTTATTGAGATGACTGGCAGTTTTGCAAAATATAAGCATTGTAGTCTCTTCACAAACAAAAATATTCCTTCTCTTTCCGAATTGTTCCTTGCTGTCTTACTTGCAGCCCAGGACAGTCTGTGTTCTTCCTTGCCTGAGCAGTGTTGGGCACGAGGCAGTAGAACTCAGTTGCAGGGCAACCAGGACATAACTCTTCCAGCTCTGCTACTGTAGAAAAGGGATTGCTTCTTTCTAAGCAATATCCTAGGCAAGCTGGTTTCAGGTCATTAAAAGCTGCAGTACTTCCAAATAAAAAATAACAGCACTTCTCCAGCTTTGCCCAGATACTAAGGTCCTTGACTTTAGTAGCAATTAGATATGGCTCCACTTTTGCACACTGTCTGTAAATGGCGCCAGAGTCACCAAAGAACAACTGGAAATTAGAAGTGTGATTGTCCTTCTGTGACTAATGGTGGCTCCAGAAAAAGTCCCTTGGTAGGCATCTCTTAGTTAACCTCTGCAGAGCTATCTGCAGGTAGGCATCTTTTAATATCTTAATCTTACAGGGCAGTCTGCAGGGCACAGTAGGAAGCAGGTTCTGACTGGCATTTGGAGAGGCTGCTCTTCTAGGGAAGGTTGGGCTGCAGCCCATGTCTTCCGACTTGTCAATTCTCCCTACGGAGTTATACTTATGACATTAGGCACATGGTCTTCACTTAGAACATAACCAGAGGTAGTCTGGTCTGCTGTAGCCTAACAACCCGTAAGGTTACCAAACACATCTTCACGCAGGAAGGGATAGCACCATGGTTCAGAGAGGAAGTTTTTTGTTCCAGACCTTGCACACGAACCAGTGAAGGGGAAAGATCTGGTAGGGAATTGGAGCTCTTTTCCAATTAAAAAAAAAGTAACATTCTTCATTTTCTGGTAATACTATAAACTCACTTTTATGACCCTGACTATAAAAGCCTGAACATTTATTTATTCAGTACTGGCAGACAACTCCCTGCTTGGAGATTCAAATGCAAGGGGGGGTGTGACCCTGAAACCAGATTAGGGTTTATAAGATGATGTCATAAGTATATTAAAGATCCCAAAAGAATGATGTCCTGTATCTTGAAACAATGAGCTTGGATAAGGACTCTTTATTTGCATCTTTAACTGTTTGTTTTTTATACTGCTTTCTCAAGAGCAAGAACAATGGACAAGGGCTGACTAAGACTGGGGAGAGGCATCTCCCCAATGACCCATCTCCAGATCAGTCACCTCCTAGAGGGTGTTAATGGTATGTGTTGGTTGTCTGACACCGAAGCAGGCATGCAGACTAAACAGGAAAGGACGGGCACATCTGAAGCCAGACTTGGCTTGATTTTGTATGGATTTATCTGGATGAGCAGATAGATGCATAGAATGATATTAATCATATGCCTTGCTTTAGGATATCTGTTCATGATTCTTTTTGATAACTGAGTCATTTAACTTAACATTATGTGACATGAAAATATAAAAAAATAAAACCACTGCTTATCCAACAGCTAATGGTGACTCTGACTTATTCCAACAGTAAGTAACTGTTCTCCTTCCTGCTCCCCATGTCTCCCATCGGCAGAATCACCATGGTTACTCTTGTATTTTATCATTACTTTGGATGTGCATCTTAGAGTGCTTTATACATTTTTTAAAATGGGGTGATGGTATGTTATTTTCTATTAGTTGACCCAGATGAAATTGCCTTTAATGCATTTTTGTTCACTATTACACCGTGAAGATTCATCTACACCTTTCAAGGCAACTGTAGTTCATCCTTTTTATTGCAGATGTTTTTCATGTTATGGGTCCTTTGGATTGTTTCCAGGGTTTGGGCCAATGTTACCATGGCCTTTCCTGTCTCCAGGAGTTTGTGGGGACATTAATTTTTGGTCGATACACAGAAGTGGAGTTGCTGGGCCACGGAATACATGGCATCTCATTCTATAACAGAATGGCAAACCCTTTTCCAAAGGGGCTGTATTGAGTACAACCCCACCAACAATTAAGCACCTGTTACACTGCATCTTCTCTACCACCTCTCATTCTGCACCAGGCTAATACATCTTTATGATCTTAATTTGCATTTCATAAAGCACTAACGACTTTAAGCATCTCTCCCTGTGATTACTGGCCATATGTGTTGCCTCTCTGGGAAACGCCTGTGTAAGACTTTTGCCTAGTTTCCACTAAATTGATTGAACTTTCTGTTTTGGTTTGTAGATGTCCATCATATATTCTTTCTTGATACTCATACTATGTGACCACAAGTGCTGTCAACTATTCCATCCTTAAAATGTCTCCTGATAATCAGTTACCTTTTCTTTCTAAGAAGTACTAAATGGAGTGCTATTGCACTGCGTCTTTGTAAGATTGTCTGTGAGAACTGACTCTTTCTGAGATACAGAGGCCAAGAAAAGGAACTCCAAGCTCCTCACTTAAGTCCTCACACTCACAAAAAGGCAGTTAGTCAACTTTGTAGTCGTTATCTCCAAATGAAGTCACCTGCCACCACAAACTGGATGTCACAGATATAAGAGAACTGAGGAGCACAAGGCTGGAGCATCTAGTATAGTGCAGTTGGAATTAGGAAGGGCTAATCTTGTAAGCATGATTACGCCACAGTTACATAACATTTTATTATTCTGGTTAAATATAAAGACTTAAAAAATCTACCACATATGTTATAGAATCTTAAGTCCCTGCAAATAGATGTGTAAGAACGTATTTCCAGTTAGGATCCACCACACATTGAGGTCATGAAACAAAAAACACATTCTGCCAGGACATACTAAGTTTCCCACACAGAGCTGAGATCTCTCCTTTTGGATGTCCTAGGCTTCCCCTGGGATGGGGCTGAAAGGGTTGAGGGTGTGGTGTTAATCTCACAAAGAGTATAGCAATGTGATTAGGTGGCCACAGAAATTTGCCCAAGTTCAGTTCACATCTTTGGCACAGTACAGCGTGGCCAGAAGGTTTCTGAATCCAAGGAGAGGATGATTAAATTATTTGTTTGGGTGTGTGTGTATGTGTGTGTGTGTGTGTGTGTGTGTGTGTGTGTGTGTGTGTTGGGGTGGTAGCAGAATTCTTCAGGTAGGGAGGGGAGAGAGAGAAGGTAATAGTGAGGCCGGCCACTGGGAAGCAAGACTGTAGTACTGTCCTGGGGCCACTCACAGATTATAAGTGACCTTAGGGACAGTGGCTGCCCCACGCTAGGATTTCTGGACAGAAGGATGCCAACAGCAACAGCAGCAGTCACAAGACACCTGCATTTATCACACCACTTTTCTTCCATCAATCTTTAAAAGTCACAGACTAGCACACGGCAACGAATTTCAATCCTTAGTCTGGATCCCAAGAAGACAAGGAGTCTGAGTGTAACCGCAGTGAGACTCTGTGTCTCTGAACTTCATTGGATAATAGAGCAACTCTTGGTATAAGTCACTGTAGGAACCTGGCTAAATAAAGGAACAATGTCTGACAAGCTACTCAGGACAGTAACTGTCCTGCTTAGATTTTATTATTAGCTTGACATAACCTAGTGATACCTGGGGAAAGAGAACCTCCATTAAGGAATTGCCTCCAATAGATTGTCCTGTGGCATCAACTGTGAGGATAGTTTCTTGATTGGCAAGGAGGGCCCAGCTCACTGTGGATGGTGCCATCCCTGGGCAGTTGGGTCTGGGCTACATAAGAAAACTGGCTGAGCATGCCAGGGACAATGAATCAATAAACAACATTTCTGTAGTTTCTGCTTTAGTTCCTGCCTTCTGCTTCCTGCCTGACATCCCCCAAAGACAGACTGTAACCTGGAATCCTGAGATGAAAAACAACAATAACAGCCCTTCAATTCCAAAGCAGGATTTGGCCATGGTATTTATAACAACAGAAAGGCAAACCAGAAGACAATAGGATTTCTCTGACCTTCTACTCTGGCTCTGACCTCTTCCCTCTTCAGTACAGGCTCCATCCCAGAACCACTGTCCTTCCTATCATTTGCAAAACACCCCTTCTCCATAGTACAGCCCAAAGATGTTCTCCAATCATCTCTGCCCCATGTGGCCTTCCCTGTGCTAGCATCTCGGGCCACGTGACATGGGTACAGCTGTCCGGAAGGTTCTCATTGCTCACTTGGAGCTCTGTTTTCACCAAGTGCTTTCAGCTATAAGGAGCAGGTTCATGGTGCCACAAGATGAACAGCAAATGTGGAGAGAGGTCTGAGGCTCTGTTTTAATCTCTCTGCCCTCCCCTGACCAACCTTCCCGAAGAAACCTAGACAGCATCTACTGCACAGCTCTTCTCCTTCTACAGCTAAGAGTGGGCATCAACTTGAGCAATAAGAGGATGGATTACCTACAAGCAGATGCCTCTGGGAAGATATCTCTGGTCTAAAGCATGATACAGTTCATGGCCTCTCTCCCAGTTCTTGTACCCGGATCCCAGTTGTGCCTACCTTTCTGATGCCTTCTGAAGGACTGGATACACAGTTGTCGGCACCTCCATTCTTGCTTATGGTCCGCCAGAGCTCAGCAAAAGTGCTATCCTGCTCCAGGGGATTGGTACCCTTGGCTCTGAAGTACTCGTATACAGCAGAATCCCGCACAGTGCCATAAGACATCTCCAGTTGCTTGGACAGGTCCTGAAATGTCCTGAAAGTCAGAGAGTGACACATTGGTACTTGCTGCATACTATACATTGTAAGGATAAAACGGCCTGTGAGCTCCTCCTGAGTTCTAAGTCCTACACCGACCCATTAACCACATTCCTCACACCCAGCAACCAAATGCCTCAGCCTGGAGCCCAGCTTCCACATGTCACAGCTACGTTTCCTCAGTAAGATGACTGAGCATATAAAACCAGGTATTGTATTGAGATCAAAGGATGAAACAGTAAGTGAGAAATGATTCCTGCCATCAGCAAGCTATGAGTCTAGCTACAGAAATATACATAAAGGCAGGAAATCACAGTGTAACAGAGTCGGGGCAGCACAACACACAAACTACTGGTGTTTCTGCCCTGCGCATCAAAAAGCTGAGCAGGCAGGATGGATGATGTAGACAGCTAGTCCCAAGACTTTGGGTTACTCTGGCACAAACACACATTAGGATACTGAATCAATTAATAGATGTCCCCTCCCAAACTTGCAGATATGCTGGAGTTCCAGCCAATTAATGATGCTGAGTACCTAGTAACCAATCTGAGTGGTTCTAGCAAGACACGGATTAGAAGGCCAGAGTGTCTCAGGACGTCTCTTCAGCAGCCTGGAAACAGACAACTAAACAGGGCTCAGAGAAAAAGGGTTTCTTTCTGAAAAGAGAAATGCATATACTTCCCAACTTTCTGCTTTGTATGGTAGCAAAGCCATCTTGAACTGAAAATGCCACTAAGCTGAAAATGTGCTTTATACACCTGCCTAACTCTACTGTGTCTACATCACCCATGTTATCATACATGGAATACCATAAATAAAGTATGATATATCCACTACTTATTTAATATGTGTACGTGTGTGTGCTCGTGCACCCATATATAAATCTGGCAATGCAGCACACTGTGGAGGACCAATCTAAATCCACAGGATCACCTGGCTGACTTGAAGATCCAGTCACTGCTGCCACCCAGTCCCACAAGAGAGAATCTTTCCACGTATCACTAGCCTGGGAAGAGATCCAAACTCAATATTTAAAATACAGTTTTTAGTGCTTGTTATTTTCACATCATTAGATAATCAAAGAGACTTTAGTTGAGCCTCTGCTAAGTCAGGAATCCTTTGTAGGCAGGAAGGATGAATTAGTACGGTACTCTTGTTTGCTATTTGAAAAGTTGTGCCTATCATGACACTTAGAATGCCATATACCAGGCCAATTGACAAAGTTTTAAAAGTCCCAATGAAAATTCAGGCTTTCTCTCCAGGGCCTGACCAGATCACCTTTTATCTATTTCTCGTCTGAAATTCTCAGTATCTCCTCTATCAACACATACCATTACCTGTACCTTTTACCAAGTCTTTCACCAGGAAGAGTCAACCCAACTGCCTTATTTTGCATTTCTACAGATGCAATACACAACATGACCAAAAGGAGGCTGGAAAGGAATACATTTATATCATCTTACAGCTTAAAATCTAACAAGGAGAGAAGTCAGATCAGGAACCTGAAGACAGAAACTAAAGCAGAGACCATGGAGACATGCTGCTTACTACCTTGTACAACTCAGGACCACCTGCCCTGGGATGGAACCAGCCCTAGTAGACGGAACCCTTCCACATCAATCATTAATCGAGAAAATCCCCCACTGCCTTTCCTTCAAACAATCTGACAGGGGCATTTTCGTAGTTGAGTGGCCGTCTTCCCAAATCTTCCAAACTTGTGTCAATTTGACAAAACACTAACCAACACACCAACCAATCTTGCCAGGCTGATCTGTACAATTTCTGCCTTCGGTTCATGTCCAGTGGTTTTCCCTGCCCCTACTTAGCATCATCACCAACCTGAAAAGAAGAGAGGCCACCAACTTTCCTCTAAGCTATCAGTCTATGGCTCTCCCTTTGCCGGGAACCCTTTTATCTCAGTCATGTACCTATGTACTTCGACAAATCTAGCTGTAAAGTCATCCTCAGCCCAGGTCTCCCTATGCTGTCTCCACAGCTTGAAGATTAGCTGCTTGTCTTGTTTCCAGGCCCTACCATCACTTATAGGGTGGGCCTGGACAAGTTCACGGATATCTTTGTGCCTCAGTTTCCAAACCTTAAGATGAGGGCTAGAGGTTGAGCCTGCAGCAGTGGGTTCTAACTGAGAATTAAGGAGGACTTATGCTCAGGTCAAAGTGTGGTACCTGATGGGGTCAGTGCCCAAGAGCTGGAGGTCATGACTCTGAGTTAGTATTCTATGTATGAGTCCCACCAGAGAAAAGACTTTGGAGGCCTGGAGATGAAGCAGTTCCATCACTACCCCATGGCCCTGGGCCCAGGGCTGACAGCAGCCTGCACAGCAAGCACACAAGGGCCAGCATGGTACAGGCGCTCCCTTCAGCTGTGGTGCCACACTCCAGCATTCCCCTGGTCCTGCTATGTGGGCTAGAAACAGAGCTCAGGATTCATCTCAATACACCGCAGATGAAAGGAGACATGAAATAACAAATTTGATGAAGAAATCGTTCTAATTATTGTTCATTATTTATATCTAATTGAAGCAAGATGTTCCTTTGCTTGAAGGGCCCCAAGGGTTGTAACTCTGCCATAATTTGCCTATAATAAAAGGAGGGGAAATCGTCTTCCTCCTACATTTTTTAAAATTTTTCTCATGGTAATACAAACAAACACAGGCTTTGATGAATGGGAAACATCAGGATGAATTACACAGTTGAGTCTAAATACTGAACTGCTCTAATTACTGCAGTTTCTACAAGTACGGAATGAATGCCTAACTTCCAGGGAGCTCTGATCTCCTGCATTATCCCCACATTTGAAATTGAGATGTCCTCCATCCTGTGTATTTATTTATGATGGTGCTCCTGGACAGAGGCTCAGGGACCATCAGGGACAGCAAGTAGGCATCCTGAATGTTAATGGCTCTCTCTCCCTTTCTGATCCAGCGTAGATTATTGTTTCCCCTTCCTCGAGCATCCCCTTCCTCCTGGGAAGCTTTACCTTCTGACTAGCAGCCTATCTTTCCCCTCCCACAACCAACCACAAGCTGGAAAGCAGAGATCTCTCCAATCCCAGATGCACACTCAATCGACAAAGAATTGCAAGTTCACTTCCCTGACTGACACAACACAGTCAACCATCACATTCCTGAGTGTCTAAACCTAAAATGGCTAGCAGAGGTGGGCCCACCTAAAGATACAACAAAGCTATTGCCTCCCTGGGCAGTCTTCCTCTTGTCAGAGTGCAGAGTTTGGGAAAGGGCATTCGGAGAAGGATAATGGAGAGCAAGGACAGCCAGTCAATGTGACTGCCAAGCCAGCATTGGCAATCAGCAAAAGGCAGATGTTCAGGGCAGATAGGACACCCATCCAAAAAAAAGAGTGAAGAACTTTCGCCAGGAGAGAGCTGCACTTGCAGCCCATACAATTAACCTTTTCTGAAGCCACTCTTTCCGGCAAGAAGTGACTACAAGTGTCCAGACTCTTACGATGTAAGACAGATGGAGGGCACGCACACTCATCACAGGTCAGATTCCTGTCAATCCCATGTGTACCACGCACTGTGTGTGATAAAGTCGCTACACCAGCTATTGCCCCAAACAGTTGCTAGATGCCTAACAGGTCATGCACAGTGACAACTAAAGCAGGAGATGAATAGTGAGAACCTCCCAGAGGTTTACAACAGGACATACAAGAGCAGCTGGAGAAAAATAAACAAACAAACAACAAACAAAACAGCACTGGCCAAACAGTAAATGGGAGTGGAAAACGGTACAAATGGGGCATCCTTAACAACTAAGTGGCGAGGGGCCACTAAATTGCGAGCCAGACATTCAGAAAGGGTTCCCTAAAGAAGCATTGAATTGAATTGTGCAGCCTGGGTGGAGGCAGTCAAGCAAGAACCAATGAGTAGGACACTCTAGGAAGAGAAGTTACCTCTGTGGGTCCTGACAGGTGAGAGAACGCAGTTCACCTGCGATGCGCCCCGCAGAGCCATTCTAACCAGCTAGCAGGGAGCTTTGGCAAGCTGGCGGCTCTGGATGCAGTCCTCTCTCAGAAAATCCCAGCCATCTGATGCACCCTATCAGCTATCCATGGGGTCTTTGAGGCTGCAGTCTCGGCAGCCCCCTTGGCATTTTGAGAAACGGGAATTCTTGATCCTCATCCCAGATCTAACCTGTCAGAAACTCTGGGGCTGCTGCTAGGCAGCTGTGATTTCACAGTTCTTCAAGTGACTCTAATGAATTAAGCTATAGAAACATAGACCAAAGCAACAAGGTCTTAGTTTCCATAGGTCATCCCTGTTTCTCAGGGATGATGAATATGAACAATCACAGGCATACATCCAGCACAGATGTATGTGCGTGTTCATACGTACATGTTTAGTTTGTGTCTACTCTTCTGTTAGACTGCCCACAAGTAGCCCCCAGTGTTTGAACCATTGTGCCCACATGGCAGAGTTAAAGGTGGTATGTTGTTACATTTTATGTTCTAAAAGACTGGACCTTCTGCTGGACCTCACAGTGGAGGTAATGATATACCTCAAGGTCACTTAAGACTTAGCTAGACATCCTGCAGCACACACACCTATTTTTTATCCTGTCCTTAAGAGAACAATGCAACAATGTAACTTGCCTAAGATTTGTCATGTAATCAGATGACAGAGCCTAAGCTAATGCTGAGTTTTAATCTCAAATTATGGACTCTTCCATGCCGCTGATTCAGAGCAGTCGGTAGGGGGTAAGCCTTTTCAGAAAACAGCCAACAGGTCAAGAGTAACCTTGTACAACAAAGACCCACATGTAAGCATTGGAAGCAGCTTAGAGACATTGCTCGATGACAGTACATTTGCAGTACTGTTTGTTAGCTGAGTCAGTTAGGGTCAGTGGGGTCAGTTACTTAATCTCCCATAAAACTCGGTTAAACTTTTCTGTAATGCATTCTTCATTCCTTCCCAACACAATGCTGGCTGTGCTGTTCAATAAATGCAAAGCAAAGCCTTTTGTTAGTCACACAGGCAATCAGGACAGACATAATTCATAGATCAGACACAGACTACAAACTAGCAAATCACTACAAACTACGGACCAATGAAAGTCACAGGGAGAAAAGCGGAGAATTCAAACTCCGGCTAGTTCTCAATCAAGTTAATCGAAGGAAAAGTGCTGAAAATTTCTTTTCTCAACGCATCAGTGACAAATTTTGGAGCCTCTGAGGTTATACTCAATGTATTTACCCAATACAAAATAGTAACTAGGCTGGTCACACCGTGGGAAGCAAACGTCGGCTTTTAGGATCACATGATCAAAGCCTTGCTCTGCACCTGTCCCAAGGAAAATCAGTCCATACCCCAATTTATTTCTTTCTCCCTACTAATGAGCAATCTTTCCTATCACCACCATATCAGTAGTGCCTAGTCCAGGTATCCGGGATACCTAATGGGACGTCTAGGGGATGTCTGAATACAAATGCAGCATGGAGACACCAAAACTCTAACTTGCTTTGTGAACAAAATGGTTTCTACTTCAAAAGGCCACCTAGAAAACCACAAAACCAGGGCAAAGAATTTCTTGGGAGAAATGGCATCAGTCCTGGGCCCCCTTGGGGTTTAGTCAACTGCTAAAATGCCACAGTGCAAGCACGTACATCGTGGGACTTCCAGCACCTCTGCTTGTCTCCTTCCTTTGGAAATTCTCCCACGGCACAGTCTACTCTCTTCTTCAAGTTTACATGTGAGCCCATGTGTTCCGCTCAATGGCTCTACTAAAGCTCTCCTTGGTGCTTGTTTTCTGCATCTCCCACCCTGAACTGCTGTCCTGGGGGGCTTCCCCATTGGACAGCATAGCTGACACGGTGAGCATATCAAGCGGTCCGAGTTCTGCGAGCAGATCCTTCCGTTTGCCCATCAGCCTCTTTGGAGTTGTTTAATGTGCCTTTTGTCTCAGCCAAGAATAGTCTCCCCAGATGCCTCTCACCTTGCTTCCTCCCCACACCTTCCCTATAAAAGCAATCTTACTACTTCCAGATACATTTTCACTAACAAAGAGATAAAAGTGTTTCCAACATGGGAAAAAATCAATAATACAGAATCTGTAAACACCACTTTGCATGACAACAGAAATATTTACATTGGCAATGAAGATAAATACAGTTGCAACAAGCAGAAGCAGGGTACAGCACATGTAAAGCAGATTTCAGCCACCAAAGGAATGCCATAGCCTAGACCTGTGTAATTTAATTCCAGAAGGTCTATTATTGTTACTCTTCCTACAAGAAAGCAGGGGCATGGTCTACAGATGCAGGAGGTAGGCACACACATCCCCACCAATGGAAGTCTTGACTCCCGTGTGTAGATGTGTCCACTAACATCCTAGCACTCGCAAGTCTGTCTCATTTCTGAATCTACCCAGGGAGCAGAGTGACAACTGAGATAAATTCCCAGACAGAGAAACTGTCCTAGGAATGAAGTAAGGGCCACCCCAGGATGAAGGCTGTATTGCCCAAAACAAGTGTAGAAAACAAAAGCGAAAACAAAAATGGTAGTCAACAAATTCCTGATCTATTAAGTGGAAAATAATAATTTATTTATCAAACAACCTTTATAGTATGATATTACAATTACTCTACTTTTTAATTATTTTATTATGCCTAATTTATTAATAAGGTTTATTATACATTAGCTGTTTAGAAAACAATGGCATATAGACTTTAGCGCTATTTTTCCTGTAAGCATCCATTTTGTAACTTGAAAATTAACTCTCAGTCAGAAAAGACATTATATCATGTGATTGAGAGATACCTTCCCCAAAATTGTTTAGAAACAAGAAAAACAACTCTCAACATTTATAAACAGTATCTACTGCTACTCTTATGAAGAATAATCATTAGTAAACATAAAAACACAGAGGGACAGGATCAGCAAAAGGCACTTCCAAGGCTTCCAGCTCTATCAAAAACATTCCTGCAAAATTTGCATTTGCATTAGATGTAAAAATGTGACCCTAATGATTTTTAAAATCCCTCAGATATGCAAATGCCTGTTCTGGACTTGGGAACTTAGCTCTACACTCTCTTCTCTCTTCTGCGTCCTCTTTTCCTCCTGGCTAGGCCTGCTAGCCAGTTAAGACCCATCTAAAAGACAAAGCCTCTTTCCCTGAAGTCTGCCAAAGGTCCATTCTGCAGGCTGTGGTGGAATAGATTCACACACACAGCTGTGTCTTTAGTCCCAAGAGCCCAGAAGAACTTAGAAATTCCAAGGCCAGCCCCTCCTTCCCCGCCACCCAGGGGTCAGTGATAAAATCCCTACACCAGACAGGCTAGCATTTCCTCCACTCCAGCTACTTTCAATCAGATTTAATCCAGGCCTGGACCCTGGATGACCAGGCTCAGTGATGTGAGATCTGAAAATAACCTCAGGGAGATTAGGAAACTGCAGTCCTGGTAGAGAGTGCAGGCTCTGTGCAAGACAGAATCACTCTTTTCACTAAGTCAAGCCTGCAGGCCTCTATTGTCCTTGGTGAAAGAAACTCATTTCTCCTCTAATTACAGTTGCCACCCCCACTAGCCACAAGATACTGTTCTTGGGAAGTCTAGTGTGTAGGAAACTTGTTCACTCCGGTCTTCCTGTCTGCTTTCAGGCACATTGCCTGCTAAGCTGTACCCAAGAAATCATCTCAACTGTCACATCTTATAAAAAGAGTCATCTGGAGTTGGGGAGATGGCTCATCCACAGCACTTTCTCCTATGGACTGGAGTTTGGAACCCCAACACTCAGATTAATGTTGGGTGGCTGGGGTGGCCTTCCTGAAATCCCAACATGTGGGCAACAGAGACAGGGAGTACCTGGATCAAGATGACTACTTAGACTACACAAATCAGTGAGTGCTGGGTTCAACTGAGAGACCTTGCCTTTTATATAAAGTAGAGAGCAATCAAGGAGATATCTGACACGAACCTTGAACCTTCCTGTGCATGCACAAATTCATGCACGCTCATATACACATATGTGTACAGACACACATGTAAACATGAATACACACAAGCATGCATAATATATATATATATATATATAAATAAAACATGTGCGTGTGTACGTATAAACACACACAAGCAAAACAGGAAGGAAGGAAGGGAGGGACGGGAGGGAGGGAGGGAGGGAGGGAGGGAGGGAGGGAGGGAGGGAGGGATGAAAGAAGAAAGGAAGGAAGGATGAGCCCACATCCACTAGATTCATGTCTTCTTATATACTCTAGGCTGAATCCTGTCCTGATCCTTACCCACTGTACCTCATGTATTCTATGTTCCTCACTCAACTGTGAGCTCCCTTGAGCATGAACTACATCCACTTTTCCCATATATACCGTGGTAGACAGCGGTAGAAGAAGCACCTCTGACTTAAACCTATTCTGTGCCTAAAGCTCAAATGTTGTACATGGTTAGAGAAAAATCCAAACTGGAAGCTAGCAAGGCAATGGATCTAACTTTAGAACCACTGACCTCCTTGCTTTCAAGTGGACCCTTGATGCTGCCGGACAATCTTCTAAATTTCTCTGCACGATTGATCCTCCCAATCTCTTGGATGACTCTTACAAAATGACCCTGCTTATTATTTCTTAAGAAAGCAAAAGCCATCTGCAAAGAACTTAGCTTTATTAAAGCGCTCGGATTTTCTAAAACCACCGAAAATCTACCCAACATTTTGTGCTGGCCCTCTTCTCTTGCTCCTACTTAAGTGTATCTATGTTTGTCTCCTGGGTCTGGGACTTGCTGCATTCTTAAAGTCCATTGCTCTTCCAGTTGTCACCTCTGTCTCTTATATTAGGAAACTACTTCTTCATGTGGCTCATTTCCATGAGCTTGAAAGCACATATATCTTCGATCTTAAAAAAATAAAAATAAATACATAAACCTTGATACTGCACTTCATTCCAAGCTCCCACCAAGTCCCTCTAGAGAGTTATCTGTGGTTATCATTTCCATCACCCTCTCCCGTTTCTTATGATTTGGACTTTCCCATTTGTCTAACCACTAAACAGAAGCTGATTTTTTCAAGGTCAATGATCTCACAACTATGAAATCCCTCCCCTTCCCACATCAGCAGCATATAACAAATGATCTCTTTTCCTTCCTAAAGCTCTTCTTTCCGTGGGTTTCAGAACTGTCTTGTAGGAATCTCCCTATTCATGTATTTTACTTGTTCTTTCGTTCTGCAGACTGAGTTCTGGAGTTTTCTGGAGTTTGGGCATCAGATCTCTTCTCTGGTATTTGCCAGAATCTGAAGTCCACTAACAAGACACACCTCTCTACACTCTGGACTTACCTTAACTTGCCCCCACAGGCTCCTAGAAACTTCCCAAGTAACGAATCCTCTGAGTTGACTAATATGTTCCCAAACTAAAGATGCTCACACTCACACTTTAGGTACCAGCCTTTAAACCCAGAACAAGCCTTTGTATTGTTCCATTCTCCCATCTCAGCCAAATGCTGCTCTTCCTGGTTGTCTTGAATCTCTGAGAAATGTCACTGTTTCAAAGAGGCCTTTGCTGACAAGAATGTATAAAATACCTACCCCTTAAAGTGTATGGTAAAAATAAATGTAGCCCAGCCTAATAAAAGGTGTTTGATGTCAGTTTTGTCCTAAGAATGAGATCTGGCTACTTGCTTGACTGCTATATCACCAGTATCTATAACTTGACTGATGAGCTATCTCCATTTGTCAAGGACTGAGGGATTTTCAGATATTGGCTTTGAGAGAGAAAGAGAGAGAGAGAGAGAGAGAGAGAGAGAGAGAGAAAGAGAGAGAGAGAGAGATTAGTTAGATCTTGCCTTCAAAATGTCTAAGTGGAAAATACTGTTGAAAAGAGTCTTCCTTGTGGACTGGCCACACCCATTTCATCTTCAGGAGTGAAGGTTTATCAATGGCTTGGACGACTAAATCAAAGAACTGTGTGTGATCTTGGAGCTGGGGGCTCAGCAAAGGACTGAGAAAATAGCAGCTATCCCAGATCAGCCATCCCTGCTTCTTCACAGGGTAATGTCAAGTGTTGAAGCTTCCAGATCCAGTTTTCTCAAGGATTCAGTGGAAATCGGCATCAGTCAGCCACTGTCTGCTTCCCTGACTCTAGCATCCCTGCCATTCAGTGAGAGCCTCCATGCCAAAACAGGGCTGGTTCCCAGTTATCAACACTCACAAATAATTTGCTGCCACAGATGAGTACAAAAGCAGGATGTACCATTAACCTTTAATATATCAGTGCTGGGGCTCTTAATTCATTCTGAGCCTGTCATAAATGTGACTGAGATGCAAATAAGAGTAAGGAGCCTCCCAGGAGGCTCTAAAGGGGCCCTCCTTTCCTCCCACCTGGCACAGCAGGACATGCCTTCCTCTCCAGGGAAATACCCTTTGTCTCTTCTCCTCCTACTGGGTTCCATCCGTCATCTCCTTCAAAGATATCTTTGCCCCCTCTGCGATGTCTGCTTCTCTGTCCACCACAGGATATGCTAGAAGAAAGATCTAATGATGGCAACTCCCAGTCTCTAGTAACACTTTATTTGCATTGCTTCATTTAACCTTGGCAGTATCATTTTCATGAAGTTATTATTACAACCCACCCCCAACTTTAAAGACGAAGAGATGGAGGCGCAGAGACATCCAGGAACTGGTAGAAGTAGAAAGTCAAGCTGACTTGGTGAAACACTGGCATCCTCCAGTACCACCCAATGGCAATAGTAAGTAGCCTAATCCAAGTGGGAAGCGTGAGGAAGCACACAGACAATGGAAAACACCATGCTATTAGGATTAAACACAGAGGTGCAGGAATGGAAAATTGAACAGATTCCACCTAGGCAACAAAGCATTAGAGGCTGGAACAAAGAAAGAAGGTCAGTGGGAAAGAAGAGACCAAGGTTTAAACTTTAAGATAAAATAGACTTGACACATAGAAGAGAGTAATTGAAAATGCCCCATACTGAGGTAACAGTGTTTTCAAATCATGGATATCTGTGAAGGTGGAATATTCAGAGAAACATTAATGGTTTACTAAGAACAGAAATGGTAAATAATGAAGGAGTTTCAAGTACAACATCCAGAGACAATTGTCCATAAAATACTTACAGGAGAGTTATAATGGAACTGCAGAAGTTCAAAGATAATGGGAAAATGATGAACTATCCGTGCTGCTTAGACAATTAGGGGGTCAGAGAATACAGAGATAAGCAGGTGGCTTGTCCTATGCAATGAAAAGGGCATGGTATAAGAGAAAACAGGTCATATGCACATTAGAGCAAAGCTACTGAGTAACAGTAAGCATGTACTTACATGTGTGCAGTGCACACATACGGACACACATGTCTGGGTCTAGGTATATGTAGGCATGAGAATACACTTCCAGATGGGAAGAATAAAGAGACTGGCAAGGAAGGTATAGGACCTGAACACTTAGCCAGAGGGATGCCACTTCCTAGGAGAAATTTCAAAACAAAGGAGGAATGCCAGAATGGGAACTCCCAGGCGGCCAATTCATGTCCTTGCTGGATGGAGCCACGATAACAGCTCGGAAGTCTTAGGTCTCTTTATAAACTACATAGGTCTGGGCAGTCAGCACTCAAGGCAGAAGCAAACAAATTAAGGTATTTCCCTGTGGCCAAGCCTGAAAGCAAACACTGGCACAGAGGAGCCTGTTACTGAACAATACAAAACCAGCCGTAATTAAATGTAAAGCCACAAGACGGTAACCACTCTGAATCCGTTTGCAGGAAAAAGCTACCTGTACAGGATTATCGATTCTGGTAACAAACCTAGGAAATGAGGTGAGGAGGCACAAAGTATGTTTACTATTGATAGGCCGTGTTTGAGTTCAGAGGGCAGAAGGAGTCAAACTTTGAAGCAAACGCTCTTACAATGACAGGCTAAGACATCTTCGGAACCTCCTTCTCTGATGGGCTAGTTTCTCACCCCATCAATGAGGTCTGGGAGCTGGCCCAAGTCAAGATCTAAGTGAGCTTGCTAATTAACCGAAAGCCACGCCTTCTCAAAGCTGTACACGGAAGGTGCATGGAAGTTCATTCTTAACCAGCTCCAAATAGGAACTTTGCCTAAGCCATGGACCATTCAGTTATGGATGTTTCTTTGCGGCACCATGCCAAGTGCAAGCCATACTATCCCAGGAGTTCCACAAGTCCCTTAAGACTTATCCTGGCATTCTCTCCAGTCAATGACAGGAACTGGGCCAACGTCCATCAGCAGACTGCCTGAAGGGAACCAAACACTGAGCTACAGAACTATATAGAGCCACAGGAAAACTGTTGGCAAAATATACGGCAGGGCACAGGCATTTGTCGGCACCAAGATCTACCCAAGACGGATCATATTTTCTCTTTTATTCTCCTAGCAATCCTGGGAGTCATCAAAGTCCTTCAGTATCGGCCCCTTAACTTATACCAGCTTACCCGGGAAAAAAGCTGCGCATGGAGACCAGTCTGTTCTGATATCCTCTTGACAGGCAGGAGGAAATTAGGAAAGCCTCATAGCCCAGTTCAAATGCTACCTTCCTGGGAGTCTGGTACTTTGCCCAGGGAGCACAGCATATCAATGATCCAAGTAGAGTCCTGATGGGATGGCAGTACAGGATGGGTATTCAGAATGTGGGCAGCGATGACAGGTTAGGGTTAGGAATATCAATTTGCCACTTGTAAGCTCAGTGGCCTTGAACAAACTGTGCCTCTCCTGTGGTCTTTTGCTATATTCGCATCATTGTAGGCAAAACACGGATATTCTCGCGTTGAGTGAATCCATCCAAAGCTGTGAGAACATTCCATGAGTGTTGGCTGCTGCCGTGACTGTCAGTTGTCCTGACAGGCAAATGAGAGATCAGGCTCTAGCGTAGTTATAAGTGGTCAGGGTGTGTGACAGGCTCAGTCGTCACTGACTGGCTAGAACCATGTGTGCTTGTTTGGACTTTGGTGTTTTCAATGGCTTATGATTTCTGGGCACCCGCGGGTACAGCACTTCCCTTGCCTGTAGACAACATCTACATTCTTTGTCTGGCCGTATTAACATCTGCAGTAGAAACCACTGGACAGGATGCTCACCAGCTCTTCTCCCGCTGTGACATTTCATCATCCTGCAGCCGGGGCTGGAACAAAAAACCTTACCTTGTTTAGGATTTTTTTTTTCTTCTAACAAGACAGCATCATAGACTGTTCTCTCTGAAACGGGGTTGTTTTCTTGGAAAACTGGAATCTCATTGTGTTGTCTGTTGGGACTCAGACATACCATAGGGAAGCGATCACAGACAGATTTTGAACAATTAAATCGCAGCTTCTCCAGACAGGTAGCATTGTCCTGCAGGGCACTGGCAGTTACTCTCCAGAAGCAGAGACCTGTGAGCTCCTCCCCAAGTCACAACAAGGCCATAGCCACAGGGAGCAAAGCAAATTCATACGTCCAAAGGCATGAGTTCCAGTGGCTATGGGCTTCCCTAACTTAGCCGCACAGTGTTCTCCCACAGTTTCTTGGAATGGAAAATAATGGATGCACAAAAAACAAATCACACGGCTAGAACTAAGCGAATCCTTTCTTGGAGCTGAAGAGAATCTTTCATTTCTGGCGAAAGTTGCCTGCCATTCTTTAGGACAGGCAATGCATCTTCTGGAATTCCACCCAGGCCTGCGTTACTAGGAAAGTTCTCCCTGTAGCCTTCCCTCCAGAACCACTGCCGACTAAAGGCAAGGTCTCCTGGAGAATTCTTTCTTTGTCATGGTCCTATGTCAGGTGGGATGGATGCTGTCTTCCATACTTCCTGGGCTTCCTGGAAGTACCAGGTCAGGATATATGCGGATCTCGACTTCCACATCCCAAGAGTTATCAAGCAAACATCTCATTATAATTTGTTTGAACAAATGAGTGACAGATGAGCCATGTCTCTACTCTCCCGTTCCTGCTATTTATGCCCTATTCTAGATATTTTAGTTATAAAATAAACAGGGGTACTTATTTTTGAACCATGCCTTTCCTAGATTGGGTAGAATGGGTAGAGAAGAAAAGTTAGAAGAAATCCAGGACTGTGGGCTTTAGGAAAGTCCCAAGGAGAGGGTTCAGATGGTTGGCTTAGTAGGCAAGGTGAACACAGTTGGCGGGGGAGGGAAGGAGGCAGTGACAGGCGGCTCAGGATCAAACAGGACCATCTCAGGAAATGTGCCTCTTTTCAAGCCTGCTCACTGTCTCCCATCCATGCCTATATTCCTCCCACCCGCCCCAAAGAGGTCAATGGCATGCTGACACAGGCTGTCATTCCAAACAACAGGACTCCTCTCTAAGAAAGAAGCCAGGCTCCCCTATGTCAGAATGCACTTCAGCCAGCATTTTTCTGAGGCATAAATGTAGCTGACAGAAGAAAGTGGTGCCCTGTTGAAGGAGATACAGAGTCCTGTCATACAGCAGTGACAAGATGCTCTGTGGGCTGAAATTCAACCAGGAGGCTTACTGAAAACACTTCATGGCTTCCCACTGCTGCCAGGTTGAAGTACAACTTCTCACACCAGGCAAGACTTGTCACACATAGTCACCCAGCATTATTTTATACTTTGTCTTCTGGCCCGACTACATTTTTTCCCTCCAAGCTCATAACTCTTTCTCTCTCTCCTCTGGTCTCCTCCATCTGCCAACAGAAATACGTTTTTCTAAACATGCAGTCAGTTCCTCATATTATAATCAGCTCCACACATAAACCTCCCAATTCTATGCTTCCACGGAAGATAATCTCTTCCCATGTTATAGGTTGGATTGAATTTTACACTGATATCTGAACCTGAGAGCATTGGGTGCACCGTATTTCAATGTAACTTGTCTTAGTGGCTTTCCTACTGTTTTGTGATAAAACACCATGACCCACTACCCTCCTCAGTGACATAGATCCTCCAACAAGGCTAGATCTCATAATTCTTCCTGAACAGGTCCACCAACTGGGAACCAAGTATTCAAATATAAGAGTCGATTGGAGCCACTCACATTTAAGCCAAAGCCCAGCTGATGAACTTACTAAAGGAAAAGATTTGGATACGTGTAGATGTATTTTACAATTCACAAAGCGAAAACAAGGACCGAGACTAGGGTAATTCATGATAATCCAAGGGAAACCAAAGATGGTCAGCAACCATCAGAAGCTATAGGAGCAGTAAAGAACACATGCTTTCACCTGGCCTGTAGACAGGACCAACCAACATCTTAAACTCAAATTTTCAGCATCTGGAATGACAGAAAATGCATTTCTATTATCTAAGGCACCCATTTTATGGTACTGTATCTTGGCTATCCCAGAAGACTAACTCAGTCTACATTCTGGAAATGATAAAGTGATCCCTTATCACAGCAGGTTTGCTGTACCGTGTTGAGTGACTCAGTTTCAGCTCTGAATTGCCAAATGCCACTTTCTGAAGGAGAATGTGTATTCCCATTGATCTTTTTATCTCTAGAACTAACACAGCAATGACTACATAGGAGCAATTGATCTCCTTATAGAAATGCATGGATGACGGATGGATGACGAATGGATGAACAGTCATTTATATGGTGATGTTGCTGAAGTATTGTTATTTTACCAGTGCTCAGCAACTCCAGATACTAAGTGTTATCAATGACAGAGTGATGGACAAACAATTGCAATTGAACAAATTAACCTGTGAAGGAACTTATCTAGGAGAGTAAAATATGCCCAGTGTACTTTCCAACTCAAGTTCACTTCTAGAGCTTGCCCTCAAGAGGATTTTATCAGATGAAACAACTGCATAGTCTTAGAGTCCAGCAGAGTCACAAGGCAGGACAGAGACCAGTGGAGAGCTCCTGACCAATTGTCACAACTCCTTGCAAGGTAGTCTGATATCAGAAAGTAAGGAGCTCCGTTGAGAGAGGGTATGTTATTTAAAGGATGCCTATTTGTTGGGCCTTCTGTGAATACTTATAAACCACAGAAGAGGCAGGAACAAACATCTCCACTTCCCAACAATGAAGCCAAACCATACAGGGGAAGCAATTGAGAAGCATTTTGTTTGTGGTACTGTAGTCGATATCAGGGTAACCGTGAATTCTGTGTCATGGGGCCTGACTCCAGAATGTTCTTCCCTTAAGAAGCATCACTTTTAGGTGAACCTTCCAGTTCGGCCTTCACTATCTGCTCCATCTTTCATACATGAGCTGTCTGAGTATGTGCATGATTTGGGATGCACATGGTTAGACGGCATATTTGCACAGACCCAGCCAATTTCAGCTGTACACTGGGAAATGGTTCAATTAGGTGGGGTTCTTGGGGTTGACAGAGGCACTGGTAGCAGAAGCTAAGGCTTCATGTCCTTTTGAGGAAATGAAATCCAAGAGGATACAATAGTCCTCCTTTTCTCCTAGAAATGTTTCTTTCAATGTTTTACCCTGAACAGGTTTTGTGAAGTGATACATGGTAGTGAGAAGTGCCAACTTTGACTGAAAAAATCTTACATTTGAATCTGCCTCCAACCAGATGCATGGACTGGTTCTCTGCCTCTGCCTCTGTATCTGCAGTAGCAGTTCAGTGTGATAAAAATCAAATTATACCATTCTTGGACAGCAGTCAGTTCTAGCACATAGTTATATTGCACAACTAAATATGCACACACTAATGACTCTCCAAATGCACACTATAGGTGGACGAAATTTGGAAAATATGTCTTTATACTTAACATGTACAGACATTTTTTGTGCCACCTCTCCCTAAACAATATACTATAGTAACTACATGCATGGTAATTACATTGTATAGGTATCATGAATAATCTAGAAATTATTTAAAATACAAAAGTCAATGCAGGTAGGTCATATGCAAAACATTTTGTATAAGTGACTTGAAAGCCCTTGGATTTTCATATCCACGGGGGACAGAATGGATAATGGAGAATGGTGTAAATATATACATATTTAAGTGTACAGTATATTCATGATACAGCCAAATAACCTCAAACCCTCAATAAATGATACTTATTGTTGATGACATCATTACCACTATTTTATTAGTAGAAGTACTGTTATTGTTGCTGTGATTATTCCCCTTAAAGGATCAGGGAAATTGATATAACTGATACTGCAATAAGTGGCTTAACTGGTGGACTCACTCTGCAGTTTCGTTCCACAAAAGGAAATTCTCAGAGACCCCTGGCTAGAGAGGAGCTCCGAGGCTTGACATACATCAGGTCCTTTACAGAACTGCCTGGGCTTATGCTTCATTTTCCCTTCCTTCACACTGCAATCCTAAAGGGTTAACACGGCAGGGAAAGCATGGGATCCTAATTCTTAGGATATTAATTAAAGGGAAAACTGCAGATGGTGTTTAATAACAACTTAGTCCCAGCAGGTTCCAGGCACTTTACCTAAATCAAACATATCATAAAGTTGGCACGAGAATCACAGAGACTATCCGTGTCACATCTGGCCAGGGACACGTGCTTTCATCGGGAGTGAAAGGCACAAACCATCTCTATGACTTACGCAGATGTGGCCTTAAATGGCTTGACAGTCTGATTCTACCCCACCAGCTTCTAGAGCCAAAAATAAAGAAGTATTGATTGCAGGGATTAATAGCCGAGCTGGAGGAGAAAAATGGTACAAACACCTTTTTCTCTCCTTTCATGATATAAACGCCTGCCACCCCTGCAACCTAATTTTGTCACCCAGCACACGGGAGTGTATTAATTAAAGTGACACCAAGGACAGGAAAATCTGAGCTCTTGGGGTGATGACTAGAAATACATAAATATGCATCTCCAGAGTGTCTTAGGAAGCAAGACACATTGCCAGTATAATTCCTCTAAGGAGAGGGTGGGAGGGAAGTACATGGCTCAGCCCTGGAGGTCACAGCTCAGATTCTGGCAAACACTTCCAAGACCCAAACAAGAAGCAACTACCTGATAGCCCATAGTTATATCACACAATTATGATGTGCATGCATATGTATGTGTGTGTGCATGCATACACAAACACACACACATACACACACACACACACACACACACACACCACTCTGTTGGCCCTGCATAGCTACAGAATTTTATCTAAGGTTTCATACAACTGTCAGCTGACAATATTTGTAATAAAAATGCTTTTACATGAAACATATACAAATTAGAACTATCACTTTCATAAATGTCTTCTAATAGTATTGTGAAGTAGCCGTTATCAAATAAATATTACTACATACCATTTTTCAGAATACAGACGCCCTTACAATCACAGCTCATCTTACAATTCTTTAACTTTATAGCAATACCTAAGGATATGTGTTCTGTGGAAAACACGACCAGGCTAGAAAGATGCTATATGATAGTCTCAATTCTGTCTAAATACTCTGAGCAACAGTAGCAAGTAAAGAATTTTGAATATATGGTGTCTTCAACTTCCAATGGATTTATTAAAACACAGGGTCATCCTCAGGACCATAGGCATTCTGAGAAAAGTGGGGTGATGCTGTTTTGCAGGTCATGAATCTGAGGCCCATTGTGACTTAGTCAGGGTGACTCTGACAGAATTCACAACTGGGACTAAAGTTTTCTCTCACACTGTTCTGACAGAAGAGACTAGATTAGGGGAGAGGAAGCATATATCCCAAAGACATAGTATCAGAGCAGTTCTCCTGAGAGGTGTTGGGGGAGCCTTCCTCTAATCTCGGCACTTCCCTCTGAAAGGCCACCCCCATTGCCCATTTACCAGCAAAATAGCAACTCGGATTCCAACTACCTAGCCAAGAGACCTCCATCTCAGAAAAGCATAGATCTTAGCCACCTTGGAAAGAGAAGTAAGAAATTAAATTGGGATTAACTTTAAGGACATGAAAGGAGGTTACCTAAGTATAGATGCTCATGTTTGCATTGTCTTCTGTAGGTCGATTTCACTATAATTGATATATTAGTTTCACTGCCAACTACAGCAACAGGGCCACAGTGTGCCCTGATTTTAGATACTCCAGAGGATTCAGCCTCCATTCATCCTGATCACCTCACCAGTCATTAATTGTTGGGGGGCTCTATCTAGAAATCCAAGAGCATCTAACACTGATCAGGTTCTGCTGGATCTTACTGTGCCTACGTGAGCTGGCTTCTTCCCTCTGCACTAGCATCATTGTTCAGTCAGATGGCGGAGTCAGGACCTCGGCTGCCTGCCCCTCGTCTCAGTCTTTCTCTCATCTGGCATATCCCAACAGGCATGATCAAACTGACCCCACAATATTTCTCAGATCTCACGCTTCTGACAACATCAGTGCCACTGCCCTAGCTTAGGGGAACGCCGAGAATAATCATTAGGATACAGCAAGAGATAAAAGGCAAAGAACTGAATCTTCTTTATAGCAGAAAGGTAGCATAGACTCCCATCCTCTGCTCCTAGAGCTGCCAAAGGGACAACATGACTACTGTGAGTGTAAATCCACACTGGGGAATATGGTAATATTCATCTGCTATTCTTCCTGGGACAACCTTCCACAGTGCCCTTCTGTGACCTCCAAACTGTTGGGAGCATCCAGACAGAGAGCACCATCTTCCTTTACTGAATCTCTCTTTCTCCTTTCCTTCTTCCCTTGCTCTTTCTCAAACACACACTTTTTTTTTTGCTTGCTTTCTCCTTTAGGAGGCGATTAAAAGGACCAAAAAAATAAGAGGGGTTTGCCAAGTAGCATGGATGGAGTACTGTATCTACAGAGCAATCTTTTTAGGTGGCTTATCATTATTTTTAATCTACGGAATGGGAATTTGGGATTCAAAAGGTTAATTAGCTTTCTCGGTTTTCTAACTCTATTAAATATCGGCCCCTCATATGAGATCAGGGAATCTGAGAAGTATCCTGAGCAGATACTTCTAACCATGCTCCTTTGCTTAGTCCCAGGAAGGCACATGATAGTCTAGTTTCTTTCCCAGTGTGTTCCCAGCATGAACCATAACACTTGACACAGTGAGTGGCCCACAAAACCACTGTGGGTACAGAATGTCCCAGTACTATGCAGAACGTGAGCATAAACTCTGACAAATGGTTTAGTTGAGTTCTGTTGCTGGCCCTGTTGTGTGACCCTGCTTCAATACTCCACAGGAAGTGGCTCCTTCTTCCTGCCACTTCCATAGTTCACGCTGAGTGGGCTCTCTCACTGGGAGCACTGTGTAGAGTGAAAGTTAAAGAGAAGCCACTGAGCATCTCACAAGATGTCAGGAGACAGGGCCAGCTTAAAAAACTATGCAAAATTCTCTCATTTCTGAGACCAAGACCATGAGTCCCAGAAAGGACAGATATTTTCTAAGAGCACATAATGAATGACTATGCCAAAATCCTATCTTGCATTTTAAGAACTTTATGGAATGACTGAGGAATGGCTACTGAACTTGGCAGTGCCTGAAGGTTGGGTCTACTTCCACTTCAGAAAGATAGTCTTATTCAGATACAGCGTATAGCATCCTGACTGATGGTGGCTGTGTTCTTAACAGTCCCTGGTCTTCCCTATGAGTCTGGAAATTAAGTCATGATAGTGGAGTGTAGGCTAAAGGGTTCAGCTCTCAGAACCTAGAGGAAAAATGGGGATTGCCATAGGAGTGCACTAGTGAAGCCAGGTGTCAGGAAAGTATTGTCCATCTTTGGAATACCTTGGCATCATCTGACTGCTAAAAGACCTCTCCAGGCTTAAGCAAGCATGTGATCCTAACTGAGCTAACCTGGGCTTCCATGGCTCATGACAATTCCATGACTACTGCCCAAAGTCAGGACCTTGAATTCTCTGAGAATTCAACAAGGTGACCAGTAAAGAGAGTGAAGGGTGCGGCCAGTGATGGGTAGCCAGTTCCTAGTCTGATCAATATTCCAGGCCATGAATTGTACAGAATATTCTAAAGGCAATAGCTCACTGTCCATTTGTTGTTTGTAAGAAACCTAGTGTGATACATCTTAGGAGGGCAAATTGGATCTGCAAGGCTCCAAAGAATCCTTTAGGGGTTGTAGTGATGGGCACAAAAGATAAACAATTTCCAATGTGTACATGTTGGCTAGGGAAATAAGATATTTCCCTAGGCATACTGAGTATTTCCATACCCTTGGAAGCCCCTGGCTTCATCCTCCACAACCATCACACTCTCCTACAGCTCCTGGTCTATTTTCCATCAATGGATATCTCCTTGTACTCTAGTTTGGTCCAAACTCTGCCTGCTTTTCATGGCTTGTCCTGCTTTTTGGATCCTAACTGTCCCAATCCTTAGGTCAAACTGTGTAAGGAAGAATGTTGGGCTTCTGTTTTCCACAATGATCTGATTCTGGGGCCTATTCCTGTATCTCACCCTAGATGGATGCCAAATTCAACACCTTTGTTTCATGAGGGATCACACTGATAAAAGGGAAGATCATTCAGCCAAGATTACTTCTGTAAACATGAGTCTAAAGCATGAACACTCAGTGAACCGAGAGCTTGGGGAAAGATCAGAATAACACATTCTACTCTGGTCTTGCATACAGTGAAGAATACAGACAAAATTGTATCATAAAAAAAGCATTTTGGTTTTTTTTAATGTGATGAAAGCAAGTTTTTCAAGTTAGTCTACTGAATTATCTTTCTCTTTTATTTTTGAAGAAATATTCTCTATTTTTTAAAAATATATTTAGACACTGAGAGAAACAATTAATAAATAAGACCTCCTGAAACTGAAAAGCTTCTGTAAAGCAAAAGACACAGTCAACAAGACAAAACGACAGCCTACAGAATGGGAAAAGATCTTCACTAACCCCACAACAGACAGAGGGCTGATCTCCAAAATAAACAAAGAGATCAAAAAATTGGATACTAAAAGAACATATAATCCAATAAAAAAAAAATGGAGTACAGACCTAAACAGAGAACTCTCAACAGAGGAATCTAAAATGGCTGAAAGACACTTAAGGAAATGTTCAACATCCTTAGTCATCAGAGAAATGCAAATCAAAACAACTCTGAGATTCCATCTTATAGGTATAAGAATGGCCAAGATCAAAACACTGATGACAACTTATGCTAGAGAGGTTGTGCGGAAAAGGGAACACTTCTGCATTACTGGTGGGAATGCAAGCTAGTACAACCCCTTTGGAAGTCAGTGTGGTGATTTCTCAGAAAATTAGGAAACAATCTTCTTCAAGACCCAATAATACCACTTTTGGGTACATATCCAAAGAATGCTCAATCATGCCATACGGACATGTGCTCAACTGTGTTCATAACAGATTTGTTTATCATAGCCAGAACCTGGAAACAACCCAAATGACCCTTGATCGAAGAATGGATAAGGAAAATGTGGTACATTTACACAATGGAGTTCCACACAGCAGAAAAAATAATGACAGCTTGAATTTTTCAGGCAAATGGATGGAGCTAGAAAACATTACTTTGAGTGAGGTAACCCAGACCCAGAAAGCCAATTATCACATGTGCTCACTCATAGGTGGTTTTTAAACATAAAGCAAAGAAAGCCAGCCTACAAACCCCAATCCCAGAGAACTTAGACAACAATGAGGACACTAAGAGAGATTTACATAGAGCTAATCTACATGGGAAGTAGAAAGTAGAAAAAGACAAGCTCTCCGGAGTAAATTGGGAGCATGGAGGTTTGAAGGGGAGGGGAGAGACAGGGAGGGGAACAGAGAAAAATGTAGAGCACAATAAAAATCAATAAAAAAATAAAATAAAAATATATTTGAGAAATTCACTTTGCTGCACCGTTCTTTAAAAGCAAACAACTGGCTTGCCCTGGCTTTGTCTGTCTCAGGGAAACAGATCTACTGTAAGTCCACTTGGGTGACTGTGTGGCCAGAACTCCAAACTTAGCATTAAATGCTGAATAAGAACCAAGACCTACATTAGAAAGAGATACAAAGATCTCAACACCATGGATGAGGTCTTGAAGGACTGTTCCATAAATCCATTTGAATTCCGTCTTAAACAATGAACTCAAAGAATATTGATTTTCGAGATAGAAATACTGCTTTCTCCATGAAAGAGACAGAAGCAGTGTCTCTAGGTTTCAAAGGCAAAGTAAGTACAAAGAACATTAAGATAGAGTCTCCTGGATCTATAAAAACAAACTTAGGTACATCTAAGAGTACAGGGAGCAGAGAAAACACTTGAAGATCCTAAGGCCTATACCTGTACCTCCTTCTCACTTCCAGCTATATCCCTCACCTTCTGCCAGTGGAGCCCATGAGCTTGGCAGGCTCCGTGGGTTCCATAAACCATACCTGGAAAGTCCCTTACCAACACCCTTACCTCTATGATGCTATTTTATTTTTCTTCTTCATCTCTGCTCGCCCATTTTGTAATCTCTCCATCTTCTCTGCTTCATTCTACTTAGATGGACCACTACTTTTGTCTCATTCTCAGACCATCTTTCTCATGTGGTCTTGGCAAGAATACCTCCAGGTACCAAAATGAATAGTTTCGGCTCTCCACGTGTCATCATTTTTCTGGAACTAGCTTACTTCCTGACTTCCATGTGACTTGTGAAGATGCTGCCACGGTCTCTTGGATCCTTTAAAGGTCATTTCCTTCTCTCCACCTGACATGCATAGTCAATAGGATTCTACTGACTACTCTCCTGCTGTTTCCAGTTCTACTGCTTCTTTCAGCTTCAGCTTCCTTCCCTATGCCTGGCTACCATAGAATCCTCTTAGGTCTCCGCTATCTAAGTCCTCTGATTTAGTTCTAAAGAGATTACTTCAGTTTTTATCTGAGCTATGGATTCCACTCATATCGCTCTTCCCAACCACTGGTTTTCAAATTTCACACTTGTTAAAATAGGTTTGGTCTTCTTTGTAGCCCCTCTCCTGTAGCTGCTGAGCTGGTCCCAGTTCAAGTGTGGCCTCTACCTCTCTCCTTCTATGATCTTCCCCATGGGTGTGTGAACTTGTCCTCCTCCCTGATTCTTTCCTGGATTTTGTGTTGTGACTCTTGCAAGGGTCACAGATCATAAGCCAGGCCATTCTCCTTCACATAAAGGGTGGATCTTTCATTCTGGATTGCTCTCCAGTTTGGTCTACCACAAAGGCAGCATCCCTCAGAAAGACTCCTGCAGACCACACCTCCAGAAACTGGGCGTTAAGAGATGACCAAATAGATGGGAAGAGCACCAGCATATCCCACTGGACAACCTCAAGTTCAAGAAGAAAAAATATAAAGTCTAATTTCAGAGAATGGTAGATTAGAAAAGTTCACAAGGAGCCGGGCAGTGGTGGCACATGCATTTAATCCAGCACTTGGGAGGCAAAGAGAGGCAGATCTCTGTGAGTTCGAAGACAGCCTGATCTACATAGTGAGTTCCACGTCAGCCTCCAAAGCTACACAAAAACCCTGACTCGAAAAACAACAACAACAACAACAAACAAACAAACAAAATATAAAGTAAGAAAAAAAGAAAAGAAAAAAGCTCACAAGGCACTTTAGAATATTCCAGAAACCATCATATATATTTCAACAACTGATCAAGATGACTGTCATAAAAATCAGTTGGATTTAATTATCCTCATGTGATACATAAGCAACAGTGGCTCTGAGCAGTTAAGAGCTGTGCAAAGTAACAGGTGGTGTTTTGGGGGACCATGTAATCTTTCTCATACCAGTTAGCTAAAGAGCTGGTAGAACAATGTTCATCCAACGAGATGGGTCAGTGGGTATAGGAGTATGTTGTCAAGCCTGAAGACCTAAGTCGAATTCTCAGGGCTCACACGGTAGAAGGAAATAACAGACTCATGGAAACTGTCCTTTGATCTTCACACACACACACACACACACACACACACACACACACACAGAGTATTTATATAATGTTTAAAAGTGAACATGTTAAATTTTTCAAACTGCTGCTCAAATCTATACATAACAGAGGCAAATGGATTATGTGCTGCTAGCACAGCCAATGTATACTACCAGGAAGCTCATTCATTATTAATGTAAATCATTGCCAAAGACATTCTAGGTCCTTTATCCAGGGGAGAAATAAACGTAGGACAAAACCCTGGGCCCGCGACACAGGCATTTAGAGAATCAGTCTGCCTAGCATGCTGATGTATTCCATTGGCGTTTATTGAAAATTATTTTTTAGAGCTCATTTCTGGGTTCATGTGCATTGCCATTACAGCTGTTCCAGAGAAGATAACAGACTGTCCATCAGCCTTGATGCTGCTGGTCTGTGTCACTTAGCCTGAGGAAAATTGCCAAGAAAAAAAAGAGAGACTATTCCTACAGAATCTTTTGAGAAATTATTCATACCACTGGAAGGCCTGGGAGAAAGGGAACACGCATGTTTTCCCCAGGGTGGAAGAATATGTGCCCACGAGACAGGGATGGAACTCACTGAGGCTGTCAACTGATCTAAGCGGAATGCCTAAAAGCAAGAGCTTTCTTCATCTCCTCGTCCTTCCTGTCTGCTCCAGCTTCCCCAGGTTAAGGGCAGTGATGACCTCACGCTGTGGCAACATAGTACAAGAGTGTGAACTTACATTACAATTCCAGGGAAAGTATGAGGTTCTTGGGAAAAGATCTTTGGAACAATGACATAGTCAGTCATTATGGACATTATGGACACTGTTTGATGATATGACAATGCAAGGGAATTCAAAGGCTTGTGGGATGAAGGATGAACTTTATTACTCTCCATACTTTATTTTCTTAGCCCAGAAGAACAACATCATATAAACAATACATTCAATATTCAGACTTCAGGGATAAGAAGGACAGTGTCCTTGCAATGACTATTGGACCTCTTATGAAAAATATGACAAAGACATAGATGGTATTGGGCTACACAGACAAAAGAGGAGGTGTGATCTTTGGGCATTCAGAGGATGGACAGGCTTGATGCTTGACTTCGGCAAAATCAGAGCCCAGGGAACCAAACAATGCTAGCGTTAGGGTTCCATTTACGTTGCGTGAAGGCTGGAACCTGTTCATGAAGTTCTTAACTGGGACTAAAGATATGCACCCAAATCTCAGAATCTTAGGCTTGGTCAAAAAGCATCTGGTTAAGTTGGGATAGCTCCCCTACCCGTGCTCACAGGTTTACTATGCTAGCTTTACAGTGCTGCAAGGGGAGGTCCATCAGTAGCATTTTCTTGTCAACAAAGAACAAGGGTACAACTTAAGCCCCAGGTCATGACAGATGGATCAGTCAGGCCTGCAGTAAATAATACTGGTGCTTGATCAAGAGTCCTTTATAGAAAGATGTGTTCATCTCTCCTGTGAGTGGTGGCTGCTGACATGCAAGAGTTCCCCCAAAGAAAGCTGATATCCCTAGAAATGCTCCTCACCTACAGCCAGTGACAGAAGGACGTGGGATGATATGACAGCCTCCTGCCCCAGCGGAGGAGAAGACCAACTACATGAGATAAGTAGTGCTCCAGGGCTGTCCTCGTATTGGATGGGCAGTGTTCAGCCAGGGCCCTTTTTCTTTGTGTTCTTCTGTTCTTGTTCCTGGACTTTTCTTCCACCTTACTCCATTTTCCTCAATATGCTCCACTTGAGGTTTCTCCATCTTCCCAATAACTCGTCTGTGCAAGAATCCTTAGAAGCTGTCTTTGTAGGGATCCTAGCTAACAGCCAGTGACCTTCAGCTTCTACATGCCATGAAGACATGACATCCAATGAGCCTTTTATCCCTGGGCTGGCAGATGAAGTGAGAAAGCTCAGGCTTCGCATTTCCAGAATACTACAATGTATTGGCCGGAGCACATCACAAACACTCATTAATCTTAAAATGTCTGACTTGATTGATAGAGCTCTACATTTTCGCAGGGCTGGCTCTGTGCATGCCTGCCGTTTTGTGCTTCTTTACGTCCTCAAGAGCAAGTCTTCGCAAGGACAATTAATCTCACTTGCTCATCAGATTCAAGCACAATTAGTCACTGGACTTGCCATTAGTTAATAGCAGACAGAGTTTTCAGAACCATCATTCTCCTGTTTTGAGAAGGAATAAAATAAATAATGCATAGAAGAAAATCTGATCCCAGTCTGGCTGTTTGCAGATGACCTAAGAATTCAGTTTTTTTAGTTCCTCAGTCTAAACTGCACTCACTTTCTATGCCATCTCAATTGTTCTAGACTGTATGAGATACCTCTTCTGAGTCAGTAATTTGATCCCCCACATTGGCATGCCATCCTCAGTTCTAGATCCAGAATCTATTTAATAAATGAAATTTCAAATGTCAAAATGTCCAGCAGCATGTAAGAGAAGGTGGGACTGGTCCAGGAAAGTTGTCATGAAGATCAAGGTGTAGGTGTGATGGCTATAAGCATACCAGGATGCCAACTGGGGCTGCACACTCAGCAAGAAGTGACCAGAGGACAGCAGATTGGGGATTGACATGAATCAGCCAGGTAACTAAATTAAGAAAAATGGAGGTCATAGCTGAGCATGTTCAAGGGCACATTAGTAATTGGGAATGGAGGAAAGGGGAATAAAATGATGTTGAAACTTAAACAATGACCTTATCATGGGCTGGAGGCCCTCTCATGGTTGTCTATTAACCTTCTGGGGAGAAGACGAATGCTTCTATCTAGGAGCCAAAGGAAATAAACCTAAGCAGATACAAACTCACAGTTGTCAGTTAGCAGAGTTTAATCTTTGCCCATCATTCTGTCCTCTCAACACTTTTAAAGAACCTCAGGTGGTGGGGGCAGCAGTGAATCTTGGGTCTGATCCTGACATTCTCTGAGAATGTAGTGCGCATGAGCTAAGCTGCAAATGAAAGGGAAAATATTTCAAATAAGGTAACTGCAAAGACCTTTCAATGGGTGACAACAGCATGACCAGTGACGGCACCAGGAGAACAGGATCGACCTCTAACACTAAGGGATGAGTGAAGTGAGCTGACAGCGCTCCACCTTGAAATGCAGAGGGAAGGAGCCGGAGAGAGTGCTGGAACCGGAGCCTTCCCAGACACCAAGAAAGGGCTAAGACTGCAGAAGAAAGGACTTTTTCTGCAAGACACTCAAAGCCAGATGATTCTAGTTTGATGCCGCTGGCACTCCCTGATTCAACCTACATCAAAACTCTGAAGTCTCCCAAACAGAATGGAAGAAGGCTCTCTGGCCAGACTTGCATCATCATAAGTTACTGGTTCTCAACCTCCCCAGTACTCTGACCGTTTAATACAATTCCTCGTGTTGTGGTGACTTCCAACCATAAAATTATTCTTCTTACTATTTCATAACTGTAATTTAGCTACTGTAATAAATCATATTGTAAATAACTGTGTTTTCCAATGATGTTAAGTGTCCCCTGTGAAAAGGTTGTTAGACCTCCCAAGGGGTCTCAGCCCACAGGTTGAGAATCGTTTGATATGGCCTTTTCACTAACACCTCGAAAGAGCAGGAGACTCAGATCCCTTTGGGGTGTTAAGGGGAATCCCCCTGCTGCCCAAAAAGCCCCAGGAGAACATTTTACCCAGGGTAACAACAGAGAAGGACATTTCCTCATGAATATCTTAAACGAGAAGTTCAAAAGCGAGATCCCAGGGACTGGTACTCAGACTTCTCCACTGAGCACCTTCAGATGTATTCAGAGAGAATTACAGCCCGGGCTGCGGTTCTCTTTGGCTTTTCTCATGCTAAGCAACCACAATTTCCCTCAGCAGAAAAAAGTTTTAAAACCTTCCATACCCAAAGATACACCTGAAACAACAGACTTCTGATATTGGTGGTCCATGGAGGAACCTCATCACTTCAAGGAACCCCTGCACATATAGACCTTGCTTCTCTTTTCTGTTTTAATCTCAACCTTCTTTTTATTTTCTCTTGTTACTTTTGACATTTTGCTTTAATTATCAGTTGCTCTTGGCCCTGCCTCTGGCTTCTCTGTCCAAACATTTGATCAATTTAAAACAACCTCAACCGCTTAGTCTTGCTGGATACTTACTTCCGCTAACTGACTTTTGCCTCCACCACCACTGCAAGCTAATCCCTCTCCCTGTCTCTAATCTCCCACTACTAGCATTTTCAATAACAGCATATCCTTATTTCTCAACTCTGGTTAATTATATACATAGACTCTATTTAATACTTCTGTCCCAGTGGACAAGGAGAATGCTTCATTCAGCCGCCTAATATGCATCGTTGTTGATAATCTATAACCATCACGAGGAAGAAAGGCTCTCAAGAGATGCTGATGACTTCATTTGACATTTAGACCTGTGTTCTTTCTAGCCCTGAATGCCTCATCACAGCTAGGGACAGAACATTCTCCTATTATGCCCATAATGTCAGTAATTTTCAGAGATATAGAAGGGTTAGTTTCAACCATTGCCTAGTGAGGATTCTGACATTACCTCTAGATTCTCCCTCGGCACCTACGCATCCTTCCAATGCCTATTCTCTGATTCATCGTGATGCGTGAGCTTTCCAGACCTCACCACCCCTCATATCCACGGACCCCCCTCTTCCTCTACTATATCCTAAAAGTGACTCCTTTCCAAGGTTCCACCCAAGTCTTTTGATTTTGGAGTCTACCGTTTTCCCATTGTCAGTCCACTAACCAGCTGTATGTCATTCACTCGCTTTTTGCCACTTGAACAACCTTAGAGATATCAACCTCAACCCTTGCCTATCTTATCCAGAATACTTGCATCTCTCAAATGCATGACTGCTGCTGCTGCTGATTTCTGCCAACTCCTGATTTCTGTCACTTATGCCAGAAATTCTTCATTTTATTTTAAAGTATCTCTAGAACCCAACACAACCTAACATGCAAGTTCATAACTCTGGGCTCCCTGGTCCCATGTTTTCCATCTAACCAAAAGTCATGGAGGCAGGAAAGGATTTTTGAGTGGATTCTCAGGCAGCCCCTCTATATAAAGGAGGATATCCAACATCTGCAAGAGTGTGGTCTTTTAAATTCTCTAATTTAAATATGCCTACTGAAGCAAGTAAAAGTATTGCAATGTATTTCAGAGAAAGGAGTAAAAAATAAATGAAATAGATTTTGAATTTTCAAGGTACTCAGGCTTTGTTAATTTCTAGGGCAGAGACGCAGACCTATCTCTTTCCCAGCCCAAGGATCGCCCAGAAGACACTCTGTAACCCTGCTCCCGGTTTACCCAGCATCCATTGCCTCTTTACCTGGAATGCCCCGTTCACCATCACTTTCTTACCCTTACACCTCCACCTTTGTCACACCCAGCTCCCTTCTTGGCTCTGCTGAGGATAATTATTTCTTATGTGCTGCCTTCAGCCCACGCATCTGACACATCACTGCACTGCTCTGAATGCCTGTTAATCAGCAGGCTGCCTGCAAAGGGGCCTTTCCAAGGACAGGACTCTGGCCCACTCTCCCAGGAAATGCTAAGCATTGTGGCTACACACAGTAGAAGTTCAGACAGCCTTGAATCCAAGTCATGAGGATCCCATGAGATTCATTCAAAATTGTTTGTTTAGAACAGTAAACAGCGGGGAAGCACCGTGAGCCTTCTCTCTACAGTATTCTTGGGACTGGAGAAGCATCGGAGAGCAACCAGTAGAGGCTGATGAGGGAAAAAAAGATAATATTAAAGATGCCCTTTAAGAACTGGTTTCCCTTCAGTGACAGTAGGTCCCAAACAAGGCTTTGAGTAAACAGAAAGGGTAATACAGCAATTAGAGAGATTCAGGATCAGCCCAGGAACAGATCCCCTAGGGCCGCTGGCAACAGTGAACATGTCTCTCACCTTCCAAGATCTTGTTTCCTCTCCACTGAACTGGCAATAATACATTGCTCGCCATGCAGAGTTGGAAAAAGAGACAGGAGACTGTGTTGGTAAAACATTTACTACAAAGTAAATGGTGTGCATCAATTACGGACTGTGGATTGTAATAGATAAGACCTCAACAGCTGACTCTCGAAATATAAACGAATGGTCTGCATTGAAAAGTTTGCTGATAAACTTGGAATAAATACTCCACAAAGAATTTAAGCTGGCCCTGTGATACCATCCGAGATTACCAGCCAGCTCCAGCACACTGCTGCTGCTTGTGGGTCACAGGAACCTTCACCCCTCTTGACTCTCTCTCTACCCCCACATCAACAGAGTTTTTTTTTTCACAAGGTGAAAAAAGAAACTAACAAATACGACTTGTGGTTGCCATGTGGAGAAGATAAGAGAGCCTCAATTGCCCTTCCCTAGCAAAGGCTGAGCCTCCTCTGAGCAGGCCTTCAGGGTCTCAGCACAGAAAGCCATGAACACACTAAGTACCTGGTTCTGAGGTGCCACTATGTTCACGAGAAGCAGGCACTTGGCAAGAATCATAGGCTTACCCGTTCTGAGATCCATCCTCAAACAGACAGAAGATAAGCCTTGTGGCGCTCTCCCCAAGGGCAGATGGCGTGGAACTAGACAGATCTTTCTGTTGAAACCTTTTCTCACTTTCTACGTATGTAAAGCACATCCTGCATTTTCCCTTGTGATTTATTTCTACCTTATTTCTCAGTTTTCCTTAGTGATTCACATAAAGCAACCTATTTTTACAATTAGGACTTAAATAATTATTCCATTACCATGGCAACAGGCTAGGCCAGTGGCCTTCAAACCCAGTTCGCCCCACTCATCGGGTGTATAGCAATTCTAGCAGATCTTCTTTCCTCACCATGTTAGAAACCATCTTACCAAGACAGATATCAGTCTCTAGAAAGTTCTAACGTTCTATTATAAGAATGGCAAGAAAAAATACACAATTATGTATGTATTTTAGAGGTAGAGGGAAGGACTATCTTTAATCATGGTTTGAGGGCTGAGAGTCAGTATAGACAAGGTTAACGCCTTGTCTCTATCATTGAAAATATTCCAGTTCAAGAAAGGATCTCTTGATATGAAGAGAGTAATTTCTTGAAGTGTTGTTCTGATGGCAAGAATATAAATGGATCTTCACAGTAATTGTCAATGTGCTCTAAGACTTGGCACAGAGTATGGATAATATTCCCAAAACTATGAGTTGAGAACAATCCTTTGGACAATATAAGGTTTATTACATGAGATGGTTAATACTAATTGTCAACTTGATAGGATTTAGAGTCTCCTAAGAGACAAACCTTGGGTATGTCTGTGAGAGGTGGTTTTGATTTAGGTAACCTCTAGGCATGCCTGTAGGATAGCTGAGATCAAAGGACCCATCCTGAATGTAGGCAGTACTATTTCACCGGCATCTTTGATTCTGGGATGGATAACGAGAAGAAAGAGGTCTGAGTGCCAGTATTCAGCATTTTATTTCTTGCTGATTGATGCCATATGAGTAGCACCCTCATTCTCCCACCCACAGGACCCCCTACTAAAACAAAGTGCATCCTCAGACTGTGAGCCAAAATCTTTCTCCCTTAAGCTGCTGTTGTCAGACACGTCTATCACAACAAAAGCAAAAATAACTAAGTTACTACATCAAACCTAGCTAGTGTGCCCAACTTAAAGTCCACAGAGCATACCAAACGCAGCCCAACACTAAACTCTTAAACTTTACATAAAGCATGGGAATTTTGTAGGTATGTTTTTTTTTATATTTGGATTCATGGTTCTTGAGTGCGAACTTTGTATATGACAAAATTGTGCCACGACGTCAAAATGTTGGACACATTTGAAAACAAAAATATTTCCTTTATTTCTTATTAGAATGAGCAGAAGTGGCAAAAGTCATCACATAGTCCTTGGGACACTATTTTTTCATGCTTACTGGCAATGAACAATTCTTGGAATAACACTGATAATCCCTGATGAAATCTGACAAGATAGAAGAGTTGGGAAGTCCAACAAGTATTATAGAAACTTCAATGTATTATGACTTCCTCACATTGAAAACCCTTGGCCCAAAAAGCTTCACCACAGTAGTCTATGAAATGCTTAAGAACTAGGTATTCATTTTTCCCTCTTAGTGAAAATAGATTTTTTTTTCTCACACAGTATATCCTGATCAGTTTCCCCTGTTCCTTCTCACCTCCTTTCCCAACAAGATGCATGCTCATTCTGTCTCTCCTCAGAAAATAACCAGAGATAATATAAGATAAAATAAAGCAAGATAAAAAAAACTAACAGGTTGAAATAGGACAAAACAAATATACAAAAGGAAAAGAACCCAAGAAAAGGCACAAGAAACTGATCCAGCCACAGAGACCTATCCATTCACACTCAGGAATCTCATTAAAAAAAAAACAAAACACTAAACTGGAAGCAATAATCACACAATCACACTCAAAGGGCACAAAGGGCTAAATAAGAGAAAAACTCAAACAGAGATAAAAACATTTAAATTAGAAAAAGAAAAAGAGCTGTGACACAACACTATGAGACAAGGAACCTCTCTACTGCTGGACATGCAAACCACATCAAAGAGTAGTTTGTTTCCCCACGACTGCAATGGAGAAAACCAATTCTTTATTCGCAAGTGCCTATCGGTTGTTGGTGGTTTCTGGGTTCAAGATGGGAACATGTGTCTATGCCTCCCACTTCAGCCCTAGGATCCCCTCTGATGTAGACCTGTGCAGGCCCTGTGCATGCTGCCTCCGTCTCTATGAGTTCACACGTGCATCAAGCCAGTTGATGTAGAGGGCCTTATTTTCTTGCTGTTCTCCATTCCCTCTGGCTCCTCACTCCCTCTGCCTCTTCTCGAGCACGGCTCCCTGAGCACTGAGGAAGACATTTGATGGAGCCATTCAATTTTAGGACTGAGTGCTCCATGGTCTCTCCCTCTCTGTTTATTGTCCAGCTGTGGGTCTCTATATTAGTTTCTCCAATGATGGCTGAATAGGGCACTGAAATATGACTACAGCAGTATGTCACCAGGAGTCATTTTGCTGCTATGATCTTTTAGTACAACAGTAGTATTTGGTCTTACCCAGCAGTGTTGGGTATGGGTTCAATTTCAAGGAGTGGGCCTAAGTCAAATCAGACACTGGTTGGTGACTCCCACAAGCCTTGTGTCACCATTGCACTACTGTGTCTTACAGATATGACACCATTGTAGATCAAGGGGTCTGTGGCTTGGTTGGTGTTTACATTTCTCCTTTTGTAGCATTCAGAGTATCTTCTTGTACCAACTACACTTAGGGGTAAAGGCTCTATGTAGGCACCAGCCCAATTTCTCTATCTTCAATGAATTGTGTAGGTGTTGTCTTCAGCCATGGAGGTTTACTATCAGTTTGTGGAGAACAACCTATTTATAGTCTTGGCAACAGCCTGGGTTGTTTGGGGATTCCCATGGAATCCCTTTGACCAAAAACTCAATTAGATGTAACTCATTCCTAGTACTGGAAGCTTTATTTGGTGACACTAAATGTCCATTTAGGGTGCTGTCTCCCCCATTATTTGATGATTTTGTTTAATAGTCTTCATATATGTATACATATTTTAGGAAATTTCTACGGTATTTGGTTTCCATACTATGCCTCAAATGACTCTTAATTTTAGTTGTCTCTCCAGTATCCCCTTCCCTGTCCCCATCTTCCCTCTCCCTCTCAACTTTATCATCCAATCCCCACCCCTCCATTCATCTACAACTATCTATTCCATTTCCCTTTCCTAATGAAATCTATCTGCCTCCCCAAGTCCCATACTCTGTACCTAACTTCTGCAGTTCTATGGACTGTAGATTGGTTATCATTAACTTGACAGCTAATATCACTTAATGTGTAAGTGAATACACATTACATTTGTATTTCTATGTCTGGGTTACCTCATTCAGGATGATTTTTCTAGTTCCACCCATTGATCTGTGAATTCCATGATTTCATTCATAATGGCTAAGTTATATACCATTGTGTAAATGTACCTTGCTTTTATTCATCTCCTTCTGAGGAACATCTAGCATGCAGTATGGGAGAGGCATTGGGGCAATAGTATTAACTCTTGTTAATTTAATAATGGCATAGATGAGCATATTAAAAAATATAGGTGTAACTCCGTGAGTCACTATACCATAGATAGTCCCTAGCTCTAGCTTCTAAGGAAGATCAATAATGCTGTCACCTGAGTGGCAGCAAACATACTCAGTACCCATGTTTTCTCATCTAGCACTATTTCCAAAGAAAAGAAAAGAAACTCCTTGGAGAAATCATTAATTCTAGGACTAAGGCAATGAATAATGATCTCACAGTGCTAGAAAGGAAGGAAGAGATGAAAGAATAAGGGAACATCAAAGGGACCTTGGAGTCAAGCAAAGCAGCTCCCAACAGCCAAAACTGAGGCAGTATGAATACAAAACCAAACAGCAACATCTTAATTTGAAGAATAAAATATTCTTCAGTCTATATGAATGTAAATTAATAACAGTAAATAAGTAGAAAAAGAATGGAAAATGTTCTTTAAAGAAGAATTCCAAATAAGTTATTTAGACCTTATCACCTCTGAGAAGCGGGAGATTTTAACTCTCTTGGAGACCTGGGCTCAATGACTCATTGCAAAAATTAGAATATGGAAAATAGGCCAAAGTACTCATATGTTAGAAAAACCTGGCACACACTGCCTTAGCCAAGTAAACAAAGTTAACACCATCGGCCCTAAGTTATGTCTATAACACGTGATCCTGACCTGATAGGTTGAGAGTGGTCCTCCTTTGCGACCTCCCCACCAAACTCACACCCTCTGACTAAGCATAAAAAAAAAACTAATGCAACTCCAAAAGGAACATTTGTCAAAACCACCAGACTGCCAAGGTCATGAAAATCAAGGGGCACCACAGAGGCTGTCAGTACCCAGGGAAACCAAGGCGAGTGTGTGATCCTGGACCGAAGCCTTCTTCTATATGAACTTTGGGGAAAATTAAGAGAATACAAACAAGTCTTGAGCTTTGCTAATCGTGATAGATTAACACTGGACTTCACTTGTTCACAAGAGAAAAAACAAGCAAAGGCTGCAGGTGGGGGATGGGCCGTTCCCTGCACTCCATCCATGCAAGTTTGTGAAAATATAAATGATTGTAAAGGTAGGTTATTTTTAACCAAATATAAAGATCAAAAGGGAAATCATGGGCTTTTAAATAAGCAGTCCTAGTAAAACTGTTTGGCCATATAGGTTTAATGATATTCTCACAAACATCATCAAGATGGATTAAAGACCTGTGTGCAAAAATCAATAATGTACAGTTTTATAAACAAACTGTACTTAGAGGTGGGGCTGATATTTTTAAAGAACATGCAAATAGCACAAACCTCAAAGGGAATAACTTATAAGGTTGACTATGTTAATTTATAAACCTTCCTATAATGAAGTGTATAGGAAGTGAAGTAAAAGATATAGACTAGGAAGCAAGTATCTGTGTGTATGTAAGAGATAAATGCACTGTGGACGCAAGTAAACAAAAGTGGAAAAAGGGAAAGCACAGAGGCCCTAGTAAAATAAAGTCAGAGAAATGCTTGGCCTCACTTGAAATCAGGAAATTACAAATTAACGCAGTCAGAAGATAGCACATGATGCCCACCAGACCTTCAAAATAGAAAACTATGAATTCATCAAATATTCAAAATGTTGATAAACAGTGTGTATTTACATACATAGGAATTGGCAATGTAAATTTACAAAACCACATTAGAGAGTAATTTGGCAAGATCTGATCAAATTAAACAGGTCCATACTAATGACCTAGCGGTTCTGTTATGGGGTATGTATCCCAAGGAACACATTCATGGCACATGCTAGAATGCTCACTGCAGAACTGTCAATATGGCTGCACTGGCATCACACTGAGATGCTGAAATGTCAGTAGAGGTGTGGACAAGCATAATCAGGCTGTAAAGACTCCTCGTTATCTGAATGAATGTCATCTAAAATGTAAGTACCAAAAATTGATCACAAAAGCATTTTTAATTTTAGGAAAGTTATACATAGCTGAATACTATTTTATTCATTTTGACAATATTAAATATTAGGAGATTGAATACATTAAATGTATATTCATATAAAAGTATGTCAAAGATGTTGACAGTAAAATACATAGCACAATTACATATTATATTTATAGTCAAATATTACACATGGTAAAATTTGTATTTATTTATCCTGTCAACTCAATACACAGAATTCATGTCAATAAAAAAAGGTAGATGGAATGGAAAATTACACCTATGTATATTTAAGTATATAAAAACAATATCTATTTTTTCAAAAAATAATTTGAACATTAACATTTGCTATGTGGGATTCAGAATAGAAGTGTTTGTGATTTCAAGACACCTTTGTGTTTGAATGTTTGTATGAAAACTAAGAAAATTAATAAAATATGAACTATAATAAAAAGACAGATATTGAGCAGTCTAGAATTCATTTACCTATAGAAGCATATTTAGCAAACTGTGCTAATTGTACTTACAGAAAGGGAATATAATTTCAGAATTTCATAATGTAAATATAATAAGTAAAATTGGGAAGTGATACTTAAAGGAAATTGGAGCTCTTTCAAAATGATAATCCTCTCATTTTCCATTGAAGAGAGACACAAAATGTAAGCAGTTAGTTAGAAGTATGGCAATGTCAGTTTCTCAGATCTGACATGACAGCTGTATATGGATAACTGAGCAACCAATACTACTTGTGGCAGAGAAATACAGATAAAAAGTTAGCAACATCTTCAGTCTTATATATGCACTCAGTCATTTTTTTTCTCAAGGCAGAAAAAAATAAATATATTTTCCCTGAAAATAGCTTTAGCGTGTGACCTTGCTGTTAAAATACCCCTCTATATCTATTCATGGACATGCAAAATCACCTAAATTCAGTTCTTTTTCAAATGGGTATTGATTAAGTGGGGGAGAGCAAAATGTTTTGGTTGTTTTTTAAAGTTTCAGTGTTTTGAAAAGGGTAAGAAAAATTAACATCAAATCATACAACCATTATTAACTAAAACAGAATGGGAAAATAAAGTACAATATGGTAAAAAAAAATAATATGTGGCAAGGTATTTTAAAGACCAAGTACATTAGAAGTGTTCAAAAAAGAGTCAAGGAAAAGAGTTTTCACTGGGAAGCAAAGGAGCTGTACAGTGTTAGGGAGAGTGGGCATAGTGGAAACTAACTCAGAAACGACTGGCATACTGACAGTGAAGTGACTCTGTGTGTGTGTGCGCGTGTGCATGTGTGTGTGCATGCGTGTGAGTGTGCGTGTGCGTGTGTATGATGCTATGTGTCAATAGTGCAGTTTCAATAGAGGGAAGCACATTAGTGCTTGCATGTAAGACTTTCTGGGAGAGTCCAGATAGCAGGGTTTTCAGAGTCTGGCAGGTACCCAAGGATTTGCATAGCATGGTGCTCTTGAAAAAGTTCTCTCTCAAAGGGAAAATTCAAGGAAGAAGCGGGGAGGAAAGTATTCCAGGATAGAAAAAGAAAGTACAGAAAGGAGACAACTTGTTATGATCCAGATGCCAGGTGTGTGCAGAGCGGCCTGGGAGAAGCTGCACAGGCAGGCGAGGGCTGCGGTCTTGTCTCCTTCCCACCTGCTGAGGCAGAGAGGCCTTGGCAAACTTTCTGAGAAGAGTCGATGAGTAGGAAAGGCATGGGAAAAAAATCTGATCCAGTCTGACTCAACTGTTTAAAGAATACTTAGGAGACACTGGATTCAGGAATGGGAGAGATTGAAACACGTGCAAGACAGAGAGGAAACCGTGAAGGCCTATGGATGCCTTGCTCCCCAAATGCAGCTATCCTGAAGAATATTTATGAGGAAGACAGAAATCCCTGGGTAATCAATTATCTCCTGAGAGAAATGAGAATGGTCTAGGGTAGGGTCACTAAATGACCAGGATATTGCATAGCAACACTTTGACAGGGAATGGGGCTGGCGGATGGTTGGAACTGAGCTAACAAGCTCATCACTGAGCAACTGGCTTTGGGGGCCAGCCTGGGCAGCAGGTGTGGCTCTCTCAGCATTTGGTAGAACTGAAACCTTCAGATGGCCAGCACTGGAAAGGCATCAAGTGAAGCAAATGCCAAACAGGATGTGTGGCTCTGGAAAAGAACCAAGGCAGGCTTCCCCAGTCCTGTAGTTAAGGAACATTCTTTTTAGGCAACCTGTCAAACTTCATTTATTCACCTTGCTATTTCCAGCACTTTGTTCCATTCCTGTTGATATCATTTATAATCTTGGTTGTTATCAGTCCACATATTAGCATCTCAAACTCTCCAGTCGAGAACATTTTCTTCCTAGCACCCTCTTATCTTTGAAAATTCTAATGTCTAAGACACCAAGAGGAAAAAAATACCAGGCTAACTCTAAAAAATTACAAATTTGTATAACAGCCAAGGTGCCATGTCTCTACAAGCGTTTTTGTGTCTGGTCCAAAAGGTCTAAGAAGAGAACAGTAAGACGTAAGAAGTAAACAGGGTGGGATCACAAGACCACGATCAATAAAGCGAAGGGGTGCTGGTGTGTGTGTGTGTGTGAAGGGGTGTGTGTGTGTGTGTGCACACGCATATGTGAAGGTGTATGTAGGTATGTGTAGGAGTATGTGTGTGTACAAATGTGTGAAGGTATGTGTAATGTGTGTGTAGGAGTGTGCATGTGTGTAGGAGTGTACGTGTGTGGAGGAGTGTGTGTGTGGGGAGAAGTGTGTGTGGAGAAATGTGTGTGTGTGTATAGAGGAGTGTATGTGAGTGTGTATGAGTGATGTGTAAGGGGTATGTCTAGAGGTGTGTGTGTGTGTATGGGGTATATTTGTGTGTGTAGAGGGGTACATGGAGGAGTATGTGTGTACATGTGAAGGTGTCTGTATATAGGGGTGTGTGTGTATGTGGAGTGTATGTGTATGGGTGTGTTTGTAAGGTGTGTACTTTTGGAGTGTATGTGTGGAGTGTGTGCAGGGGTGTGTATGTGTAGGGTTGTATGTATGTGTTTGTGTAGGACTGTATGTGTGTAGAGGGATATATGGTGGTGGTGCTGGTGGTGGTGGTGGTTGTATGTGTGTGTGTGTGTGTGTGTGTGTATAGGGGGTGTAAAGGGGGCAGATATTGAAATTTCTCAAATATATGACACATGGAAGAGCCACAAAATAAAGCACAGTAAATTTTATGAGAAACATACTTTCACTCTGAACCATAAGTAAAAGATTAAAGAAATTCAAGGAGAATGAAATTAAAAAGGGCAATTGCAGGGTCTAGAGAACAGAGGAGAAGCAGCTGAGGTTTATGTCAAGCCAAGGCGTAAGTAATAAAGGGATTACTGAAGGAAGGCGAGATGACTCAGATGTTAAGAGCATCTACCTGTTTCAGAGGACCTGTGTTCGGTTCCCAGCAACTATGTAAAATTGCTTACAACTGCCTGTAACTCTGTTTACAGGGGAGCCTATGCCCTCCTCTGGCCTCTACAGGCAACTCACTCATATGAACAAACACAGACACATATAATTAAAAATAAGATCATTTTTTAAAAAGGAAATACCGTTACAAGCACAAAAAAACCCCAAGGAACCAATCATATCATAAAGGTGCTCACCATATCACAAGACAATCCAGAAAAAAAGAAACCAAAGGCATTTGTACTGTACACAGGTCAACAAACTTCAGTCAATGATATCCTGTAGGAATGTCTTTTTTAAGAGAGGGAAAGAAACGTACAGAAAGAAAAATAAAGCATCCATCCTTTTCCTTGGGTAAAAGGAAAGACTACAAACCTTGATCTAACCACTGAAAATTCCTTCCTGTGTAAAGAAACACATGTAAAATACATCAACCGAAATGTAAAAGTTTAGAAAAGACCCATTTTAATGTTGAAGATACCTATTGAAAACCAATAAAGAATTAAATTGAAGGTGTGAACCCAAGTACACAGAAACAATACATAAAATGATTTTCAAATTTTCCAGAAAACCTGTCAGCTGGAAAAACGCCCAACTTAACAAAATTGTTTGGAGAAAGCTATGCCCATATGATCTCACCATAATTAAATCTGCAATAAAATGCAACTACATATTGAAATATACAGACTTGGATATCTATACTTTGTAAATTTATCTTTTGGTGCTTTAAATTTAATTATCTTTCATAACTATTTACTTTTATGATAATACACTCAATATAAAACATGGATGTTCTTCAAATATTATGTCATCTCCGAACATTGATTAGTATGTCTTTTGCAGGCTTACTATGTATTTGGTGATTATTAAACAAAAATATTCTAAGGACAGCATTTTCTGCAATTCAACTTTGAAACCATCTGTCATCTTAACATAAACATTCACCTAATAATATCCTGGGACTTTTTTAAACCAGTTATAAGTGTATTTAATTAAATTACTCCATTTTCCTTTGTATCCATAAGATCTTATGTGACACTATCAAACATTATTGAAATTAAGATACAATTAAGGTTTTGAGATAACAAACCTATCAAAGGCAAAGAAACACAAATTAAGAGAGGTAAGCCTAACATAAGAGGATTTGTTCTTGGGGAACTGGAGCTACTACATAGGGGTCATTTTTTTCCCTTTCCGGGTGTTCATACATCTGCTTCCAAATAAATCATTTACAAATGTTGGCACAGTGGCACATCAATTCACTGGTTTGCAAATAAAATATTCAATAAGGAGTCAAAGCCACCTTTAAAAGTTACTTTGCTTAAATATCCTCTTCCCAATCCACGACAACATTACAGTTCTCAAATGTTTTCAGCAGTGCTCTTGCTATACATATATATATATATATATATATATATATATATATATAAAATCCCAGTGTCTTGAAATAGTTTTTCAGCTGAACCTGGAAGAAACCTTGAAGGGGCACCATAGGGAAGATGGAGTTGTATATTTACTGAGCAGTAACTGAATGCGAGCACCGTGCTGGATCCCATATGATATAATTTAATTAGTAGACACAGTACACAGTGAATTGGTCTCACCGTGTCTATTTTGTAGGTAAGAAAGCTAATTAAAGCTCAGATCCATATAGTAGCCAACTGGAGTTACACAGCCACGAAGTCCCTATATTGACATAAATGTTGAACCCAATGGTTCTTAATCAACAGGGATAATTCTGTTTTCATTCATTGTAATTACATCCCAGTATTCCTTAAGTACCTATCTCTCTGCTTGTGATTGGTTTTAGTCAAAACTAGGGTTCAGAAATCAATTCTATCAAAGTCTTTTCTTAAAAGGGATTTTCTCTAGTTTAAATGCAAAATGGGGTGTAACTTGCATAAACTTTCAAGAGGATATCCCTGTTTTATTCTATTATTACCTACCAATTTCCATGTTTTCATGCGGCAACTGACTTTGTGTTGAGACCCCTAGCATATGCCTGCTGTTCCTCCCCACTGAGATCTGTGGTAATTTATGATCCTACAACTATTGCCTCGTTATTTGAAGCATTTCTATCTTGAGTTTTACAGTTGGACCGAAAAGGTTTCCCTTTTCTGAATTTTTTAGAATTCTGCTTTTCTATAGGCTATGATGGCTGCCAATCACGACCTGTTTCGTTTTCCACTGCTTGTCTAGTATCAGTTTGGAGACCATGTTTACTTCTCTCAAATCTCTCATTACTTGCATTAGGAGTAGCAAATTATTTCCTTTCTCTTACTTTAAAAATGTCAACAGTTCCACAAGGCTCAAAATTTGTCATAAATGTTCTTCCCATTTTCCAAGCTACTCAACCCGAGCTTGTGAGAAAACAATCACCAAAGACCAAGCATCCCGGGCCTTCTAGAAGAGAGACGGCTGCACAGCCACTGACCATCAGAGATGAGCAGCTTGTCCATCCAGCCCTTTCTCACGTCAGAGGATCCTAGAACCCAGGTCCCGTTGCCCACTCTATACTAGGTAGTCTTACCTCAGGCCACCACGGTTTCCATCTCAGGGCTTCCACACCACTTGGCATAAACACCCATGGCAGCTCACCTCAGCAGCGTCTCCAGTTACACAACCTCTCTGCAAGCCCCCACCCTCGCTTTCAAAACCCCTTCTCGCTGCTATTACCTTATCATCCCCTGCCTTGAAGTAGCAGATACCACTCTGGTTCATTTGCCTGCGCATTCATTTTTGCCCAGGCATTTCTTCCTAAATTCCACAAGGAACAGCTACATGCCAAGCATGGAAAACTCTAACACAAATATGACACAATGTCTGTTTTTAAGAAGTTGTGACTAATGAAGGAGAAAATCCTATAAATTGAGAGTAATAACTTATTAAGCTCAGTGCTGAAACCAACAGACAAGATATAATAACAATTAAAATCCAATCAATCAAATTCTGTGTAGGAGCTGCCATAGAAAACAATGAAAGAAAGAAATCACTCACTGTAAGATTAAAAAAATCCAAACACACACCACACACACACACACACACACACACACACACACACACACACAGGGGAGGGAGACAACAAAAATCTTGTACTGAAAATCCAACCTCTTGAGTACTTATCATAAAGAATATGAACAGACTCAAAACGTGAATGTTTGCAGCATTGCAGCACATACATGCAGCTGCAAACAGAGATGTTACAGATGCGCAAAAATACACTAAACATTGCAGGGAACCGCTGAAGCCCCAGAATTTGTTTAACCAAGATATTTCTACTGGCAATACAAACAAAGGTTTAAAGTAACAAAAAGAGAAGAGGGAAAGTCAAGCCAAAAGATTATTGTAATAAACTAATCAACAAGACCTAGGCATGGCAGAGTATGAAATGACACATGAGAGATCTGGGGACTAGAATGGATGAACTCTACTGACAGTATTTGTAGAGTGTGTGGTCCCTAACTTCTCATCAGTAATTAACGCCAATAAGAGAAAGATTTATCGGTAGAACACAGAAACTTGCACAGTGGAACTGCATGAAGCTAGAATGATGGATATGTGTCCTTGCACATACGTCAAGCACAGGGAATGGACCATTCAGAAAAATGAGTCCTGAGCGCACTTTGGCCTTGAGCCAATAATGACCTGTCAATACTGACTAAGCGGTGTTGATTAACACAGCACCTCAAGGTATTAATAACAGGGAAATGGGGGAAAGGAAGAAAAAACCTGGGAACACAGGTTTTTTTTGTTTTGATTTTTTTTTTACTGAAATGCTCAATATGTAATATGCATTCGTTTATTTTAGGAGGAAGTGGGAGAAAGAGTAACTTGAGGCTTTTTGGCATCTTGGACATGTACACATCCAATTAGCCTTAAAGGACAGTGACCTTGAACATAATCTACAGAGGAAGTCTGCAAACTTAAGAACCAAGAGTCTTTTTCAACCATGGTAATGGATATCCTTGGACAATTGAATGATATAGTTTTGGATGTGATGTGAGAATAAGGGGCATTCCCTGTTCCACAAGCAACACATCTGTCCTCTAGGGAGCTAGCTTTCCTGAGTAACAAAATTCCAACTAATATATCATGAATTCTTATGCCCAAGCAGAAATACAAATTTTACAGCTAGTTTGTGCATATGTATGACTTACCCGAGCTATAAAATCTGGGCGTTTTCCATTCGCGAATCTCACTGTTGCGATGTGAAAGAGCGCACATACTGCAGATTACACTTTTCACAATGTGCACGAATCCATGAGTAGAGGAGCCATGGAAGAATGAAAATAAAACCCACAAAAGATATGGAAAAATCTCCCATTTGACCTTCAGACAGAAAGATGTCTTGTCAAGGCTGCCCAGCAGGGCTCTGGAGTATACATCTGACGTACGCATTTGTCTTCAAGCCAAAAATACAAACGAATAAACTAAACAAATAACACCCAAATCAGCTTCCCTCTTCGTGCAGAGCTTTAACTGGTGGAAAAGCCCAGGCGCAGAACAGGGAGCAGGGCTTCTGGGTCTGTAAGAGATGCTGATGCTCTCCCAGCTGCTGCAGACACACCTTGGGGGTACATGATTCATCACCTCCCAGAGCTGTTTATTCAACTCCAACTTGTTTCTCCATCCTGAACTAAACTCCGCCTTCAACTACCCACCCAATGTTCATGAGTCTTTGCCTGTGAACCAAAAGCCACATGTCTGCCTTCGATGATGAATTCACTCAGTGGATATGGTACACATTGTGTCATACATTGTGCTAAGCATTAGTTACGCAAAGAGGAAATACAACTAAGTCTGCGGCCCCACGGGACTTACTAAGGAGAGGTAAGGATGCATATTTTAGAAAGTAATATAAAATAATCATCAAACATATGATGACACAAAATGATCCGACACAACTCTATGGGCATCCATGTGGTTACACGAATGTAGAAATAAAAATAGCTCATGAGTTTGAGGGAGATCAAAGGGGTTGGGGTACACAGGAATGACTAGCGGAAAGAAAGGGGAAGTAAGTTAGCTATATTTTTGCTTTTAAAATTATTAAAAATAAAAGTTACCAATTATTTTAAAGTTATCTCTGTATATGCACATTGTTTATAAAGACAGAAAACCTGTTTGACTCAGGTGTCTGAACAGTATAAAATTAATGATAATTCCAAATTAGGACTGTTGTTCATCTTTTAAATTTAGTTTGAAAAACATATAGAAAGTAGGCATTGCTGGGCCTGGTGGTACACACCTGGAATCTCTGGTACTGATGCAAGAGTATTAAGAGTTCAAACCCAGTTAACTATTTTCTAGATCCTTCATAATTTCTTTACCTCTATTGTAGATAAACCTTGATGTCTTTTATATATGTGTGTCATTTCTTTTATATTTGCACATTTCTATCTTTTTATAGACTCATCTGACAATAAATAGTATGTTAAATGTGTCAAAAAATAAAAAAATCAGTCTGTAAATATGTTACATAGCGCCATAATTCCTAAGAAAGAAAAGTTCCAGGGTTTACAAAGGAGAAAAACAAACACTTAATGTCTTCAGAAAGGCCACACTGAAGAGGTGACAGAAGAGCAGACTTAAAGTCAGGCAGATCTGGCTAGGCGACAACACAGAGAAAGTGTTTTTAAAATATGTGATGACCAGGGGGCCCGAAGCTGTCCGTGATATTTAAGGAGCAAAAAGAGGCCAGGAAAGGGACAGCAAGAGAGGTCAGATCAGAGATGGGACACAAAGAAAGCCACCACCGTACTTGAAGTTCTGAAAACCAAATGAAATTGTTCCACTTCCCAAACATTGAGCTCAACATTCTAATCATTGGTCTCAAGAACCATCTAGCAGGCCCTCCTATTAAGCAATCCTGATTTTGAGGAGAGCTGAATCTATAGCACAGTTATGGGGAGTTCCCTTTGCGACAACGTTTCTCAATCTAATATTCTACAAGCATTAGAAGTTGTTCATTTTTAAAATATGATTGATTTCTATCACTGACATTTCATAGCCAGTGTAAACCCCTTACATATGTTACGAAGGATATCTCTACAAATTTGTTTGTTTATTTGAGGACATTGTTGTAATATCATTGGGTTTCTTTGTCTCTATTTTCTAGCTATTGGTCCCGAGAATGTAAGAGAATGTTGTATTGTACAGTGAATGTTTCCTGAAACATGAAATTTATTGAAATTGCTTAGCAGATTTTTAGGATTTTCTACAAACATTGTCAGGCTACCATGAAATGAAGATTTACTTTAAAACCCTCTGTTTTCAGCTTCTTTTAAAATAAACTTTAAAGGAACATTTTGTTTTTTATTTTCTTTATGTCAGTGGCTTGCCTGTATATGTGTATGCACACATATGTATGCAGTGTCTGCAGAAGCTAGATGAGTGAGCTGATTCCCTTGGAACTGAAATTAGATAAGGTTGTAAGCTGCTATATGGGTGCTTAGGAAGGAATCTGGAGCCTGTTACAGAGTAGCAAGTGCTCTTAATTGCTGAGCCATCTCTCCTTCCCTCCTTTTTATTTCCTTCATTGCTTGAACCTCAGGCACTGACCTCTGGTTGTTCTTACTGATCCTGGGAGAAAAGTAACAAGATTTCCATCATTTAGTGTCAATTCTCTTTCGTCAAACTACAGATGTATTTTTTACTCCTTGTTTCTTTATCATTTTAGGTTATTTTTGTTGTTGTTTGTTTTCAGTCAAGGTCTCATGCTTAGTTCAGATAACCAGAAACCCCCATTATATTGGGCTAGTCTGGCATTGAACTATTGGCAATCCTCCTGCCTCACCCTTCTCAGGGAAGTGATTACAAGCATGTGCTACCAAATACATTTCTGTATTGAGATGGCCATGAGATATGCTACAGTAATTTATTCATATAAATTTCATTGGTTTGTTCTCAACTGTTTAAAGAACTATATCTAAAAAATAAAATTCTACTTGGGCATTGTGTGCTATCATTGTTATACATTGCTGATTTGGCCTGTGAGCATTTGCTGAAGGCTTTCGTATCTAAGCGCATTGATGGTTGGTGTATAATTGCCTTCTCTTGTGTTATCTTTTTCTGGGGTTTGTTGTAAGGAAGCAGCTAGTTAGTTCCCGGCTGCTCAGCCCCAAAATAGCCACACAGAAACTGTATTGATTCAACCACTGCTTGGCCCATTAGCTCTAGCTTCTCATTGGCTAACTCTTATATATTAATTTAACCCATCTCCATTAATCTGTGAATCACTTTGTGGCAGTTGCCAGGTAAAATTCTGGCATCTGTCTCTGGCAAAGCTACATGACTTCTCTCTCCCAAGCCTATGTACATTTTTTAAACTTACTGTGTCTCATTTAGAGGTCCTTTATGTCTGAATTTGACCTATTGTGTATTTGAAATCCTTTTTTATCCAGAAGTGCTTTTTAAAATGCTAAGCCACAGTGTGACTAGGGTCAAGGCTGCTTTGCCTTTTGGCTCTGCCCATTCTAACATGTCAGGGGCATGTTCATCGCCTCTGCAAGCCACACACACCACCCCAGTTCCAAGTATGCAGTTGGTCTATGTTGTGCCATTAAGCAAGTTGTAGCACCCTGCTCACAAATACCATTTAAATGTTCCATAGTCAGACCGTGTCAGTTTGTACTGGCAGCACGGTCCAGGAAGCCATCATTTTAAAACCGTGCAGCTTTTTTTCTGCTACCGCTGAATCAGGAAGACCTCTCTTAAAGAGGCTGCAGCACACCGCCAGCAAAATGCTGGCCAAGAAGCTATGCTTACCTCTGTTCTTTTGTGTCTAAAATTACTTTTTAAGCTTTCTCAGGTTTTAATGGATTTAGTCAGTCCCACGTTGGTACACCAATTTGCAGTAAGAGGCTGTTAATTTCCCAGCTTCCTGGACTCCCGAAATAATCACATAGTAACTACATTATTTGCAAAACTGTTTTGGCCTATAGCAAGGCAGAATACTTATATAGAAAGTAAGCAGGGAAAACTAAACTGAATGCTGGAATAAAGAAGGCAAAGTCGGGAGAAGTCATGTAGCCCCACTAGAGACACTGGAACTTTATCAGGTAAGCCATAGCCTCACGGCGACACACAGATTAATGAAGATGGTTTATTTAAGATATGAGTTAGCCAGAAATATGCTTAAGCTATTGGCCAAGCAATATTGCAACTTTGAAATAAACAAATAGCCTCTTACTTTAGGGGTTGGTGATCGAGTTATGGCAGTTTAATTAGACGTATTCTTAAAAGTGATTCTTTGGAAGAACTTGTGGTTAGTATTGTTTCTTTGAGTGTTGGATGAAATCCACCCATAAGAATATGTTGTCCTAGAATTTAATAAATGGCATGGCATTTGTTTTACAAACCTAACATCTTGTTTTAAGGGGTAAATTTCCCTTTAGTCTCAGCTCTATTTATTGACATAAACTTTTGCTTTATAATCATAGTATTGTTTTATCATCTTCTCATTGTATAGAGAATTTATTAGAAAGTCTTCTTTTCATACCTGATATCGATAAAGTTCACTTTTTTGTTGATTTTTTCCCTTGTTTTCTTCTTGATAATTTCAGTTTATCTGTGACTGACCTGCAACTTGCTGTGTAGCTCAAGACAGCCTCAAAATAATGATCTTCCTGCTGCTAACTCTCTTGAGTATGGCAATTTTAGACCCGTGGAAACACACCCATGGTGTAGGAGGTTCTTCTTTCTATGTGTTGCTTTCATTGTTTGAATAAAGAGACTGCCTTGGTCTTTTGATAGGGCAGCCCTGAGGTGGGTTGAGTAAACAGAACTGAATTCTGGGAGAAAGAAGGCAGAGTCAGAGAACTGCCATGGAGTCGCCAGAGTCAGGCATGCTGAATCTTTGCCGGTAAGCCATGACCTTGTGGTGACATACAGATTATTAAAAATGGATTGAATCAAGATGTGAGAGTTAGCCAATAAGAGGCTAGAACTAATGCACCAGGCAGTAATTTAATTAATACAATTTCCATGTGGTTATTTTGGGGGGCTAAGCTAGCCGGGCAGAGGGACACAGCCCACTGATCCCCCTACAACACACCCAGCCTCATTCACAATATATCCATTTTATTTTTTAAAAGGGATGGGTTCAGGCTTTCTAACTATTTGTTATATCAATCCTATTTTTTCAAGATTCTTATCTAAGCTTACTCCTTATTTTTATGTCTTGTTAAGGAAAAAAACTAAGAATCTTCTACTTAGTCAAAGCAACAAATTTCTTATAGGCATTTACAGTGATAACGTACCTTTAAATATTATTTTAGCTGCATTTCACAGTTATTGACATAGTGTGCTTTCATTATTATTTAAATCAGAAACAGTTTAGAAATGTCTTTTGTACCTTTTTCTTTGACACTTGGGTTATTCAGAATTATGCTATATAGATTTCACTGTGTATTTCCTAGATTGTTTATTCCCATTAGTTTCTAACTTAATGGGATTGCAAATGACAGAAAACCCTCTAGAAAGTCAGCGCTTACAATGACTACACTTTAGCTCCGCAATGACAATGTCTTTTGTGCCGAATGCTTGTGCATACTTAAAACTGTTGATTTTGGATTTTGGGGTGAAATGCCCTACAAATGCCAATTGTGTCCAGTTAATTGGTGGAGTTGTTTAGATCCACATAACTTAAAAAACTTGTTTACTGCTTATGCATTTTTTAGGAGAATGAGGTTAAGATTTGACTGTTTTAGACTTTTCTATTTCTCCTATTAGATCTGTCCCAACTTCTTTTTTCAAAAATTTTAATGTTCCACATACATTTTCTTTTTGGTACACTTATTTTGGTGATCATTATTCAGTGTCCCTAACTACCGATAATGATATCCATGGTGCGACCTTACTGGCTTTCTTATTTGTACTAGATGCATGCTGTGTCTTTCTCCCTCCCTGTCAATGCACTTGTGCCTGTCTGCTTTAAAAGCTTCTAGATTTTTCCGACTTCCAGTTGTTAATAATTGAAGCTCTAGGCCCGTGCCTGTTACTCAACCCTAACATGTGAAGAAACCTATAATCTTTTCTTCATGTGTCCCATTAGTGTGTGTCACTTTCCTTTTCAGGGTTTTGGGGCTTCAAAGGCAGGAAATAATTTGTAGGTATGTTACAATACTTTTTTTTTGACATGGCTGATCACTTCAAACTACTGGAAATGCATAGATGCTCCTTCTTATTAACTAGAAGCACTAAGTGCTGAGCTGTAACATGAATCAAGTCAATTGGGGATCTAGTCACACACAAACTCTGCTTCAGGCTATCTGTAACAAGGTCTAAGCTTCCACTTCCCACCAGTGAGGCTGCCACTGACCTCACCGTGAGGACAAAGGATTTGTGGTACTCACCAACTCAGAGCCATTCATTCACGCAGGAGTCAAAGCTTATGTACCTCAGTGCCTTGAGGGTCGAAGACAGCAGTGTGAGTGTAACCACACTGTAGTCGAACAGTGTAAGAGAGTTATGAAACCAGAGGCAGCATAAAGAGTGCATACCAAACACAGTCAAGCTAGAAAACATAAACCCTGGTTCCATGGAGAAGAGCATGCAAAATAAAATGAGCGCATATTTAACTATTAACTATGGTTCAAACTCAGTGTTTTTATATGGAATAATTAAGAACTAGAATCCCCACATCTGAACCTAAAATGAATCATGAATAAAGTTTAGTGTCCATAGGGCAACCCATCTTGGCCATCACTGAAATACATACATATTTCTACATATCATAGTGCATTCACTCACCAACATCCACTTAACTATACTCTAGATCAGTTCACATGCTGTTATACCTGTTCAATTCAGCGATGGATCACTGCTCATGCTGAGTGTACTGCAGCTTATTTATCCATTCACCTTTTAAAGAGTATCGAAGTTGCTTCAAAGGCTTAAAAATGAAGGAAGTTACTGCAAAGATCCACAATCATCCTCAGCATGATGAAACAGGCCTGTAAGTCTATTGCCTGAGAAGACTGAGGCAGAAAGACATGATTCCCAGACCAGTTTGTACCACACAGCAAAAGGAAATGTCTCAAGAATATACCCACTTAAAGTATTTGTGTTGCTGTGTAGTTTCCACTAATTTGGGCAAGCACGGAGGACTGTGATTGCTGGGTCATGTGCCTACTGTCTACTATCTAAACACAAGAGCATAGCTGGAGGAAGCATTTGCTCATTTTTCTTCATAAATCCATGCTTCCAAATTCATTGAGTAGATGAGTAAACATTTACATTTCCAGCCTCTCTAATCTACCAATACAAAACAAGGATCAAGCCAATCAAATAATAAATGCCATCCATTCTGACACAATTTCCAACAGAGTTACTTACTTTCTACACATTCCTACATGGCTGCCTTCTTTCCCACATCACTGAGTTATTCTCTATTCAGGACTCCAGATCCAGGCTGTCTATTTGGCTACCAAGGCCCCTATCAATATCAGCAGCAAAAATAATAATAGTTTCAAGCTCTAGCAGGTGGTGATTTGGTCCCTTCCACACCCTGTGTAGTAGACATAATTGTCACTCCTGTGTATAGGTGAGAGTGGGAAGTAACACAGGGTTAAGTGACTTGCACACAGTCACACAGCTAGAGAGGGGTGAAGAGGATTTGAACCCAGAAAGTCAGGTATCAATGGCCGTGCTCATGGCAAACACAGCGCACAATTTCAAGAGCAGTTACTTTTTAAAAGGAATTTCTGGGCAGAGTGTGAGTCTTCTTAACATAGGGTGCTACTCACCTAGGGCTTTTAGACAAGCATTCCAGAATACAGGCACTGACAAAATAAGTGTGCAACCCTTTTCCAATTCCAAAATTTCTAACATTTCAGCTAAGATTATGATAATATGTAAACTGACACAGGGATAGTAATAATCACAAAAATTGGAAATTTTTGTAGTGAAACAAAAGCGAGCTATGTCCTCTCAAGGCAGCTGAATAGTTACAGTCACTCAAAGTTGTCATACACATCCATGTACCCAAGGGGAGTTCATTCTCTTTTAGATATCAGTGCTATGTGTATCTTTAAGGAATGTATGAATTCCAAATACTAGGGTTGCAATTAAATTTTTGCATGGGCAGATGGAATATAAGTGCTAAATTGTTATTTGCTAGACTGAAACGTAGATTGAAGGTTAGTTTGATTAATAAGAAAAATGCTGCTAAGAAGAGGACAGACAGTTGTCATTCATTCCTACCCCAATGACCAGGCCGCGTTTTCAACTTCAGGGAATAATACACCATGTACAAGTAGGGACGTTACCCACTTAGCAGGCACTAAGATATTTCCAGAGGTCAGAAATTAATGAGGGACTACCTTGCTTTGAAAAATACATCATTACAGAGGGTTTCCTCTTATACACACAGAGACACATTTAAAGTAGAACAATAGGAAGCCCCTAGGTTCCAATGAGATCTGCAGAACACGGTATGCAGAAACCCAACTCATGGGCCGTTGATGCTGACAAACAGCAATTTGTCAGTAAAATGCAGAAAATAGTAACATCAAGGAGGAAGTGAGAAAAGCCACACAGTGACTTTATAACCATTACAGGAGCTAGATCAACTATAATGCTACAAACACTGGAGACAAAAACGCCAAAGGAAAAGTTTTACAGGAAATTACCACGCTAGTTGCTGGCATTTAAACCATAGTTTATACCTCTTTGAATTCTTTTGGGGGAATTCAAAAACTCCCCCAAAAGAATAGAATGTAAGATGCAAACTACAGCCAGGTATGCTACTAAAGCGTCCAAGGAGAAGAAAGCGTCCAAGGAGAAGCCTACTCGCCCTCTATGGAAAGGGTTCTCAGTGGTCAAGGACAGCAAACAGCAAAGACAGCCTGGAAAGAGCGAGAGAGACTTCAACAGAAAAAACACCCAATGTGCTTTTGTAATACTGCATAGTGTTGGAAAGCACCTGTCAAAGAAAATAAAATTTAAAGAAAGTAAATTTAATTACTTAGAGAGAGGGCTCTATATAACAACACTTGAGAATGAAATCCATAAAGTAGTGACTAACAATATGAGAGGCATCCAAAGAGAGGGAGGGGGGCAGATAGGAAATAAAAAATATGTAAGTACAGCTTATCCAGTCAGAAAAATGGAAGCCATTTCCCAGAATGAACAGAAACGAAAGAAGAACTGACAGTTTTCCAGGAAAGTTCAATAGATATAAGGACTCAAGCTAAGAGCTGGTGCTTCCAGAAAAGGGGCATACTGTGAAAATATTCAGAGTTAAGAAAAGTTATTTATCTAAACTATGAGGCTCTGAAGAAAAGACTCACAAATTCAGAATTGTAAGTGTGAGTGAGCTCTTGGACTACATGAGACTCCCCATCTAAATAAATAAATAAATAAAGAGAATGGCAGTAGATCATACCCATGCTAGTACATAGTTATTATGCTATAAATGTAAGGTTACTATTAGTGCAAATTAGACTGTTATAAATTTGATGCTTATTATAATGCCTACACCAAAACTAAGACTATAACATACATATGTACAATAATTATATTCAAAGAATATAATGTCTACAAATAATCAAAAGCATTAAAATTGTCAGCAAAAATATAAATTAACACAAAAAACATTAATGGAAAAAACAAAAAAAATGATAAAATATGTCATAAACAGCAAAATGGTTAATGCCTCTCCTAATCAATGATTATATTAAATATAAATGGCTTAAATGTTCTACTTAAAAGTACTGTTAAGAAAATGACTTTCTATCAACCAACTTTATGCTATAGATAAGTGACTCTATAGATTCAAACACAGGCAAATAAAAAAATAGAATAAAGACACTCTATGCAAATTTTAAACAAATATAACACATATATTTGTACTCATTTTAGATAAAAGAAATGCTAAATCAAAAATTGTCATAAGTGAAAGAAAAAAATCATATGATAAAAAATCAATTAATCAAGAATGTATCACATTTATATAATGTAATCTGTAACACCTACATGCATTAAGAGACTATGAATAAAATCAAAGGAATAAATAGCAATTTAAGAAATGTAGAAATATTTGTTACCCTACTCGACAATGTATAGATTAAGACAGAAAGTCAATAAATCAACATCAGGCTAAAATAACATTATAGACACAAAAGATTAACAGAAAAATCAATCCAATGGCAACAAAATGCACATTTTATCAACCCATATGCAAAATTCTTCAATATTAAATACATTAGACCACAATTCAAATTTACCAAATTTAAGAAGATTAAAATCTTATAAATCTTATAAATTACTTTCAGGCTATTAAACCAGAAAGCAATAATAGGAGAAATAAAAAAAGTCACAAAATATGAAAATTAAATAACAACACCTGAGCAGTCTGTGGGTTAAAGATGAAATCAGAAGAAATAGCCTCCTAAATCTTTGAAGTATGAACACAGAAAAATATGACAAAAATTATGAGATATGAGCTGGTGAGGTGGACCAGAGGTTGTTCTTCCAGAGGTTGTGAGTTCAGTTCCCAGCAACCACATGGAAGCTCATAACCATCTATAATGAGATCTGGTGCATTCATCTGGCCTGCAGGCACACACGCAGGAGGAATACTACATAATAGGTAATATAATACATAACAGATAAGTAAATCTTTTTAAAAAATGAATATATCTATAACAGTTCTAAGAAAGACATGATAAGCCTGCATTAGTTACAATGAGAGATCTCAAGTCAGCAAGCCAGCTTTACAAAACAAAGTAGTAGTGAGAAGAGGCATCATTGTTCTCATCCGGTCATTCTTCCTGTGAACTAGAAATCCTTGCAGGGCAGGATATATCACCATCACAACAGCAGCTAGACTATAGTGTGGGTAACCAGCTGCCTTCTGACTGGATTCCAGACCTCTGCTCTGGGGGACTAAGAGGTGAAGGGTCTTAGTTATGGTTCTATTGCTGCAAAGAGACACTATGACCAAGGCAACGCTTGTCGAAAGGAAACTCTTAATTAGAGGCTTGCTTACACTTCCAGAGGATTTGTCCATTATCATCAAGGTTGGGAGCAGGACAGCATTAAGACAGGCACAGTACTGAAGAAGGAGCTGGGAGCTTTACATCTTGATCCACAGGCAGGCAGAGAGAGTGAGAGATACTCAGCCTGGAAGGGGCTTTTAAAATCTCAAAGCACAACCCCCTTCCCCCAAACAAGGCCACATCCCTGAATCCTTTGAAACATTTCATCAAGTGGCCACTAAGCATACAAATACATGAGTCTATGGGGGTGGGGGGGCACTCTCATTCAGAAAACCAAAGGAAGGGCCAGCCTATGTCTGATGCTGTAGACCCGGCTAACAACCCATGTCAAGGAAAGTTACAGTCCCGGACAGAGAATTTACTATTTAACTAAATTGACAAAGTAGCAAACTACCACATTTACACCCTTAGACAGATGCTGCCCACAGCATTTATCAGGGAGGGTTCTCCATGCAAATCTTTGCTACTCAAGAAAGGTTGTGGGCCCAGTTCTAGACATGACATTTATGGCATCCATGATAAGTAAAAGTTACAGAAGAGGAGCAGAATTACAAAAGATAGAGATTTGGTGAAGATACAATTATAATACTGGCATATACAATATTATAATAGCTGAGGGAATGACATTTCATACTATACTATACTATACTATATATTATAGCTCTTCCAAAATATTACACAAGACGATCCAAATATGCTGTATAAAGTCACCATTTCCCTAGTACAAAAGTCAAAATAACTACAAGAAAATCATAGGTTAATATCCCAAATGAACACAGATGCCGAAACCCTTGACAGAATGGCAACAAACCAAGTTCAACTATGTAGTGATATTTTGTTAGTGATTTAACAAATAAAGCTTGCCTGAAGGTCAGAGTGTGGAGCTAAGCCACTAGTTAGCCATAGAGGCCAGGTAGTGGTGACACACACCTTTAATCCCAGCACTTGGAAGGTGGAGACAGGAAGGGTTATAGCTATACACAGAGAGAAATATAAGGTGGGAGGACATAGGAGTTCAGAATTAGTCTGAGGTTCCATAGAGATAGCATTCTATCCATGGACTTGAAGAAACAGGATCACCTATTTGGTCTGAGGAGCTTGTAGACACAAGAACTAGTGACTGGCTGTTCTGTTTCTCTGATCTTTCAGCTTTCCCCCCAACCCCCAATATCTGACTTTAGATTTTTATTATTAAGACCAATTAGAATTTGTGCTATACAGTAACACATTAAAACAACAGATTTTGAAGCTCTAATGGACCTTACCAGACTGGTGGTACAAACCAGGTAAGCTGTAAGATACACCACGTTAACATAATAAAAGAAGAAATTATATATTCACCTCAACAGATGTAAAACCATATTTGACAAAACTCAAGTCCTTTCATGATAAAATAATCTCAGCAAATTAGAAAAGGAGTCACTGCAACTGGGTGTGGAAGGGTAGACTCATCAAACCCACAGCCACCATTACACACAGTGAAGAGCTGTGAGCCTCTCCTGAGAATGGGAACAAGGATGCACAGTCTTAAACATCTATTCAGTTATAGTGGTAGAAATACTAGTCAGACCAATGAGGAAAGAAAAGGAAATGGAAGATCTTTAAATTGGAAAATAGGAAGTACTACAAATGTTTCTAATTGCAGAAGGCATCATTGTCTATATGGGAAAACACAAATATTTTAATCAATTAATTTAATACAATATAGAAATGAAGAACCAATACAATATATAATACAATACAGAAGAAAACCAATAAAGAAATGAAGGAATTTTATTTGTTTGCTTTTGTTTTTCAAGACAGGGTTTCTCTGTAGCTTTGGAGTCTGTCCTGGAACTAGCTCTTGTAGACCAGGCTGGTCTTGAAATCACAAAGATCCGCCTGCCTCTGTCTCCGAGTGCTGGGATTAAAGGCATGTGCCACCAACGCCCAGCCAAATGAAGGAAAATTTTAAGAAATAAAGTTAACATGTTACACACATGCAGGTAATGCTCCCATGCATATAAAATGTAATAGTAAAACTAAAATATAAAATTAGCATGTAAAATTGGTAATATTTTTATACACTAAAATTAACTACAAGAAAAATGAAAGAAGAATAAAGCATCAAATGATCTTAAGTATAAGTTGAGCCAATGGTGATGGAAAACTAGAAGAGACAACTGAAAAATTTACAAATGATAGAAATATATTGAAAACTATCCTGTGTTCACAGATTGAAATAATCAGTAACATTAAAATATCTATACTAAAATACATTAATATGCAATCAGAGAGGCAATTAAGGATGACCTAAATCTGTGTTCCTGGGTCACATGGCACATAAAATTTGAGCCATGGTCACTCAAAGTTGACTCTAGAATAAAGTAGGTTTTCTCTCTCTCTCTCTCTCTCTCTCTCTCTCTCTTTCTCTCTCTCTCTTTCTCTCTCTCTCTCTCTCCCAAAAAAAGAAAAAAAAGAAAAAGCATACTACCAAAAGTGATTGATAAAACAAAAGCAACCCCATCAAAAAACAAAAGTCATTTTTTTCATAGAAATAGAAAAGAAATGCCCCTGAAATTCCTGTTCATCAGCACTGAATACGTAATCAATTTGAGGAACATAAACAAGCATGCGGGAATCACATTAGCTATGTCAAAGTAACCTACAAAACTGGAGTCAACCTAAGCAGTATAATATTGGCACAGAAGATACAGACAGATCAATATAATATAACAGAGAACCTGGAAATAAGCCTGTGCAGTCATAGGAAATGGATCTTTTAACAATGCAGCCAAGAATACATGTTGGAGTAGGCTGATTTTTCAATAATTGGTGTGGGGAAGCTGGGTATTCCACATGCACAGAAGAAAAACACTTCACATCATGTGTAAAATTTAGCTCAAAATGAATAAAGCCTAAACTGTAAATCTGAAAATATAAAATTTCCAAAAAATACTGGGGAAAGCATTTTACTATTGGGCTAGGCAATGATTTTATTTTATTTTTTGTTTGGATGACCCCAAAAGAAAAGATAATAGCAGCAAATATATGCACATGAAGTTATAACAAGCTAAAAATCTTTAGCACAGAAAACAAACTACAGAATAAATAGACTGTGGAGGAATATAAAATATCTGAAGACCATGCATCTGGTTAAATGTTAAATTCAAATAGATAAACAACAACTCAACAACAAGAAAACAAATAGCTGGATTTCTACAAAGCCAGAGGACCTTTGCATGGTGACAAGATCTCTAATCTCAGCATTCATCAGGCAAAGTTTGCTGCCAGTTAAACAGCAAAATTTTGCATAGAAAAACAACAAAATGTGTGAGGGACCTGAATAAATGTTTATCAAAACATGCATTGCCCATATGTAGATGGAAATAAAATGTTCAATAGTACTAATTTCAAATAAATAGAATTCAAAGCCTACCTATTGGTTATTTTGTGCACAGTTGGTAAGAATACAGATTAGTATAGAAATGTGGATGAGTGAAGAGATTTCTCATCAAATCCATCTAGAAATTCTATATAATCTGATAACCCAACTTCTCAGTTTATGACCAAAGGGAATGAGGTTGCAATCTTGAAGATAAATGGGTATTCCTATGTTCATTGCAGCATTTTCTCCATGGCCAAGATAAGGAATCAACCTAAAACTTCCCATATGGAAGGATGGTTAAAGAGACTATAACATGCAGGATGATTGACAGGACAGAGAGATATTGGTATAACTCATATTTTTAACTCAGAATTTAAAAAGAACCAGTGTCATTGATGAAAATCTAGAGGGTGTTATGTTAAGCTAAAACAAAGAAAACAGACACAGAAAGTCAAATATTTCTTTGCAATCTCACTTATATGCAGGGTCTTAAAATGTCTAATTCGTGGAAGCAGAGAGCAGAATAGTGACTGGAAGGGATTAGATGTAAATGAGCACAGATTTTCATTAAGGGGTGATGAGCATGTTCTGCAGATCTAATGAACATGATGATGGCTATAGCTAACGACACCAGCTTTTATAATTGACTGCTTGGACTGTAGATTTTAACACACGTCCGCACGGTAATCATGAGAACTGACATCTGTGGATATGTTGTTCAGCTTTATTATATTGATATATAGTATAGTCAATGGGAGGGACAGCCTTTCACCTTGGGAGCACTGAAGGCTTTGCACTTGCAGTGTTCCTGGCAGAGGTAGCTTGGCTTCTAAACAGTTCTATGCAAGAGACTACTCCTTTCCAAATGAAAGTTAAAACTGCTTATTTCAAATTTTCTTTTCTAAAAGGGAAATACATTCAGGCAGTTTTAAAAAAAAAAAAGCCTGTCAATGAACACCCCCAATCTGTTCCTTAGCCATTGAGTTCATATCTGGTAGCAGCGAGTGATTCTGATTGGAAACATTAAGAAACAAAGCCTCTAAGCCTCCGATTCCAAACCTGAGAGCACAGCTTACCATGTCTCACCTAATCTTGATCGCAATTCACATGCACAGTCGCACCGTTCTCTTTGGGTAGGAGAGTCGAATGGACCGCTCCATCTGAAGAAACAGCCCCACCTCCATGCTTTCCCCCCAGCACTCTTGCTATATCATTTTTTTTGTTGTTGTTGTTGTTTGGTTTTTTTGTTATTGTCCCCTCAATAGCAGGGGCTGGTCTCCTGCATGATGTTGCATCGAAACTTCTCTCAGCCACACCTAGTCTATACTGCTTAACAAATAATGCTTGGATGAGTGAATTCACAAAAGCCCACTTCAACCTGAAGTTCAACCCAAATAGAGAAACTAATGAAAAATATAAAACCATAAAGGTTTTAGGAAGGAGAAAATCTTCAAAGTCTTAGGCCAGGCTAAGGTTTGATGTCAAAAGCATAAATGACCCAGGAAGACATATGTTCTAAATTAGACCTCATAAAAATTGAAAACTTTGCTCTGCAATCCTGCTAAAAAATTTAAAATGCAAGCTACAGGGTGGGATAAAATGTTTGCAAATCACGTATCAGATGAAGAAGAACATTTAATAAAACATGTAAACAATATATAAATAGGAAATGCCCAAGAAACCTTCAAAAGTCAATGTCAGGACTCAAACAGTACAATTAGAAAAGAAGTAAAATGTAAAATCAGATATTTTACGGACTAGGAGGTATAAGTAAAAAGGCATATAGAAAGTATTCATTGTTGTTGCTCATTAGGAAAATAAAAATTCAACCCAGAATGAAACATCACTTCATACACATCAGAACAAAGAAATAAAAAGTGAGAACAACTCTAAATGACAACACAGCTTCTTAGAGAACTCATTCAACGACCATACAACCTAGCGACTGCACTCTTATTCAAAGATCACATGTAAATGAAACCGTGTTTACACAAGAACCTACAAAAGCATTCATAGCAGCTTTGTTCATAATTGCCAAGAACTGGAAGCAGCCCAGATGTCCTCCAATGGGTGGATGATCTAACAAACGGCAGCACATGTTGCACTCATCACTGAGAGGCAGTGAACTATGACTATACCAGAAACCTGGAGAGTCATGGAAGAACCGGGCTGACTGAAAAAGGCACAGTCAATGTGCATGATTCTATTTTTATAGCATATTTCACGAGAAATCTAGATAAAGCCAGTCAATCACATCAATATCAATACCTGATCGTAATACAATACTACAGTTTTGCATTGGGAAAACGAGGCCGAGTATAGGAGACCTCTGTGTTATTTCTTACAGCTGCATATGAACCTATATCTCAGTTAAAATGTCACTTTCATAATGATATCAGATAAAATCAAACTGAATCTTGAGTCCTAGTCAAGGGGTTTGAACTCTTAAATAGGCAGCTGGGAACCAAAGAAACAGGTTGCAACAGAAGACTCCACAGATGAGTAGAACAAAAGAACCAATAGGTTGATGATGAATACAGTGGGCTAAATACATCACAAAAGCAGGAAATCCAGAGCAGAGCCCTGGAAGGGGGCTATATTGGGACCATTATGCTACGCTGCTAGATGTTGGGTAGACCCAGGCCTGCCTTCACCTTGGTACCTTCAGGTTTAATATTCATTTACTTTATACCTTTTTGTTGTTGTTGTTCTTGTGTGTGGTTTGTTTGTTTGTTTGTTTTGGTAATTTGCACTACATTTGAGAATCTGATCCTGATTAAGGGATTTTCAAGGGCACACTCATGACAAAGAATTTATTCTTTTATTGTATAATTTTTACATTTTGCAAAAATGAAGGAAGAAAGTCATACCTGAAATTATATTTTAATTCAATAAAACAAGAACTCACTCTTGATAAAACTTATAATTTTATGAATATAAGCAAAAAAATTTCGTGTGTGTGTGTGTGTGTGTGCATGTTCACATGTTTACCTTGGCATGCATGTAAAGGTCAGAAGACAACTTGAGGGATGTGTTTCTTTCCTTCCACATGTGGGTGCCATGGATTGAATTAGGCCATCAGGCTTGGCAACTGCCATCTTTACCAACTGTGCCACCTCCAGAGCCCAACTGGCATGTTTTTAAAAAATAATTTTAAGATCTTTGAATATCTGAAAATATATTAGACTTATGAACTTAATTAATTTTAAATGAGTGTTGATAAAATTTTGATTAAATGAGTTTACAATCTCTTTTTAAAGGTCTAAGGAAATTTAACTTGTTAATTTTGTGTTTCAGTTTATTAGTTTCATAATCAGCATTTAAATGTTCAGACAAATGTAATTTAATTTATATATTTATGTAATCCTGGCTACAATAAAATACGACTGTGGAGGATCTCCTCACATTAAACATTCTCTTTATCTAGCTTCGGAGCCCAGAGTCTCTCTCCGCCTTGTGTCTCTCTATGCCATCAGGCTGCCTCAACAAGACTACATCAGAACTGATGTTGATCTAAGAGGAGCAGACATACCTTATGGGGTTGTCCATCCTGGACACTGTGAGGAAAGCAGCGAGGTTGGCTGTGTAGGAAGAACACACAATGAGGGTGAAGAGCCACCAGCTGCCCATCACAATGCGCATGGCCACAGAGTTCACAGACGACTCACCACCTGCAGAATGCAGAGGGGTTAGCTGTGCCTTCCTCTCACCCCAGTCCCCAGTAAGATTCTGCCCTCCTTGGCTAAGGTCAAAGTCTCCTATCACTTGTGCACTGGACATTATTTTTTTTAAAAAAGGAAATGTTATTAAAACCACCAATATGGGGAAAGGTCAGAGGATGGCAAAAGGCAGACAAATTAGGACTAGAATCTAGCGATGAAAAATTTGCCATAACATTAAGTCTTCCAGCTGGAAGATTCTATCTCATTGTGGCAAGAACTTCCAGAGCTACCGCTCAATGTAAGATCTTCGGCAATCTCAAATTCATGGAGAGTACACTTAGGAATTCTGTAAATAAAGAATTTCTTTCTATCTGGAGGTCTCCCAGCTTTCTTTTAACTCAGAGAAATGAGATCTCCCATTTCACTTTTATTAATATTCAGCCCTCCCTGGATGGTTTTCCCCTCCAGGATTTTCAGAAAGCATTGCTTGTAAAATTCAGCGAGAAGCTACCTCTCTGTAGCCAATTATTTCTCTCTGGTCCCTTGGGTGGTGGGAGAGGAAAGCTTCTCCCTCCTCCTTAGGTAACCTTGAAAAGATTTTGCCACGATGCACATAGAGTTGAGATCCACATTAAGGACTTTGCAATTTGTTTCTGGTCAAAATCGCACAATCCTGAAACTCACCGCAGGACAGAAGTGTCACCAGGTCTCTTGAAGGGAGGAGTATGTATTTCAAGACTCGCTGGAGCACCACTTACAGATTGCTACACGCTATGCTGATGTTTAATCAGAGTTCCCTTTGACAACCTCATGTGCATAAAAAAGCAACCTAACTTGGGAAGGGAGGAAAATACCCTGAAATCCAAAGTAAATTTTATCTAAAATGTAGAATCAGGAATGGAAGTTGAGTTCTTTGTTACTTTATTTAATTTCTACCTGATAGTGCTTAGAAAAACCGAATACAGCCTGATATTGGCACTGTCCTGAGATCAAATAAAATTACATTTGAAATGACTTTCATGATATGCATCTGGTGAATTTTACTAAAGGATAGGCTTTTTCAGGCCCCCAGGGCTATTTGGACAACAGAAAACTGGGAATGCACCTTGCTGAACAAAGGCTCCATAGACAATCCAGATGGCACTGTGCAGGGTGGCAGAGGCGGAGGGTCTTGGCTGGGCAGCGCTCTGAGCCCGCACAGCCTGTATCCGGTTCAACACGAATATGAGCACACCGACCACAGGGATGGCGGCTGCGATGCAGGCCCACACCGCGAAATCAAAGGGGGCAAAGAGGGAGAAGATGCTGATTTTCTCCTCGGGTTTCTTGATGAGGATCCCAACAGAGTAGTCCATGTAGCGCTTGCTGAAGTCCACAACGCTCTCCCTCTCTGGGGTGATGGTGATAGCAGAGATGGCCAAGTCTGCTCTCTGAAAGACAGAGAAGTTCGCAAGAGGTGACCTTCAAGTCATTGCTGATTTCCACCCTAGGTCAAGGTCCACCTTCTACCATTTCAAAGATCTCCCCACAGGCAATGGGTTTGAGAGCTGACCCCTGAGAATTTTGAGAATATAAGAAGAAATCCAACACCCTGTCATCTATTACCTCCTTCACCTTACAGATGTCCCTCCCTAGGACATTCTTTGAGACAATAAAATTCAGTTAAGTATCTTCACTTCCAACGAATTACACTTGCTTGTTTCCTTATCATTCCACCCAGCAAACTTAAACTCCTTTTGCTTCTACCTGTGTTCTAGTCAAAATTTCATCACACTAGACGGACATGTAATCTAAAAATGCACTTGGCCTTCTTCCCACCAAGGACACCCTTCTTCCTTCAAGGTTAATCTGCATCCTCCCTGCAGAGCAAGGGCTCAGATACCTGCTATCTCTCAAACAGGTTTCTGCAACTGCCAGTATCCCACATCCATAGACTGTACTTCTAAAATACTTCACAAGTATGTTCAATCTCAAAATTAAATGTCTTCATTGATTTTTAAACCGTTTTTATTTGTTATTTGTGTGTGAGAGAGAGAAAAAGGAAGACACAAAGGGGAGTGTGAGCGCAGGTTCATGTGTGGAGGCACAGGGAGGGTGTGAATACAGTTCCATGTGTGGAGGCAGACATCTATCTTGTTGCCTTTCTTATTTTATGTGCATACTTTGTGTTAAGGCAGTGATTCTCAGCCTTCCTAATGCTGTGATCCTTTAGTACAGTTCCTCATGTTGTGTTGACCCTCAGATATAAAATTATTTTCATTGCTACTTCATAACTATAATTCTGCTACTGTTATGAATCATAATGTAAGTATATATTTTTCTGGTGATCTATGGCAAACCCTATGAAAGGGTCATTTGTCTCCCAGGAAGGTTGAGGGTCACAGGTTGAGAACAGCTGACCTAGAAAACATGGAAAAATGTTGAAGGTGCCTACACCAGAGCATGTCTGGTTCTTGTCTTTCTTCTCAGGAATCAAAGATCCAGCAGTCCCATTTAAGGTTGTAGGAGTTTGAATCGTATTAAAGAATTGAGAGATAGAGTCTCTAAGATGGCTCAACAGGCACAGGTACCCGCCACCAAACCTGACAACCTGAGTTTGATCCCTAAAACCCATATTTGGAAGAAAATTGACTCCTGCAAGTTGTCCTCTGGCCTACCTAAGGACTTGGGTGTATGTGTGAGTGTCTACTACAAACACATAATACGCATATCACACACACACATACACACACACACACACACACAGTATTTTTAAAAAGCAAAGTTCAAAACAGATTTACAGAGCTGTCAAAGAGATTAAGATGAAGCAGGGGAGGTTAACAGCACAGGATGGATGAAGAACTCATTTATGAAGCAAGATCCAGAGGAGGCACACTGGAACTAACTCATAACACAGGTTCAGAGCTTCCTGTAACTGGAGAGAGCTACTCCTTCACTAACAATGGAGGCCCTGTGCTTATAGGGTGTGTTTCATAGCAAGTAGAATTTCATACCTAGAAGTCTTCATTTCTTTCTCAAATATAGAAGGATAACTCATTTTCCTTTGAGAAGGATAAAAGGTTATTAGATTTCTTGAGGAGAAAAAGAAAACCTTTGAAGCATATCTGAGGGATGTAGTCATGGCATCCAACAAAGGAAAATGGGAGACAGTTGAGAATAGTAACCACATACATCCATACATTAATCTGGATAGACTTACAGATTTCATGTAGAAACCTAGTTGTACACTTTGAGGATACTAAAATTGATTCAAGATGTGTATATAACAAGAAATCAAGGACACCAAAAATCATATGAAATGAACTGTCTAAGAGTTGTGTGGTTGACCACAGGGTACACAGGTTAAGGAAGGCTACAGTGCCAAATAAATACAGAAACATAGAAAATGGATACATCTCAAATATCTTTGCCATATGGAAAGATCCACACACCAGGGACCATAGATCATCTTCTTCCACATATACACAGTGTTCCCAACTGCAACTCTATTAAGCAGTGGTTCTTAACCTTTGGGTCTCAACCCCTACAGAGGTTGCATATCAAATATCCTTCATATCAGATGTTAATATTATGATTCATAATAGTGGCAAAATTACAATTATAAAGTAGCAATGAAAATAACTTTATGGTTGGAGGTCACTACATCATGAGGAACAGTATTACAGGGTTTCAACAATAGGAAGGTTGATAACTACTGATCAAGAGGACACAAGAAGACTAAGGGATGGAAGTAAGAATAGAACTAACAGTAATTATATAAGAGTGACCACAATGAGACAATGGAAGTGCTCTGAGACTAGAACACAGTGATACTTGCACAAACTATGTACAATTGCTAAATATCGTTGAAATACAGCTCTGAACTAGGAAATTTTTATAGTATCTAAAATATACTGCAATAAACTTCCTTTTACAAGAATAATTAATGGGATGTGGAAAGGTGATAGTCCTAGTATCTCCCCACATAGGCTTTGGAAACAAGATCCTATGAATCAGGAGAAAGCCCCCCCCCAAAAAAATCAGAAAAACAACAGGCTGTCATCTTTAAGTAGCATAAAGGGTGTCCTGCAGGATGCTAATTAGAGACATGGGAATGCTTACATTAAAGGTGATTAGAGGGAGACAAGACGCCATGAGTCCTGGGTAGTCCACAGCAATATCAGGAACTGTCAAGACTGGTAGAAGCCATTATAGTAGAGAGGGAGTCACTGTTGTAAATAATTGTTGGGAAATGACCTAGAGGCCATGAAATAACATGAACAAGAGTGGGAGGTGGTGAATCATTTTCAGGCAAGGAGTTTCAATGAGGATATATTCAGCAGTGATGTGGGATTCCCTTCTGTATGCTGTGAATATCATTGGTTTATGAAGGAACTGCTTTGGACCTATAGCAGAGCTATAGGGGAACAGAACTAGGCAGGGAAAACTAAACGGAATGCTGGGAGAAAGGAGGCAGGGTTGGATAGAAGCCATGTAGCCCTGCTGGAGACAGAACTTTAGCTGGTAAGCCACAGCCATATGTCAATTGACAGATTCATAGAAATGTGTTAAGTTAATATTGAAGAGTTAGCCAATAAGAAGCTAGAGCTAATGGACCAAGCAGTAATTCAATTAATACAGTTTCTGTGTGATTATTTCAGGGCTAAGCAGCTAGGAACCAACAAGTGGCCCTCCTCCTACAAATTGGCACTTCAATGTGTGCTAGCTAAATTTGTGCAAAACCTGAGAAAGTTTGAAAAGGAATTATAGACATAAAAGAACCATTTAGCACAGTTTCTTGGTAGTCACAAATTTTTTTCTAGATGGGCTTGTGGCAAGCAAGGCTCCTGGGGCACAGTAAAAACTGTGCAACAGCAGCTTCTGGTTCATGAGCATAAGCAACTCTGGCTCTTTTGGGAGGCTTGGCTATAGAGTATTTAAAAGGGGTTTGTGAACAGCATACTGCAAGTTACTTGGTGGCAACATGGGCCAACTGGTTGTCAGAGTTAAGGTGGAGAGGATGGCTCCCACCCGGCAGTCTCAGGCACTAAAGGACTTCCACCATGTTGGACTGTGCAGAGCAAGCAGTAAGTATTGTATATATCCTAGTAATAGCGTATCTTAAGTTTTTAAGCATCACTAGCATTTTAAGAAGCCCTCCTGGACAGTAAAGAATTACAGATACATAATAGGACAAATTCAGAAATAAAGGACCTCTAATTGAGTCACGGTGTTGAATAAATGTACATAGGCTTGAGAGAGAGAAGAAATAGAGAGTCATAAAAGAAAGTAAGTGGTTTACAAAATAAAAAACAAAGTCTTTTAAAAAGACAGAGTACAAACAGTCATAGATTAGAAGGAGTAAAGAAAAATAAGCCACGTGAAGGTGGAAAATTCACAGAGAGTCTGGATTATGAATATTGTTGTATTTTCTTTGAATTTGTTGACTGTGAAGGAGCTAAGTACAAATAAACATTTCATTTATGGGCTGCTAAGCTAAACCAGCATGTATATTATCAAAGTATCTTGACTTCAGAATTTGGGTCTAAGGATATGTTACTTTCGAAAAAATGTTCTTCTTTTGTTTTCATAGAAGATGAGAACCTATAGATTAATTCCAGACTAATGTGGTATAGTGAACCAAGACCCCCTGAAAGGTTGCTATGAACACCCCAATAATTGCTTTGCCCAATAAAAAGCTGGAAGCATTTTGGAGAGAACTATGCCCATATTCCCAAATAATGTTTATAAATGTTTCTTTACATTTAAATGGGGATATGCTATAAAGATTTGCATTGGCATGGATTTTGGTTTATTGCGACAAATTTAAGGTCAATTTTGTTATACTGTGTATATATATTTCTGCTTTTGATTAAGTTATTGTGCTTGTACAGCTCATTAAAAATGAAATATATAATTAAGGAATATAGGTTAATAGAGAGTCATCTATAATAGTTATGCTTGTAGTCTTGTTAGGTTTTCTAGATATATAGAGATATATTTCAGTTATGTAGGTATTCTTCAAATCTTTCGGATACCTTCAGAATATGGCATTGAAAATGTTTAAATTATTAACTTAAGACTTTTCATGACAATGAGACATATCTGCTCCTGGCAGCACCAATTACTTCAAGAGGAAGATGGACATTGAAGAGGCTCCTTACAGAATCTGTAAGCCATTTGGACAAGAAATTACTCTTGCTTGGACTGCTTCACTGGACATGCAGGACCCAAAAAGAACTGAACTTGCCTAAAGAAGGTGAGACATCCTTCAAGGTTTCTGCTTCATGAAGGAATTTGCCAGACATTCTTTTGGACACAGAAGAAAGTGACTGAAAACTTCCAATATAGGCAGAAGTGTCCTTAAAATTTCTTGCTTCATGGAATAGCCTGTCGGATACTATGGGCCTGTAGGCTGAAGATGGATGCCGCAATAATACAGAAGAACTTTGGGTGACTGTCCAGGCAATAAGATGTCTCTGTCAATTCTAGAGTTTTGGAAGTTACTAAAAATGAACTATTGTTTACTTAGGTAATATTATATCCTTCTGGAGTCTTTGATGGAGTTGAAGAACAGATAGTCAGTTTTCTTTAGATATGATAAAAGATAAAGTAGATATAAATATTATAACTGTAATTTTGACTTGATACCTGTCTTGTTATATGTAATTTTACTATGTTAAAGTTAAAACAAAAAAGGGGAGGTGATGTGGGATTCCCCTCTGTATGCTGTGAATATCACTGGCTAATAAAGAAACTTCTCTGGGCCTATAGCAGAGCTATAGGGGAACAGAGCTAGGTGGGAAAAACGAAACTGAATGCTGGGAGAAAGGGGGTGGAGTCTGAGAGAAGCTATGTAACCCTGCCGGAGACAGATGCCAGAACTTTAGCCAGTAAGCTACAGCCATGTAGTGTTATTCAAATTAATAGAAATGGGTTAAATTAATATGTAAGAGTTAGCCAATAGAGTTAACAGGCCACACAGTGATTTAATTAATGCAGTTTCTGTGTAATTATTTCAGGCTAAACAGCTGGGAACAAACTAGCGGCCTCCATTCTACACTGCAGATAGGAGGAAAGGTCACAATGTGAAATGTAACATATGTGGGGATGTCACATCTTCAACACACAACAAAGCCAACATGTGAACAGGTCTACTTACACTCACACACATTTGCACAGGTATACACTACACTTGTAGTTTGTAAGACATGAAAGAACAAACACTTGGCAGAACTCAATGGCTGAGGGAAGGGGCGGGGGAAGAGAGTTTCCCATTTCAGTCTAAGAATGGAAGAGGTTTATTAGAAGGTGAATTACAAAGAAGGTCTATTACAGGGGGCAGGTTGGACAGGAATGAGCAATGTACAGGAAGGGACAAGTCAGGGTTGTCAGGGTATGAGAAAATAAAAGATCAGAAATATGCATAGCATGGAAGACAGAGAAGAAAGGGGTGCCTTGGCATAGCCCTAAGGACTCAACTACATAATGGGTCAAATTTAGGTATCACTTAGAGACATATTATAATGCCCCTCTTTGTGGCCCTGATCCTGGAACTTACCTTGCTAATGAGCTCCCCGATCATCCCGTTCCAGGAGGTGTTATGGAGCTGGTGACCATACCTGCCATCAGGGGCCTGGTATATCTCATACTTGAATCCCAAAGCCTTAGCCAATGCATCCAGCACATCTATGGAGAACCCTTTGTAACGTTTGGGCTGTCCAAGGATGTTCTCAGCCACCATCACAAAAGGCTCTTCCTATAGAAAATAGAATGAATAGTCTTTAAACCAACAACAGTTTAATTGACATATATTTGCAGGATATTGGTACAAAGACAAATCTGGTGAATTGTAACATCAGAATGTTAGTATTAGGGCTGGGGGCATAGCTCAGTGCTAAAGCAAATATACTTTTTCTATTCTTTTCTTTAATTTTACATTCCAACCAGTTTTTTTTACCCACCCTCCCACACCTTCTCCCCAGCCCACCCCCATCTACTCCTCCCAATGGGTAAAGGGCTTCCATAGAGAAAGTCTGGCTCATTAAGTTGAGGAAGGAACAAGCCCCTCCCCACTGTGTTAAGGTTGAACATGGCATTCCACTATAGGGAATGGTCTCCAACAAGTTAGCTCATGCACCAGGGATATATTCTGGTCTGACTGCCAGGGGCCCCTCAGATTTAGCATATATAAGGCCCTAGATTCCATCTCCAATATGGATAATAATGATATTAACAGCAGCAACAGTAGTGGAATGTTGGTATTTACCCAATTTCTGCTCAGAGACTGAACTCCCCTGCCCTTTTCTAAGAGGGCTTTATGGACAGTCAAGGTACAGTGCACAGGAGCAGTGCTCCAGCCGGCAGGTCAGCATGGGACAGTGAGGATTTAATTGTCCTGTGTATTTCCTCCTAGCCTCTATCCTAACCCTCAGACCCCACAATAAAATGGTGTCTTTTCTTTCCTTCTTCTATAGAATTCATACTGACACAGGACTCTGTCCTTAGGATATGCCATCTACGGTAGTCACTAAAGAATCATGACACTTTTCACGTAGAATAATACATGGACATAAAACTATGTGATATTAGACACCGAGAAAACAGCATTGCATCTATCAAGCTGCACTAGAAAATAAGTGCCCATTAACAGGACAATGCTATACCATAAGTCAACGGATGGGGAAGGATCAAACCCAAGATCATGAATCCACAACCATGCTGAGTTCATACCTACAGACTATCTATGCCCTGGGAGGTAGGCGGCCATCTAGAAAACATCTACCTATATCATATTTTCTTGTGTGAAACTGAATATGAAGGGGCTGAGGGCAAAGTGTCCCCTGGTAATGTTAATAGAATTTCTTTAGTTAAAAGAAATAGGTTTAAGGCTCATTTATGGTGTACACATAAGGAATGCAGAAAGAGTGCAGGCAAAGGCTTCTGAGTTCTCCGGGAGGAAAAGATGGAGCTGAGCCGCGTCTGGGCTACCCCTAAATAGGAACTTAAAATAAGAATTTTAAGTTCTTCCAAAGGGAAAAATAAATTTTAAAATATATTAACCTAAGTCTCACAATTATAACAGTCTATGATTCTAGGAAAACAATGTAGAAAAATATAGCTCATTAACATTTTTTCACTGCACACTTATTATCACATTTATCCTCAGCAGTGCTGGCCAGCAGGAGAAGGTCCTCCCACAAGCATCTTTCTGGGAAAGCTGGATATCAACATTGTAGGAGCCCAGCAGCATGAGTGGTCCTCCTTCGATACTCTGGAGACCTCCCCTAGAAGTCCCAGAAGTTTCTGGAGAGACTCTTCCATCTCACTCTCCCTCAGGTGGGCCCACATAATTATTTGAATGACTGGACTTCTGAAACCTCAACATCCCTTCCCCAACCCTGCATTAACCAGAGAGTAGCCTCTGAGTCAGAGACCTGGAAAATGAAGTTCCCAGGACAGCCCCATGATCCTACCAAGACAGTCACCACTTTGAGAGTCAGTCCTTGGAGGCGACTGCCCATGGGCCTCTCCTGCAGACTGCCATTCAAGCCCTTCTCCGAGTCCCAGGTCGCCAGCTGTGGATAAAACAGGGAAGAGTAAGGGGTGGAAGAGTCTCAGATACACCTTAGGGGCTGCTGATAAGCTGGAAACTTGAATGAGACAGGCAGACAGCAACAACCTGGGCCTCTCAAATGAGAGTCATCTCAAAACCATTCAAAGGACAGAGAGTCATCAAACAGTAAGTTTCACTTGCTCCATCATGTCACCTGGAGGTCCAGAGTTCCAAAAACCCCCAAAACAAAGACAATTGGTAGGAGTTTGCCTCTGAAATAAATGTTTATGCCTAATTTTATTTTGTCCTCTATGGATGTGATGTCACTATGTGTCCCACTATGCCTTTAACTTTCCCTTTGATGGTACTACAATCAGTTGAGTTGAGGTAGAATAATAATGCAATTAACAAAGACACAAGTATATGGCTTATCTAACATCCTGCGGCCATGAGACCAAGGGCTAAGTTCTCTCTGCCTGTTTTTGCTGTAGTACAAGCTCTATAACTTTCTATGATATATAGATAGAAGCTGGTAGCCAAGTAAATGTGCTTGATATCTGCCAGTATCTTTATGAGGCTTTAGGCTGTATTTTGTTGCATCTTTGAAATGTTTGCTAAAGAGATGGAGAGGACTCTGGCTTTGAAACAGTAGAAAAAAAGTGTTCAAGAGAGTCACTTTTCCTTCCTGCATGGCTACAAGGTCTCAGTAACAATGACTAAATTCTTGTGCCGCCAATGAACAACAGAGACAACAGACATGTCTTTAGCCAACTAAATCAGAACCTTGAGGTTTGGTCATGGGGACTACTAATGCACCCTGATGATGCGGGAGAATTGTCTGTATTCTGTCAATCATATTTTAATAAAACGCTGATTGGCCAGGCAGGCAGTATAGGCCGGAAAGCCAGACAGGAAGTAGAGGTGGAGCAAAGAGACTGGGAGTATTCTGGAAGTTACTCCCAGGAAGTAAGCTCCCTCTGCATTCCTGTCTAGATCACCGAAGAAGCAACATGTGAGCTGACAGCTGAAAAAGGTACCAAGCCATATGGCTACCATAGATAATAATGATGGGTTAATATAAGTTACAAAGGTTAACAAGATGCCTGAGCTAATGGGCCAATCAGTTTATAACCTTATGGAGTCTTGTGTGTGATTTTCTTTGGGACTTACCAGCTGTGGGGTACCGGGTGTGACAGAAACCCCAACAAGCCGGCCCTCATGTTATACCCTGAGACACTAGCTTAGCTGTGTCTCATTGGGCTCTTTCATGGGGACATTTGGACATGCTAAAAAACCCTGCTCCATATATGGAGATCCTGATTTAATTGGCTGCTGGTGGACAAGATATGGATATGTATTTTCTCCTGATGTTTCTAACATTCAGCAAGGATTGCAAGCCACTACTATAAATTAACTGGTAGTTCTCGAACTACAGATATGTGCAAGTCACATGGCTTTTCTATGTAGTTTATGGTGAGAGTATAGATGTCTAACAAACTTCAAGGTGCTGCTGCTGTTGCTGGTGCTTCATTGACCTCACTTTATATAGCAAGGGGTTAATGAACCAAATCACAAGATATCTGTTTAACTCCAGAATATTCCTCTAGATATGTGCCACTGGGTCCCTAACAGAACTGTCAAAGTTGCACTTACGCTATGTCTACTCTCCCAGCATTCTCTGGAGTTCTGATAATTAACCCCAAGAAACATTTATAGAAGTTGAGAAAACATTCTAGCTGAGAGATACTACAATTACGAGATTAAAACAAAACCATCAGAAAGAGATATAGAATCCCATATTCTGTCTAAAAGAAGTCTGGTGTTTCTTATTGTCACTTTGGACCCAACATCTACTAATATCAGCTCCATCTTAAATAATAGGATGTATGCCAGTAGAGAATAAATAATTTGAATTAGAGCATAGACTCTAAAGAGCCCCATATTGCTGCTAATTAACTTATAGCACACTGAAGTGAAGAGCAAATTGAGATTACCAGAATTCTAATCAGACATCAAGGATGTTTAATGGTACCATTATCTGAGAACAGAAACAAAGAGAAGGAAATAACATGGTTATTTCCCACCATAGTTCCAAAAAATAGTACTCAGACTCAGATTCATGAAGCTGTTTAAAAATTAAGACCAAGGCTAAAGGGATGGCTCAGCAATGAAGAACACTTGCTGCTCTTGTAGAGGACCCAGGTTCTTTTCCCAGAACCTATATGACTGCTCACAACTGTCTTTCTCTTCAATTCTTGGAGATGCAGTGTCCTCATCAGTCTCACAAGGATTGAACACATGAGACAAAACACTCATACACATCGAATAAAAATAAACACAATCTTGAACAAACAAAATGAAATGCTTGTCAAAGACAAAACTAATAACTCAATCAAGGGTGTGGTTTCCTGCTTTCTTTGTGTGCTACACAATGAACCTAAGGGCCAGGGATAGGTGTGCATTTTGGCCCTCTGCATCTGCATCCCATTACTGTTTAGTTAGCCCTGGAGCTGCCTAATCCCTGATGTGTGGTCCATGCTTCTGGGTGTGGGTGGTGTCTGGAGGTGTCTTTTACCATCATAATGACTCAGTGTGATGCTGAAGGCAATCTGGACATAAGAATGCGTCAACGGGATATTCTAGCCTATGCTGTCATTAGATTTCTATAGCTGCTGCCAAGCATCCTTGGCACAGGGAAGAGGCATCTTAGCACTTTTATACCCTGGCTTGATTGAGCACCTGGTACAGCACTTTGCCTAGCCTTCATCAGCCAGGCTTTATTTGTATTGAGATTATACTTGGGGGTGAGAATTCAGAGTAAAAGCAAAATGGAGCATAGAATAAAGCCCTTGCCTACTTAGGTTTTAGTTCATTTGAACAAGAGCTCTATCTTTCAATGCTTCTCCATCCCTGCTTTGTTTCTCCCCACAACAAAACTTTAGGCAGCACAACTCTGCCCAGACCATTGTAACAGTTTCCTTATGAATCTCATTACCATCAATTCTCCTATGGTCCATCTTCTGTGTGTTAGAACATATCTTTCAAACCAATTAACCAGGCCTAGAGAGACGGCTCAGTGGTTAAGAACATTTATTCCTTTTGTAAGCGACCAGGGTTCAGTTTCCTGCAACCACATGTGACAAGGATAGTCACAACCATCCTTCAACCCAGTTCCAGGGGATCCAATGCCTTCTTCCAGCTTCCATGGGTACCAAGCATGCACATGGTAAACAAACGTATATGCAAGCAAAAATACTTAACAAATAAAATACACCTTTAAAATATTTTAAAACAAGATGGGCCATGGTGGCGCACGCCTTTAATCCCAGCACTCAGCAGGCAGAGGCAGGTGGATCCCTGTGAGTTTGAGGTCAGCCTGGTCTGCAAGAGCTAGTTACAGGAAAGACTTCAAAACAACAGATAAACCCTGTCTTGAAAAACCAAAAGAAAAAAATCAAACCACAAAGTGTGTAAATTATCATTTTCTAATAAATTCTCATTTCCTACAGAGTAACTTTAAATATTCATAAGTCTGACCCAAAAGAACAGCTTTCCCAACCCCCAACTCCACTATGACTTTTAGCCCACTCAGTCTAGATAGCCATGTATCCCCTAACCCTCTATTCTTTCCCATGCTCGTGTGCCCTCCTGGGCCTTATGTTCAATGCTTTCTGCCCAGGATGCTATATCTCTCCTTCTGGATCTGATAAATTACAATTCATTTCTAAAAACCACTTTCACTTTGGAATAGTTTTAGAATAACAGAAAAGCTGTGGAAGTTTCACTAATCATTCCTAACACCCATCTCCCCTGACGCGAAGGTGCAAACATAGCACACATTATTATCATACATTAGCATGTTGCATTCATCACAGCTAATTAATGTTTCTCATAGTCTCCAGGATTTATGCAAAGCTGCACTAGAACTGGTCTCCAGAGTCATGGACTTAGGAGAAGTCTCTGGGGCAGTTGTGGGATCTGATTTCCTGCTCTATTCTCTGGACCATAGCTGCAGCTAACCTTGCTCCTTCACATCACTTGGTTCCAGCATTGCCTCAGACACCAGTGCGGCCTCCTCTCCATAACCAATGGTTAGAGCTGGTGTGGATTTGAAAAATATGGGAGCTTGAAGGTATGAGATTAGCAGGTTTTATGAATGAACCATGCACTGTAGTGGTTTTCATCATTTACATGGATGACCTCAGAGCACCTGAGACACAGAAGGTCATCAATGAGTATTTGCTCAATATATTTACTCTGATTCCATTTTCTTAGTTATAAAATAGAATACATTTGTACTTCCTGCCTACCAAGTTCAGAGTTTGTTAAAGGAATAAAATAATCTTGAAATAACCTATCATATAATAGCTTAATTAGGAATCACCAATGGGTTATAAATGTGTTTCATTTATATGTGTACAGAAAAAATATTGATAAAAATGGAACAAAGTATGTTAAAATGTGCTGCGTGTAGGCAGAGTCGTAGCAAATAGCCATTATTACTTGTGCTTTGCTCACCTTCTTTTAATCAGATTTTCACTACGTAAGCAGGAAGGGAAAGGGAGCTTTACATAGACAATAACTAGCACAATGAATACATAAAATTCTATCACGTGCTTTTCTGGGGACTGAAAGTCAAAGGTACATCTAGACTCTTACTTGTGATTAAGTTAAGGTCCTTCTAAAACAAATCACCAAATAAATCCATGTTCTGGTTACAAGGAATTATGGGGAAGCGGCTCCCGTCTCCTAGAGAAGGCATACTGGAAATTTAACATTATCTCATATCCTAAAGATGCCATGCTAGAGAAGGGCCCCTGAAACTGGGTGGGTCTGGAAACAGAGAAGTAAGCACAAGTACGCAGACCATGAAGATAGGAAATCCTTCTCTATTAAGAAAGTGGGATGACATTGAACATTTTTGTTAGTCTTCAGGCAAATCTAATGGAAGAACATTTAAATCAAAGTGGACATCATAAGAAAGGGAAAAGAGAAAAACTTTCTAAGCCTGTTGTCATCCTTATCTTTGGTTCTGAAAGTGCCTGGGACTTAAAGGGTTTTTTTGTTTTGTTTGCTTTTCTTAATATCAACTTTCTTTCTTTGGCCTTTAGGCATCCTGTAGCCTGCTAAGGAAGAAGAGCTACTTCAAAGTGAAGCACAAATTTTGTCTTTCAAACACATCAAAGTGCAGCCATGTTCCAGGATTCAGGATCCTTCATGTTGGGCAGGAGAACTTATTATTCTCTCTGATGAGACTAGAAGCCCAGTGCCCACGGCTAAGACTATTTCAACACAGCTATATGCTCTTGCCCAAATCTTAGGGCCAGAGTTGGAGTTTGCACAATTTTTGAGAGAGCCAATGTCTCAGAACACCCTATCTACAAGACCAGGACAGATCAAGATAGTTCCAATGAGAGAACCTAACGGAATTGAAAAATAATTCCCAAGCTTGCAGTCAGCCAACTTAGGAGGGAACTGCCCCCACCTCCCCCCGAGGGCATCTGATGTTTCCTAGTCAGAACATGAGGGGAATGTCTCAGCTGTAAAAGTCAAATGAGGCTGACGGAGCTGACAAATGGGAAGTAGGAAAGACCTTTCACTCAGGAACCCCTGACACTGAGTCACACAGCTCCAGCCCGTTTCATCTGCACCTAAGTACATTGCCTGCATTTTGTAGACAGAGTTTTGTGTATGGGACAGATGAATTGACGGTCATAGACACCCACTTCTGACAGCTGAGCTGTCATGACCAGTGTCGGAAAAACTAATTTCCAGCACTGTTAAACAAGGCGAGTACTGCTGCTAGGTGATAAGGGTTGCGTTCTCATTCACTGTGGAGATCTGCTCTACCCAGGCCAGAAACATGGATGGAGCCAGGGGTTATGGAACAGTTGTTGCTTGGGAGGAGATATATAGGCTCAAAATCTGATTATGACAAACAACTGCTCCAGAGATCCGTCAGACGGAGACTAAATTTCATAAGTCACTGGTCTTGGGAAAATGTATTTCCTGAGTCAATTGGGGGTGCCCGTCATGCTGGAGGTTGTAAATTGTGAGACGTGAGGATTTGGAACTTTGTGGCCCCATTCTTTGTAAAGCCAGGGCTATTAACTCTAAACTGAACAAGCTTCTTTTGGAAGATCAGACCTCATGACCTATAGCTTTATTGCAGAGGTATCTTAAAGTGTCCTTCTCTGTTCACAGGGAGGGGGATGAAAATGAAGACAATCTGACTACTTTATAGCCTAGAGATCAGTTTCAGAGCCTTGCTCATTCCGAGAACTGAGCAAGAAAGTAGGAAGGGAGGGAGAGCAGGGATAGGGGGATTCCAGGGAAAGAAAGGGAAAAGGGAGGGAAGGCAGAAAGTTCATTCACTTAGCCCCAAATCCCATGGTTCATACTACCCAACACTATAATAGATAAAAGACTTGTATTGTCAACTGCTACCACCGAATCTTGTAGGAAAGTCTCAAGAGAAGACTAGAGTTCATTTTATAGCCATGTCATACCAAGGGCACCACTGGCACTGATATCCTACGTCAACTCTATTCTTATCAACCTACAACTGCCACCAGCACAGTGAAGATGGCACCAGGTGGGACAGAGGATTCAGTGATGATGGTGACAGTGTGCTTATCACTTCACTGAAGAAGCTTTCCTAAAGTAATATGCCCTCTGTCGATTTCATTCCTTTGCCCGCTTGTATTGGAAAGCAAATGGGATTGGTGTATCTTTCAAAGGATCACAGCCTTGGATGGGGAACAAGGTGAAGAAGAATCCATTATCTTGAGCGAGCTTGAACTGAACATTTAGCCAGCAATGGTTTCAGAAAATTGATTACAAGTCATTTATTTTGAGGAAAGGGGTTCAGAAGATTGAATCAAACGCTTCATACATGATAAGAAACCACTCTACCAGTGAGCTACATTCTCAACCAATTGCCAATTACAAGTCATAAGCAAAGCCAAATGCAGGGAAGATGTGCTTAGAAACAAGACAGAAACTGAGAAGCAGTATGTTAACATCTGAGAACAGAATGCTAATATGGGTGACCAAGATTCCCAAAGTATTATCTAACTAGAGGATTTACATGGGAATTCTAGCACACGAGGGCCACCAAGACTGGGTGTGGAGGACCTGCAGAAGTCGCCAGTCAGTGAGAAAGGGGCAGGCAAACACCTCCTAAAGGCCCAGACATGCTATAGGACAGAGACTCACTCCTCCCAATCCCTCCAGAAATGCTATAGGACAGGGACCCACTCCTCCTACAGTCCCCAGACATGCTATAGGACAGAGACTTACTTCTCCCAAACCCCCCAAACATACTACAGGACAGGAACTCACTCTAACAGAGGAGAATGGAAAGGTTCCCTCAACCAAGGCCAATTGCTCAGGGAACTGAGCATTTGGGGAAAGTTACTCTATCTTAAATCAAGCCTCAGCAGAACTCAACTGCCTGTTCAGAGGCCAGGACTGCCAGAATCAGAAATGATAGTGAAGTAGGAGAACTGTGAAGTAGTGAAGCTTCATAACAAACCTTCAACAGAAGAGAAATAACACCTGGTCCAATGATGCTGGGGAGGAAGATGGGAAAAACTGGTAGCACCACTATTGCCAGGACATAAGGCTCAACATGGAAGAAAGGGGCACGCTAGAAGTTTAGCCTGTTAGTCCAACGCCCAAGAAACAAGAGCTCAAGAGGATGAAAGGACCAACAACATCAACAGAGCCACTGGTGAAATTCTTCTGTCAAATTTCTCCCTCCCCTAGACCTCTCTGACATGGTCCCAACTTAGCCTCATGACTTATTCCCACCCTTGCATATGCACATACATGTTTGTGTCATATAAACATATATATGTATATATATGCAAATATATACATATACATGCATATATAAAAATATTACAACTAAAATATAGAATCTTAGATGAGAGAAAATGCATTGTTCATCTTTCTGAATTTAAGCAATTTCATTTAATATAAATTTCCAGCTTCACTTATATTCTTGAAATTATCATGATTTCATTTTTCTTTATGACCAAATAAAATTCCATTATGTCTATTTACCACATGTTCTTTCATTCACTTATTTATTTACGTCTGCGCACACACACATGTGCATGTGGAGGCCAGACATCAACACTGGATGAGATGTCTTCCCCAATTATCCTCTGTCCTATTTCTGAAACCAACATCTCTATCTGAACTTTTAACTAGTCAAAAAGTACCAAGGTTCCTCTTGCCTCTGGATAGCTAGTCCTGTTAAAAACGTGTGCTGCTATACCTGACTTCTTACATGAGTTCTGGAAACCTAAACTCAGACCCTCACATCTGTGCAGCAGGCACCCTACTGATTGACCTGTCTCCTGAGTTCCATGAATTTTGTGTACTCATCTGCCGAAGGGCATCTAGTACATTTTCTAGCTATTTTGAACAATGCAGCAGTAAACACAGATGTCCAACTATCTCTATGACAGGACTTAGGGTCACTGAATAAATTTCCAAGACTGATGTCTCTTGGTCCTGTGTCATGTGGTTGTTCTATGCTTTGATTTGTTATTTGATTTTGATTTTTTTGAGACTCTCCCATTCTGATTTTCACAATGGTTGCATTAGTTCAATTCCTACCAGTGAGCAATAAGGGTCTCTTTCCTCCCGTCGTTGCCATCACTTGTTGACATTTGTTTTCTTGATGCTCTGACTGAGTTGGGAGAGACTCTCTAAGCAGTTTTAAAAGGCAAAAGATTTAAACATTCTGAAGAGAGTCCAGAGTAGGCAAAGCGAGTTTAACTTGTATTTCTCTGACGGTCAACAGTATGGAACATTTAAAAAAAAAAATGCTGGCCTGGGAACTATCTGCTCAGCTCACTATGCTACTTGTTGACAAGAAGATTTATTTATTTAATTCTGTAGTTCTTTATAGATTATCGATACCACTGCTACCCCATCTAAAGGATAGATGGCAAAGATTTCTGCCATTCTATAGTCTATCCACCCTGCCACTAGCTTCCTTTCCTGTACACTTTTCTGTATTTCAAATAATCCCATTGGTCAATTCTTTGGGTCGTTTCCAGTCCTACTGTAGTCCTGTTCAGAAAGTTTTGACTTATGCATATCATGAAATACTATTCTTTGTTTACCTCTGGCAGTTCCAGCAAAAGGAAAATAGTTCAAGATACATACATAGGCAAGAAAATCACATATATTGCCAAATTCCCACTAAGTAAAGATGAAGGCAAAAGGATCATAACAGAGCACCCAAGAGGTATGGGACAGTGTTGAGTCTACATATATTCAGTACAGGATTCACAGTGGGTATATCTAAACAAAACTTACACTTAATTTTCCAAAGTAGACAAAGGATATGTCTTGACATAGAACACATTTGAAAACCTAATATATACAATAAATGTGTATGCTCTCCTTCTGAATCATAAGAAAATGAAAAACTCACTAAATTAGTCCAAATTCAAGATGGATATTACCAAGTACCATTGAAGATCTGGAATGTAAAACAGCAGCCATGCCAGAAGACAGGATGGTAATTTCTTACAAAATAAACATACACTTACCACACAACCCAGCAAATGTACCTCTAGGCATTCTATAAGGGAAATGTAAAATAGTCTCATAAAAAGATTTGTGTGAGAATTTTCATAGAAGCTTTATTCATAATAGCAAAATAAAACAGAGGCTCCAAACTGGTCAACTGGCAAATAGATAAACAAACTGTGGTATATTTTATGCAACCAAATACTATCTCAGAAAGAGAAAGCAGCAAGCTCCAGACACATGCATCAACACGTATAAAGCTCACAAGCATTACAGTAAGTGAATGAGGCCAGACACAAAAGACTCCATACTTCATGATTCTATTTATATGACATTCTCATAAAGGCAATATTACAGGTAATGAAAAATAAATCCATGGTTGCCTGAGGCTGGAATAGAAGGAAAGTATCACATGCAATAGGAAACTGGGATTCATGTGGGCAATGGAAGTGTTCTATATTTTGAGTATCCTGATAATTATACACTAACATGCATTTATCTGTACACATCAAATGGGTACAGATAATTGCATCTAATTGCCTAATGTGCTCATATAAACATTTTGAAAAATTATGAAGTCATGAGCTAGAGAGTGGGACCAACTTGTCATCTGATACATCTATGACCATTTGGTAAGGATGATTAGAGGGAAGGATTCTCAAGCAACTCATGACGCCACACTTAAGAGATGGTGTTTTAACTACATGGAGCTAGGTGATATCAAGTAACCAAGATATTACCTGATGTGATTCCAGACTATCAATTTGATAGAATCGAAACAGTCTAGGAGAGCACCCTGTGGGCAGTTTTGTGAGGGGTTATATAAATTTAGGCTTCTGGGTGTGATGAGCCCGTGAGGGATTAGCTAGAGTAGGCTAATTAAAGTGGGGAGACACCATTCCATGGGCTGGGGTCCTGAACTGAATAAAAAGAAGAAATTGAGTTGGGCACAGACATTCCCCCTTTCCTCTGATGCCTTGGTGTGGATGTGATATGAGCAAACTATCCCAAAGTTTCCCACCAAGATGATATATCGATCTTGAGTTGTGAGATGAAACAAACTCTATCTTCATGGCGTTGCTTTGGTCAAGAGTATTGTCACAGGCACAAGACAAGTAACGGATACACTCATCCGTCTAGAAAAACTGTGTGTGCCCATTTAAATGGTCAAGAACAACAGAAAACCATGTGCAATAGCACACACTTTTGTTTGCTAGCATCTGGGGAGGGGGCTGAGGCAAGGAGAGCTTCATGACTTCAAGACTAGCCTAGGCTGCATAACAAGACTCTGTGTCAAAACACACAACACACACACACACACACACACACACACAAAGTGCAATTTTTCCTGAAAGTAATTCCATGAGGGTGGTAATTATATAATATTAAAATAGCATGTTTTAACTTTTTCTAATGCTCATTTCATTCCATGAGAAGATACACACATTTGCCTAAACACAAAAGCTGCTATAAGTGGCTGTTTCTGGCATTGTTGGAGCAATAAGCTTGCAAGGGAACATTCTCTCTGGCACAACACAGTTCTGGAATGTGGGAATTGTTTTACAGAGAGGAAGCATTGCTTTTATAATCACAAGAAAAACAATAAAGCGATTTTCATTTTGAAACTACACAGTGATCTGGCTTACGGCTGCAAAGTTGGCTTTGTATCTCTCTTTAATTGCCTTAGGTGTATTGGTTTTGTCTCCTCAAATAAACTGAATGTTCTAGCAATGGTGCCTCAGAAGGCCAGGCTGAAATTCCATTTCTTCCACTTTTGAGTCTGGGATCTTCAGCAAGTTACTTTAACTGGTTATACTCTTTCCTTGGTTTAAATACCCTTATCTATAGCTTTCGCGAGAGTCCAATTCTTTCTCTCACGTCTATGCTACGTTCAAACCCATACTAACAGCATTCTAAACAGCACTGCTTTGCTCTGACTAGAATTAACTATACTGTGCACATTAGTCACAAGTCTTCATTCTGACAAGTTACTCTCTGCCAGCCTGTTCTATGAATCCCTGAATTGACAAAGTGTCAGGCAGGTTCTCTCTCTCCATACACTCTCTAAACTTTGGGCCATCTCTTCTCCATGGCTGCTTCTGTTTCCCTTTGTTTTTTAATTCTTACTCTGTCCTTTACAATTCACTCTTATGATCCCCTCACATCTTCAGGAATAAGCATCTCCTTTGCCAAATCTATAATGTCCTGATATAGAGCTGCGGTAATGCTCTGCACGATATATTAAAATTTCATGTCTATCTATTCAGAAACAGACTACCTCTCTTTTAAAACCGAAACTATTGCTTCTTCATTTTGATTCACTCAATAAAATCTTATTAGAAAATTAATATGTTTCATCACCCCCTAGGCATTTCCTCATTATTGCCTGTGATATCATGTTTCCTGAAAATTTTAGCTTTTAGCAAACCCGTGTTATACCCCATCTCTGAAGCTCTATAGAAGGGTGACTCCTTCAATTCTGACTTATTTACTATGACTCCAAGTCTTTGAGCTAGGTTTTCTCTTCCAAATAATTTTCTGCTGAAAACTAGTATTTTGAATTGTGGGAAAATATAGTAAAACAGGTCAGATAAAAGGACATTTAGGGAAGTACATAGAACTCAGTAGAAGAGCAAAGACCTGGCATTCAAAAGGTCCTGGGTTTACTCCTCAGCACCACAATTAATGAATAGTTAACCGCAACAAAAGGCTCATTAAAAAGGCATTTTGTCATTGCTTTAGACCTTTGTAGGTATGCATGGTCTGTGAACCATGTGAATATCTCCTTGAGTACAACCCAAGTAAATGGAATTAGTGTCTAAATGAACCCAGTAAAGTTTGAGAAGCAGGGCAACTAGTTCATAGCACCATTATATCTTGTCTAGAGCTCGGACCCACCAATACTCTTGCCTATTTAACCTCCACAAAGTCCTAAAGATCCCTGTTTATTTTGTAAGATGAAAATTATTTTATTGTCATCTCTGTTTTAAAACTCACATCTTCTCTCCTTAAATATGGACAATCCTTTCAAAACTCCAAGGACTCATTCAGAGCTGGTCCATATAGGTCCTTTAAATGTAATCAACGCTAAGTTTCCACCTGTCCCTCTAACCCCACCCCAAGCTGGCCTGTCATTTTCTCTCCCAAGCCAAGGTCCCCACTATTAAAGAACTTTGGTCCAGCCTTCCTTCTCGTCCCTGATAAAGCTTATCTCTCTGACTCACATCCCATGTTTGGCTCTTTTTCATCTGGCTGCTCTCACCTGATGAGTTCTACTTTGAATAAAACCTTTCTAGGTCATTTATTCTAAGTGCTTGCAATATTATCAAGCTCAGGCTTTGGCTATTTTCCTCACAATCTAAAACATTGCAATTGTGATAAACAACCTTCATGCTACATAGGATATTTGGTTTTCTCACGGCCACATACTAAACATCTGACGTGATTTCTGGGCCGTGGCACACAGTTTAAAAAATATCCATTGAATGAACAAATGAATTGAAGATCTACCTAGGGATCAGGAAGCTTTCCCACAAATGACTGGACAATACATTTCCAAGGCTTCTATGGTCATATGCTCTTTATGGTGAAATATTCCATAGGTCTAAGTGGTTATGATTAACGTTACTGATGACATTGTAGGTTGGAGTAGGCAAAGTGGATATGACTTATGAGTTCCTGACTCTCAGTGCACTTATTTCTATTGTTTCCTTTGTCCTGAATATTCAGCCCTTTGCCAGATCACATTTCCAAAGAGCTATCTTTCTTCCAAGGTTTAATTTGTCATTTATTAAGTTGTTTGCCATGTTTGAGAAAACTTATTTTCTCCCCTGAGCAAATGTGACAGGTCTTCCTGCATTCTTAAGGCATTATGCGCAACCTTGTTCATGGCATAAGTCCCATTCAGTCTCCCAATCAGCTCCTGTTTCCTAGTGTATCTTCTAAAGGTTATTCTGGCATTGGTCATTCTACACACTTCTCCATCATATAAGGATTGTGCCCCTAGATTATATATTTATTATATGCTCTTCTGTAAAGTAACATCTCCATCCTATCAAAAGTAGAATTTAGCAAGTGAGTCTCTGTAAGCTCAAGGTCAGTCTAGTATATACAGCAAGTTTCAGGATAGCCAGGGGTATACGGTGAGATACTATCTCAAAACCAAAACAAACAAAAATAATAGCAAAATAGTCAAGTCCCTCTCCTTTCAATTTGGTCTGGACCTCACACTTCATGTTTTTAAAGTCTGGCTAGAAAATGTCAGGAACTCTCTGCCCTGTTCTCTTGAGATACTCAGTCAACAACATGGATCTTCACCCTTCACACTGGCTCGTATTTCAGCATCTTTAACCTTTAACAACTAGATGCCAATAGCATCATCCAGGGTGTCAATAAAATTATCTCAGACAGTGTCAAAACCCTCTGGGAAGATAGAATTACCCTCATTAACTGGCAACTGGGAACCCTTTAGGTACTCCATACACATCGTAAATATTACAACACTGAGACCACTATGCTTTGGTAGACCAAGTGGGTATTCCAGCTGACAGCCCCAGTGAGAACAACCTTCCAATGACTTCTGGTACAGCCCTCTGAGATGTGGATCCATCTTGAATCCTTAGGACTAGCCCATCAACCAGGGGATTACTGCCAAACGACCTCAGTTGACACCACCAGAGGACTTGAAAAGCTGAGTCTTGTCCAAACTGTAGACATACAGAACCATAAGCTCCAAGGAAGATGTTACTTGTGATACTATGTTTTGTAATGTGCTTATAATTATTTGAGCAGAACTTGATATGTGACAATAAGGTATAACCATAAGAAATAATTATAAAATAAGAACAATTGCTTTGAGACAAGTGAAGGAAATAGCTAGAAGGATGCTATGGAAAAGTTCCTGTGAATACAAAGTACAAAGAAACTGTCTACAGGCATTGAAGGGGAAATATTGAAAGATGAAATAGAACTTGTTTTTGTTACAGAGAAATAAAAATGTTGAAAACAATGCCCCTTGCATTAATATGAAAAGTAGGAGGTTTGATAAATAAATTTATGGATTTGAGAACTATAGCCAGAATTTTGCATAGTCCTTTGTTTTCTTAGCTACTTGTTATAATTGTGGACAAATACAAAGATACTTCACAGCTGAAATAGAAAAGAAAGCCTACTTCAAAGCAGAACTTAAAATGATATATAGAGTCCAAGATACGTTGGATTCGAAAATAAAATTATTTTTATTCCTGTTTCTTCTTATAGAAATCTCCAAAAATGAGAAATATTATCAATTCAAAATCAAATCCTGAAGAGTTCAAAGAAAAAAAGAAAAAACAATGCAGTCCCAGGAAAGTAAGTGTTGACTGTAAAACCTTTTCTAAGACCTCACAAGTATTTAAGATTGCGTCTTGGAGATCTTTTAGCAAAGCAAGGGGATATCAAAGGGCGTATATCATAGATTGTCTCTCAGACAACAGAACTTCTAAAACTCCACAGAATCCTTTAGAAAATTCAAGAAGTAGAAGATTCTTTCACAAAGAAAAATATAGGTGTACAATCCTCTAAGGCAATGAGCAATCAACAAACTTAACAATAAGCCCACCTTAAAGGACTTATATTGACAGAAGCACCAAGTCTACTAAATTGAACTGAGAGAAGACAAAATGAAATTGTTCTCAAACTCTTGTACGCAGAAAAAAAAGCTGAGAAGACGATCAGAAACCAAAATATGTAGCTTTAATGGGAAGGTAAGTATCACATAGAAAGCAGGGTGAATTATCTCAAAAACTGGATTCAAGAGACAAGTGTCCACAAAGCAACAAGAGATTCTAACCACAGAGCTAACCAGCTTGGTCCAGCTGGATATCAGAATAAAATGGGCCTGTACTTCAGTCTGGCAAGATTCCGGACAGTGAGCCAAATTCATAATAGAATGAAGTGCTGGTATTCTTGAACTAGTTTCATTCATAATTTGTAAGTTTTGGAGGAAGTACTATCACATGACTTCTGAAGACACACGTGATCTTCCTATGATACCTACTCTAGGAGAAGCCAGCTGCCATGTGAGCGATTCAACAGTTTTAAAGTCTCAGTGCTGAAAAAGATGAAAGCAGGTGCCCTTGCAGACAGTTCCAGATGAGCTCAACCTTCCAATACCCTTCATCAAGGCACTGGTCATGCAAATGAACCCTCCGGAGCCCCCCTGAGTATAACTAAGTGTCACAAGGAGGAGCAAAATATCAGCCAGCCAAGCATTTAGAATCTGTGAGATAAAATAAAATAAAATACAATTATTATAATAGGATATAATAGAATTTAATTATTGCTGTTTTAAGCTATCAGATGCTTGGGTCATTTGTCATGCATCGATAGTAACAGTCTCTGATGTATTTGACCTTGTGCTCATCCTATAAACAGGGGCTAGTTTGTCCCTTTCTGTATTCCCAGGCCTCTAAAATAACACCTCTTGAACAATGATGGATATGTTTATAATACACAAATCCTGTCACAAGCAAGAACTCTGAGCATTTGGTGTGTTTTATGCGTTAAGTAAAAATGAAATTACAAGGCTCAATGTTTCTGGTAAGAGACTGAGGATGGTCTGGGCCTGTAGCTCAAAGAGAGAGGTTCTCAATCCTATCCTCAGTACTGAAGGAGGGGGGGGGGACAGGTGGGGAGGAAGGAAGGAGTGAGAGATGAAGGAAGGGTGCAGAAAAGAATGGGGATACTAAGAAAGAATTAAAAATGGGTAAACTGAGGTCCAAGTGTCTTTTTCTATCTCTAGTAAATAATCCAAATTGAAAGTGAACTAAGAACTTTTGAGTAGGAGTCATTGGACAACCATCACAAAATGCTCCCTCTGCACGTTGTTGAACCTGCATCAGCATATGCTTATTTAGTGGAGGAAAAAAAGAAAAAAAGGAGAGCTGGAGCTAGGCAGCAAAAGGGAAAGGGGAGTACTCCCAAGATCTTTCAAAGTGTCTCACCTGAACTCAAGGGCAGCTAAGAAGACACAGAACCCACTGAAATTTGTGATCTCAGAATTTTGCCAACTTCTATTTTCCTCACATTTTAACATTCTTAGAGCTACATAATTGCTCTGGTTTCACTTGGAAACTTGACAGAACTCAGCACCTCCCCCTTTGTCTCTTCTTCTTTTCTTGACGTTTCAGCGGTCCCTTGATCTTCTAGAAGGTAAGTGGCTCTTACCCACAGAGCACAAGAGTAAAGTAAAATAGTCATCCTTACCCAGTGTCTTAGTCAGGGATCTATGGTTGCAACTAAACGCCATGATCAAAAGACAAGCAGGGAAGGAAAGGGTTTGTTTGGATTACACTCTGCATCATTGATCATCACTGAAGGAGGTCACAATAGGAACTCAAGCCGGGCAGGAACCTGGAGGCAGGTACCAATACAGAGGCCATGGAGGGGTGCTGCTTACTGGCTTGCTCCTTATGTCTTGCTCAGTTCTTATAGAGCCCAGGACCACCAGTCCAGGAATGGCACCACCCACAGTGGGCTGGGCCCTCCCTGCATTGATCACTAATGATGCCTTACCGCTGGATCTCATGTAGGCATTTTCTCGATTGAGGCTTCTTCCTTTCTGATTACTCTAGCTGTGTCAAGTTGACATAAAACCAGACAGTACACCCAGATAACAAACATTAGGGTGATAATAAGTGAGATAAAATGCATTCTGAGAATGATCACTATATAAAACTGAGGGTGACATTGGGAAATGGGAATCAAGAGATAAAGATTTTGAAAATATTCGGGGATATTAAAAGCCTCGAGCACAAACAAGCTCACAATCTGAGGTTGAGCAGGAGGTGGAACGTGGCTTTTACCCATTTCTAATTTTCTACTTCACAATAATAAATAGTAAATAGCATTTTATTTCAGACCCAGTGAGTCTTCTTTAGAAATATAGATAACTTGGATCTGAACTAAATAAACCCTGTCTCCTTCTACAACAGTAGAAACAGAAAAGCATGAACACATTCCTCAGTAAAATGTGATGGAGACATGAGTCTGTTGAACTCTAAGGCGATGGACAGGAAATAAGTCACAGTAATAAAGAACTACTGTGACTCCACAGTTTGTGTGTCCCCTCACTGCCAGCAGCTGAGTGTGTGTCTATGTGTGACCTCCAAAACCCTAAGTCTACACCAAACTCTAGCACATTTTTAACCCAACCACAAGAAATGGAGTAGAATGGAATGAAACACAATGTTCACAGAGTTCTGAGACCAAGCAGCCACACACAACTCACTGTAAGAGTGAAGAAGCTCACAACTGTAGCTGGCAGTTACACTACTGACAACAGGGGGCCTTACTCAACCAATGGATTTACTGATGGCCCATTATCATCAACTGAAAGGAGGAAGGTATGGGTTCTTAGTATCTAATCTCTTTAGCATAAAACTCTATATGAAAAAAGGCTGAGAGCCCTAAGATGGACTATAAAGAGGATGCTGTATCAATAAACATTTTAAAATTCATTGTATCTTTGAGAAGATGTAAATTGATTTTTAAACTTGCAAATCATAACTACAGTTTGTGGAGTACATTATGATTTTTGATATATGTAAAATTGGGATAATTAAATCATATTAATTAATATAGTATACATCCTTTGTTTACTTGTCTGTGTGGCAATATTTGTTATTTTCTCTCCTAGTTGTTTTATTTTATTTATTATTTAAAATTTTAATACAATAAATTTTGATCATATTATTTACCCTCTCCCAACCTCCCAGATTCTCCCCACCTCCCTGCCCACCCAACTTCATGCTTTCTCTCTCTCTGTTGCTCAAAAACAGAAGAAAAAACTAAAACCAAAATAAAAGATCAATAAGACAAAAAATAGCAAAACAAAACAAAGATTAAAGACCCCCCCACACACATACACACCCCACAGAGTCCATTTGTGTTGGTCAACTATTCCTGGGCATGGGGCCTGCCCTGAAGTGTGGTTGGTACACACAGTGACATTTCATTGCAGAAAAGTGATTTTTCCCCTTCCCAGCAGGTTATCATTTGCAAATACCTTCTTGAAAGAGGACATACATTTAAATTTGAATTCTACCTCAATCACGGGTTAACAATGACCTTGAGGAAACCACTGAACTTTTCTAGCCTCTTTGTTTTACTAGGAACAGAAAATACAGTAACAGTGATGAGGTCTTGGTGAATTTTAAAATTCACCAGTGTTCTGATTGCTTCTAAATTTACATTGCTGGCTCATATTTCTTCCTTGCGCTCCAGACTCAAATATTCAGGCTCCAGCTTGATATCTCTGTTGGAGACCGCACAGACAACCCAGAGACAATAATTTGTAAACTGAACTTTTGGCTCTCTAATTTCTCAGACACAGTTCAGAATGTAAACTGGTTTTCAGATCTTCCTACATTCAGTCTTGAACTCTATCATCTACCAAGTGGCTTAAGTCAAAGACTTCTAGGTCATCCCTAATTTCATCACCATGTGAAGCTCACTTGCCAGCTGCCTCCAGTACACCTTGAAACTGAACTGTCCCATTTACTGCCTCTCCAGGTGCAGTCACCATCATCACTTTGCCTACTCAAACTGCTCAATAACTGTTACTTGATTTCTTTGCTGGCCTCCTATGATTACAGGCATTTACTATGCATTGGGTATCAACATTTTACCCTGAAGTCCTTGGACTCTGTTTTCAGTGAAGTAGTAGGAAATATGCCTGATTTCTAATAAATGAAATATGAGCAAAATAGGATCATTACTTTGAGCCCAGAATATTAGTATACAATTATCCTTTAAGTCTATCTTTAGTGGCTGCCTTGGAGCTTATATGTTGATAGGGTGGAGACAAAGGACAGATGTTGCCTGGATCCATGCATGGAGAAGCTATTCCTTTGAGACACATCTAGCCATGCTAAGCTGTGTAAACAAGAAGCAAGTCATTATTGTATTAGGACTCTCAAAATAACAGCCTGGCCAGTCTGGATCATAATTCATCTACCACATAACAGGTAGCAAGACATTTTAGAGGCACAGTCATTTCCTCTCACTCCGTCATTTAAAATGCTCTCTTGGCACCCATTTAAAATATGACCCAAATTATTAAATGTGACCTACAACAAACTACAAGCTCTGATCTCAGAAGCTAATATATTGCATCCCAACACATCCAGGTACTGAAAATAGCTGCACTAACCTGCCTTCTGCTCCTCGAACATTCCAGAACTTTCTCCAGCTGGTGTACAAGTGTCTTTCAGAAACATTTTACCCTAGAACTACTGCCAGTTGTCTTCTGGCATATGTCCATTCTCTTTCTGTGAAATGACTTCCCTGACAAGCCTGTCTAAACATATTTCCCTAGGAAGTCCCTCTCTATTTTCCTGTTTCATTTCTGATAGTAAGTACGCTTATAGACATTATCCATATCAAATCATTACTTGATTGCTAAAAATTCTATGCATTTTTTGTCAAGTTCTTTTCCTTGGAATACAGGTTACTGGAAGACCCATTTCAGTAGTACCCATCCCACTTATTAAGGAGCCTGGCACAGAACATACACATGATAGGAGCTAATGTTATCATATTAGTTAGGGTTCTATTGCTGTGATAAAACATCAGGACCTCAGTAACTCACTGAGGAAAAGGTTTGGTAGGTTTATATTTCCATGTCACAACCCTTCATTAAAGAAAGACAGGACAGGAAGTCAAACAGTTCAGGAACCTAGAAGCATCAAAAGCCTTGCCTATGGGCCAATACTATGGAAACATTTTCCCAAATAAGATTCTTCTCCGAAGATTCTATCTTGTGTCAAGTTGAGATAAAAACTAGCCAGCACAACTATCACTAATGTTATCACAGAAAATAAAGGTATCCATACCCATTTCTATCATAAGCTAAAGTTCAGTAAAACCACATCTATACAGAGAGGTGATATGTGTGATCTGCAGGAATGCTGACATAATACTGACATAATAATGGAGATTTCCCTCAACCAAAATTCAGAGGGATGCAATACCCTTCTTTCCATGGCCAGCTAGGAATTTCAGCATCTGATCACCCACTGTGATATGTTCTTATAGGAACAAGGCCTCTACCCTGGAGTTTAGACAAAATATCTTGTAACACAAGACATATAGAACTATTGAACAAGAAAAGAGAGGAAATAAGAATAAAATATTCCACAGAAGAAAACAGTCAACTATCTAGCAAACATAGAAATACATAAACAATTTGCAAGCTGCAAGCTTACAAAATTATTTCAGAATGTCACACCTAGTGGTGATACAGTGAGATTAGGATAATTTATTACTGGGCAAACATTCTCCACTGGGGGTACTAGACATTCAAAGCACAACAAACACATCCCTTGACAAGTAATGACAATTCTAGGGATTATTCTACTGAAAAATTCCATATATTACTATCAAATACAAAAGATATACACAATGATGATCATCAGAGAACTAAACACTGTAGAATGATATAGGAGGTTCTTCTTTCTATGTTTTGCTTTCATTGGTTGAGTAAAGAAACTGCCTTGGCCTTTTATAGGGCAACCCTTAGGTGGGTGGAGAAGACAGGACAGAATTCTGGGAGAAAGAAAGCAGAGATAGGCAGACACCATGAATCTCCGGCCTGAGACAGACGTAGGTTAGAATCTTGCCGGTAAGCCACAGTCACGTGGAATGCTCAGATTTAATACAAATGGGTTAATCAAGGTGTGAGAATTGGCCAAGAAGAGGCTAGATATAATGGGCCAGGCAGTAATTTAATTAATACAATTTCTTTGTGATTATTTCAGGGGTTAAGCTAGCCAGGTAGCTGGGACAAACAAAGGGCCCTGCTCCTTCTACTACAAAACACAATATCAAAAGCAAACAAAAAGAGGAACTACCGAAAATCCAGTTGTGAGAATTGTTAAGAAGGTAAAATCAGTCCTCCTGTACATAACGTTAACAACCTGAAAAGTGCCTGTCAGAGCATCAGTAATCCCTGTACTTGGGGCTAAGGCAGGAAGGCAGTGAATATGAGGTTGCCCTGGGTGACAAAGCAAGACTGTCTCAAAAACGAAATGATTGTTAGAGATAATCACCATTATTAGGGATGCCTATTAGCCATGTTGTTGTTATCAGTGTTCATCAGTACTAACATGAGAAAATGTCATGATCCCAAATGCCTTGTGATAATGAGAAAGGAAACCTTGTAACTACTGGGGAAATGTTTAGTTCATAAAAACAGGATGTGCTGGTGGTTTGAGGGTAAAAGAGACTAGGAACTAAAAGAACCCAAGACGAAAGGGTATTCTGGGTGTTTACAGACTTGCAAGCTTGAGAAAAGAGCCAAGAACTTGCAAAAAAACAAACAAACAAACAAAAACCAACTAAATGGGGCAGAAAGCCTTGCAGAGCCTTGTACATCACTGCTCCTGGCTGCCTTGCTCATAGCTCCCTTCTCTTAGCAGTGACGCTGTAAGGAGATAAGTGCCCTGCACGTGAAGCAAAGAGATCTTAGAACAGACTCATGTTGGGTCTAAGAAACTATGCTTAAATGCAGGTCTGGGGAAGAGTTTAGGAAAGGCTTGTGCAGGAGACACACATGACATGAGGAAGATAGCATTCAAAATAAGAATAGATAGCCACTGCAGCCTGGGAACAGCAGAGCTCTTGTCATGCCCACTGAGACGGTGCCTGCCACATCAGTGAATTTGAATGGTTTCAGCTATTTCGTCTGATTCCTTTGGCAACGTGGAAGAAAATACTCTAAGACCTCTTGGTCTTAGCACAGTTCAGTTTCTTCAGTGGCTTCTTTTGGTTAGTATAGGTTAAAGAAGGGGAATCACGAAAAGGCCCATGTGTGTGTGTGTGTGTGTGTGTGTGTGTGTGTGTGTGTGTGTGTGTGTGTCTATTACGACTTGTGTGGAAATATGATATGAAAGATAGATAATAGATCATATACATAGATCCAAACTTACTAAGCTAATAAAGATCTACTCTGCCTGTCTTTCTCTCCAGGGCTGGATTAAACTCAAATTCTTGCACATGTTAGGCAATCACTCTCTGTATGTCCCCAGCCCTAATAATTTTTTCAGTGTATATGTGTGTATATATATGTGTGAGTACATGTCTGTATACCTGTGTGTTTGTTTACATGCAGATGCGCATGTATGTCTGTACAAATGCATGTGGAAGCCAGAGGTCGTTGTTGGGTATCTTCCTCAATCATTCTCCACCATTTTTTAGAAATTATTTCATCATGATGTGTGTATGTGTGTGTGTGTGTGTGTGTGTGTGTGTGTGTGTGTGATGTGAATGTGTATGAAGGCAGGCATGTACATCCAATAGTGTGCATGTAGAAAACAGAACAAGTTTGGGGAGTCAGTTCTCTTCGTCCACTCAGTGTCTCATCAATCAAACTCAGGTCATTGGGCTTATACAAGTAAATGATTTTACATGCTGATCCATCTCACTGACCCCGCCCACCATCTAGTATTTTAAAATAGGGTCTCTTCACTGAGTTCAGAGCTCAGCAAAGGCTAGATGGGTTAGCCAATGGGTTTCAAGACTCTACCTGTCTTTGCCTTACAAATCAGAATCAGGTCACAGGCATGCACAAAACCACTTTTTTAATGTGACTGCAGAACCTAGGTCCTCATTACTGTGTAACAGGCATTTTACCAGCTGAGACATCTCTCCAGCCCCAATTATTATTTTTGTAATAATGTTCAGCACATATTTCCAAATGCAATGTGTTTTAAAACATTCTACAATGAGCTTGACTTGTTTTATAATGAGATGAACTAGATCATAATTTTAAAGCATTTCTTTATGTCATTATGTAACCAGGACTGTGTATTTGCTGCAAATGTCAGCCACACACTCATGCCAGTCAGCCTCCCCTAACTAGTCAGGACAACCCACATCAGTCTTCCCCAAATGCCCTTTCCCTAATACACATTCTTTAATGAAGCTTGCAATAGATAAACTGTGGAAGGAGCCGATGTGCCCCTTGAGTGTATCTTTATGATCTCTATAATTAGTGCAAGACCAAAGCACACACACTGCCAGCCCTCAGTCCCTTTATGAGTAAGAGTTGGTGGGAACCACATCTCAGAAGCAGCACTGAACTCACATCCCAGCTGGGGGAGGTCCTGAAATTCTGGCCTCTGCTTGTAGGATAAAAGTTGAGAAGTGGCTAAACACTTCAAAGCCAGGAAAGCCTTGGAGGTGACTGCACAATATCAGTGGCTATTGGGATATTCTAACACTACCCCTCTGAGAGTATACCAAACCTTGCACAAAAGACAGATGCTTATTTATGAATGATATGTTTGTATATGCAAATAAATTATATATGTCATAATGTATATGGATCTAATATAGTTTTTAAAAGTAGAAACACTGGTAATATATATTAATAACATCATGACTGTCTTGCTAGATCTGATAGGTAATATTGTCATTACTGAATATTCAGGCCCAATATATACTTTAAGCAAGGTGCTGCCTAATTAACCAATAGCGTTCTAGTTTGATACTTTAAATATTTTATTAGTAACACAGAATTTTTAAGCATCTCCTTATAATGTTAGAACATGATTGCATTGTTTTGCTTCATAATATGATGTAAGCAATATGACTTGAGGCTTACAGGGAGCTCAGATTAAGATCTAGCGGAATGTCCACAGTCATTTTCATTCTTCATATTGATAGCTCTATTTGTCTTCAGTCTACCAACTGTTAACAGATAATTTTAACCCCACACACATTCTACTATGAGTGGTTTTAGTTAAAACTTGGACTTTATCCATAAATCCTTTCTCACATAAGCAAGAATTACAATACATGATAGTTTAGTGAAATCAAATAAAACCCGAAGCTCTGTGCAACGCCATCTGCATTGTGCCCACTTTTCCCTTGGGTTCCCACCCACACTCCACACCACAGTGCTGCTTAGAATATACACTCTGTAGGCCAGTGCCAGCCCTCAATGTGTTTCCTGGTCTTCGGGAGGTAGAAGAAGGATGAATCTAAAGTGGGTGCTTATAGTTATTCAGCATTTTGATAGAATATATGAGCTTCTTTAACTGGAAAGATGGAGGAAGTTGTATTTTGTATCTTTTATTTTATTGCTTTGGAAAATCATCTTATACTTTATGAGAATGTGGCTTTGGTGGCAGATTGAAAATAAAAAATAAATGGTATTCCGTGGCATGTAGTTGAGAAACACTGGTATTGGGAACGCACACAGCAGTTAAGTGAGGGGATTATCCAGAACACAGCAGGGCAGGCCAGAGCCAAGGCCTGGAGATCCACTGTGAAGATACAAGTTACATTTAGTTTCCACTTACAGCATTTATAAAGGAGAAAACGATAGAACAACCAAATGTGCCAACTTCCTGGTCATTACACAGCAAAAAGATGACAAGGAACAAAAGGGTCCAGTGACTTTAACTCAAGCTGTAGGACGACACTCTGTTTCCAATAAATCCGCCTAGACTTCCCCTCGATGGTTTTAAGGCCTGCAGCTATATACGGAAATGTAATACAGGAAGCCGCATACCTCATTAGAATCTAAGAGAGACAACAAACCTTTTCAAGCCAGATTCTCCTGCCAGTATCCGAAGTATAAGTGTAAACTGAGTGGGGGTGGGGAGATTGGAATTCTGCCTCAGAGCAGCTCTTGGACTCTTTCCCATAATGTTCTAGGATGGCAGTATGGTGTTCTACCAAGATTTCTGTTTCCATTTCAGCCAGGGGACCACATTAATCACATTTTTTGTTGCTGTGATAAAATATCATGATCAAAAGTAATTCAAGGATGAGTCATTTGGCTTTGTTCAAGAGATTCAGTTCATAGTGATGAGAAAGACCAGGCATGCCAGCAGGACCCAGAGAGCTGACTGGTCACATAGCCAGTCAACAGCAGAGAGAAGCAACAGGAAGTTGAGTGAGGCTATAAATCCTCAAGATCCACCCCCAGTGAAGTACTTCTTCCAGCAAGGCTGCATCTCCTGAAGGTTCCATGACCTACCCAAACTCTACTAGTGGCTAGGGACCAAGTGCTTAAGTCCTTGAACCAATGGGGGATGGGTAATATTTCTCCTTTAAACCATCTACATGGCCACCTTGAATACACTCATTGTTGTCAGGAAATCATGGTGGCCAAGGCTTCACGGTGGAGCCATTTCTCTACAAGTATCAATGTTCATCCGTATATACAGTGGATACCTCAAGGCTTGTCTTCGTTGAGTAAGCTTTAAGGGAAAACTATAACTTAATATTCTAACTGTCTGCTTTACCATCCAGGGAGGCAGCATCTCACTCATGAGATCAGTGATGCAGTGGAGTATCCCCAGGAAGCGAAAGCCCACACACCACTAGCCTGACTGCTCGGGTGATCAACAGATGCTGGGGTTTCCACAAGAACAGTCATTTTCCAAATCCAAGCAATGGCTCACAGAGCTATTCCTTCTACTAAATCATCAAAATAGCTGTTAATTAAGCCTTCATTAGAGTCTACCACCTGCCAGGATCTGACAGGCCTGAGTCACAAAGATGAATAGAGCATAACCCATGTCCTAGAGAATTTATGACCTGGAAGGAAGAAAGGCTGAATGGAAGAATGTAATTAAAATCCTGGGCTAAGGGAGAAGAAAGCTCATAGAATGTACTTTAGGGGGCAGGGAGAAAGGTTATCCCTATCCTGTGAGTCTCCAAGATTGAGGAACGGTAAGACAAATAACATAATGAAATATAATCATATTGTTAAAATGTGAATAGGATTTTCCCAAGGAGAGACTGATATAAAGGCCGTTGCTGTTAAAAGGACAGTACGTGAAAAACATGGGAAGTGGAAGAAATTCTCCTACCCTCAAAGACCCTTTTCCATCAGCTCCGTGAAGTGGGCTGAGAGAAAGAACAAAATGGATAGAGACTCAGCTTGGGAATCAAACTTTGGTTCAAATGGCATGTTGTGCCTGTATAGACCATGTGACCTTGATTGGGCAAACTTGGTTCCAGTTTTTCTCTGAAATAATCATGAAGCTAATGCTACCAGCCAAAGAGAGTTGTTCAGAGCATAGTCTGTATATACAACTGCTTATCGGCGGCACTCAGTTGATTTTCATGACTGTTACTATTTTTCTCAAAAATGATTTTGAGTCAGTCTAGCCATTCTGACAGGGACAGCTCAGTTTGTTGAGGCAACCTACCCTGGAGCTGAGGGGGTTTCTGCCTCTCATCACAGCTTCTCTTCCTGTTACTACTATTATGTTTGTGGTGGCTCCTTTATGTGCTAATAGAGGGGCAGGTAGAAAGGGGCTTAACTTTAGGGCAAAGGGAGGTCACAGACAAATGTTTCCTTTATTTATTGCAGAAAAAAAAACAGTGACCTTTGTTTTGCTAAATGATTATGTTCTGAAACATAATATTTGTGTTTGTGCATATCAATTAGGGCTGCTCTCAGCCTGTTTGCAGTTACAACACTGAATGCAGAGACACACAACTCAACAAAGCACTGGAAACAAGTGACTACTGAGGGTCCATGCATAAATAGCATATCTACGTCACTCCCTCCAAGGCTCGGGGAGATACATGGGAGGGGAAGTGGAAAGGGTAGAATAGCCAGATTGAGGAGAAAGGCGCTTAAAATGTTATCTTCTGGACATGACAAAGCCTGACACGCAAGACCTCCCAGCAGTACATATTAAATTATGAATGAATATTTGAACTTGGTGCCTTGAAATAGCTACATTTTAGTATTTCTTACAGTTCGGTGAACTAATGGGGACACCTCTGGGACTTAATCAGCTGACAGACCAACAGCCGGGTGAAAGAACCTCTTTTCCTCTTTAGGGTTTCCTTCCTGGGGTGTTCAGTGTCTAGGAGAGCAAGGCAGAAGCCATGTAGTCCTCTGAGGCTTACACGCTTCATCAAAGTCGCAGCTGCAGTGTGCTATTGGTTGAAGAAGTTGGGGACTAGCAAAAAAGCAAAGGCCTCTCTTGGTGAAGGAACAAACGTCACAACCACCTTGCCACCCGGGCCTGCTGCTGAGATAAAGGGAAAGACTCTACTGCCAGCAGTGAGCCTCACAGAACGGCAGAGGAGGCCATTCTCACCTCCCAGGCTCTGGCACCTCTGCTCCAAGTCTAGGAAGCCAAAAAAGCTCATAAACTCTGGTGGCATGGCTGTGCCATCCAGCCTGCCCAAGGATCTCACACGCCAGTGAGAAAGAAACACAGCAAAGGCCTGGAAGGAACTTGCTTTGTGAATCACACCTCCCTCCCTCCCTCCCTCTCTCTCTCTGTCTCTGTCTCTGTCTCTCTCTCTCTCTCTCTCTCTCTCTCTCTCTCTCTCTCTCTCCTAGGGCTTCAGTACTGGGCAATTTGAACTAAGTTAAACAAACTTCCCTAACTATGGTTGTCTTCCCCTCCCTGTCCACACTCACACAACATACAAAGGCATCCAGCCATGTCTCAGTTCATCTCACTCATTGAACTACTTGTGCCTTTATCAGTTTGTCTAACAGATATGTATATGGTTGGGTGATGCCAGGGGTTGCACTGAGCACTGTATGTGTGTACTTCTCTAGTCCTGACAACATGAGGTAGGCATTGTTACTGACTCGTTAAGGAATGAGGACACAAGAACAGAATACAGATCAAGCTAAAGAATTGTTGGTGTGTAGCTCTTTATCCGAATAGGCCTATAGTCTTTCAGCTGTGCATATGCTGCTTCTCCAAGGAGCTAGCTGCTAGGATGTCCCTGAGCTAACTGTAGGATCTAAGACAAGAGAAACAGAGCAGTTCAACAGAATGGAAAGTCAGGGACTGAAGGCTCGCTTATCTAATGGCCTGTCCTCTACTGGTCTTGGGCATGGCTTCAAAGATACTGTCTTTTGTGGTTTCTTCCTTAGAAATGGGCACCACCAGACAGAGGAACACTTCCCTGCTAATTGTCTGTGCGGTGTGTGCAAAAGTAATTCTTGTGGTACAGCCAGGGGTAAATTCTAATACAGCTTCAAGAAGTCATCTGGCCCAAATGCTGCTGTTGTTCAGTGAAAACCTCCAAATGCTGAGAGGGACTGATGTCCAATATGTGCATGGATGGGACGACGGCAGAAAATCTTCCCTCCTGGCCACTATGAGGGTTGGCATGTACAGGGAAATGAACACGATGGTCCCTGACCAGCAGTCGTAACAAAAGGCTGCCAAATTCATGTGATCTCACGCGTCTTCAAAGCATCCTTGGCATGCTGATTGTTGATTTTGCTGTTGAAAGGAGGGTAGGAGCTCGATTTGAATAGAGTTTGGCAACTGCTCAAATACTATGACTGAGCCTGCAGGGAGCAGCAAAGTGAAGACACAGAATTTAATGTTGTCCCCTGTTCTGTGTATGAAGAACAGCCAAAGATGCATGATGATTCTGAGAAAATTACTCACATCCCCAAGTCTTAGTGTTTCTACCTGCAAGGTAGATAGGGAATAATGATTCTCTCTACTCACTATGGTATAACACAATATACCTGCAGTGATATTTCATTTGTATTTTAATAAATAAAGCTTGCCTCAAGTTCAGAGAGTAAAACAGAAGTACTTATCAGCCTTACAGACCAGTAACCACATTCGTTTGCCATAGAAACCAGGCAGTAGTGGTGCACACCTTTAATCCCAGCCCTAGAGAGGAGCATAAAACAGGAGGAGACAGTTCTCACTCACAGTCTCATTTTGAGATTCCTGGAGGCAGGATTGCCATTTCAGACTGAGGTAGGGGTAAGAGCCAGTGGTTGGTTGTTTTGCTTTTCTGACCTTCAGGCTGAACCCCAATATCTGTCTCTGGGTTTTTATTAATTAGGCTACATATATATTTTTTGTAAAATCTGATATTCTGACAATTCACCTCTCTCTGCGGTGTTCTTCTGCATTAGGAACTAATCTAAGAAGGGGGTGTAAGCTCCAACCACCAGAGGAAGGCTTGAGTAGACAGGGTGATTGAAGAAGGTTGAGTATATGAACCTGGAATGTCCACATCACAGCACTCAGTACACAGCCTCACACAGGGTGACAATCTTTGTGTACTGAGCAAACTTTCATAGATGCTTCAGTGGAAGGAACCACTGGTTGTAGTGAAGTGAGCAAGCCCCCATCTCTCCTTGATTCAATGTATGCATCGGCCACTCTCTTGCTATATCATTTTAAGCAAGCCCAAGACTTCTTTGTAACTCATAGGTAATAATTAATTCAACTACCTTTGCTATATTCTCAAATAATTGCAAGTTTGCAGTTTAAGACAGCAATCGTTTTTAATCATTTTACTTTATTTCCTGAAGCTTTTACAATTTGGGCAAAGTTAGACAACAGCTCATCTCTGCTTTGTGTGGCCAAGAATGACAGTAAGGCTAGACAATCTCCTCCCAAGATGACCTAATTTGTAAGGCTAATAAATTGGCAGGACTGTCCATTGGGAGTTCACCTAGGGCCTTAGTTTCCCTCCTCATAGCTCTATTCTGAGCAAAGGGGTCTAAGGTACCCAGACATTAACAGGACAATCACTCATTCCTCACTGGGAAAAAATGATCCGATATTTGAGGCCCTGTTCTGTCACATGACAGTGATTAAGGCAAAGTCAAAGGTAAACCCATGTTCAAAGGGTGGGGACTATATAGGCAGGTAAATATTAAGATACACAACTCCCAGGTACCACCAGAATAACAGCCAATAAGAGTCATACCTCGCTCAGAGGGCTGATAATAGGAGCAAAAGTATCCGTGCATATACAGCACCTGTCAAGTTGGAAGCAACCCACCAGCAGTAGAACAGAATAGTTAAAGCTGGTGGGACAGACGCCTGCCAACTGATCCAATTTCACCTCTTCCTAATCTCTGCAGGTCTCAAATCCCTTGTTGATAAAACAGAGATAAGTACAGCATTTGCCTCCTGGAACTCTTGTGAGAATAAATAAGCTGACATTGCCGGAGAGCATACCAGCCACACAGTAAACATGGCAGAGCCGTTGTTAGTCTATAGTCTACCCAGAGCCAGTTTTAGTGACTGAATGCTGGCCATGGATCAAGTCACTTCCCAAGACTGTCTTCCACTTCCATTCCTGGATACCAGCCAAGGGCACTGGTGCTTGTCCCTCCTGCCACAACCCTGGTGCCCTCTGCATGGCAGCCGAGCGACAGGCCTCAGACACTCTGCTGACTGTGGAACAAGGAAGCGGCAGCCTGGGCCCTGCAACAACGTCTTCTCTGCTCCTGAGAGAAGACCTGAAACTCCACTCTGCCCAGCTCTCACCATTGCACATTGCTGGAATACATCCACTCAAATTCTAGTTTCTCAATGAACAACTGACTTCCACTCGGAAGACCTCCCCTGACTTCCATCACTAACAACTTCTCAGAAACAACTTTTGCTAACCAGAACAGAGCTCCCTCCTGGGTGGTAATTTGCAGGGTGATAGAAAAATAACTTTTTTTATCCAATCCATAATTAGGTCTTAGAGAAACAAATTAAATGAAAGCAACATTGTTTCTTTAAAGCATGACTACGGATCTGCATAACGATGTACATTTAATGGTTTTAATTTTCAAGGGAAACTATTTTTAAAGTGTGTTTGGAAAATGTATTTTTCCCTTCAATCTTATGTCTATAAAAGTTAAATCCCAGGCCTGGTATGGGAGCGCTTCCTCCTGCAATCCTAGCTAATTAGTGATGACATTTTAAACCTAATAGAGCAAAAGCAATCTCTGCTTCCCAGGGTTCCCCGCCATGTCAGGTAAGGTGTTCATACAAGCAGGAGTCGCCAATGCAACACTGCTCCATAGCACCAGATTTTCAAATCCTCATGGCTGAGCCTTCTTAGTTGAGCCCTTGTTGATAGCAACTTTTAACCGATGCTATTACAAATATATAAAACAGCATTCTGACATCCATTTTAGTATACTCTATTTTATATAAAGATACAAAAGAGTATTCTGACACCCAGTGTAGTATATTCTATTTTACATACTCTGAAGATGGCATTATAACTTAAAATCTGGAGCCGAACAGCACTCTCTGACTTCTGTTCGGCCATCTACCAATGAAATCCATAGAAAAAGCGCCATTGTTTTTTGACCTACACAGATGGCAATACTGCCTGGCTAGAATTAGTTAAGGGCTTGACATAGAACATATGCTCAGTGAATTTTAAATGTTGCTGTGTTGTTGCCAGAATGACTTGGGCAACTCACATCTAAGTGGGGACACGATCACCTACTTCTCGGGTTACTTCCAAAATTAGAATGACTGAGTAAATGTGCTTACATCTCTGGCTCCCAGGCCACTTTCGGAAACATACCAACTTGGGGTATATCACATTTAATTGCTGCCCAATGAGCTGGAAGCAATCAACAAACATCATGTGATATTCTGAACCCTTTCATCATTAAGTCTGCCTTTGTCTTGCAGAAGCATTTGAGGGCAGGCAGTCACCCTGGTTTGCACTAGCCAGTAAAACAGCTCAAGTAATTAGTGTCCATTTGCAACACATTCTAGGTGCTCTCAAACACAGTCTCCCTGCTTTACAGTTGCATAGTCCCTAAGAGCTCTGTAACATGACATAGGAGGTAATTATGGATCATCCCTGGGGCAACCCTTCCAATTGACTGTAGTGACCTGAAGGATTTAGTGGCCCTGCAACAGAAAGCTCCACACCATGGGAGTCCTGAACGCCAGTTTGGCCATACAATTCTACCAGAATCAGCAAAGTTCTCTGCTGGAAGGCAGAAGCATTTCTTCAATAAGGACAGCCCACTAATCCCTCCCACTTAGTGGATGAGGCTTTGGCTTCTTAAGTTTGGTTAACCTAAGGGTACCTGTAACTTTACATGAAAACTTTCAGATTCTGTGTCCTTGCTAGAGATTCTTAGACCGATCCTCAAGAATATAAAGATTGGGCTCAGCCATATAAACAAAAGATAACTTCATACGCATGTCAGGAAGAAGAGAGTACCCACCATACACTACTTCAGCTGTCTTCTCACTGACGCTTGCTGTCAGTTTTGCAATCTCACTGAGCCCCAGAGAGGTTCACCAGTTAGCCCCTGGCCACAGATCAAGTGGAAAAGCCCTGTTTCAAACATAATGGTTTTATCTCCAGATAAAGCTCAAACCAATGACAGCAGCTTTGAAGACTGCTTGCTTAGGGCTTTGGCATCAACAGGGATAAGCGGAAAGGGGGGAACTGACTCCTGTACTTTCCGGTTTTTAATCATTCATTCTAACAAATATTTCCAGGGCTGTTTCAATACAGGTGTTGTACTGGGGATGTGGGAGCTGGTCCTGAGCTGATCCTGACCAGGACGAGGTCACAGCTCTCCCAGTACCACCGAGCACAGTGGGAACAGGCCTAGACACGAGCAATTACAAATAGGTGCAGGGCAGCCTGCCAGCAGGGTCATCAGAAGAAGCCCCCTAGAAATGACTGATTTCTGAAAGGCATGATCCAGTCAAGGGAGAGAGTTAAATGGGAGTCAGGAAACCGAAAAGAAAAAAAAAATGGCATGAGACTCCAAAAGGCCATCATCATTCAATAGGGCATGCTGTGAAAAATGCTGCCAAAGTCCACGTGTCAATCAAACAGTTCCCATGTCACCCCCGTCCCCCCACTCCCTCAAACAGGCTCATGGGGACAAAGTCCCATTGAGTAGCTCACTCTGCTTGAATATTTCAAACTGAATTCTTCAGTTCAGAAGATGTCGGGATACCACAAGGACAGAGAACAAAAGTGGGAAACAGTCTTTGTCAGCCTACTCAATATGCACTTTGTTCTTCTCCGATGTGATAAAAACCTTGCAAAGTCTTTCCAAGTGTCTCAAACTTCTTCTGAGTGAGCCACAAGCCCCTCCCACAATTCCACCCATGATTTTTGTATGCATCAAGTTCCATGTTTAAGTGATAGTTAGTTACATCATGTGGAATTTTGCAACACAGTCCTCAGGCCAGACCTCGTGCTGGGACAGCCCAGCCCCTGCTGTATTGGGGTGTGTGCAGCAATGAAGCACACATATGATAATTAAATTTGGTATAATTACTTTTCCAAATGACCACTGGCACTCCATTGTTCTGAAAAGATTAGTCCTCAGAGCCTTCCAGATGTGGTCTGGTTCCTGGATCTAAAGGAGACTTCAAAGAATGTAATTTATAATAACCAGGATCCCTAATTCACACTTTAAATATATCTTTTCTTTGTTATAGTCACTGACTGGTAAAATCCAGCAGAATTAAAATCCCCGGGGGTGATGAGCCCCGGTCCACAGATACAGTCAGGACTGTCACAGATATCCCATTGTAAAACCAGAGCATACAAGTCACTCCCTGAATGACACCAATGCAGGCACTATGCCTCATCCTGTCATTAAAGTTCTCAGTAACCCCATAGCCCTAGGCTATATACTACACTCCACAGGGAAAGGAAGCAGATTGTCTTATCTCTTTTTGTTGACCTTCAGAAAGGTGCCATGGGCTCTGCCATGAACAACGATGAGGAAATACAAGGTGAATGACATGTGAACCCCAATCTTGATGTGCAGATGTGTGGCCCCGAGGATGGAGGACGGGAAAAGAAAGTGCCTGGTGTGTAGCTGGTGACTTGCTGGAAACATGATGCATATGTTCTCACAGATGAAGCAGAATGGTACTCGGCCGTGGGCATTTCTACCACCCTCCCCACCCCCGCTTAATATAGAAGACCTTAGAGATGGACCAGAGTCAATATACCTCTCAGATGGAAGGACTAGGATTTGCAAATTACCTATGGGATTAGAATCTCAATCTCTTCCTTCAAAATGAAAACCATGGCAGAACACAGAACATCTAGGGCAAAGAAGCAGAGGTGAACAGCAAACAGGCAATGACCTCCAGTGGCCAGAGAAAGAGACTTGCAGGGCATGCTGGAGTCTCAGTTTCTATTGTGAGTGATCTCTGGACACTTCTCTCCCTACAGATCTCTGCCCTATCCCCTACTCCTAGTTGCCCTCTTCTCTATACTCCTTGAAAGAGGAGACAGAACCACCGAACAGCCTAAGGATGCCCACTCAGCCCACCCAATACCCCAAGGATGCCCACTCAGCCCACCCAATAGCCCAAGGATGCCCACTCAGCCCACCCAACAGCCCAAGGATGCCCACTCAGCCCACCCAACAGCCCAAGGGTGCTCACTCAGCTCACAGCCCCCACCCCTCAACAGATCCTCTGTATGCTTGAGTCAAGCACTGTATTTCCCACCAGACTCCACTGTACAGCATATTTGCACCCCTTTGATTTATATAACACAACTTACTTCGGAAAACATTTTCCAAATGTTAAGGTTCCCATCCCAGTACCAATTCACCTACAGAAACCCCAGGTGACAGAATACCATGGTGGCCATCACCATCATGGAGTCTATTCATAACACACATTTTTACCTCTTTCCCCAGAAGTGGGGAACACAGCTGGCATTCGTGCAGTGACTTGGAGACTCTCATATTTTAAACAACATCCTCTGCATCAGTGAGAATCCTCAGTATCTGGGCAGATTTGAATAGGTATAACATTTCAAAGCGGTAAGATCAGCACTGACATTTCAACTTAATCACTGTTACTACAGACGAGAAAAGTAATTCTCTTGCACTCATACATAAACAGCATTATCTTCTCATTTCCAAAAGGTACCACTTCGTGATCCAGGATACTCAGGGAATAATTTCATCTCTGCATGGGGGAGCGGGTGGAAAATGAGGAAAACCCAGCCTGGTCTCTGCGAGACTGAATCTGATGATTAAATAATGCATAAATTACAGGGGAGGCCACAGACGGGGCACCTCTGGAGACTGCTGGAGGCTTCCCCATTAGTTCTTAATAAAAGTTAAATAAATATATTTTCTGCTCATGGGAATCCAGTTAGGTTCAGAACAAGACAACGGGGCTCTGAAAGGGTGAGTCATTCTCTGGGGTGAGACCGGAATGACCACAATGCTTAATTAAGTCCTGTCCAGATCCACGACAAGCAGTTTGGCTCTTAGTTTTGGTCTGGTTTTTTGTTGTTTGGTGGGCTTTGGTTTTATTTAAATACTTTCCATATAGTTTGATCACGTTTTCTTCTCTCTGATCCTCCTAACTCCCTACCCTCCCAACTTCCTATTTATCTTCCTGCCTCTCTCAAACAAAACAAAACATAAAGCCTGGTATATTCAGTTTGGTTCTTCCCTCAAGCTCCAGTTGCAAAGTAATTGGTATAAATTTATTAAAGAACAACAGAATTCCCCTGAGAAGTGTAGTTTCTTAGTAGATGCACTGCTAAACCTAACAAATCAATCCACTACAAAGTTCTAGAAATTACCTGGGACCTTCACTTGACCCTAAATAGCCCTTTTCGGCAGAATTTCTAAGCCCTCTTTAAGCACTGTGAGGAGAGAGCAAGTCCAGGGTGAATGGATTGTCTGGATCCCTTCAAAAGTCGGCTTTCTCGGAGGAGAGAAATTTAGTCATCTGGACTTCTCCAGGTGATTTCAGGGTCTCCTAAATATTCAGAATATGATGATAAACAGGGGAAGACTAATGTTCCCCTTGTCCTCAGGGATAACAGGCCCCAGGACTTTCCTCCTGACTCTGTCTGATGTGGCTTCAAGTTCACCATCTTTAGTACTAAGTCAAGAATTTTGTTGCATTCTCACAAATGCAGGAGCTTCTACAGTTGCTTTGCTGCTAGCCTGCACCTGCACATCAGCCACCACACATGAGTCAAAGACAAGAAGGGGCTCTCTGAAATCAAGCTAGTGTCATACATTTTTAAAATTCAATGTGTCTCTAAATGTGAAGGGTTGTCAGATATATATAGTAGTATATAGTAGTGACAATTGTCCTTTGACCAAAGAAGATAGGACAAGTCTTAGTGTTAATCTTGTTTTCATATTTTGCTGTTGCCCAGGACACCTTTATTTTTATCTGATATTTATTAGAATGTAAGATATTCAAAAGAACAATGGATGTATTTTACATTCAAAATTCAAAACAGTCTCTTATCCTTGTATGATTAATATCTCAACATTCAAATGATAAAACTGAGAACCAGAGAAATTGAATGGCTAGTCTATAGTAACATGGTGGTCCACTAGGGTGCACCAGTTGCCACCAACTTCTTGTTCAAGAGCCTGGAAAGTGTTCTCAATCATCCCAAATGGCTCATCTTACAGAGCGATTGCATAAAGCAAAGGTCTTCAAGGCTCCTTCTGTAGCCCTAACCCTGCCAAAAGCCAGGGGAGGACCTGACGAATGGATTTCATTATGCCTTTGCTTCTGTGACATTTTCAAAGATTCTTCTGAAGTTGACGAAAACCCATACTCCAGGTGACTTACTTTTAGCCACAATTTCTTGAATGAAAACACAGGGAACTAGGGTTGGGATATGCTTGGTGTAGATTTAATGGAGCATACTGACATGACCTAATGTCCCATCAGTAACATGAACTTTTCCTGGCTGTCCCTGGGTAGCAAGCTAGAAATTGTTTTTATTGCTTTCATCCTGCCTCACCCGACTAATCCCAGACAGGGGCACAGGTGGACAGCATCACAGCTGCTCATGGCATGCAAACACTGACCCAGGGAGTATGTAGGGCGTGTGTGTGTGTGTGTGTGTGTGTGTGTGTGTGTGTGTGTGCATGTGTGTGCGCGCGTGTGTGTAATAGAGCTCCAGGTGTGGAATAATCATGTTAACAATGACGCAAGGACCAAATTTTTCACTTCTTGTATAAGAGTAACTTGGGAGAAGTTTTTCAAGTTTTACAGTAATCACAAATTGACAACACATTAGCAATAATGAGAAGCTAAATCAGACCTTTTGGAACTGCTAAACAATTTTCAGACTGCCTTACCAGCAGAGAGATTTAAATATCTTCCTACTCGCTCTGTAGAACTTAAAACCCAAAGATCATCTTAGGAAGAGAGATTCAATGAGTAGCCAAAATAAAAGGAGTTGAGGGGGGGGATAAAACATAACTGTGCACCCAGCAGTACATGTATGTGTCCATGAGTATGTGCACACAGGAGCACACACTAGGGTATAAACCAAAGACTACACACAAGCTAGGTCAAGATAAGTACACTGCTTCTGAACCATAGCATCTTCCTTCTTTAAAGATTAGCACGATGATTCCCTCATACTAAATAAATATTCACTTTCATACCTGATTTTATGTTCATGGTTTCACAACTTCTGAAATTGCATATGTTTCTTGTGTCTCAAAACCTGCATCTCTTTTCCTGCAAAGCTAGTTAGAAAGAGGATTTTTTTTTTCATCCATATGGTGAGGATGTGTCTGGCTACTCTCCCCCTGCTTCCTGTAATCAAATCCACATATGTGACTGCCAAATTACAGTGAGACCTAAAATTTCTTTATAATGAGAATGTTCTTCTTTAACAGAGCAGTGGCCCAGAACTCAGGATAAAAAGAAATTGGTCTCCTAAGACACAGCTGCTGGTCTATGGCAAAAGCAATGGTAAGCAACATCTTCTTTTTTTGTCTTGCCTGCTGGGAAATGTACAGGTAGCTTTGTGAGCGATGTGGCAAGGACACAAACTCATACAATTTCCATTTATTTGTTCCTCCCACACCATCATCCATACCAGCCTTAATTTATTAATCCCTTGTCTCTCATCATTATTGAGGCTCCAATTCCACCACTGTTTTTTTTTTCTTATCCTTCTTTCAATTTCATTAATTGACTCAAATTGTTTGGTGAATTAAATTCATTTAAAATTTCAGAGAAGGGCTGAAGAGATTGTTCAGTGGTTAAGAGTATGTACTGCTATTGCAGAGGACATCAGGTCAGTTCTCAAAAGCCACATCTGTTAGCCCAGAGCTGCCTTTAGCTCCATCTCTAGGGCATCCAACACCTCTGCCTTGCATGGGCAATTATACTCATGTGGAGAGAGAGAGAGAGAGAGAGAGAGATCAACAAGCATGCTTATTATACAATAGTAAAACAAGCTTTAGGAAGAAATGTGTAAGTAGATTAACAGAACCCAAACCCAAAAGTCCCACATCGTTTTCATTTTGCTGGAGATTTTAGTTGTAGTGAATCATTTCAGCAGCAGGACTTGCTGTGTGGAAGAGAAGTAAGGGGGACCATGTGGCATGTTAGGGAAATGAGAAGAGAAGCATTTCTTTAGTTATACTTGTATATGTTGACAACTGGGTTCTTCCCTCTCTCTCAAAGCTTCCCTTCTCAAATGAGGCCCCAACTCCACCTTTGGTGCTTCAGTAGTCTACCATTGACCGTCCAGACCTGCAGTAGAATCACCAGGCAGAAGTCAGCAAAGTATAAAGATTCATGAACAGTTCCCTGTTCACAAAAGGCAGAGGGCTGCTTCATAGGGGCCATGACCACAAAGGCAATTCAGGTAATTGAACCTTGACATGGCTCCTCGTCAGACAAGAATCCTTTTGGTAACAGAGCCAGACCACAAAAGCTTGATAAACAGATTGTGAAATTCACAGTAACATAAAATAAAACAGGAACCACAAACACCAGAGATGAGGCAAAAAGTTCTAGTATCTAAGGAAATCTCAAACCAAAATCCACTAAGACAGAATGAAAGTAGAGGGTGTTTGTCTTCTGTACCCAAATCCTAAAAACACATGTAGAATATGAACTACCCTACACAAGGAGTTAGAGTAACTGGGCAACCATCTGGAGAAATAGTAACTGGGACCCACTCTTCAAATAGTGCATGTAGTCCAATAGAGTTGAGTTCTGAAAGGGTCAAAGGTTTAAATGCATCAAAATGAAATTAAAATCTAAAAATACACATATATGTGTGCATGTATATTTAACTAGTTTACCAACTAGTAGACTCCCACAAGGCTCCTGTGTGTCTTAGTTTTGGCTAATCTTCAATTCCCAGCAAAACCCATATCCCAACTAAACTCTAAATCTAGTGTGGGCACTTCTCAAGTCCTATCCCCTTAATTGAAAGTTTTTCTTGAGTTGAAAGGTCATAGGTTTCAATGTAAGTTTTTCATGCTCCCTTCATTTTGGCTGAGCCTTCTGCCAACACTTTGTTTCCCCATTCCTTACTCCCTCCATATTGAATAAATCAGTGGTTTCCTCCAGACTTTCATTTTGCCTGGATTGTACTAATTCTCCCTCTGTTAAAGAATTGGCTCCCAGTGATCTCTATAATTTTCTGGCTTCTGTGTGTACTCTGGGTTAAACATGTAAAACGGGAGGTTCAAAGCAATGATTTACATATGACAGAGCATGAGGAGTTTGTCTTTATATGTATGGGTAACTTCTAAGTTTTTCTAGTTCCACCCACTCACAAGAAAATTTCATTATTTCACTTTTCTTTAGAGCTGAGTAACAGTCCATCATGTAGTTGACCACACTTTCCTTATCCCAGTTGACAGACATTATGTTTTATTCCATGTCCTAACTATTGTGAATAGAGTCAACAAACATGGATGCGCATATACCCAAAAGTAATGTAACTCTCTCCTTCTGGCTAGCTGGCACGGTGCTGGGAGAGAAAAAAACATCTGTGGTCTTACACAGCTCAAGATACCAAATTCTACAGTATCATACATGGTTTTCACTTGCTTGGTTAGCATTACCTAGAAATATTTTATATTATTTGAGGTGATTGTGAAGGGTGTTGTTTAAAGGAGGGCTACTAATCTTTTTCAGGTATTCTCATTTCCAGCCACCTTGTTGAAAGTGTTTATCAGCTGTAGAAGTTTCCTGGTATAAGTTTTAGGGTCACTATCATATCATCTGCAAACAGAGAAAGTTTGACTTCTTCCTCTCCAATTTGTGTCCCCTTGATCTCCTTCGGCTGTGTCATTGCTCTATCTAGAGCTTCAGTACTATATTGAATAGGTATGGAGAGAGTGGACAGCCTTGCCTTGTACCTGATATTAGTAGAATTGTTCTGAGTTTCTCTCCATTTAATTTGATGTTGGCTGCCATCTTGCTGTAAATTGTCCTTACTATGTTTAGGTATGCCCCTTATATTCCTAATTTCTCTAGGATTTTTATCATCAAGGGGTATTGGATTTGTCAAGGGCTTTTTTGGCCTCTAATGAGACAATCATATGTTTTTTTTAGTTTATTTATATCATGAATTATATTTACTGATTTTCTTATATTGACTCATGTAGTGGTTTTAATAAAAATGGCCCCCATAGCCATAGGGAGTGGCACTATTAGGAAATGTGGCCTTGTTGAAGTAGGTGTGGCTCTCTTGAAGGAAGTGTGCCACCGAGGGTAGGTTTTGAGGTCTCAGATGCTTAAGCCAGGCCTTTTCTTTCTGACTGCCGATCCTGATGAAGAAATCTCAGGTCCTTCCCCAGCACCATGTCTACCTGCACACTACCATGTTTCACACCATGATGACAACTAAAGACACCTTTGAAAATGTAAGCCATTCCCGATTAAATGTTCTTCTTTTAAAAAGTCATTGTGGTTGAGAGTAAGCCCACCCCTGACACTGACTGAAGCACCAAGGACAACAGGCTAGATGAGCAAGGGCCTAGAAGAGAACCAAACATGACTAGAGAAAAAAAAGTCAATGTGATGATGCCTACTGATATTCTGCTATATTCATAGATTAGTGCCTAGCCCAAACATCATCAGACAGGCTTCATCTAGCAACTGATAGAAACAGATGCAAAGACCCACAATTAAACATCAGGTGGAGCTCAGGGAATCCCGAAGAAGGTGGGGGGAAGGACTGTAGGAGCCAAAGGGGTCAAGGACACCACAAAAAAACCAAAGAACCATCAAACCTGGGCTCATATGGGCTCACAGAGACTGAACCAACAACCAGGGAGCCTGCGTAGGACTGATCGAGGCATTCTACATATAATATATTACATTTGTGTAGCTTGGTCTTTTTGTAGGATTCCTAACAGTGGGAACAGGGAATATCTCTGACTCTCCTGACAGATTTCTGGACTCTATTCTTCATACAAATGTTTAGCAAGAATTTCCACATAAAGCCTGAGAAAGCTTTTCCAAAAATGTTTCTAGACAGACAAAAGAACAGAGTCAAGGACAGCTTCTTGATATTGATAGCAGCATTGTCTCTGGTGGACTCTGTTAGCTGACAGCAAACAGAGCACCTCTGCTTTAGGAGAGGCTTCCTATCTCAGTGTTAGCAGCTAAAAACATGCAGGTCTTTTAAGAGGCCCTGCCACCAAACACTTAAATGGTACTTATTAGTAGCTAGTAGCATGCTTCATGGTGGTATCATGGACCTAAAAAGTCCACTGTGTTGTGGTAAAAAACATGGTCCCACTAGTACCACTTCATGAAGTTAGACTCTCAGGAAGACAAGGAGTGGGGTGGATTTAGGTGCTAAAACCACAGTTTTAATTCTAGCTGTAATGCTTAGCAAATTAAAGACTCATATGGTCAGAAAAAGAGAAATACAATAAAGACAGATTTAGAGGGGGAAAAAAACCTCTAAATGGTTTACAGTTGTTTTAAATTATACAAAGGCTTGGAGAAAAAAAGATAGAGAATGTCCTAAAAAAAAAAAAAGAAATAGAGTAGTTGGGTGTGGTGGCCCACACCTTTAATCCCAGTACTTGGGAGGCAGAGGCAGGCAGAGCTCTGTGAGTTTAAGAACAGCGTGGTCTGCAGAGTAAGATCCAGGAAAACCAAGGAAAACAGAAGAACCCTATCTCAAAAGAAAAAAAAAAACAAGAATTAAAAATAAAAATAATAGAAATAGAATTTTTAAAAAAACCACATAAAGATGGAAAATACACAGAGAGTTTGGAGACCATAAACATTTCTGTTGTCTTTGAATTGTTTGATTGCTGAAAATAGTTACAAAAAGACATTTATTATTAATGCTGCTGGATTAATTAAATGTATATATTTTGAAAATGTCTTGACTTCAAAATTTAACACAGAAGATATGTTACTTTGGAGAATAGTTTTTACTTTTGTTTCAACAGAATATGAGAGGCTATGGATTAATTCTGGATTAAGAAAAATAAAGTTTGATCAAGGAAGACCCCCTGAAAAATCTACAATGGAAACAGATGGCCCAGATGATCCAATGTTTCAGAGCACCTCTGTTGCATTTTCCTCTGAGTTCTACAATCAGAACAGCCTCAGATTGCTGGCTGAGATGATACAGGCTCACAGGATACTCCAGTCAGGACTTGACCACAATCCTAAATTTTCTTTAGTTCCCCATAAGATTATCAGCACCCCTAGTAAGTAGAAAGTAGCCTAGAAAACTACTCCCATATTCTAAAAAAGTGTATTATAGATGTTTGTCTTTGTTTAGAGTGTTGGTTACAGGTTGTTATTGACAATGGTCAGAAAAAAGGAAATTAGATTCAGTGTTCTTATTTTGAAAAGAAAAAGAGGGAAGTGTTGTGGGATAATGCTCTTTTACCGTATAAAGATTTGTCACTCCTAATGGTTTAATAAAACACTGATTGGTCAGTAGCCACGCAGAACGTATAGGTAGGGTGACCAGACTAAGAGAATTCTGGGAAGAAGAAAGGCTCAGTCTGCAGTTGTCACCCAGACACAGAGGAAGCAGATGAGAATGTCTTACTGAGAAAAGGTTCAAAGTCACATGGCTAAACATAGATAAGAATTATGGTTAATTTAAGTCATAAGAGATAGTTAGTAGTAAGCCTGGAGTAATATGACAAATAGTTTATAATTAATGTAAGCCTCTGAATGTTTCTTTGGGACTGAACATCTGCAGGACCAAGTAGGATAGAAACTTCTGTCTACAGAGTAGCCTAGCTCAGCCTTAATACAAGGGGAGATGTTTACTCTTACTGCAACTTGATATGCCAAGTTTTGTTTATATTCATGGGTCTACCCTTTCCTGAACAGAAACAGAGGAGGAGTGAGTTGGGTGATAGAGAGAGAGAGAGTGAGTGGAGTAGATGGGACTGGATGGAGAAAAAAAGAGGAGAAAATGCTGCCAGTATGTAAAATTAAAAAATAATTAATTTTTTAAAGTTTCAGTGGTCATGGTATCACTTCACAGCCATAGATACCTTAACTATGACAATCCATCCTTACATGTCTAGGATGAAGCCTACTTAATTATTATGGATTCAGTTTGTGAATATTTATTAAATATTTTTGCCCTTATGTTCATGAGAAAAATTGGGCTATAAATCTCTTAATTTGTTGAGTCTTTATGTGGCTTGGGTATCAGTGTGACTATGGCCACATAAAATGAATTTGGCAATGTTCCTTATGTTTGTATTTTCTATAATAATTTGAGGGGTATTGACATTTTCTCTTTGAAAGTCTGGTAGAATTCTGCATGAAAACTATCTGACCACAGACTTTTTTGGGAATGGGGGCCTTAAATAACTGCTTCTATTTCATTGGGGGTTAAAAGACTATTTAAATTGCTTACCTGATCTTTGGTAACTTTGGTAAATCGGATCTATGGGGAAAATTATCCATTTCTTTTAGATTTTTCTATTTGGTGGATTTTAAAGTATATCTTCATGATTCTCTGGATTTCCTTGGTATCTCTTGTTGTGTCCTCATGTTCATTTCTGATTTTGTTAACTTGGATATTATCTCTGTGTCTTTTAGTTAGTTTAGATAAGGTTTTGTTTATTTTCTCAAAGAATCAACTCAATGTTTCATTGATTTTTTTAAACTGTTTCCTTTGTTTCTATTTTATTGATTTCAACCCTCAGTTTGATTCCTTTAAAGAAAGCCAAGAAAAAACAAATGATTGAAGGAAACAAACTATTTAAGATCTAAAAATGGAAATAAGAGCAATAAAGAAAACACAAACTGAAAAATTCTGGAATTTAAAAATACAGGAACTGCAGAGTTAAGCTTATCAACAGAATACAAGAAATGGAAGAGAGAATCTCCTTCATTGAAGATATGATAGGAAAAATTGATACATTGATCAAAAAAATTAAACCTAAAAAATGTCCTGACCCAAAACATCCAGGAAATCTGAGGCACTATGAAAAGACAAAACATAGAAATAATAGGAATAGGGGAAGGAGAAGAATCCCAGCTCAAAGGCCCAGAAAATATTTTCAACAAAATCATAGAATAAAAATTTCCTAGTCTAAAGAATGAGATGCCTATAAAGGTACAAGAAGCCTACAGAACACCAAACAGATTGGACCAGAAAAGAAAGTCCCCTCACCTCGTAATAATAAAAACACTAAACATAGAAAATAAAGAAAATTTATTAAAAGCTTCAAAACAAAAAGATCAAGAAACATATAAAGACGAACCTATAGCATAACACTTGACTTCTCAATGGAGACTAAGACCCAGAAGGGCTTGGACAGATATGCTACAGATAGTAAGAGACCATGGATGCCATCCCAGATTATGATACCTAGAAAAACTTTCAGTCACCATTACTGGAAAAAACGAGACATTCCACAATAAAGCCAAATTTAAACTATATCTATCCTATTGACTAATCTGGCACCACAGAATGTGCTAGAAGGAAAAATCCAAACCAAGTAGGTTAACTACAAATGTAAAAACACAGTAAATAAATAATGTTACAACAATAAAACAATTTTAACATGAAACATTTTTTAAAATAATTTGTCTCTATCAATGAAAAGAAGACATGGTAAGAAAACAGTCCATTATGTTCTTCTTTGGTTCTGTCAGAGGAGCATGGCCTGCACGATCAGTTGCTATCTGGATTGAGCAAATGAAGCTGTATATGGTGAGGCAGGGAAGGGACTGGTGACTGTGCTTTGGCAAAATCCTGTCATTGCTGCTATGCCATCAAAGCCTTAGCACACCTATCTTTGTGTGGCCTAGTCTTTATCCAAGAGTTCAGGCACATGGAGCTAAGAAAGGCAGTTTCTAGTAAGATTCCAACTACCTTTAATTTCTGATTGTGAATGATTACTACTTAATAAACCAAAAGGGACTATAGAAAACATAGTAGATTATATCAACAATTTACCATTTCCCCTATACTATGAAGAAGAGGTAATAGCCTGAGTCCCACCTCCATTTCTGCATCTCTACCCCTTCATATAAACACAGGTGGTCAATGTGGTGATTTGACTAGGAATAACCACCATAGGCTTATGTATTTAACTGTGTGGTCATTAGAGAGAGACTACTTGACAGGTATTAGGAGGTGTGCCTTGTTGGAGTAGGTCACTGAGGGTGGGCTTTAGGGCTTCAAAAGCTCAGGCCTGGCCCAGTGGCTCTCTTCCTGCTGTCTGTGGATCTCGGTACAGGACAATCAAGTTACTTCTCCAGTACCACATCTAGCTGGCATGCAACTATGCTTCCTGCCATGACGTCAACAGACTAAACCTCTGAACTGTATGCAAGCCCCAGTTAAATGTTTTCCTTTCTAAGAGGTGTTGTGGTCATGGTGTCTCTTCACAGTAATAGAATACTGGCAAAGACAGACACTGTCTCAACAGTCCTATCAACTTTGCCCTTCATCGTAATAAATGACTCTCTAGACCATGAAGTTGGTGGTACTTTGAGAATCAGCAGTAGGTCTAAGGAGGTATTCTCAAGGGCCAAGACTTCTACAACTCTGGAATCTTGTGAAAAATATTTTGTCCATTAAGCAAATTAGCTCACACCTAGGATATGCTCTCATAACTCCTGCCAAAATGGTTCCAATTCTGGTGAACTTTGAAGCCCCCTAGAAGTCTTTACTGTAAACTGATGTTGGCTGTCATCCCTAAGTGTATAATTTAAGGGGGATTTTTAAAGACTCCCAGGTGATTCTAACATACAGCAGGGTCTGAAGACCTATATCATATTGCTGTCTTACTTTATGTCTTTGACATTCTTAACATCTGTCTTCATAAAAATTGTACTCTAATTAAAAAGGCAGCCAAGATTCAGATAGCAGCAAATACTCCACTTGACTTGATTTTCATCTGCTGCACAGATTTTTCCAACTGGCCATATCTCAGGATAAGAGAACTAAAGCCCCACTCTCAAGAAATCTCTTCATTCCAGACAAGTCAGAATTAGAACTTTTGGCAGCCAAAACTCAATACAATCTGCTGCTCAGCATTAGAGACAGAACACTAGAACTAGAACACCCTCATGTGCTGAAGTCTGCCCCGAAGCAAGATAGCAGGGAACAAAATGAGCACAGGCTGAATTCATTCCCCAAGTCACTTCTGCTCATACATTACTGTCATTGTCTATCAGGGTTTCTATTGCTTCAACGAAACACCATGACCAAAATACAAGGTGGGAAGGAAAGGGTTAATTTGTCTTACATTGCTATATCATAGTCCATCACTGAAGAATGTCAGGACAGGAACTCAAGTAGGGCAGGAAATTGGATGCAGGAGTGTTGATGAAGAGGCCACGAAGAAATAATGTTTACTGGCTTGCTTCCTATGGTTTGCTCAGCCTGCTTTCCTATAGGACCCAGGACCACCAGCCCAGGAATTGCACCATACACCATGGGCTGGGTTCTCCTCCATAGATCACTAGCTGAGAAAATGCCTTCCAGATGAATCCCACAGAGGTCTCTTCTCAACTGAGGCTCCTCTCTGATGATGCTAGCTTGAGTCTAGTTGACAGAAAAAAACAACACCACAGTCATGAACTACAGCCACTCACTCAATCAGTTTTGGGTCAGACCTTGTTTGTTGCTCATTTGACCTGTCGGGTGAGGAAATGCCCACGTGGATCTCAAAAGTTGAGAAAGTGAAAGGTAAAATCAGGAACAGATGCAATCAGTGTTGCCATGGAGAAGAAAAGAGTCTGAGGGTCCACTCACATGTAGCACCAGCACTGAAGGGAAATGCTAGTAGAGTTTTTGGATAAAGAGTGGGCCATGAAGTGCCAAGCCAATGAATGACAGCTCAGTGAGGCTGAGGTGGGTGGTGACAGTGGATGACACCTAGCAGTGTGGCTATGAGATCCTAGTTTGCCAATACTCTTCACAATAATCACCTGCAGAAATATGTACAATATTTCTCTTCTCTATCTGTCATCAGAAACACTCAGAAGACTCAGATGAACGAATAGATGTGATTCCTGACCTCAGCAAGTTCAGATTCAACTGTGTGGGTGACTTTTTTGAAAATAACTTCAGGGCCAGAGACAGCATGCTACACTTGCTGTGAAAATGATTTGAATTTTAACTTAGAGTCAATAGGAAATCAAGAATTCTCAGCAAAATAAAGACCTCAGAAATTTGTTTTAGTGAAACAAGGAGCTAGAGGTGAAGTCAATGAATGACCTTGGGGCTTGATATAGTCACGGGGAACAGGATGTAACAAACAGTATACCTGAAAAGCAGTCTTCCTTAGCAGGATGGTGGAGAGGCGGATGAGAAAATACCAACCACTTACATACAGAATAGTCCTAGAAATGTCTTAGATGTCATTTTCAACATATTCTCAGTGAAGTAAGATACTTTTCCCTCTGCCTTCTGTTTGTTTATAAAAATCCCAAGTGGCTGCTGGAGACAAAGAAAAAAATGAAAAAAAAATTCAGCTGCCATTCAAGGAAGAAAAATGTGCAGTTCTAGAGAACCATCCCAGGAACACCCTGACTTCCTTGCTGGTGTTTTGTATTCTCTGAAGGCTCCAGGCAAGCACAGAGAATGGAAGCATGGTCATATTTTGTTTTTCTGCCCAACTTTACAAGAAAACTCCCAAACTTGCTTGGGAGAGAGAGAGATCTGTAATGCACAATGGCACTCTGCTCAGCTCTCCAAAAGTGTGTCTTTGCTGCCACGTGTTTGGGGCCACCAGCGGTGTGCTCTCAACATACCTACTGTGTGCTCACAGCAGACACACACTGCTTCCATGCGGTTCAAGGCAGAGATCAAGAGAATGAGCAACTCTATTGCAAATCGGAAGAGACAGACTTGGGTGCTCCTCTCTGCCCAACCCAGGCTTTTCTGTTTTAATTAAAGCATGTTGAACACGAGAAAGATTGGACAGCATTTGACAGTGTTATCCGCTCTACAAGCGGAAATGTGAGGAGGTTAATTATATCGTCTAAAGAGGTCCAAGCTGCCCCTTTCAGGCATGTTCTCAAATCAGTTTGCTCCTGGGGAAGCAGCCAGTAATGACTCCTGATCTTACCCAATACACTACAGAGCAGCGGCTTAGACACAGCTGGTCAGAGAAGATGGGAACTTGACAAGGACTGCTGGTGGCTCTGAACATGCACGACTTTCAGGCAATGGGTCTTTTGCATGAGCACTTGGTCGACTTTGGGCACTGGAAAAGTGGAATAAGAAAGAGACATCTGCCAGAGTAGGGAAGGGGTGGCCTCCAAGGCCCCTAATGAAGGGTCATTTCTGCCTCATTGGTACCTGAGTTCTCATGGCTTCTCAGGCACCTCCCCTCTTCCAGCAGAACTGGGGCTCCCCACACCTATTCTTCAGAACCACGTTCCTCTTCTGAGGCAGCCCTGATTTCATCTTTCTTGCTTCCATCTCCTCATCTCCTGAGATCCACAGTGGACAATCATTGTAGATTCTTTTCTGTCTCCTTTCCACAGACTAGAGTAGGTCACTGTCCCCCCATTACCCCAGTGTACAGTTAATAATGAAATGGACAAACCAGGGGACATAAAGCTCCACCTAGCATTGTGCTCAGGCCTGAGTGGCTTTGGACCTTTGCCTACAGAGCCCACAGTCACGAAGGATCCTCACCCATACAACCCATGGCTTCAAAGGACCCTCGCCTATACAATCCACTGCTGTGGGACAATGGTTTTCCCCTGTAAAGATTTCTTTCTTGTACTTGTTTAATAAAATGCTGAATGATCAGAAGCCAGGCAGGAAGTATAGGCAGGGCAACCAGGCAGGAAGTAAAAGTAGGGCAATGAGAACAGGAGAATTCTGGGAAGAGGAAAGATTCAGTCTAAAGTCATCATGCAGAGAGAAAGTCAGACACAGAGGAGGCAAGATGAGACTGCCTCGCTAATGAAAGGTACCCAGCCACATGGCTAATACTGATAAGAATTATGGGCCAATGTAAGTTATAAGAGTTATAATAAGCCTGAAATAATAGGCCAATCAGTTTATGATTAATGTAGACCTCTATGTGTTTATTTGGGACTAAATGAATGTGGTATCTGGTGGGACAGAAACCTCTGTCAAGAAATTTCCTAAATTACTTATAAATGTTTATTTATATTTAAAGGGGATATACTATAGAAATTTTCATTGGTATGGATTTTGGTTTACTGATACAAATTTAAGGTCAATTTTGTTATACTGTGTATACGTATTTCTGTTCTTGATTAAGGTATTGTGTTTTCTCAGCTCGTTTAAAAATGTAATGTATAATTAGAAAATATAGGTTAATAGATATCATCTATAATAGTCAAGCTGTAGTCATGGTAGTTAGGTTTTCTAGATATATCAAGATATATATCATCTAGATAGGTATTCTTCAAATCTTTCAGAGACCTACAGACTATGGCATTTAAAATGGTTAAGAATTTAGAACTTTTCATGATAATGAGACATATCTGCTCCTGGTAGCACCAATCTACTTCAAGAGGATAATGGGCATCAAAGATGTTTCTTATGGAGTTTGCTAGCAATTTGGGCAAGAAACTGTTTTTGCCTGGACTGTTGACATTATGCTGTATGAACTGGGCATGCAGGACCCAAAGAGAAATGACTTCTGAACTTGCCTAAAGGTAAGATGGTTCTTTGGAGTTCCTGCTTCATGAAAGAATCTGTCAGACATTCTGCAGGACACAGAAAAATGTGACTGGCAAACTGCCAATATAGGCGGAACTGTCTTTGAAATTTCCTGATTCATCAAAAAGTCTGCTGTATACTATGGGCCTATAGACTGAAGATGGATGCTCCAATGATACAGAAGAACTTTGGGTAACTGTTCAGGCAGAGAGATATCTCTGTCAATTCTAGAGTTTTGGAAGTTGCTTACAATGAACTTTCTGTTTATTTGGGTAATATTATATCCTTCTGGAGTATTTGATGGAGTTGAAGAATATGTAGTTATAGTTATAGTTTTCTTTAGTTGTGATAAAATAAAGTAGATAGAAATATTGTAACTATAATTCTTAATTGATACCTGTTTTGTTATATGTAATTTTACTATGTTAAAGTTAAAACCTTCCATTTTATTTAAACAGAAGAGGGGAGGTGATATGGAATTCCCCTCTGTATGCTGTGAATACCATTGGTTAATAAAGAAACTGCTTTGAACCTATAGCAGAGCCGGGCAGAACAGAGTTAAGCAGGGAAAACTAAACTAAATGCTGGGAGAAAGGAGGCAGAGTCAGAGACTGCCAATAGAAACAGATGCTGGAGAGAACTTTACCCGGTAAGCCATAGTCACACAGCGATACATAGATTAATGGAGATGGGTTAATTTAAGATGTAAGAGGTTAACCAATAAGAAGCTAGAGCTACTTGGCCAAGAAGTGACTTAGCTAATACAGTTTCTGTGTGATTATTTCAGGAGTCTGTGCAGTTAGGAAATGAACAATCAGCCTCTTACTACAGCCCACAGCTGCAAAGGACCCTCATCTATAGAGTCCACAGCCACAAAGGACCCTAGCCTATATAGCCCATATCTACAAAGGACACTTGCATAGGAAAGAGTGATTCTCCACACACACTCTTCTGGCCTGGTTTTATAGAAAGAAGGGTATATCTGTCATTGTTATTCAGTGATTGATTCTTACTCAGTTCCTCTATAGGACTCTATTAAGAGAAGATGGGGACTGTCATAGCTGCTGTCATATCTAGTTAGGATTTCCTGGAAAATGAGCTTGTACTCAGCACCCCTTCTCTTTGGGGCCATTGCTTCCTTCTGAGTACTTGACAGTATGCCTAGATGTAATCCCTTGTACCCTAATACCACCAATTCTTATTCTCTTTCTCTCATTTTCATGTGGACACAGGAAATCATCTTCACAGATAACAGAGACTTTGCATAGTGGCTATCTAGGCCCTGTGTATATTTTGAGTCCAGGGCTTTGACCCCTGGGGTGCCTCCTGCCATATTTGCTGCACCAAGGGAACCAGAGGTGAGGTTTCAAATGTCCCAAGTTCCTCACACCCCTGTGATGAAGGCCAGCTTGGATCAGGTTACAGGCAGGGCTAGAGCCAAGTATTAAGAATGAAGAACTAGTGGTATGCAGAGGGTGAGAGCCCAGACTTCAGCCTCCATCACTGGGCAAAAGTCCTATTGCTCCCAGTGACTGACTCTTCCTGGGACGCCAAGCATATTTCTTGGCTTAAATCAGCTTCTGTTGACCCACCACTAAAGTGTAGACCATAAGCCTCCACTGCAATGTCCAAGAATCTGCGTGGACATCATGGTAGGTAAATAACAAACTGAATATAAGATTAAGCAACAGTGCTTAAGAGTCAACTGACCACATTGAACCTGATAGCAGAGAAAGTGGGAAGTAGTCTACAAGACATGGGCACAGGAGACCACTTCCTAGGTAGAACCCCAGTAGCACAGACAATAAGAGAAACAATGAATAAATGGGACCTCCTGAAACTGAGAAGCTTCTGTAAAGCAAAGGACACTGTCACTAAGACAAAAAGGCTACCTTCGGACTGGGAGAAGATCTTCACCAAACTCTCATCAGACAAAGGTCTGATCTCCAAAATATACAAAGAACTCAAGAAACCAGACATTAAAACTCTAATTAACGCAATTAAAAAATGGGGTACTGAACTGAACAGAGAATTCTCAACAGAAGAACTTCGAATGACCAAAAGACACTTAAGGTCATGCTCAACATCCTTAGCGATCAGGGAAATGCAAATCAAAACATCTTTGAGATACCATCTTACACCTGTCAGAATAGCTAAAATCAAAAACACCAATGATAGCCTATGCTGGAGAGGATGTGGAGTGAGGGGAACACTCATCCATTGTTGGTGGGAATGCAAACTTGTGCAGCCACTGTGGAAATCAGTGTGGCGGTTTCTCAGGAAACTGGGAGTCAACCTACCTTAGGACCCAGCAATTCCACTCTTGGGAATATTCCCAAGAGATGCCCTATCATACTACAAAAGTATTTGTTCAACTATGTTCATAGCAGCACTATTTGTAATAGCCAGAACCTGGAAACAACCTAGGTGCCCCTCAATAGAAGAATGGTTAAAAAAGGTATGGAACATATATACATTAGAGTTTTACTCAGCGGTAAAAAAACAATGATATCTTGAATTTTGCATGCAAATGGATGGAAATAGAAAACACTTTACTGAGTGAGGTAATCCAGTTCCAAAAAGAGGAATTTGGTATGTATTCACTCATAAGTGGATTCTAGCCATAATTAAAGGTCTTTGAGCCTATAATTCATGATTCTAGAGAAGCTAAATAAGAAAGTGAACCTGAAGAAAATCATATAGTTATCCTCCTGGATACTGGAAGTAGACAAGATTGCTAGGCAAACTTGGTGGGAGGGGGGATGGGCACTTGGGGGTTGGAGGGCGGATGTAAGGGGAGTGGGTAGAGAGAAGGGAGAAGGGGAGGATTTGGAATAGTTTGGGGGAATGGGATGGGTGGGATGGAGGAAGGATGGATATGGAGGCAGGGAAGTAAATATCTCAACTAAGGGAGCCATTTTAGGGTTTGTAAGAGACTTGATTCTAGAGGGGGTCCCAGGTCCAAGGAGAGATCCCCAGATTGTTCCCTGGGCAGCAGAGGAGAGGGTTATGAACTGGCCTCGTCCCATAACCACACTGATGAATATCTTGCATATCACCATAGAACCTTTATCTGGCGATGGATTGAGATAGAGACAGAGTCCCACACTGGAGCACTGGACTTAGCTCCCTAGGTCCAAATGAGGAGCAGAAGGAGGGAGAACATGAAAAACGAAGTCAGGATCACAAGAAGTGCATCTACCCACTGAGATGGTGGGACTGATCTAATGGGAGCTCACCAAGGTCAGCTGGACTGGGAGCGATGTAGCATGTGATCAAAATGGACACTCTGAACATGGCTGGCAATGAAGGATGACTGAGAAGCCAAGGACAATGGCATTAAGATTTAATTCTACTGCATGGACTAACTTTGTGGGAGCCTGTTTTGTTTGGATGTTCATCTTTAAAGACCTGTATGGATGGGGGAGGACCTTGGACTTCCCAAGGGGCAGGGATACCTGACTGCTCTTAAGACTAGAGAAGGAGGGGGAGATAGGGAGGGGGAGGTGGGGAGGGGAAGGGAAAAGGGAAGCGGGGAAGAGGTGGAAATTTTTAAGAAAGAAAGAAAGAAAGAAAGAAAGAAAGAAAGAAAGAAAGAAAGAAAGAAAGAAACAAAAAATACAACTTGTAGAGGACAAAATTAAGCTTGAGATTTGCTGGATTCCTAAAATATGATAATATTATGTGATACAGATAATAAATTAAATACTGAGGAGTAAAATAATTAATTTTCTTATTAAATCCAATATACAGTTGTACAAATTAAAATTTGTAAGACTATTAAGGAAAAAAAAGAGTCAACTTCCTAAAGGCAGTCTGAGACAAATCTGCACCCCTATCAAGCTGTGTGGTCCCAGTGAGCCACACTGCCCTGTGTTTCTTGTTTAGGAGACAGAGGTCAATGTGGATTCCTAATAGTGGAGGCTAAGCCACAGTGTTATTATGAAGATTATAGCCGTTATTAGAAACACAGCAGTCTCATGAATTCCCAAAGATGTAAGTATTTGGTAAGTACATATTGCTATCTGGATCTCCAGAGTTCATGGCTTGTGTAAAGAGGAAGCAGGTCCTGAGTAGGCAAAACAGGCTGGGAAGCCCCATTCACAGGTGCGAGCAATGGCCTGGCTCAGCAGTGTCTGAATCTCACGGTTTCTGGGTCACAGGAAGTTTCCTCCAGTGCCTGCAGAACTCTGAGACCTTTCCCAGGCTCCTCACCGAAAGTAACATGAGCAGGAAGGTCCCTGTGAGGTGAGGAGCCTGCATCTGAATCTCTGCTTTCATATGGACTGTGAAGGAGGAAGAACTAGTTTTTAAAAATCAATATCAAATCAAGGATAACTTTTTCTCCACTAGAAAGAAGCAAAAGCTAATTCCCCTGGATTCATGAGTCATAATATTATTTAGGGAAGAACGCTTCTGTTCAAATATTGAGACACCTCCTCTGTTCCCGTGATGTCCCATGAGCAGTAGTAGTACTGCCAGAAAAACATTCATTGTCCTCCAAAATCCATATGGTTATTTTCATAGCATATTTCTGACAAATACATAACCTTTTACTTTGTAAAATATGACACTTTTAACTATATAAGCTGAACTATATGGTGGTGACAGACCAGTTGAAAATAAGCAACTCAGAGAAGAAGAAGAAAATGCTTCCATGATGTTGGGAAGTAGTTAACCCTTAGCTTGTGGCATACTTTTTGTAGGACATGCCTGAGAATACATGAATTCATTGCATTAAATCTCTTAATAAAACTTTAAATATTTGTTTACTTTATTTTACATTTATGTGGGAGTAGCTGCATTTGTGTACCACATGGGTGCCTGGTGCCTGCAGAAGCCAGAAGAAGGCATTAGACCCCCTGGAATTGGTGGAGTTCACAGGGTTGTGATCTGCCTGATGGGGGCTCTCGGAATCAAACCTAGGTCCTCCGCCAGTGCAGCAAATCCTCTCAACTGTTGAACCATCACTATGCCCCTTGAAAAACTTTTAAAAATACTTAATTCATGCCTGGACTTGTGTTTTGCATTGACGTACAAGGATTCCATTTGTGTGTGTGTGTGTGTGTGTGTGTGTGTGTGTGTGTGTGTGTGTGTGTGTATGTGTGTGTGCGTGTGTGCATTTATATATGTGCATGTGGAGTGGTGGGGATTGAGGTTGATGTCAAAAGTTTCCCTCAATCCTTCTCTACTTCATTTTTTAAGATAAACTCTTCCACTGAACCTGTTACCAAACTGGTCAGCCAGGAAGACCCAAGAATCTTCTTGCCTCTGCCTTCCTCTGCTCTAGGAGTACAGATACACACTGGACTTTTTAAGTGGGTGCAGGGGATCAAACTCAGGTCCTCACACTTGTTCGCAAGCACTTCACTGACTAAGCCATTTGCTCAGCCTCAAAGAATCACAATTTTAGCCTAATAAATAAAAAAAGGATTCTTTTCATTTTCCTACATAGAAACAGAGATGCATTGCATATTTTAAAATTTAGTTCAAATTCACAAGCCAATAAGAAGTGGGCACAGATTTGAACTCAGGGATGTGTGGTTTTTAAAAGAACACCTAAATCAGTAGTGTCCAAAAATGTCCTGTAGATGCTGCGGGTTCTTTAGGAGATCAGTCATTCCCAATAGCTAAACATTTGTTTGACCTATTTTTGTTAGTCTTTTGTCTCGAAATTAATCTTCCTAAAGGCACAAATTAAAAGTTTAATTATAATAATCCCAAATTAATGTCCTCATAAGAATTTCATATTATTCTCAAACTGAAAAGCCACTCGGGTTGGGGAGCCACAAGCATAGCACAAAATGATACTGACAGTAACAATACTAATTACAAGGCTTAACAATTAACACTCAGACCAGCAATGTGGGGCGAAGGAGGGGTTTGTGCACAGACATGTACATAGGATTCTCTACACCCTAACTGAGGAAATTCTTGGAACACTGATATCAGTGCCTCTCACAAGACCTCTGCAGGTGAACTGTATTGTCATTATTATTATTGTTATTGTTGTTGCTATATTGAGAGCTTAAAAGCAATGTTTCTTCTTTTCATTAGCAAATGTTTACTGAGTATGGCAGGGCTTCTAAACCCTGAGGACAAACAATAATTGGAGCAAGCCAAACCAGTACACTGCTGTCCATTGCTTCCTAGTGCGGGAGACAGACAAAAACCACACAAGTCAAAATGAACAGCCTGTTAGCCCGATGGCTATCATGGTGCATCGACTTGAGGAGGCACCGGGTGCCCAGGTATTTAGTCCTTGTTCTGGGTGCTTTGGATTAGTTTGCCATTTGAATCAGTACACAAAGCAAAGTAGTTTTCCTCTACAATGCAGCGGGAACTCATCCACTCAGGTGAAGCTTAAAACAGAACAAGAAATTCAACCCTCTTCAAAGTAAAAGAAAAATCTCTATGTCTGATGTCCTTCAAATGGGAACACTGGCATTTTTCTGCCTTCAGGATCAAACCGAAATACCAGCTCCCCCTGAGTCTAAAGTCTGTACACTGGAGCTTATACCTCTAGCTCCCTAGGGTCTGTAGTTCACCAACTCACAGATCTTAAGACTCCCCAGCCTACATTTTCTTTCTTTCTTTTATTTATTCTTCTCTCATAGATTACATGCTGATCAGAGTTTCCCCTCTCTCCACTCCTTTCAGTCCCCTCTCTGTCTCCTCTCCCCCTAGATCGAATCCTCCTTTGTGTCCCCTCAGAAACCATCAGGCACACCCTGGCATAACAATTGAACACTCATAACAAGTTACAATATGACTAGGCACAAGCCCTCACGTCAAGGCTGTAGAAGGAAATTTGACAGGAGGAATAGGGTCCCATGAGTAAGTAAAAGAGCCAGAGACAACCCCACTCCCACTTTTAGGAATTCCCCCAGAACCCCAAAGCTACACATCTATACAACATACATAGAGGACCTAGCGCAGATCCACGCAGGTTCTGTGCTTGCCACTCCTGTCTCCGCAAGTCCCCATGAGCCCTACCTGTGCTCTCTCGGTGCCATAGACCCCTCTGCTTCCTATTCCTCCCCCCTCTTCGTGGGGTCCCCAAGTTTCCCCTAATGTTGTGCCCATTTTCATCAGTTGCTGGATGAAGCCTCATTGATGATAACTGGGCTAGACATTGATCTATGAGTATAGCAGAATATCATTAGAAATAATTTCATGGCCTTTTTTGGCTAGTCATATTTGATTCTTTCCTAGGTCTCCGAACTACTCAGCCTCAGGCTCCTGGCTATTCAGGCAGTATCAGGCATGGTCTTCTTCTCACGGCATGGGCTTTAAGCTGTAAAGTCAATGGTTCTGCTTACATTTTCATTCTCATTCTATGTTTTTTCTCCCTGCCTCCTTCCCTTCTGTTCATATAGGATCTTGCATCTGGGTAATGCCCTAGAACTCTAAGGTATGTCATTATGTAGTAGTTTGAATGAGAGGGGCCCCTATATGCTCATATTTTATTTTATTTTATTTTATTTTTAAAGATTTATTTATTATGTACACAGTGTTCAACTTCCATGTATGCCTGCAGGCCAGAAGAGGGCACCAGATCTCATTACAGATGGTTGTGAGCCACCATGTGGTTGCTGGGAATTGAACTCAGGATCTCCGGAAAAGCAGTCAGTGCTCTTAACCTCTGAGCCATCTCTCCAGCCCTAATTTTTTTTTTTTAAAGAATGCTCATATTTTTGAATGCTTGGTTCTCTGTTAGTGTAACAGTTTGGGAAGGGCATATTTTTGAATGCTTGGTTCTCTGTTAGTGTAACAGTTTGGGAAGGGTTAAAAGGTGTAATCTTGTAAGAGGAGGTGTGTAACTTGGGACAGGCAAAGCTCATGGCATTCCCAGTTAGCAATTTCTACCTTTTGCTTATAAACTGAGATGTGAGTCCTTGGCCACTGTTCCACAGCCATGCCTGTCTGCTCCCATGTTCCCTGCCCCTATAGTCTTGGATTCTAACCCTTTGGAACTGTGAGCCTCCAAAAAATGCTTTTTTGAAAAAAAAAAAAAAAAGTTGCCTCGGTCATGGCGTTTTAACACAATGAAAGAAAGACAATTCAGAAACACAAGCTACAACTGTACAGAGAAGACCAAGCAGTGAGTGATCACCCACATGGAGGGGCACCCCAATTTCTAGACCCTCAACAACAGGGCAAAATGGTAGGCCCCTTCCCCACTTGCCTCATCTTGTCCAGTCAGCCAGCAGGAAAACTTCTTAAAGGTAGGCTGGTCCAACACCTATACCCCATTGATTGGACGCTGTAAGGTACAAGTCCCACTCTGCCCTCAAATTGTCCTATCCCCAGTGACCTCAGAGGAAATCTGGAACACAGACTTCTTCTGCACAAAGAGGACCATGAGAGGACTCAGAAGCACAGGCTGGGACTGCAGAGAGCAGAACAAGAGAGTGGGCCAAGAGAGTGGGCCAAGAGAGACCTCAGCGGCTCCCTGAGACACAGACAGTGACAATACAGAGCAGGCCAAGAGCAGGTACCAAAGACACAAACAGCAACTGCAAGGATTAGACCAAGAGGCAAAGACACTGCTGGCACCAATTGGAGAAAGAGATGGGTAGGTGTCAATGCAAGAATTCATTCAATAAACTAAAAAGCAACATGGTAACACCAGAACCCAGTGAACATATAAGAGGAAGACTTGAATATCACAACCTGGAAGAAGCAGAAGTAAATGATTTTAAATGTAACTTTATGAGGTTGATGGAAACCTTTAAATTCTGTAATGGAGGAAATGAAAAATTCTGTGAAAGAAATGAAGGAAAAAACAAAAATTAGGAAGAAATCAATAAATCTCTTAAAGAAACCCAAGGAAAAAAAAACAATCAAACAGGTGAGGCAAACAGTTCAAACAGCTCAAGACTTGAAAACTGAAATAGAGGGAATAAAGAAAACACAAACCAAGAGAATTATGGAAATGGAAAATCTAGGTAAACAAACGGGAACCACATATGCAAGCATAACCAACAGAACACAAGAGATGAAAGAGAATCTCAGGCATTGAAGATACTATAGAGGAAATAGGTACATCGGTCAAAGAAAATGTTAAATCCAACAAATTCATAACAAAAAACATTCAGGAAATCTGGAACAACATGAAAAGACCAAACTTAAAAATAATAGGAATAGAAAATGGAGAAGAACTCCAGCTCAAAGGCACAGTAAACATATTCAACAAAATCATAGAAGAAAACTTTCCCAATGTAAAGAAGAAAATCCCTATGAAGAACACACAAAAAGCTTACAGAACACCAAATGGACTGGATAAACAAAAGTCCCCTCACCAAATAATAATTAAAATCCAAAACATACAGAATAAGGAATGAATATTAAGACTGCAAAGGAAAAAGGCCAAGAAACATGCAAAGGCAGACCTATCAGAATACACCAAAATTCTCAGTGAAAATCGTGAAAGCCAGAAGGTCCTGAACAGATGTGCTACAGACATTAAGAGACCACAGATGATGGCTGAGTTTTCTGTCCCACCTGGTCCTTCATTCGTTCAGTCCCATAAAAACACAGAGAGGTCTATATTAATTATACGTTGATTGGCCTATTAGCTAAGACTTCTTTTTTTTAAAGTTTTATTGTGGCATTATCAGTCAGCTTCAGTTGCCTCTGACTCAAATTTCATATTACAGTGATTTAAATACTAAGGATTTAATTTTTCCTATGAAAATTTGGAGGCTAATAATGCATTCCCCAGTCATGAAGGACCTATGTTCTTTCTTTTTTTTCTTATTAAATTTTTATTGAGCTCTACATTTTTCTCTGCTCCCCTCCCTACCTCTCCCCTCCCCTTCAACCATCATCCAAGGTCCCCATGCTCCCTATTTACTCAGAAGTTTTGTTTTCTACTTCCCATGTAGATTAGATCTATGTAAGTCTCTCTTAGTGTTCTCATTGTTGTCTAAGTTCTCTGGGATTGTGATCTGTAGGCTGATTTCCTTTGCTTTATGTTTAAAACCCACTTATCAGTGAGTACATGTGATAATTGTCTTTCTGTTTCTGGATTACCTCACTCAAAATGATGTTTTCTATCTCTATGCATTTTCCTGCAAAATTTAAGATGCTATTAATTTTTTTCTGTTGTATAGTACTCCATTGTGTAAATATACCACATTTTCCTTATGCATTTTTTTGGTCAAGGGGCATTTAGGTTGTTTCCAGGTTCTGGCTGTGACAAAAAAAAAGCTGCTATGAATATAGTTGAGCACATGTCCTTGTGGCACGATTGGGTATCCTTTGGTTATATACCCAAAAGTGGTATTACTGGGTCTTGAGGAAGATTGTTTCCTAATTTTCTGAGAAATTGCCACACTGACATCCAAAGGGCTGTACCAGCTTGTACTCCCATCAGCAATGCAGGAGTGTTCCCTTTCTCCCACAATCTCTCCAGCATAAGTTGTCATCAGTGTTTTTGATCTTGGCCGTTCTTACAGGGGTAAGATGGAATCTCAGAGTTGTTTTGATTTACATTTCTCTGATGACTAAGAATGTTGAACATTTCCTTAAGTGTCTTACAGTTTAGATTCCTCTGTTGAAGGTTCTCTGTTTAGTTCTGTGCTCCTTTTTTTATTGAATTATTTGTTCTTTTGATGACCAATTTCTTGAATTCTTTGTATATTTTGGAAATCAGATCTCTGTCTGATGTGGGGTTAGTAAAGATATTTCCTATTCTGTAGGCTGTTGTTTTGTTTTATTGTGTAACATGAGGGGGCCTGCTTGTTGGGGTTTTCTGTCCCACCCGGTACCCCAGATGTTTAGCCCCAAAGAAAATCACACAGAGATCTCCATAAGTTATAAAGCTGATTGACCCATTAGCTCAGGATTCTTATTAGCTCTTATGACTTATATTAACCCATTATTATTGACCATGTTCTTTGCTTTACAGAAGCTTCTTGGTTTCAGGAGGTCCCATTTATTAATTGTTTCTCTCAGTGTCTGTGCTGCTAGCATTATATTTAGGAAGTGGTCTCCTGTGACAATGCATTCAAGTATACTTCCCAATTTTTCTCCTATAAGGTTCAGTGTGGCTGGCTTTATGTTGAGGTCTTTGATCCATTTGGACTTGAGTTTTGTGCATGGTGATAGATATGGGTCTATTTTCATTCTTCTACAAGTTGATATCCAGTTATGCCAGCATCATCTGTTAAACATGCTTTCCTTTTACAAATTTATATTTTTTGCTTCTTTGTCAAAAATCAGGTTCTTGAAGATGTGTGGATTAATATCTGGGTCTTTGATTTGGTTCCATTGGTCCTCCTGTTTGTTCTTATGCCAGTACCAGGTTGTTTTCAGTACTGTATCTCTGTAGTAGAGTTTGAAGTCAGGGATTGTGATGCCTCCAGAAGTTCAGGATTGTTTTGGCTCTCCTGGGTTTTTAACTTTTCCACATGAAGTTGAATACCATTCTTTCGAGATCTGTGATGACTTTGCTGGGATTTTTATGGGCATTGCATTGAATTGTAGATTGCTTTTGGTAAGATTGCCATTTTTACTATGTTAATTCTATCTACCCAAGAGCATGGGAGATCTTTCTACTTTCTGGTGTCTTCTTCAATTTCTTTCTTCAAAGATTTAAAGTTCTTGTCATACAAGTCTTCCACTTGTTTGGTTAGAGTTACTCCAAGATATTTTATGCTTTTTGTGGCTATTGTGAAGGGTGTTGTTTCTCCGATTTCTTTCCCAGCCTTTTTATCATCTGTGTACAGGAGGGCGACTGATTTTTTTAATTAATCTTGTATTCTGCTATATTACTTAACGTGTTTATGAGTTGTAGAAGCTCCTTGGTAGGATTTTTGGGGTCACTCATGTAAACTATCATATCATCAGCAAACAGTAAGACTTCTTATTAACTCTTATAACTTATATTAGCTCATAATTCTTGTCTGTGTTAGTCACATGGCTTGGTACCTTTTTGGGTAAGGCAGTCACATCTTGTTTGCTCTATGACTGGCTTCCTCTCTGTCCGGGTGATGACTGCAAACTGACTCTTTCTCTTCTCAGAATTCTCCTCTTCTCAACTTCCCCACCCCTATTTCCGCCTGAATGCCCCACCTATACATCCTGCCTGGCTACTGATCAATCAGCATTTATTTAAAATATAAGAGACAGGATACAGACCATTGTCTCACAGCACTTCTCCTCTCTGCCCTTAAAAAAAAACTCTGAATCAAATTTCCTTTATTTAGCTTTTCTTCTGATCATTATCCATAACAACTTCCAACCAATATTCTAAACAAAGACAAACATCCATAATATATCTTTTAGGGAATGTGTGTGTAGTTTTCCAGTCTTCTTTCTGCTGATTGGGAGCACTGATAAACTTATGGGGACCTAAAGAATATGGAAACAAAAGTAAAACCTCTTCTCAAAAGTAACATAACTTTTGACTTAAATTTTGAAGTCAAGAAACATCTATGTAAGAGGTTCATCTATACAAGAGCACCCACATATGTAAAAGAAACATTACTAAAGCTTAAATTGCACATCAAACCCCACACACTAATAGTAAGAGACTTCAGCACTCACTCTTCCCAATGGACAGATCAACCAGACAGGAACTTAACAGAGAAATAAGAGAACTAACAGATGTCATGACTCAAATGGACTTAACAGACATCTATAGAACATTCACCCAAACACAATAGAATATACCTTCTTCTCAACACCTCATGGAACCATCTCTAAAATTGACCACATACTCGGTAACAAAGTAAACTTCAGCCAGATCACCATGGATTAAAGTTATAATTAACACTAATTTCAGAAAGCCTGCAAGCTCATGGAAGCTGAACAGTGTTTAACTGAATCACCCCCAGGTCATGGAAGAAATAAAGGAAAAATTAAAGACTTCCTAGAAATCAATGAAAATGAAGGCAAAATATAGGCAAACCTCTGGAACACTATGTAAGCAGTGCTAAGCTAAGTGCCTAAATAAAGAAAGTGGAGAAATCTCACACTAGTAACTTAACAGCACACCTGAAAGCTCTAGAACAAATAGAAGCAGACTTACCCAGGAGGAGTAAACAAAAGGAAATAATCAAACTGAGGGCTGAAATCAATAAAATAGAAACAAAGAAAACAATACAAAGAATCAATTAAATGAAGAGCTGGTTTTTCAAGGAAATCAACAAGATAAACAAACCCTTATCTAAATTAATCAAAAGGCAAAGAGAAAATATCTAAATTAACAAAATCAAAAATGAAAAGGAGGACATAACAACAGACAATGAGGAAATTCAGAGAATCATTATGTCAAACTACAAAAACATGTACTCCACAAAATTGGAAAATGTAAAAGAAAAAGACAATTTTCTGGAACGGTATCATGTACCAAAATTAAATCAAGACCAGGTGAACAATTCACATACACCTATAACCTGTAAGAAAATAGAAGCAATCATCAAAAGCCTCCCAACCAAAAAATGCCCAAGGCTGAATGGTTTCAGTACACATTTCTACCAGAATTTCAAAGAAGAGCTAATACCTATACTTCTCAAATTGTTCTACATCAAAGAAACAGAAGGAACATTGCCAAACTCTTTTTATGGGGCTACAGTTACCCTGAAAAGGAACCCTCACAAAGACTCAACCAAGAAAGAGAATGACAGACCAATCTCTCTCATGAACGCAAAAACTATTCAATAAAATACTGATAAACCTAATCCAGGACACATCAAAAATAGTCATCCATCAAAATCAAGTCGGTTTCATCCCAGAGATGCAGGGATGGTTCAACATACAAAAATCTATCAATGTAATCCACCATATAAATAAACTGAAAGAAAAAAAAAACATATGACCACTTCATTAAATGCTAAAAAAGCATTTGACACCCCTTCATGACAAAGGTATTGGAGAGATCAAAGATACAAGGAACGTATCTAAACATAACAGCAATATCTAACAAGCCAATAGCCAACATCAAATTAAATGGAGAGAAACTCAAAGTGATTCCACTAAAATCAGGAAAAAGACAAGGCTGTTCACTCTCTCCATACCTATTCAACACAGTTCTTGAAATTCTAGCTAAAGCAATAAGAAAACAAAATGAGATCAAGGGGATTCAAATTAGAAAGAAAGAAGTCAAACTTACACTATTTGCAGATGATACAATAGCATATATAAGTGACCCCAAAAACTCTACAGGGAAATTCCTTTAGTTGATGAATGCCTTCAGTAATGTTGCAGGATACAAAATCAACTAAAAAAAATCAGTAGCCCTCCTATATACAAATGATAAGCTGAGAAAGAAATCAGGGAAATACTAGCCTTGACAATAGCTACGAATAACATAAAATATCTTGGGGTAACCCTAACCAAACAAGTGAAAGACCTGTTCAACAAGAAAGAAATTTGAAGAAGAAATTAAAGAAGATACCTGAAAATGGAATAATCTCTCATGTTCTTAGATAGGTAGGATCAACATAATAAAAATGACAATCCTACCAAAAGCAATCTATAGATTCAATTTGCAATCTACATCAAAATCCCAATACAATTGTTCACAGACCTTGAAAGAACAATACTCAATTTCATATGGAAAAACAAAAAACCAAGAATAGCCAAAATAATCCTGCACAATAAAGGAACTTTTGGAGGCATCACCATTCCTGACATCAAGTTCTATTAAAAAGCTAAAATTGTGAAAGCAGTCTGGTATTAGCATAAAAACAGACAGGTTGACCAATGGAATTAAATCAAAGACCCGGATATTAATCCACAAACCTATGAACACTTGATTTTTGACAAAGAAGCTAAAATTATACAATGGAAAAAAGAAAGCATCTTCAACAAATGGTGCTAACATAACTGGATGCTAACCTGTAGAAGAATGAAAACAAATCCATATCTATCCCCATGCACAAAACTCAAGTCCAAACGGATTAAAGGCCACAATATGAATTCAACCACACTGAAGCTGATAGAAGATAAAGTGAGATAAAGTAGCCTTCAATGCATGGGCACAGGAAAAACACTTCCTAAATATAACCCCAGTAGCATAGACACTGAGAGCAACAATAAATAAATGGGACCTCCTGAAACTGAGAAGCTTCTATAAAGCAAAGGACACAGTCAATAAGACAAAAAAGGCAGCCTACTGAATGGGAAAAGATCTTCACCAAACCCACATCAGACAGAGGACTGATCTCCAAAATATATTTAAAAAAATCAAGAAATTAGACATCAAAATAACAAATAATCTAATTTAAAAAACGGGATATAGATCTAAACAGATAATTCTCAACAGAAGAATCTCAAATGGCCGAAAGACATCTAAGGAAATGTTCAACATCTGTAGCTATCAGGGAAATGCAAATCAAAATGTCTCTGAGAAACCATCTTACACGGTCAGCATGGCTAAGATCAAAAACACCAATGATAACCTCTGCTGGATGCAAAATAAGGGGAACAATTCTCCATTGATGATGGCAATGCAAACTTGTACAACCACTCTGGAAATTGATATTGCAGTTTCTCAGAAAATTGGAGATTAACCCACCTCAGGACCCAGCAATACCACTTTTGGGCATATACCTAGAGGATGCTCAATAATACCACAAAGACATTTGTTCAACTATGTTCATAGCAGCATTATTTGTAATAGCCAGAACCTGGAAACAACCTAGACTCCCCTCAACTGAAGAATGGATAAAGAAAATGTGTTACATTTACACAATGGAGTACTACTTAGCAGCCCCCCCCAAAATGACATCTTGAAAGTTGCATGAAAATGGATGGAACTAGAAACATCCTGAGTGAAGTAACCCAGACCCAGAAAGATGATCATGGTATGTACTCACTCATAAGTGGATACTAGCTGTAAAGCAAAGGATAATGAGTCTACAGTCCATGACCCCACAGAAGCTAAGTAACAAGCAGAACCCTGAGAGTAACATATATAGATCCCCCTGTAAAGAGGAAATAGACAAGATCTCCTGAGAAAAACTGGAGCAGGAGGGTAGGGGGAGAAGTGAGGACAGAAGTGGGGAGGAGTGGGAAAGGGGAGGGGCAGGAGAACTTGAGGGAATGGGATAGTTGAGATGGAGGAAGCACAGAGACAGAGAGCAAGGAAAGAGATATTTTGATTGAGAGAGCCACTATAGGGTTAGCAAGAAACTTGGAACTAGAGAAATTCCCAGGAATCCACAAGAATGACACCAGCTAAGACCCTAAGCAATAGTGGAGAGGTGCCTGAATTGACCTTGCCCTGTAGTCACATTAATGATTATTTTACAGGTAGGTCACAATAGAACCTTCATCCAGCAACTGATGGGAGCAGAGACGGAGAGTCACAGCAGAGCACTGGGCTGAGCTCCCAAAGTTCAGTTGAAGAGTGGGGGGAGTGAGAATATGAGCAAAGAGGTCAAGACCATGATGGAGACACCCACTAAAACTGCTTACCTGAGCTAAAGGAAGCTCATCAACAACCCTGGCTGGACAGAGAAGGAACCAGCATAGGACCAAACTAGGCCCTCAGAATGTGGCTGACAGTTGTATGGCTGGGGCAGACTATGAAGCCACTAGCAGTGGCACCAGGATTTATTCCTACTGCTTGTATTGACGTTTTGGAACCCATTCTCTTTAGAGGGATACATTGCTCAGCCTAGATATAGTAGGGAGAGCTTTAGTCCTTTCTCAAAGTAATGTGTCTTACCCTGAGGAGTGGATGGCGGGTGGGGTGGGAGAAAGGATAGAGGGGATGGGAGGAGGGGATGGAGTGGGAACTGTGATTGGTATAAAAAATGGAAGAAGATGGGTTTTTTGTGTTTTTTTTTAAATAAAATAAAAATAGTAAAAAGAAAAAACTATTCAGAGTGTTTATATAATAAGATATTAGGCATGTTGGGGGGTTGAAATTTTAAGTAAAGTGGACCCCTAAATGGTTTTTTGCCTTATTAAAGAATAAATAACTGGGCAAAACTCAAAGAACTTATAGAAATAAGACAAATGAGTGTTGGAAAGAAAACAATCCAAGCTAAGAGGACAGCTATTAACCCTCTCCGTCCCTGATGGCACTGCAGTCTCCCTGCCCTTGCTGGTCTATGTGCCTACCAGGTATGTGTCTATTTCAGGGCATAGATTAGTATGGTCACCGTGGCTTCCTCAGAAAATTCTAGAAACATTTATGTGTAACACAAAGTATGTGTGTCTTTCAGTCTTCTTCCAGAAGGGATTTCAGGCAGTTCACAATGTTCACTGAAACACTCAATGAGAGCACGCACGTACATGGTGTCAAAAAAAGAGAAGAAGTAACAGAGTGGGACTGGAGTGGACTAGGAAAGCCTCCAACGGCTGCACCACACTCTCTCTGCGTCTCCTCAGAGTCAGACCTTTGGGAACAGAGACACACTGCCAGTCATACACTCATCATATCCTTAAGTCACTCTGAGTAATTAGAGCATATGTGAGCACTATGATTGAAGAATGCCCTGGGCATCATAGACTCAAACTCCATTAGTGGACTAGTTCCTTAACAGCATTCTTGCTATGGAGACAGATTCCTGCCTCTTACTTGGCAAAGCATCAAGAATTCAAACCTTCTGCTGAGGGTGCTGGGCACACTGGGAATGACTCCCATGAACACATTCTGACTATAAAATATATTTTGCGGTGTCAAGAAATGAGAATCTAGGTGCAGTGGTAAGTGCTTTCCTGTAATACCAGCACCTGGAAGGCTAAGGCAAGGAGGCTGTCTAGAGACAATACCAGGCTACTTAAGAAGTTTGGTCAGCCAGAGTACATAAGATTCTGTCTCAAAAATAAAAAAGAAAGTAGAGAAAAGACTTCTTGTCTATCATACTCAATAATTGGAGTTATTTGAGTCTAATTTTTTTAAACTGAAATTTAACAAAAAACTAAGTTCTTTGCTGACACTATCTCACAAACTACTAAAGAATGGCTTTATGAGTGTCAGGGAATATAAAACACGGAGATTTAGAAAGTTTGATGGTGAATTTTGATTGTAAATTTAACTAGATTGGGATGATAGCTAGACCATTAGTGAAGCACACATTTTGATGTGGACAGGAGATATTTCTGGAGATGACTAAAAGAGAACCCATCCTAGATGTGGACAACACCAACCTCTGGGTGGGGTCCTAGTCTGAGTGCAAAGGAGAGAAAGAGAGTGGACTGAGAGCTGCCATTCATTTTCCTCCATTTCTTCTCCTAAGACACTAGAAAGTTAGGGAAACCCTATGTTGTATTCCTGCCACCACTGAGCTATCTACCACATTCTTGCCCTACAATAATTAATACTGTAACCCCTCAAATGATGAGCCAAAGTAAATCCTTCATCACTTCAGTCACTTTTGCCAGCTAACTTTTCACAGTGATGAGCAAAGTAATTAAAATAAAATTGATGCCAAAAAGTGGGGCAGTTGGGACCCAGGAAACAATGCAAGTGGCAAAGTGTTAGCCACACAAAGATTTGTGTTTGATCTTTATCTCCTCCCATGTAAAAACCAGGCATGATTGCATGTATCTGTAATCCTGGGACAAAGGAGGTGCAGACAAGAGGACTCCTGGAACCTGCTGGCTGTCTAGTCTAACCTAATCAGTGAGCTCAGGATTAGTGAGAGATGCTGTCTCAAAAACTAAGATGGAAACCAACTAAAGATGTTCAACATTGACCTTTTGTTCCAATGCATACAGATACACATGCATATCTGCTTACACACACACAAACACATAAAACAAACAAAAATCAAAAATGACATTGAAAAGTATTGACTTTATGATGGAGCTGTGTAGCTCTTAGGCCTTTGGAGCTAGTTTCTGGGAGGGGTGTGGAAGAGTTTGGAGCCCCAGATGAGAAAACCCTGGATTGCTAAAGGCAATGCTTAATTGTGGATGCTTGGAAGACCACAACACCAAGGAAAATACAGATAGTAGCTGATAGGCTCCTGAGATATCAAAGTATTACATCAGGAATCAGATATCTGCCTCTGGGTTTTTATTACTCGTGTTACCCAGGCTAGAGGTCGCTTGTATCACATTAAAGCAAGCACCTGAATATATTCTGCAAATGTTCTAAAAGTTTGAGTGCGACTGATTTCAAAAACCGCCGACTAATTTGTTTGACAGAGGAAATTATAAGGAAGCTGTAAAATGGATACTACTAATTGGTCTTACTCAGGTTTGCAGTGACAGAAAGCAGCAAGTGGAACAGAAAGATATGAGCGGTTTACAGTTGGGTGAGAAAGGAACAAGAGGGAATTTAACCTGCAGACCAGTCAGGGACAAAGTACCAGTAACTATTAGTGTTACACATGTGTGGTTAAGAAAAACTCATGAACTCTGTAGAGAGATAACAGGAACAGCACCTAGAGACCAACATTTTACCAATCTAAGACTAGAGGATAGAAAAAGCAAATTCATATGAAAAGAGAGCGCCTGAGGATTCAGTTTCATGAGTTCCCAGCTTGAAAAGCAACTTCAAGGAAAACATTTTCATAGGTTCATCTGCCTATACATGAGAGGCCACTTTATTTTACTAGGCATGGGCTAAATCTCAAGCTGGAAACAGAACTCGTCATTGCTTGTGTGTCACTGGTTTTTCAGGCAAACAAAAGCAGAAGAGCAATGGGACTCATGGAGGCTTCTGCTGTGGTCCAGGTAATACATGGCAAAGACAGATGCCTCCTATGAAAGCCCGGAGATGCTGTCACATGAAGGTGTGTATGTAAACCATAAGGGGTAATACCAGGATGCTGGACCATACCATCATAACCCCACCCAGGAAAGCTGCAAGCACAATACAGAGCTATTCCAAGAGATGGAAACTCTGCATGCTATATGCAGCAGAGACTGGGGAAGACTATCCACGATGAACAACACAGATGCTGCTGCCACAGATGCCAGGTACAGAGTTGCAAGGTTTAGAGTTTGCATCAATAGCGTTCAGTCTTGCCGTGATCCAGCCTTTGCTTTCTCCGCCTCCATTCTTTTCTTTTCACATGAGACTGCTTGCTCTATCCCTCTGAATACTGGAAATATGCAACTTGGCTTTTCCGGGGATCATGGTGAAGAAACAGTCTTGAGTTTCATTAAGAGTCTTTGAGCAGTGTTGAGTTTCATGAGAGTCTTTGAGCAGTATTGGTATGGATAACTATGGCACCTTTTGAAGCTGAAGTATATGTATTTTGCATCATCAGATGGCCATAAGCCTATAGGGCCAGGTATGGAATGTCGAGTTCTATGTGCAAAAGCCCCCATAGTCTCTTTTGTTTAAATAGTTAGCCACTAGCTGGTGACAATGTTCTGAGAGATTGTAAACCCCTTGGGAGATGAAATCCAGCTAGGAGAACTAGGTCATTGGGTGGGCCTTCTGAGTTATATAGCATGGTCCTACTTTCAGGTCTAATTTCTCTATGCTTCCTGAGCCACGTAGGTTACTACAGTCATGTCTTTCCCATCATAATCAATTGGATCCCCTCAAACTGTGCGTTAATATAGATATTCAATATCTTTTAAAGATATTCTGACAAGCATTTTGTCATAGCATCCATCAAAAAACAGCACTAACACAGCAGGGTATTAGGACACCTTTTTTTTTTTTTTTGGTTTTTCAAGACAGGTTTTCTCTATGTAGCTTTGGAGCCTGTCCTGGAATTCACTCTGTAGACCATGCTGGCCTCTGCCTCCCAAGTGCTGGGATTAAAGGCATGGGCCACAACTACCTAGAGACAACTTTTACAAAAGTAAAGGTTCTACTAGGACCAAATCCCGCCTTTACTAGGAGGTGATCTGAAAGGTACCACTGGCTTAGACAGTCACTCTTCCAAAGCCTTATAAGTATGTACACATGCATAAACTACGATCCCCAGGATTCTTTCACTAAGTATTGTCAGAGCTATCTTACTCTGAAAATCTAAAGGCATCATAACACATTCATGTAGGTCAAAATAAAACCTTCCAAGAGCAGCCAGGGAAGAAAAACATCAAGAAAACCTAAGACAAAGACTAAAGTTGTACAGGATAGCTGACTAAGGGTCAAGACATACTTGCAGCATCATGGGATACAGGGAAACTCAAGGCCATGTAATGTTTACTTTCCTTGTAATCTCCTGGATGGAAGACTGTGAGGCACCTGATCTCTAACATATTAATCTTTCAAAATAAAATATTCTATTGATGAGAAAAGAACTCAAGAATTTTTAGGGAAAAAAGGACAACATATATTTTAAGAAAATTGAAATATGAGAATTCTCTAGTAAGAATCAATCATTTTGGAGGGTTTCTGGGCCTGGCATCATGTAGATGAACATGTTAAAAACATGGTAGATATTCATTAAATAATTGTTTACTTTCGTGATAACACTGGGTCATGTTTATCTGTTTGAGTATTTGAGGGGTCACAAGCCTTGACTATATAAACAATCCACAAGTCCATGTGCACATTCTCCTGCCACATATGTATCCACAGATGCTGACAAAGCTTCAAAGAGAGGATCAACGGACACAGAGGATATGAGGGGTTTTGTAGAGAGCAGAGCCAAGTCCATGGCAAAGCAGAGGCACTCACAGAGTCTTCCTAGAAGCCCTGCATTGCACAGAGTGCAGGGAAACACTTCGCTGTTGTGGAATATTATTTTAATATGTGTTACATTTGTTTACGCTGTACAACATTTGCTTAATGATGCAAAGATGTGTTGCATTCTTTTATGTTGGCTTTGTTTAACCCTGTAAAGCTGCATTACTTTGTCTGCCTATAACACCTGATTGGTCTAACAAAGAACTGAAGAGTCAATAGCCAGGCAGGAGAGAGAAACAGGTGAGCTGGTAGGCGACAAGAACAAATAGGAGGAGAAATCTGGTCCCTAGAGGAGGGAGGGAAGGAGGATAACACCAGGGGCCGGCCACCTGCTCACACAACCACACACAGAGTAAGAAGTAAAGAAAAATATAGAATAAAGAAAGACAAGAAGTTCAGAGGTAAAATGTAGTTAAAGAGAAACAGGATAATTTAAGTTAGAAAAACTGGATAAAAATAGTCAAGCTAAGCTCAGGCATTCATAAATAAGAATAAGTCTCTGTGCATTTATCTGGGAGGTGAGTAGCAGGCCCCCAAAGAGTAAAAATCCAACTACACTTCTCCTTTCTCCTATCTACAAGTGGGAGTGATTTCTCCATTTTTTATGTCCTGATTCTTAGACTATGGTTCAGGTGGTTGTGGGCAATGCTGGAGGCAGCCAGGACACGGATTTGTTGTTTTTACCACCACTAATCATCAACTGGTGAAGTCCAGTCTTTGGATGAGATCAGAATAGAAGGTCTGTTACAACATGATATTGTGCAAGCTTTTTGACAGAATAAAGGCAAAGCATTCAGTGATGCTCAGGTCTGTAGCTGAATGTTTTAGCTGATGACCAGATAGTAGGTGGTGGTGGTGGTGGTGGTGATGGTGGCGGCAGTGGTGATGGTGGTGTGTGTATGTCTCTTTTTGTTTCTCAGCATGTTCTCAGGCTCCATTTCCAACCTCCCTTCCACTTTTACACAGCCAGGTGACTGAATTCTGCTCAATGGGATGTGACAAATGACACTTGTTAAGCCTAGCCATGCTACCTCCAAGAGATACATGATGCTTTACTTTAGCTGAAGAGGAATATCTGAAGTGATACTTCATTTGTATTTTAATAAACAAAACATGCCTGAAGTTCAGGGAGTAAAACAGCAGCACTGATCAGCCTTACAGACCCGGCAGAGGTGGCACACACCTTTAATTGCAGTAGCCACGCTAATTTGCCATAGAAACTGGGCAGTAATGGTGCACGCCTTTAATCCCAGCACTAGAGAGGGTTATAAGACAGGAAAAGAGAGTTCTCACACACAGTCTCATTCTGAGATTCTTGATGACAGGATTGCCATTTCAGACTGAGGTAGAGGCAGTGACTGGCTGTTTTGCTTTTCTGACCTTCAGGTTGAACCTCAATTTCTGTCTCTGGGTTATTATTAATAGTGCTACAGATATCCTTACCCTACATTGCTAGGCAAGAAGTCATACAAGTTTAGGACCCAGGATGACTGAGAGGATTTTGTGTGTGCATGTACACAGGAAACAGATACTGTGCAGTAGACAGTACACACATTCACTGTGCACAAACATCTACCTCAAGCACACACACACACACACACACACACACACACACTACATTCATCTAACCTTTCGATATAAGGTCCCCATTATATTACAGCGTACGAGCTGATTTTTTAAACTAAGTCATTCCTTCAAACAGTAATCTATCCCAAAATGCTATAGGCATTGAAGCCTGACTCAGAGAACGCTGTCCATATCAAGGACCAGGCTAAATTACACAGCATCTTGTTATATCACTTCCATACTGCTCGTGAAATACTCATTAGCTTTCCCCCATACACCAGATGCTGCATCTGGCATTTGAGAAGTTTGGTGGGGATGATGCTATCGTTGTTCCCAAAGAGACCGGTAGCCATACTGTAGTGGTTGGAGTTGGCCTGTGGGGGCCCCTTCTCTGCTCTCACTTTAGGCTTGTGGTATTCCCTTCCCCCAAGGAGCAACTTAATTCTAGAACAGACCTGAAGCCTCTTCTTCTTTCCAAGCCGCTCAGGAACCTACCTGTTTGCAGGCAGCTGGACTCTAGGAGAGAGCGGGGTGTCCTTGGGAGGGCAGCAAAGGGCTCCGAGGTTCCATACTAGAACAGCTCAAGCCTGGAGGCAGAACTGCCCCCATCTCTCTCTCCACTCTGCCACCTCCTCACCGAGGGGCTTTTTTTTCTACTGGCAGCCTCACTAGTGCACATCCACATTTAGATAAGTGGTACTAAAATAAAATGGACTGTAATTATTGTTATAGATTACAGTAATTATAGACAAGGAAAGGGCCGATTAGATTACCACTCCTTCCCTCCCTCCCCAGACAGACTAGCTGATTGAAGGAGATTTGTGTAGAACACAATAAACATGCTGCGAGCTTTGGATGCCGCTATGACCTCCTAGGGACCCACAGCAAAGGGCAGGGCCATGGAGCAGAGGTGGTAGGAGGGAAGGGCAATCAACCTGAAAATAAACCAGTCATTAAGGAGTAGAGCCTCTCACCCTCCCGCCTCGAGGTCATGCCCACATATACACCACGATTGTGGCAGGGCTGGCCACAATCATATTCAAGTCATATAACTGCTTGATTGGTAGGGTCCTCCCAACTGTCTTCTTGTTCTGGTCTCTGTCTACATTGGTGTCATGTACACCTGCCGGTCCTGTATCTAACAAGGATGGCAGTAACACTGGTAAGGAGCTTCCTTCTCTACACAGGTCAGCTGGAGAAGTCATTCCCATTCATGGGATAATGTAGTGAGATCACAGACAATGTCCAGGGCAGACAATGCCTGGAGGGGCGGATCCCAGCAACAGCGTCTGCCCCTTCTCTTGCCCTGGCCATTCTGGGGCCTAGCCAGACCTGCTGGGGCTCTCATTCTTACTGCCCCATTCTGATCGATTTACTCTGGCTACAGCATCTACATTGCACCCTCCACCTGATTTGCACAGTAGGATTGTCGCTGGCAAGGTCCCTTCAACATACTGGGTTCCAAGCTCAGGGTATCTATTATTACTCCCCCTTCCTGGAGGCCTGTTTAGTATCCTTCAGCAGGATAACTGGAGAGTAAGGAATACCTCCTGCCCAACCAGCCCCATCTCCCCTTCCATATCCCAATATCTTAGGGCTACCCATTAGTGCAAATCATGTCGGTGCCAAGCTATGCCCAGCCCAGCAGTTGCCCAAAGCTAGATGTTTCCCATTACCCGTGACAAACTGCTCCCCGCCACACCCAGTAGGCTGTCAACTGGAAAGGCCCTTTTCTTGGCCCTTTCCACCGCTCTTTATCATAGGTACCATGGCAAGTATGACGACATCCCATTCCAGGGTCTTAGAAGGTCCTCTATGGCTCGGAGAGTCTGCTCCCAAAGTATTCCCCAGGGATCGGCCCCGGTGAAGCTCTCAGCTCCTGTCTCCCATCAATGCTTTGAACTGCTGGTCACATTCCGAGCGACTGCTTGCTCATTGGTCACCCTCCAGAGACTATAAAGTTCATGAAAATAGAAGTTATTTTGTCTTTTAATTACCCCCTAGCCGAGTGTCTAACACCAAGCAGACACCAATTAAGACTTGATGAATTAATAAAAAAAAGTCAGGAGTTATTGGATGCCTGGAAGCATCTGGCCTTTTACCTTCTTGATTTACTTCTTCCAGATGGGGAAACTTTTCAGTAGGGTTGGGGCGGGAGGTTCAGGGAGTCTTCTCAGAGGCAAGGCTCATCTGGGTACTAGGTGGAGAGAAGGTAGTATTATGGGTTCCAGTGAGGCGGGAAGAGAGTACGGGGAGAGGGAGAACCCTGTATTTCTCTGGACAAGCACTTGAGCTGGACACAACACTGAAGCACAGGTACTCTACTTCAGGAGTTAATTGTACCCCTGTGATACAGTCTTAGTTGGTGGACACAAACCAGCAGCCTTTTAATCCAGTGTGGCCTCACCCCCACAGAGGTGGGAACCCCAGTCTCGATTTCATGGCTAAAGAATCTGCTCACAAGAACCAAGAAAAATCAAACACAAGTTCAACATTTTCCCTAAGCTTTCCAGATCCCCACTTGGGCTGCTTTTGTTTGAAACTCAAGCATCCGCCCTTTGGTTTCTGTGTTCCAGAGAGGGCATTGGAGTACAGATGTACCCCAAACAGATGTACAGACATACAGATAGATATACAGAGGGGAAGGGTGTGTAGATTGGGAGCCTCAGTGGTATCAACGCATTGTCCCGCAATGGACAATGTTCCTATCACAAGACATCCAGAGGCCGGCATGCCTAACACATGTAACTCCCCTCACCTTGGAGACATTCGCAGGATGCAGAGTCTCAGAAAGCTATAATGTGTCAGAGTGTCAGGAGCAGGACCCATGAGGGCAACTTCTCTGTGTGGGATGCACATTTGCTAACAGTGCCCAGTGGCTCACTGATAGGAGAAAGTAGAATATGTCTGAACTTCATCATTCAGACATCACTGGTGAAGTAAACCAGAGGAAGAGATTTATTTCATCTGATAAATGCACCATTGGGCTTGACTACTGTCTTTCCTAGAGAATTTCTGGCCATCACTGACAGGTAAACTGAAGCAATAATGGCTAGCAGATCCTTTGCGTGCACTTCCATCCATATCCCAATCCTCTGAGAGATTGTGAGTGAGAGCCATTGGCCCTGGTCACTACTTAGATCCTGAGACCTGAGAGGATGTGGGTTCCCCTGCCATTGGTACTCTGTACCATCTCATATCCTCAAAATCTTCCAGGGCTTCCACAGGCCAGGCTAGCTCCTGTTTCACCTTCCCCCTAGTCCTGTCAGGCAGTGCCAATGATACGAGAGAAAATGAGATCTTTACTCTGTATTCAGCCATTCAAACCCCAGACACAATCATAGCTACTTGTGCGTCTCTTACAAGAGCTCTCAAGGTTTGCCATGCCTGGAAGCTTCCTTTGCGCTGTTCTTTCCCCAGCCTGGAACACAGTTCCCCTGGCTCTTTATGTGCCTTTCAGCAACTCCATACTTAGGAGTTGTATGTTCTATGTACTTGGATGCTGTTACTTGTACTTGTTGTATGTACTTGTATGTTGGCCCCATCAGAAAGGGTCTGCAGACGAGAATATACAAGACCATCCTACCACTGGCATGTCCCTCCCCATCGCTACGAGAGCTCCTCTGCCTGGTCAGAGTTTGGGAGACTATTGATCAGGTGTTTTCTTGCTTATGGACTATCCCCCCTGAAGAACAGGACCCCCAAGGAAATATAGACTAGTCCACCTTCCCATTTTTCCTGTCTGCACTTCCTAGTGTGGCGCTGCCTCAGAAAGTTAGTGGCAGATTTGCTGCCTGCGCATTTCAATTTACTCTCTACTGAAAAAAGACAAATGGTAATGCTTCAAAGGCAAGTCATGAACTGAAGGCTTCTTTAGGCTGGAGTATCTGGGAAGGTCTTCTTCACTGGGCCATTGGCTTGCTTTTTCTTTAAGAGAGCCTTGGGAGTAGGACCTGTTCGCCACTCACTGTTGCAAGTGAGGTATACAGGTGCATCGGGACTCGCTAGGGCTGACTTGGAGTAACTGGCCAACCCTTGTCACCTGAGCCAATGAGGACCAGATTACACCAACCAGGAGGACTTGGGCTGTTTGGAGGCTGTTCACCCAGCCAAGACTCAGCAGATAGAAAGAAATGGGCAGGGAATTCAGTGGTAGAGGGGACAGGGCGGGATGTGTATGATATATGCCTACTTATCTTTCTACCAGCTCCATCACGACTAACTGCCCTCATTTTCTTCTTGCCCTGATTTCCTCCATTTCTTAATTAGGAAAAACATGAAAAATATCTCCAGTTGTGCATTAAGTATTTCTGCACAAGGATAAGCTTTCGCTAATCCTTCTCTGGAAATGAAGTATGGTCTAAATAAATAAAAATAAACAGGCTCCGTCTTCCCCCGGGGTGCCCCACTCTGGATTTAGGTCATGTGCATGTGTATTTATGATCTATTTTCAAATTTACAGATTCTGACTGTGTAAGCAGGAACTGCTGAGCTGGCTCTGGGGCCAGGTCACCTGCCAGAGCTGCTGTTCTGCAGAGGCGCCATTGCTTGCGTGCAGGTTCATCCTCCATAGGAGAGATGCTGGGGGTTTGGCAAAGTGGAAGGGCCTGTCTTCCTCTAGATTTGGGCAGCACTTCTAAGACAAAGGGGCAATGAGGAATCCAGAGTTGTCCCTTCCCTGTCTTAGCTCAATTTATAGTGCCGAGGACAAAGGTTGTCCCCTATGGAGACCAGCACACATCACGAAGCACTAATGTACAATCCCTGTGTTAGATTAACTCTTGAACTTGCCCAGCCAGCTTGACATGGGACCCTTTCAGTTATGACCTTGTGATTCCTTGGTCACAAGAGAAAGAGTCAACAATCAGCCTTCAGGAGAAGAAGAGGGAAACTGAGTTCATTCAGAAATGCCCATGGTCAGGAGAGGGATAGACCCTGTGTAATTTGGGAGTTGCTTAGTAAAGAGAACTAGAGGCTTGGCAAGAGGTGAACAGTGGCCCAGGCATGGCCTCAGCCATGTGGATACCCCACCTCCACCCCTGCACACAGGCAGAGTATGTTTAAAGTACAGACCAACTAGTGCACATCACAGAAGCCCCAGGGTGGGACCCATTACCCTCACTTCCCATCACTGAAGAAACCAGGGCACAGGGACAGCATCACACCTTCATGTGCCCTTAGTATTCATGCCTCTCCCTGCATTTGCAGGGAGTTCTGTCCTCTTCTGTTCCTTGGGCTGATACTGCTTCAGGCCTTGATTTTGAAGACCCTTGGTCTGGAAGCTGGACCTGAAGCTCCTTACCATCTGAACGATGAGGTGGGGCCGAGACCATTTCTACATGTTCTCTTATAGACCCAGAGCACACAGGAGAACTGAACTGGTAGACAAGGGGGGCAAGAACCAGCCATCAGCTGCAACGATGTGGCAGGGCAAGGTTGCAAGTCCCTGTATCCCCTGCCATTTCCTATCACCTAATCCTATGATGGGCAAAGATCATAAACTCAATAAACACAGATTGAGCAGAGTGATTAAATGAGATGATATAGTTTGCCAAGCACCTGCAATTTGTTACTAGGCAATTGTTCTCAAGGGGACTGGCTCTACACCCAGGGCCTATTTCAGGTTAAAAAGTGGGGGCCAGGGCTTGCAAACAACAAGTAAGATATGCCTCTTCAGAGAGACTACTGGGGAGAAGCAGAACTGGCAGGGAGCACATGAATCACAGAGATGGCCTGGTGTGCAGCGAATAGGACCGCAGATGGTATGGACTGGAGAGGAGGGTTCAAGACACACCAGCATGGAGAATAAGCACATGCTAAGTCTCTGGGTGTGGGGCTGGCCTTGTCTAGGGACAGACCAGAAGTCACATGGCAGTGGTGGCCAGGCCTTTGACCCTGCCTGTTTTCTGACTTGGCCAAGGGTACACAGTAAAGAATACTCCTAGAGCAAGCATCCCAAGATGAGAAGAAGGTGGCTGCTGACTGGCATCCAGCCTTAAAATGATGTGTGGAATAATCTTACTCAGCATCCCCCTCATATACCATGCCATCCTCACCCTCCGCACTGTCTTTATCTAGCCCTTGTCCTGAGCTACACAGAATGTCCTGTATCCCAGCTCCCTCTCTCCTGTGAAGGAAAGATCCCAAGACAGCAAGCAGCCAGTTTCTACCACTATGAGAGAAAGAACAGGTACTCCTTGGGCCCTAGTTTTCAAAGAACATGGGTGACTTTCTCCATGGATCCCCTTCTACAGCCTCCTTTCTTTTTTTAATTATTGTTTTAACCCACTAAGTCCAATTGATGCTGGCCATATGCCCGTAGGTGTAGGTTCATCCACTGGGGAATGAAGAACCCACTCGAGGCCATACTGCTAATAGTTCTTCAGAGATGGGGTGATAATCAGGAAGGAGGCAACAGCAAACATGTAAATAGAACGCCCACCCCCAAATTGATGCTGCAGGAAGAAACCGGCCCAGGGAAGAAAGGAATACCAGAAATGTAAATGAAGAAATGTAAACACAACAGTGTTGAATTATCTCTTAGGGAGAAAAAAGATTAAGAGTTTAGACAAATATGTTGCCAACCTCAAAGAATTTATAGATAACAAGGTCTCTGAAAGGAAAAAAAAAAGAAATCTAAGAGATACTGGAGTTCAAAGAAGAGATTATTAAACAAGATGGAGATGAAATGCTAACAGTGGGTTTTAGAAAAAGAACAAAGCCAGCGAGGGCTCCAGAAACCCATTTGGAAGTCACAGAGGAAGGACTAGCGCCAGAGTTCAGGGAAAGGGAAGCAGCCTAGGAGGCAAGGGCACAGCTTAGTCCGAGTCCTGGGCAGGAAGCCAGAGAGAGGGACTGAGGGAGCACAGTCCGGAGATGAAGCATTGCCTTGGGCTATGAAAGCCCATGGTCCTAGCCTTGAGCTAAAGATCTCCACTCAAGCCAGTCAGCCAGTGAAGCATGACTTGCACACATCCTTCTTCCAAGGGGCATGGATCCCTTCGCCCCTGGGACCCATCACTCCCCAGAAGGTTAAGCACACTCTGCCATCAAAGTCATCAGAAAGCCATCTTGACACACAAAGCTCCTACTGGTGACAGCAGCAGCAGTAAGGAAAAAGCTGTAGCCATCAGAGCGGCTGTCCCTGTCTCTGGATGATGCCACATGACTCAAGTAAATCTCAAACTGTCATTTCCACCAGTGGAGGGAGCCCTGGCGAGGTGCCTTTTGGTGATTGCTAAGTGCCTTTTTTTCTTCTAGGCGCTGCTTGTTGTGAAGACATTGGGTACTGGTACCAGAATCGGTTTTCTTTCTCTGAAATGCACTGATCTGTTCTTGGATACGGTGCAGTCTTTATAGCTTAGATATCCTGCACAGACTGAGAGTTACCAAAACCCTCGGCTCTCTTCCCTCCTAGCGGTGCCGGCTATATGAACTGAGAGCTGTAGCTCTGTGTCACACGGAGGTCCACGGAGAATCAAGGCAGGCTCACTCACTCACTTCACAAGGGAAGCTCTCAGGCATCGACCCCTTGAAGTCAAAGCTTCCTGCTCGTGGGGTACCAAAAGAATAATGGCAATAGCATTCTAGAGAGTTCTGCAGCAAAGTCTTCGGGATCCTAAGTCTGTATGCATCAGAGGATGAGGCTTGGAAAAGAAAAGGGAGGTAAACATAGAAGGACATGCCCTTCAGTGTGACCACAGCAAGGATGATGCAGGATGAGTCAGATGCCCACTCTGTCTCCTGCTCTGGAGCTCCACCACACCTGCCTTCCCTGACTCTGGGGAACTTTTACAAGAACCAGCATCTGTCTGGCAATGGAAAGGCTGGCTGTCACTGTCAACCATGGGTGTTTTTTTGCAGAAGAGTGGAAACATGCCTGCTCTCTGGGTTCTGGCAGGGAGAATGGACCCGGTGGCCTCTCCAAGCCTACCTTGCGTCGGCATATCTAAAAGGACTCTATGATCCCGACACAGGACACCCACTGCCTCAGTCAGAGCAACTACATCCCAAAGTAGATCTTTGCGAAGCATGCTGTGGGGACTTAATTAACTCTCTGTTGGGAATTAGCTGCCTACTGCCCAGAAATCATCTCCAGTCTACCAGGCACAGTATTGACTAGGTCAAACTCCCTGAATTCCACCTATCAATCACTTGCTCTCCTAAAATCTTTAGTAGTCTTCCTGTGCAGACCAGGGCCCTTGTTTCTCCACTTGACTAATGGCTACTTTCTATTTTAAGCCCTTAGGGACAAAATGTGCAACTTTATCCATAAAATCCAACGCAGTCCTGGACGATGGTCAAGAACGATGTAAGTGAAAGAAGAGAGTCCGGTTCTTGACCCGAGAGTATTTGCATGCCGTCTCCAACGTGCATGATGCCTGCTGCTCACTCAGAGGCTCCAGCACGTAGCATCTTTATTATGCTCCTGGGTACTAACTATGATTAGATGGAGCATATTCCGTACTCTATAATGTTAGCTATTCCTGTCACTGCAAAAAGAGTAAAGTTCCAGGCAGAGAGTGAGGAGTGTGAGGAAATATGAAATCACTGTTATAGTAGGAGCCATGCACACAGAGAAAGAAAACTCAGTGATGTTGGCTGGGATAATTCAGCCTGGTGAGGCTTCCAGAGAGGGGCTCAGGTACGCCTGGGCAACAGCCACAGCAAAAGCCCCAAGACAAATGAACTCAGGAAGATAAAAAACAGACGCACAAAAATTAAACTGATTTCTTTACTGCAGGCTTTTAACGTGTTAATGTGTGATGTGCATCATGCTAAGACAGATAGAATATAGGGAGCTTCCCAGTCTGAGCTCTCCCCAGGGCCCTCCCTCCGGGAAGCATCTCCACGAAGCCGTGCTGCTCAGAGGCACTTTTGGAAAAGCCAAATTAATCTCTCCGTCAGAACAGGTGTTCCGGTGGATTGTTTTTTGCCCAAATGAAGGCTAGAGGTTTTTCCCTGCCGAGGTTATTTAGTTAGCCTCCACACAACCTGCCATAATAATTTAAATATCAAGTTTGTTACCCATCATCTTAGCTTCTTAATGTGACCAGTAACCCAATCATTTATATGATTTATAACATCACGAGAGAAAAACAAGCCCCACTATTTCCATCGCTGGTACTGAAGTATGGAGCCTCAGAGTCGACAGAGGAAATATGTCTGGCAGGGAATGTTACCAGGATCACGCTCACAATGAAGATAGTAATGAGTTTCATCAGCATGTGTCTGCGTGCATTCCGAGTGACAGGCTGTGACATCACACCCAAAATATTGATGAGATGGGTGTCCGGGGAAGAAAGCAATTCTCACACAGGGAGCATGTTTGTCGAATGCCCCCTTTACCTGATGATTAACATTAGTGTCCAAAGGATTGATGGACAGAATAATGCTACAGTAGCTTGTCTCTACAAAAAAAATGTGGAAATTGGATCCCCTAATGTAACAGTGCAGAGAGGAATTTATGTTTTTCTTTCAGGGGCAACTTCTCACTCATAGAATGACTTTAGTAAACAAGAGTGGCTGCTTCAAAACAAGCCTGTGACAGTGCCTCAGTTTCTCCTATGTGTGTTTGCTCACCAGTGACTCTATCAGGAGTTCCTACCACGTGATGTTATCTACCACGAGGTTGCCACCAAAAGATGGTGGCATCATACTCTAAGCTTGCCATATTATAAATCAAAGTAAACTTATTTTCCTTTATAAAGAATTCAATCTCCAACATTTTGTTAGAGGAATAGAAAACAAGCTAAGGCAAATTGCTGTTAGGTAATCTAATAGAAGTGTCTTTTTATTTTTTTTTTTTACCCATCGTTGGTGGGGGTTAAATAGTAATGAATTCAAAGTTCTCATTCTAAACCAGAATCTGGGTACAGCCAAAGAATACACTGGGTGCTGCTGTCAAATGGTTGCTTTCCCTGCCCCAAAGTGTGATTTACCAGCCTCTTAGGTCTCTAACTTAAAGTAACAGATGATACCTTCTCTGCTCAATTAATAAATAAATAAAATATTTATGAAGACAAAGAAATGATAAGGACATAGAAAGATGAAGACCTAACTAGTTAGTTATTGTCCTATTACAAATATTTTGACAGTTTCTACCTGGAGCACACAGTGGATGGATATGGATGGGGAAACTTAAATCATTGGGCCCTCTGTTCTTCTCTCCAAAAGTCAGGACAGCATCACTACTCTGGAATCACACAGGCGTATATTCGAACCTACCTGCCCCTTCCGTGCTTGCTCTTAAGATCAGAGGCCCACGTTTTATGCCAAACCAAAGCCACACAGTGATTCTACTGCTCTGTTTCCTGCTGCCAAGGCAGCCAGGTAACTTTCCACATTTCCCTCAATCAATGACGTCAATGAATCACCAAGATTGCTTCACAGAACATCAGTCCTGTAGGATGATGTTTAGAGATGACGTACCCCCATCTCTAGAAGCTATGGAGCTACTAATAGCTCAAAAGATGCCATTCAGTAAAGAATCCTGCTTTAGTTCTGTTTAACTCAGTGCATTCCTCAAACACATGTGAATACGAAGAACTGTAATTTTACATTTAGCATAACTACATCTAATAAAAAAACTAATGGTTCTTGAAACATATTTTCAGACATATTCTAAATCCATTCTGGGAAAATTGTTTCTGTATCAGAACAGAACAAGAAGCGGAAGAAAAATAAAGACAAGCCATGGAGCAAAGAATCCTGGGAAATGTAGTCCCTTGTAGCGATGCACAACTCTGAGACAGAGAACAAATCCCAAAATGAATTGCAGTTGCTTAGTAGTAATCGAAACAAGGTGACCATGGAAAGAACACTGTAAGATGGAGCAGACAACATCTTCAAAACAAACTAGGAACTGTACTATGAGTACTGCTTGATGCTTGTGTGCACATGTGTGTTAGAAAAAGCAAACACATGAGGAGTCCAGAAGTTGATGGGAGGTGTCTTTCTTAATTGTTTTCCATCTTAAGTATCTTTTTGAGACAGGAACTCCCTGAAACTGGCGTTAACTGATTTAGCTATGCAGTGAGCTCACAGGATTCACCTGCCTCCACCTCTCTGCTTATGGCATTAGAGCTACACAGAATAATGATAGCAGCCTTCTTGAATCACAGGCAAGCAGGACATGGTGAAGACAAGCGGAGAAGCCATCTGTGTGAAGAGCAGAGGCACGGTAGGGGGAAGAAAAGCATAGGAAAAAGGAAAGCTGAAAATAAATTTCCCAACACTTAAATGAATTGAAATGTTATGGATAGTGTCCTCATTAGGGTTGCTATTGCTGCGATGAAACACCACGACCAAAGCGACTCAGGGAGGGAAGGGTTTATTGTGTTTACACATACACTATCATCACATGACAAGAACTCAAGCAGAGATAGAACCCGGAGACAGGAGTTGTGGCAGAGGCTATGGAGGGTGCTGCTTACTGACCTGCTCTCCAAGGCTTGCTCAGTCTATTTTCTTACAGAACTCAGGACGACCAACCCAAGGATGGCACCATCAACAATGGGCTGGGCCCTCTCCTATCAATCACTAATTAATAAAATCAACTATAGTTGGATCCTATGGAGGCATTTCCTCAGTTCAGATTCCCTCCTTTCAGATAAGTCTACCTTGGGTCAAGTTGACATAAAACTACCAAGGAAAGATAGAGATCATCACAGGAAAGATATCAGAGAAATAAGAAAGTTTGAGTTGGTATCACAGCAAAATTTAAGTATATCCAAAAAAGAGCAAAGATGTAATCTTACAGCTTCCAAAGAGAAAGAATAATTTGACATCAGACATCTCAACCACAACACTGGATTCAATAAGACAATAGAGAAAAATTTCAAGACATTTAGATGAAAGAATGACACCTGAAACTTTATATTCAGCCAAAAAGTCTTCCAAATGCCATAGAAATATATGTCTTTGGACATATAAAGCTGCATTAGATTACTCTTTTAGAAAACCACTTTACAAGACTTTGTGAGGAAGTTCCCAAATAAGAAACAACTTAGTAGATATTACCAAGAATGTATGAAGTAGATGAAAAGAAACACATATCTTTTTTCTTCACTTGTCTCTTTTAAGAATCTAGGAGCACTTTCAAACAGTGCATGAAGAAGGACATACATACAAAGAGGAATAGAAATAAGGTTATTTGGGTGGTGAGGAGAAGCTAAGGGTGTGAAGCTGCGAAGCTCCTCATATTTCCAAAAACACACGCGAAAAGGACAAGACACCGTGTGTCTAAAACATTATACACCTGATATTCTAACCTCAAAAGCTATCAAGAATTCAACAGAATCAAAGCTAGGCCTGAGGACACAAACCCTGTAATCTCAATCCCTCAGGAGACGGAGGAAGAGAACTTCAAGCTCAAAGACTACCTAGACCAGAACGAACAAACACAAGGTTGGCCCGAGCAGCCATGTTAGAATCACTGTCGAAATAAAAACATGTAGGGACTGGAGAGATGTCTCAACCTTAAGAACACTGACTGCTCTTCCAGAAGACCTGAATTCAATTCCCAAAGCCAACACACTGCTTCACAACTATCTGTAACTTGAGTTTCAGGGATCTGACACCCTCTTCTGGCCTCCTCAGATACCGGGCATACACATGGTACAGAGACATACATGTAAGCCAAACACACATGCACATAAAATAGAGGTAATAAAAAAGAATAGAAGAGGTCAGTGAGTATGTCCTGTGAGCATTAAGAAAAATATTATTCATTGAGTTATGTGAGTAAATACTAAGAAATATCCATAATCATTGGTCACACAAATCAAATAATCACCAAATGTACAGAAAACAGGAACAGACAATTTAATGAGTATATAACTCTGAATTAACTTAAACATCCAGACCTTTCTCAGACACATAGAGTTCATTTCTAAAAACTGACTTCATATTACACAAAACCAAGTTGTGAGTGTCTGAACTAAAATTACAACTTAAATCCCACCTGGGGCTCTCCATCCTGGGCAGCAAAGAGAAAACAGGGGCATGCCCTGCGCCAGGCTCTATTACAGTAAGCAAATATATCAAACATATGATGGGGTATGGAAGAGAGAGACAGAATAGTCCATGTCCTACGGAGAGAGGCTGATCTGAAGAGGGGAAAGCAGCGAGGAGTGGGGTAAGGTGGGTGGCCTGCTTGCCACCCGGGCCATGATGATGTCCTGGGCCTGGGTTGCTGCCAGAGGCCATGTCTGGGTCCATGGTCTTGCTGTAGCTGCAGGGTATGTTTTGATGTCCCTGGATCCTATGACCACTGAAGGCCAAGAGGATAAGGCTACACAGAGTTGATCTTGCCCCTCACTAGCTGCGAAACTAGGGAGAACTGGCCCTGCCCCTAACCACAGTACTCCAGGGAGTGTGGGTTCTGCAATTCACCTGGGCAGTAAGACAGAGTTGACCCTATTGGCAGGAGTGCAGGCAAGCTGGCCCTGAGGGGGGTGAGAGTAGAACTGGTCCCACACCACTCTCTGCCAGATAGTGGCATGGGCAAGGGACAGATGCCCCCCACCCTGCCCCTTACTACCTGTGGCATATGGGAGAGATGGTCCTAAAGTTATGAGGACTAGAGAGGTGGTCGTGCCCCTCACTGGTTTCAGCACTTGGGAGAACAGGCCTTGCACCTCACCTGGGCAGCACAGTAGAGCTGACCCTGCTGGCAGGGGCACGGGGAAGCCTGACCTGAGGTCCTAAGAGTGGGAGAGCTGGTCCTGCAATGCTCATCTGCCATATGGTGGGGATGACGAGGGAAAGATGGCTTCCCCCTTGCCACCTGAAGCAGGGAAGAGAGCTGCCCCTACTCCTCAAAAGCTGCAAAACTCAAGAAATCAGACCCTGCTTCTTACAAGGGCAGCAGAGTAGGGCTGACCCTGTTTATGGGCTGAAGTAATGTGAGCAGGAGAGACCTGGCTCCGCTCCTCATCTGCCATACAGTGATGTGGGTGGAGAAAAGGCCCTCTCCCTCCTTCCCACCCCTCACCACCTGTGACAGGTGGGCAAGCTGGCCTTGAGGTCAGGAGAGAGAGCTGGCCCTGCCTCTCACTACCTGCAGCTCTTGGGAGAGTGAACCCTGTACCTAGCCTGGACAACTCAGAAGAGCTGTCCCTGGTGGTGTTGATGTGGGTGAGCTGCCCCAGAGGGCATGAGAGCAGAAGAATCAGCCCTCGCCCTTGCTGCTTACTACATATGGTAAGCTAGCTGGGGTGGTGATGGAGAGTTTGCCCTGGTAGTGAGGATGAAGGAGAGCTGGCAGGCTGACCAACTCACCTGCCAGTCCAACCTAGAACCAGGGCTATGAGTTTTCACTTCCCAACATCCATCACATCTGTGATCTGCTGGAGCACATGAAGGGGCTGGTACTGCAGACCCAATGCTGCAGGATCTCAACGACACAGGACAACAACAGGATATCCAAGAGGAGACCCACTGAGGGACCAGTATCAGTAGTGTAGCACAAACCAGAGGCATTGGACAACACCAATGGCTCACTACAATGAACACTTGCAAGTAAAGATGCATGAACTAATGGGTATACTGTGTGACTCATGTGTCACACTGCAGTTTCCATGATGGGATTTTTCTTTCCCATGTTTCTTTTCTTTTAAATTTTCTTTTATTTTATCTTGTGGAGTGAGGGTCTAAGGGCAGAGAGCAGATGCAAAGGAACGGGGAGATAAGTGGGATTGAGATACACAATGTAAAATCCACAAAGAATCAATTAAAGTTAAATTAGAAAAAAGGTTAGAACGTAAGTAGCAAAAAGCACTTATAACATTTTCATATACATAGAAAAAATAAAATACTTTAAAATATCTTTGATATAGAAAAAATGAAATTGAATAATTCAAAACCAACTAGAAAAAATTAATTACCCTGCCATGATCAGTGTATGATGTATACATGAGTTGAGATTCATACCGTACCGTATAATTTTATATGATTATCTCAAGTATATCAGAAATATGAAATTAGACAGCTACAATTGACTAATAGAAAAAATAACAATCATTACTGTATGTAATGTAAACATATAGAATGTACGGAGAACCATGATTTGAGAAAAATATGTACCTTAAATTCTTTTATTTGAAGAGAAATATGGTGTAAGAATCTAGAATGAGAGCAATAATAACCCCAAAAACATAACAAAAAGGAGAGAAAGAGCAAGACATCTATTTAGGAAACATATTTTACATGCCATCCCCTGTGCCAAGCACATACTATGAAGAGATAAGCATTATTCCTTGTGGCAACTTATGAAGTAGGTACGATTACTATTTCCCATTGTACAGATCAGTTACTGAAACACATGGTTTTGGTAATTTAGATAAGATGACATAGCCAGTAATTTCTGGAGCTAGGATATGGCCCCAAAGTTCGGGCTATTTGTTCTGTTAAAATAGAAAGGGTTTGAGATAGAAGTAAATAATTTAAGAGGAATTAAAATGTAAGCCTCTAATTAAATCACGAGAGTGACACAGTTACCAATCCAGCACATTAAAATGTGAATATTATTAACTTCTTCATGCTAATAACTTTTTGGAAGTTAAAGAAAATAGATATGTGTTAAGATTAATATAAAAAGCATTTAAGAAGAAATAAAACATAAAAATTTCTACAGTTTTTAAAGACATTAAAAGCAGTAATTAAAATTTGCCCACAAGGAAATTCTTGGCAGTTTTACAATCAATTTGTACTGCCTTTTCAAGCATGTTTCCTGTTAAAATTATAAGAAAAGGAAACAGACTCCGACTCATGTTATGAATCTAGTATAAACTTGATCCCCAGAGAAACATACAAAGTACAAGACGGGGATCTCAGAGTACCATTCACACACGGATGTAAACCTAGAGTGAGGCAGGCAGGGGCACCTCTGACCAGCGAGGGGCTCGGTTCCTGCAGAGGGGTAAGTGTATTGTTCCTGACCGCCACACAAGGCCGGTTAGGGAACACACAATACTCCCGCCACCCTTATCTCCCTGACTACTCCAAAGGGGCAGCTTCCCCAGCTAATCCCTCTCTCCTGCAACGCCATCCCAGCTTTCTGCCTGGAACCCATACCCTCCCCTCTCCTTTTTTCGGGGCTTAAATTCCTCCATCTCAGCCGGGGTGGGCACCGCGGGACGTACAGGCGGTGAGTGCAAAGGGACGGAAATCCCTTTGTTCTAAAGCCTGCCTGCAGCAACCTAAGGCTGCAGGCAAAGTGATTCCTGGATAGCAAGGGGCATTAATCCAGTAGCAAAAGACCCAGCGGAGGGAAGAGCCATTGGAGAGCATCTGAAGGAAGAGATGGGCAGGCGCCAAGGCAAGAATTCCTCCAACAATCTGAAAAACAACACGAAAACACCAGATCCCAGCGATCTTATGACAGAAGGACTTGAACACCCTATACCGGAAGAAGTGGAAAACAGTGTCATTATAAAAGCAATAGAGTCTCTTAAACAGGGTATGAATAACTCACTTAAAGAAATAGAAGAGAAATATAACAAAAAGATGGAAGAAATGAGTAAAGAAATGGAAGACAAATATAACAAAAAGTTTGAAGAAATAAGTAAATTCGTAAATGATACCCTGGGAAACCAAGAAAAAATAATCAAACAGGTAATGGAATCAGTTCAAGAATTGAAAACTGAAATGGAGGCAGTGAAGAAAACACAAACCGAGGACCGGCTGGATATGGAAAATCTAGGTAAACAAACAGAGACTTCAGGAACAAGCATAACCAATAGAATACAAGAGATAGAAGAACGAATCTCAGATTATGAAGACACCATAGAGAAAATAAATGCCCTGACCAAAGAAAACAGCAAATCCAACAAATTCTCATCACAAAACATTCAGGAAATATGGGACATAATAAAAAAACCAAATCTAAGAATAATAGGAGTAGAAGAAGGAGAAGAATTGCAGTCCAAAGGTCCAGAAAATATATTCAACAAAATTATAGAAGAAAACTTTCCCATCCTAAAGAGTGATATTCCTATGAAGGTGCAAGAAGCATACAGAACACCGAATAGACTGGATCAGAAAAAAACATCCCCTCGCCATATAATAATCAAAACACAAAGCATTCAGATTAAAGAAAGGATATTAAGAGCTGCAAAGGAAAAAGGTCAAGTAACCTATAAAGGTAAACCTATCAGACTTACACCAGACTTCTCTATAGAAACCATGAAAGCCAGAAGGTCCTGGATAGAGGTACTGCAGAAACTAAGGGACCATGGATGCAAGCCCAGATTAATATACCCAGCCAAGCTTTCATTCACTATCAACGGAGAAAACAAAATATTCCAGGATAAAAACAAATTTAAACAATACGTAACTACTAATCCAGCCTTACAGAGAATATTAGAAGGAAAATTACATCCCAAGGAATCCAACATTGCCAACACTGACTACAATAACTCAGACATCTAGCGACCCTTCACTAGCACAACCCAAAGAAGGAAAACACATACACTCTACTACCTAAAAAAAAAAAAAAAAAAAAAATGACTCGAGTCAACAACCACTGGTCATTAATATCTCTTAATATCAATGGACTCAATTCACCTATAAAGAGGCACAGACTTAGAGATTGGATACGAAAACAGGATCCAACATTCTGCTGTTTACAAGAAACACACCTCAACCACAAAGACAGACACCTACTCAGAGTAAAGGGTTGGGAAAAGGTTTTCCAAGCAAATGGACCTAAGAAACAAGCGGGTGTGGCCATTCTAATATCTAACAAAATCGACTTCAAACTAAAATCAATCAGAAGAGATGGAGATGGACATTTCATACTCATAACAGGAACAACTCATCAGGAAGAAGTCTCAATCCTGAATATCTATGCCCCTAATATAAAGGCACCCACTTATATAAAACAAACTCTTCTAGAACTCAAGGCAGTCATCAAACCACACACACTAATAGTAGGAGACTTCAACACTCCTCTCTCACCAATGGACAGGTCAATCAGACAGAAACCAAACAGAGAATTAAGAGATTTATTGGAGGTATTGAATCAAATGGACTTAACAGACATCTATAGAACACTCCACCCAAATAGGAAAGAATATACCTTCTTCTCTGCAGTGCATGGAACCTTCTCGAAGATTGACCACATACTCGGTAACAAAGCAAACTTCCACAGATACAAAAAAATATTAGTAACCACATGTGTCTTGTCAGATCACCATGGATTAAAATTAGAATTCAACAACAATGCTAACCCCAGGAAGTCAACAAACTCATGGAAGTTGAACAGTCAACTACTAAATCACCCCTGGGTCAAGGACGAAATTAAGAAAGAAATTAAAGACTTCCTTGAATTCAATGAAAACAAAGACACAACATACTCAAACCTATGGGACACTATGAAAGCAGTGCTAAGAGGAAAGTTCATAGCAATAGGTGCCCAAATAAAGAAAACGGAGAAAGCACACATTGGAGACCTAACAGCACACTTGGAAGCTCTAGAAAAAAAAGAAGCTGATTCACCCAGGAGGAGTAGAAGACTGGAAATAATCAAACTGAGGGCTGAAATCAACAAAATAGAAACAGAGAAAACAATCCAAAGAATCAATGAATCAAAAAGCTGGTTCTTGGAGAAAATCAACAAGATTGACAAACCCCTATCCAAACTAATCAAACGGCAGAGAGAGAACGTGCAAATTAATAGGATCAGAAATGAAAAGGGGGACATAACCACAGACACAGAGGAAATTCAGAGAATCATTAGATCTTACTACGAAAGTTTATATGCCACAAAGTTGGAAAATGTAAAAGAAATGGACATTTTTTTAGATAAGTACCATATACCAAAGTTGAACCAAGAACAGGTGAACAATCTAAATAGACCTGTTAGTCGCGAAGAATTAGAAGCTGTTATCAAAAATCTCCCTACCAAAAAAAGCCCAGGACCAGATGGTTTCAATGCAGAATTCTACCAGAACTTCCAGGAAGAGCTAATACCTATACTCCTTGACGTATTCCACAATATAGAAACAGAAGAGTCATTGCCTAACTCCTTTTATGAAGCTACAGTTACTCTAATACCAAAACCACACAAAGACACAACCAAGAAAGAGAATTACAGGCCAATCTCACTCATGAACATTGACGCGAAAATTCTCAATAAAATACTGGCAAACCGTATCCAAGAGCACATTAGAAAAATTATCCATTATGATCAAGTCGGCTTCATTCCAGAGATGCAGGGCTGGTTCAACATTCGCAAATCTATCAATGTAATCCATCATATAAATAAACTGAAAGAAAAAAACCATATGATCATCTCACTAGATGCTGAAAAAGCATTTGACAAAATTCAACACCCATTTATGATAAAGGTGTTGGAGAGACTGGGGATACAAGGAGCATACCTAAATATAATAAAAGCAATATACAGCAAGCCGACAGCTAACATCAAACTGAATGGAGAGAAACTCAAAGCCTTTCCACTAAAATCAGGAACGCGACAAGGCTGTCCACTCTCTCCATACCTCTTCAATATAGTGCTTGAAGTTCTAGCAATAGCAATAAGACAACATAAGGAGATCAAGGGGATTCAAATTGGAAAGGATGAAGTCAAACTTTCGTTATTTGCTGACGATATGATAGTTTACATAAGTGACCCCAAAAACTCTATCAAAGAACTCCTACAGCTGATAAACACCTTTAGTAACGTGGCAGGATACAAGATCAACTCCAAAAAATCAGTGGCCTTCCTATACACAAAGGATAAAGAAGCAGAGAGGGAAATCAGAGAAACATCACCTTTCATGATAGCCACAAATAGCATAAAATATCTTGGGGTTACTCTAACCAAGGAAGTGAAAGACCTATTTGACAAAAACTTTAAGTCTTTGAAGAAAGAAATTGAGGAGGATACCAGAAAATGGAAAGACCTCCCCTGCTCTTGGATTGGGAGAATCAACATAGTAAAAATGGCAATTCTACCAAAAGCAATCTATAGATTCAATGCAATCCCCATCAAAATCCCATCAAACTTCTTCACAGACCTTGAGAGAACAATAATCAAGTTTATATGGCAAAACAAAAAACCCAGGATAGCCAAAACAATCTTATACAATAAAGGAACTTCAGGAGGCATTACCATCCCTGACTTCAAACTCTATTATAGAGCTACAGTATTGAAAACAGCTTGGTATTGGCATAAGAACAGAGAAATCGACCTTTGGAATCGAATAGAAGACCCGGATATTAACCCACAAACCTATGAGCACCTAATTTTTGACAAGGGAGCTAAAGGTATACAATGGAAGAAGGAAAGCATCTTTAACAAATGGTGCTGGCATAACTGGATGTCAACCTGTAAAAAAATGAAAGTAGATCCATATCTATCACCATGCACAAAAATCAAGTCCAAATGGATTAAAGACATCAACATTAATCCGTCCACTCTGAACCTGATAGAAGAGAAAGCGGGAAGTAGTCTACAAGATATAGGCACAGGAGTCCTCTTCCTAAGTAGGACCCCAGCAGCACAGACAATAAGAGAAACAATGAATAAATGGGATCTACTGAAACTGAGAAGCTTCTGTAAAGCAAAGGACACTGTCAGTAAGACAAAAAGGCTGCCTTCTGACTGGGAGAAGATCTTCACCAACCCCTCATCAGACAAAGGTCTGATCTCCAGAATATACAAAGAACTCAAGAAACTAGGCACTAAAACTCTAATTAACCCAATTAAAAAATGGGGTACTGATCTGAACAGAGAATTCACAACAGATGAACTTCGAATGGCCAGAAGACACTTAAGGTCATGCTCAACCTCCTTAGCGATCAGGGAAATGCAAATCAAAACCACTTTGAGATACCATCTTACACCTGTCAGAATAGCTAAAGTTAAAAACACCAATGATAGCCTATGCTGGAGGGGATGTGGAATGAGGGGAACACTCATCCATTGTTGGTGGGAATGCAAACTTGTGCAGCCACTTTGGAAATCAGTGTGGCGGTTTCTCAGGAAACTGGGAGTCAACCTCCCTCAGGACCCAGCAATTCCTCTCTTGGGAATATACCCTAGAGATGCCCAAACATACTACAAAAGCGTTTGTTCAACTATGTTCATAGCAGCACTATTTGTAATAGCCAGAACCTGGAAACAGCCTAGGTGCCCCTCAATAGAAGAATGGTTAAAAAAGGTGTGGAACATATACACATTAGAGTTTTACTCAGCGGTAAAAAATAATGACATCTTAAATTTTGCATGCAAATGGATGGACATAGAAAACGCTTTACTGAGTGAGGTAAGCCAGACCCAAAAAGAGGAACACGGTATGTATTCACTCATAAGTGGATTCTAACCATAATTAAAGGTCTTTGAGCCTATTATTCGTGATCCTAGAGAAGCTAAATAAGAAGACGAACCTGATGAAGATTATTTACCTATCCGCCAGGAGGTAGGAAATAGTCAAGAGTCCCAGGTAACCTTGGGTGCATGGGGGGGGGGGGGTGGTGGGAGGGTTGTTGGAAGGGGAGAGGGTTAGAGAGAAGGGAGTAGGGGAGGAATGGAGAAAGCTCGGTTGACCGGGATGGGGGGAAGGGAGGAAGGATGAATGTGGGATCAGGGAAGAATATATTTCAACTAAGGGAGTCATATTAGAGTTTACAGGAAACTTGATTATATATGGGATCCCAGGTCCAAGGAGAGATCCCCAGATTGTTCTCTGGACAGAGGAGGGGGTGCCTGAACCAGCCTTGGCCCGTGACCATACTGATGAATATTTTGCTTATCACCATAGATCCCTCACCTGGCGTTGGATGACGATACAGATGGAGGCCCGCGTTGGAGCACCGAACTGAGCCCCCCAAGTTCCAAACGAGGAGCAAAAGGAGGAAGAAAATGACGAAGGACTGCGAGGGATACTATCACCCACTGATACAAGGGGTCGGATCTAATGAGAGTTTACCAAGGCCAGATGGACCGTGACTGAAAGAGCATGTGATCCAACCAGATTCTCTGAATGTGGTTGGATTTTCTGAATGTGGCTGGCCTGCAGTCTTTCCGAGAAGCCATTGACAATGACACTGGGACTGGTTTCCTCTGCATATACTGGATTTTTGGGATCCAGTCTGTTTGGATGCTCACCTTCCTGGACCTGGAGTGAGGGGGGAGGAACTTGGACTTCCCACAGGGCAGGAGACCCTGACTTCCCTTGGGGACAAAGAGGGAGGAGGAGAGGGAGGGGGGGAGTGGGAGGGCGTTGGGAGGAGGGGCGTAAATGGAAACTTTTTATAATTTAATAAAATTACTAAAAGAAAAAAAAAACAAAAAAAAAACAAAAAAACAAAAAAACAAAAAAACAAAAAAACAAAAAAAAAACAAAAAAACCTAGAGTGAGATCTCTGAAACGTAATTCAAAATAACTAAGTTCAGAAATATACAAATTGGATTAAGTAAATGAATGGAGAAAAAATATATTACCACATAGGCACAAAAGGCTTTCTGTTGTATTTCATAATGGAAATTACAATATCGGGAATACAAAAAAGTTTGTTATTCTAAAACTATCTACAAGGTACATTTAATAATTATGGTTATAAATGGGTAAATAGTAAAGAAAATAATAAGTATGATAGGATGATTACTATTTATCTATTGTATTCTAAATTGCCATAGATATTCAAGAACATATGGTTATGAAAAGAAATGACAAGCACCCATGAATCATAAATGAGAAAACACATGTCATTATTTGAGATTACATGTTTATCTATTTATAAAATAGGAAAATTGTGAGGAATGTAGTAACTCTGTGAGAGGAATTTAGGAAGATGGATTAATAATGTATATATGATGCATAATTTATATATGCCTATTGCATATTTATGCATCAAACAATTAGAAAGATGCCTTTAAAACAAAATAAAATGTAAATAAATCTTAAGATATCAAAATGCACATGAAGAAAAATGATAAAATGATTTAAAGTCCATAAAATAATTTTCTTACAATGAATATTAAGCTGTGATCAAAGAAAGGCAATCTTATGGCAGAGATGGCAGTTCTCTCTAAATTAATCCCTCCAAGAAGAACTGCTGGCTTTAAAATCAGTGTGCAGGATACTGGAAGATTAAAGAAACTACAGCAGCTCAGGCATTTCAGAAACACTGGCAATAGAGACCCAACTTGTTCTGATTTTTATTATTTATTGTTAAGTCATAGAAGCTGAAATAATTCAGCATTGCAGGGTGACAGACCAACTGTCGGTCACAACAGAAGAGAGAACTCAGAAGTTCACACACGTGCACATGCACACACCGGCACACTCACACGCATGAGGAAACGCATCTGTGCGAAGGTAGAGATATGATAAATAGTCAGGGAAAGGACTCCCAATAGATGAAACTTGGATACTACACCTGCAACTTTTAAATGTACAGTTCCATGTGAGTGAACACATTCACGTGTGTGGGTCTATGTATATGAGGGCATGCAAAAACATGAAGCTCCGTATATACACACACATGAACAAAGACACAAAAAATACATAAGGGGTGAAATATAAATATGAACTCATTTTTCACAAGAGTTATCTCCAGCAGTTTCATATCTTACATTAAAGGAAAAACTTCAAACGCTGCTGGAAATGAACCCTAATCATAGCCACAGAACAGCAACTGTCAAACTAACCGAGTTCTTCCAGCAAAAACAACTAAAGTGCTGGTCTAAATGTGTCAACAATCAATAGCTAAACCAGAAGAATGTAGGGTTATTACCTTTAGAAGATAAATAGATGCGAAACATCTATGGTCTTAGCAGAACTCCAAAGTGTACCAAATTCATACTTTTATATAACACACACACACAGAGGACACACACAAGTAATACCGAATGCACAAAATTTGCTAAAGTGAAGGAAATAAAGGAATCACTGAGAACAAAATAGGAAATATCGAAGAAGTAACGATAAAAAAAATTTACCACAGATTTACAACTCCAAAAGAAAAGAAAAATGAAAAAAAAAAGATGGAGGAAAGGTATCATTGAAAATAATGTTAAATTCCATTAAAATAAAGTCCCATTAAAAGATGTAGAGAAATCTTGTTGATAGCTCAATTGTTAAGTATCTGACTCATAAACATGAGGAGGTGGTCAAAAGATGTGGAGAAATCTTGGAGATCGCTCAATTGTTAGGTGTCTGACTCATAAATACGAGAACATGATTCTAATTTCCAGCTCCCATATAAAGCCAGGCAAGGTGGTCCACATGTGCCTGCAAAAGTGTCAACGGGAAGATTCTGAAGACTCGCTGGACAGCCAGTCTAGAGTACTTGTTGAGTCCTGGGTCAATGAGGGACACTATCAAAGAAACATGGTTGGGTCTTTGGGACCAACATCTAAAGTCAATCTCTTTGTCTCAACACACACATTACACACATGCAAGTGGACACATGTAGATGTTTAAAGTCACTCCAAGGTTAAAAAAAAATGCCCAAGAAAAAGCTAACAAACCAATAAAGAGTTATGAAGAAATAACTGATATCTTTTTCCATTTTAAAATATTTGAGTATATTAATAAAATTAAAATAATACTCTTTTGGTCTGAAAACTAAATATAAAAAATTTATGATAATATAACAAAGAAAAGTATGGTGGAAACAGAAAGTATATGTGTGTAAGATTATTATACATTATATATATATATATATATTTATATATATATTAAACTTTCAGTGGTTCTAAACCTTATGAATATGTGATTCTCATGTTGTGGTGACTCTCAAACCATAAAATTATTTCACTGCTACTTCATAACTGTAATTTTGCTACTGCTGTGAATTATAATATAAATATTTGATATGTAACTCCAAAGGGGTTGTGACCCACAGGTTAAGAACTACCTTAGGTAGGAGGTAAAAAATTTAAAATGCCTAAGTGTTAGAATAGGCACAAAAGGAAATTTTAATATCCAAGATAGCTAAACATATGTAATAAAGTAGTCATGAAAAGCTATGTAATAATGTAAAAAGGAAATGCATAAAAACTAAAAATTCTAGATCACAAAATAGACAAATGTCATATAACAAAGTTGCAAATATAAGACTATATAATAAAATTAAATGTAAATAAGCATTAATGATAAAGATTGCTAGAAAGGGATTTTTAAATAAAATACGCTATCTATAAAAATATTTTTAGAGTTAAAGAAAAGATCACAAAATTAAAAATAGAACTTGTGAATGACACAACTGTAACACTCATGAGTGCACAGTGCACTTCATAAATGAAGGAGTCCGCATCAATATGCAACAGATATTTGAATGTGCCATTATTATGGCACTTTTCACAATAGCCAAGATATGGACCAGCCTGGATACCTACATGCAGATGAATGGATAAAGAAAATGAGGTGTATATACACAGCAGAGTTTTACTCAACCATAAAGAATTACATCATTTGTGGGAAAATAAATAGAAATATAGATCATCATGTTAAATAAAAGAAGCCAGACCCTGAAAGGCAAATATCATATATTTGATTATACTCAGAATCTGATATGAAAGAGGAAGGAGGACTAGGTCAAAGGAGGAAGAGACCTAAAGGGAGTGGTGACCGGCTAATAAGAGTCATGGAAGGAAGGAAGACTAATACATGCTTTCTCTTTTATGTGACTATAGATTCTCAGAAATATAAAACATGAAGTAGAGAGGGACTATGTGATAAGTAGAAATTAGCCCAAGATGAGAGAAGTTAATAGGCAAAGAAAAGAATCATTGTGTGTTTTCTTTATGGAGAATCTGGATATAAAATACAAACGAAGATTCGTGTAGAGGGAGGAAGGGCATCAGCAGGAGGAGGTAAGGCATCAGTAGGAAGAGGAAGGGCATCAAAAGGAGGAGAAGGGCATCAGGAGGAGGAGGAACGGCATCAGCTGGAGGATGATCAGCAGGAGGAGGGAGGGCATCAGCAGGAAGAGGGAGAGCATCAGCAGGAAGAGGGAGGGCATCAGCAGGAGGAGGGAGGGCATCAGCAGGAGGAGGGAGGGCATCAGCAGGAGGAGGGAGAGCATCAGCAGCAGGAGGAGGAAGGGCATCAGCAGCAGGAGGAGGAAGGGCATCAGCAGCAGGAAGGAGGGCATCAGCAGGAGGAGGGAGGGCATCAGCAGGAGGAGGAAGGGCATCAGCAGGAGGAGGAAGGGCATCAGCAGGAGGAGGAAGGGCATCAGCAGGAAGAAGAAGGGCATCAGCAGGAGGAGGAAGGGCATCAGCAGGAAGAAGAAGGGCATCAGCAGGAGGAGGAAGGGCAACAGCAGGAAGAGGAAGGGCATCAGCAGGAGGAGGAAGGGCATCAGCAGGAGGAGGAAGGACATCAGCAGGAAGAGGAAGGGCATCAGCAGGAGGAGGAAGGGCATCAGCAGGAAGAAGAAGGGCATCAGCAGGAGGAGGAAGGGCACCAGCAGGAAGAGGAAGGGCATCAGCAGGAGGAGGGAGGGCATCAGCGGGGGGAGGGAGCATCAGTAGGAGGAGGGCAGGCATCACCAGGAGGAGGGAGGGCATCAGCAGGAAGAGGAAGGGCATCAGCAGGAAGAGGAAGGACATCAGCAGGAAGAAGAAGGGCATCAGCAGGAGGAGGAAGGGCATCAGCAGGAAGAAGAAGGGCATCAGCAGGAGGAGGAAGGGCACCAGCAGGAAGAGGAAGGGCATCAGCAGGAGGAGGAAGGGCATCAGCAGGAAGAGGAAGGGCATCAGCAGGAGGAGGGAGGGCATCAGCGGGGGGAGGGAGCATCAGTAGGAGGAGGGCAGGCATCACCAGGAGGAGGGAGGGCATCAGCAGGAAGAGGAAGGGCATCAGCAGGAAGAGGAAGGGTATCAGCAGGAAGAGGAAGGGCATCAACAGGAAGAGGGAGGGCATCAGCAGGGGGAGGGAGCATCAGTAGGAGGAGGGCAGGCATCAACAGTAGGAGGGAGAGCATCAGCAGGAGGAGGGCAGGCATCAGCAGGAAGAGGAAGGGCATCAGCAGGAGGAGGGAGGGAACATAGGAAAGATAAAAGTTTTGGCAATTTGAGAAAGATTAAATTGTGTGTGTATGCCTGATGAAATTCATTATTTTGCATAATAACACAAAATACTAAAAATCTGCAAAGACTAAGCTGATCAAAAATAAAACAATGAACTTCTAAAGGCCAGCTGCTGAAGATGGTGTAATGATCACCTTAAATGAATAATCAATTACACTTCACAGCAAACAAAAGGGATTTTCTTTTCTTATATAACAATAATTCATTATGGAGTCACAATAAGCTGTGTTTAATAAAAGAATAAATATACTAAACAAAAACTGACATAGTTTAAGTCTTTTTTAAGCAATTGGCATTTTTAAACACTGTCAAAACATTTAAAGTACATGGAAGTCTTCCAGTAGTCATAACCTTACCTAGCAGGCACTAAGGGAGCACTAACTAAGTCTAACACCTAGTTATACATACACTTACTCACCTAAATTAACTATTGCTTCTACCAAACAAGCTCCGATGATTTTAGAGGACAAAAATCATATTAAGAATATTCTGTGGACAAAGTAAAATTAACCCACGAATCAATACTGAAAATATTTTCAAATAAACCCGAGTAATAAAATTTAAATACCAAGTCATAAAAGCTCAATAGGTCAAAATTTTAATGAAAATTATGAAAAATTTTCAACCAAAAGTATATATTTGATATAGGATATCAAAGTTTGGAGGATATAGTTAACACAGTACACACAAACACGCACACACACACACACACACACACACAATTCTAATAAAATATATACACACAAAATTTAATAAAATGACAAGAGAAAAAGAAATTAAGCAAAATAAAATTAATGAAATATTTCAAAGGAGTAATCAATAAAATTGACCACATAAAGAGAAAAAATATAAATTGGCCTTTGAAAATATCAGCAAAACTTGAGAAAACTACATTTAAATTGAGCCATAGGGAAAAAGATAACTTTAACATTAACAATCTTGTTAAGGACAAAAAAAAATCATGACAGACTCCGCAGACAGGAAAATAAGGACTTAAATGATTGTTATAAAACTAGTATGCTAAAAAATTTGGAAAATAAATTTGAGAAAAGTATTTTCAGATTCAAATCACCAAAACTGATGCTATAGAAAATTAAAATTCTAAACTGAGTTTATAGTCTAAAATTTCCAACACAGAAAATGCAGGTCCAGGGGTTTTATGTTGTTGCTTAAATGTAAATTACTTGGCAAAGAATGATAATACTGACCCCAGTAACCATAGCTACCTAACAAAATCCCTAGTACCAGGCATGAGAAATCTCTTTTTACGAGTTCTTGGTCTACAACCATAGGCTATCAATATTGCCCTTGGTTACCTTCCAGAATTTGAAGGTAACATTACTATTGGTGAAGACACCATAAAAGACAGAGTTGTATCTGACCTGGATGACCCTTTACTGAAAACCAGCTCTCATAGTATGGGAAATATATATTAGCTGCCGAGGGAAGAAACAATCAATAGTTCTACCCAGCTGAGATGCCTACAACTGTAGCAATGACCATTACAACAAGATAGACCCACAAATACCTAGATATGTTATGGACAAACTATTGAAAATCTTCAGCTACAGAAAAACATACTCCTATAAGAGGAGCAATGATAAACTAATGGATGATTTCAAAAAGAGTCTCCCAGAGGAGAATCTAATGCTACTGTTCCATAAAAAGGATATAGTACAGACTGCCCCTAAGTCCTCATCTCTACGCCCATGGATTGGTACACCTCTCAACCCTCACTGGAGAAGTTGGTTTTGTCAGGAAGTGGTGATTAACAAAGAGACCCACGACTGTCAATATGCAGAGGAGAAAAGACATTGGCATGCTCAGCTCTAAATGTTCCAACATATCAAACTTTCCAATCTCAGGGCTTATCACAGAAGAGGATGTAGAAGGACTGTTGTTGGTTGTTATTTCCTTTTTTTTTTTTAAACTCTACTCTTTTGGGGGCTTGCCACTCAGATCCCAAATAAATACATGAAGACTCATTACTACTTATAAATGCTTGAACTTAGCTTGGATTATTTCTTCTTTATTTTATTTTTGGTTTCTTTATAGATTTGATTGAACTATACATTTTCCTCTAGTACCTTTCCTTCCTCTCCCCTCCCTTTCAATCCTCTCCCATGGTACCCATGCTCCAAATTTACTCAGAGATTTTGTCTTTTTCTACTTCCCATGTAGATTAGATCCATGTATATTTCTTTTAGGGTCCTCTTTGTTGTCTAGGTTCTATGGAACTGCGAATTGTAGGCTGGTTTTCTTTGCCTTATGTCTAAAAGCCACTTATGAGTGAGTACATGTGATATTTGTCTTTCTGGGTCTGTGTTACTTCACTCAATATGACGCTTTCTAGATCCATCCATTTACCTGCAAATTTCAAGATGTCATTATTTTTTCTACTGTGTAGTACTCCATTGTGTAAATGTACCACATTTTCCTTATCCATTCTTTGGTCAAGGGGCATTTAGATTGTTTCCATGTTCTGGCTATGACAAACAATGCCACAATGAACATAGCTGAGCACATGTCCTTGTGGTGCGAATGAGCATCCTCTGGGTATATACCCAAAAGTGGTATTGCTGAGTCTTAAGGTAGGTTGTTTCCTAATGTTCTGAGAAATGCCACACTGACATCCAAAGGGGCTGCACCATTTTGCATTCCCACCAGCAATACAGGAGTGTTCTCTTTACTATACTTCCTCTCTAGCATAAGTTGTCATCAGTGTTTTTGATCTTGGCCATTCTTACAAGTGTAAGTTGGAATCTCAGAGTTGTTTTGATTTGCATTTCTTTGATGGCTAAGGATGTTGACCATTTCCTTCAGTGTCTTTCAGTCATTTGAGATTCCTCTGTTGAAAGTTCTCTGTTTAAGTCTGTATCCGATTTTTTATTGGATTATTTGTTCTTTTGATTACCAATTTCTCAAGTTTTTGTATATTTTGGAGATGGGCCCTCTATCCAATGTGGGGCTGGTGAAGATCTTTTCCCATTCTGTAAACTGCTGTTTTGTCTTGTTGACCACGTCCTTTGCTTTACAGAAGCTTTTTAGTTGCAGGAGGTCCCATTTATTAATTGTTTCTCTCAATGTCTATGCTACTGGGGTTAAATTTAGAAGGAGTAGGTGGTGAAGCTGACCAAAACACATGCACACATTGTCTCTCTTCTCCTTCCCCTCTCCCTTTGCTCCCTCATCAAAACACATACATAATACTCTCTTCCCTTTCCTCCCCCTCTCTCCTGTCTCCTTTTCATCCCCTTCTCCCTCTCTTCTGTCTCCCCCTCATCCATTTCTGTGATGGTACTGGTGTGTTGGTGTGTGTTTCTTTCCCTCTGTTCCCTTGATGTTGCCCTTATGTGGTCTCATATGGATATCAAGGTGGTGGCAAGCATAGTACCTATACATAAAGATACCTTAGGAACTTGTCTATTTCTCTGTATTCAATGAACGTGAATACATGGCATCAAAATTGTTCAAACCAAAGATAAAAGAGGGTTAACAAAAAGACTGAAGGTTGAAGAGGGTCTCCAGACTTACAGCACAACGTTAAATTTCTAACATATGTTCCAGAACAACTCTATAGAAGGGAGAGTTTCTCATGGATAAAATAGTTAAAGGATAATTGTAGAAACTCCCTCAGACAAATGAATAATACACATTTATAAATTTTAACAATTACTGAATCCCAAAAACATAAACACAAAGAAACCTAATGTCTAGACACATCTTAACCAAACCGCTGAAAACCAAAAGAAACCTTATTATAGGCATCTCCAGAAGAACACATCACATCCAGAGAAATCAGGATTAAAATGACCTCACACTTCTCAGGAGAGCATATGCAGGTCAGGAAAGCTAGAACAGCAGCTCTGAACCACAGACCACTGACCAAAGGAATGATAGCCAGAATTTTATATTTGGGAAAATATTCTCCAAGAAAGAGTAAAGTTAAAATATTGTCTGAAAGAGGAAAAGAAAGGAGTTTTCCCCACCAATGTCACAGTATTAAAACTGTATAATAAATTGCTTCCGGAGGAAAATGATATCAAAGAAGAATGTGGGAATCAGAAATGAAAGAAGAAGGAAGTAAAGAGAGAATATGTAAAACCTCTGACTTCTGTCTTAAGCCTTTTTAAATGTGTACAACTGATGAATGCTCCAAAATACATTGTCTAGCAGAGTTTCCAATGGATGGAGATATAGCCAATATGCTGTAACAAATAATCAATGTCAGGATGAGAAGGGAGAGACACGGTTTTCTGTATTTGGTGTGAAGATGAGCTCTAGATAATCCCATGAGCACTGATACAAAAAAAGAAGAACACCCAGAAAGCAAAAAATAAATAAAAATATCCAGATAGCCCAAACCAAGACAAGAAACATGGAGGATGAAACTGAAGATATAATAAAATAAAAAACATCAATAATACTTTAGGCAAAATCTAGCCCTATTAATGACATCATAAAATGATAATATTCAGAACATTCCCATTAAAGACAGACGCTGATGTTGAGAAAGGCAATGACTGGCCATATGCTGCTTAGGCAAGCCACAACTAAAGCATAAATATCAGACAGATTAAAAGTAAATGGACCCCAAAAATAAAACTTAAAAAATAATAAAATAGATGGATAGATGATAGTATCATTTATCAAAATTTGTGGATGTAACCAACAGGATATAGAAGGAAATGTATTGAATTAAATTATTATATTAAAGAAAGAAAAAACAAAAAAAATCAGTCATCAACTTTTCCACATTAACTAAAAGGAAAAAATAAGAAGAAATTAAACATAAACAGTGGGGCAAAATAATAAAGGCAATAAAAAGTCATTAAGGTTTAAAATAGGAAAACAATAGAAAAAAATCAATGAAGTAAAAAGTTGGTTCTTAGAAAAGATCAATAAAATTGATGAATCCATTGCTATGTTGAAGAAATAAATAGAAAAGACAAATACCTCTAACATCTGTAATGAACTAAGCAAATTACAACAGACCGTCAAATGAAGTTCCTTGAAAGATGCAAACTGCCAATGTCTGCTTAAGTCCGTACATCCTTCCAACTGTGGATTAAAGACAACCACTGTGCAGTTTAAAAAAAAATACAGCTTCAAAAACAGATGACACTGGCCCAGATGGCTTCATCAGTGGGTGGGAAGAAACTATATAAATTATACATACTCTCTCAGATACACAGAGACAGTGTATGATTAGCCACTCATTTTATGAGGTCAGTATAGTCTAATAATCAAACAGAACAGAGATTATAAGAAAACTCGAGGACATTTTATTCAATAGACATGCAAGACCCTGGGTTCCAACTGAGTGTGGTTGTGTGATATGGAAGTCCTACTACTACTTCCAGGAGAGAGGGAGAATCAAGGTCATCCTTGACTACAAAGTAAATTCAAGGTCAGCCCAGAATACACAACACCCTCTTTCCATAGGAATAAAATCAACAAAAAAGTCAACCACTAAAACCACCATTCCATAGTACTAGAAAACCTACAGAGAAAGATTTACATAAGATAATCTCAATCTTTACTAGTCAACAAAATTAGACATTAAACTATGATAAAAAAAACCCCTCTCTCAATAAAGTAGTCAGAAGGGGACTTTGTTTACCTAATGGAGGTTTCTAGAAAACAAGCCTACAATAATGTCAGGCAAATGCCTTCTCCCTAAGAAAGGACTGAAAGCAGAGAAGGGTACCTAACTAATAATCTCCAAACACCATCTTCTTGGAATGCTGATGAATATAACATAAGGAAAGAAAGAGAGAGAGAAAGAGAGAAGGAAAGAAAGAGAGGAAAGAGAGAGAGTGAGGGAGGAAGACTTAAAGTTAAAAGAAAGATTGAAAAGAATAATATTCATGACTGAATTTATTTCCTATGGAGAAAGCCCTAGTAAATCATACTTTTTTTGAATTATGATTAATAGAATGGTTATTTATTCAAAGTGGAAAAAACTTACAGATTATCATCCCGGACAACAGCCCCTCTGTGCAATCAGGAAAGGAGTCTAGGAGCCGGAAGCAGAGCCGGTAGCCAGAGAGAGAGAGTGGAGGACAGCTGCTGCTTTTTTAAAGAGAGAGAGACCACGCCCCAATGGGCTGGTATCTCAGTGGCTATTGGCTGAAGGAGCAGAAGGAGCTCCTGCAACACCTCCCCTTTTGTTTAAGTAAGAGAGTTCTAAACCTACTACAAAATTATATATAATAAGTACAAATATTCTATTCTAACTAGCTTAAGTCTTGTATAATAAATAACTTGGCCAAGTCATGAGAGGAAAGTAGCTACTTTTATATAGTCTTCAACCCCATCGAAGATCTGAGAAGGGAAATAATATTACCTGAGTAATTAGGAAGTGCAATCAAACAACTTCCAAAACATGCAACAAATCACAGAGACAACTGGCTACCTGGGCAACTACCCAAAATCACGCTTGCAGTGTTGAAGTAACCAACTTTGGCTAAGGCCTAATATAACTGACATACCATTTTCAAAGGCAAGAAACTTTTCAAAACTGTCTTACCCTGTCTTGACAGGATATGACAGTCCTGTTTTATCCATATACGGATACTCTGTAACTCTGTCAGTAGTTGAGGTATGGGCATTTCTTTACCCAAAGGCCAGTTCTGCCAAGAAGAAAGGCTCCAGGTGGAGTGTCTTTGGTGCTCAACATTCTCTCAGGAATAGATCAGTGTTGCCAGGAGCGACTGTGTCTCACTACCACAGAACTCTGAGATAGATTAAAGGCCATTTTCTACAGCTCTTTAAAGAGGTTGAAGATTATTTATCTATACTGCATATAATCTCTATGTATCTAAAGAACCTGATTAGTCTAATTATAAATGAAAAACTTAGATGACTATTGATCTATATAATTCTCAATACCTATCTAACTTAAAGACTAAGACAATAAACAACTGTGCAATAAATGAGGACAATATGACCTCCAAATATAAACAACGTACAAGTATACATTACAATATGGTAAATATATATCAATCCATAGACAATATATAAGTATGTCAATCAGAGGTAACTTTGAGTAAATTTTACCAACAGGTCAGTTGGACAAGGTCACAACATACAATCCAGATAGGACCACTACAGTCTGGCAGTTTCCACAGAATTGAAACAGGCCCTACACAAATTTATGAAAATAGTAAACCACTCCTGAGGGGGAGGAGACAGCCCAACCCAGCTGCTTGGAGGAGATTCTTACAATGTTGAACTAGCTGCCTACAGGCAGAGAGCTTCAGGGTATTCTGTGAGTCTACCCATGTTGGGGTGAACCTTCCCGTGATACAACTGTGCCTGAGTCACCCCTGCTTCTCTACGTGATCCTCACCTATATTCATAATCTAAAAACAAAACAAAACAATGAAAGCCCCTTGGTTTACCAAGTTGGACTTGGGTACATTTATTACTTTGGTATCCTGGATTCCTGGATTCCTTTCTCTGGAATAAATTAATGACTCTTTGCCCCCACCCCCATCCTCTCCTCCTGACCTCCTCTCTCTCTCTCTCTCTCTCTCTCTCTCTCTCTCTCTCTCTCTCTCTCTCTCCCCCTGTAATATAGCAAACATTCTTGAACATAAACTTTCAAATTTCTAGCATATAGGAAAAACTTCTGATGTTCATAGGTTTATAGAGGTTATAGATAAGACACCAAAAGCATAAAATATCAAAAATTTCAAATTTTGTAATGTACCAAAATTCAAATAACACGTACTTTAAAGAACAAACTAGTATGGGAGTTAAGAAGCAAGTGAAAAATGGGACTAGCTTTAAGACACGTAGCTAAGGGACAACCGTGTCCAGATCCAGAACCTGCAGCAGGTAACCTACAACCACCTGCAACCCCAGCACCAGGGAATCCCATGCCCTCACTGGACTCCAGAGCAGCGCCTGTGGTATACATGTACATATGCAGGCATGTATGCATTCTCATAAAATAAAAATAAAGACAATAGATATAAATATTCTAAAGAATACACAGAAAATCATGTTTCTCCTCAATGATCAATCAAAATAATTGCACTTTGAAAGTAGACGCAACAGTCAAATGGACAGAGGACCAAGATGGCACACAGAAGATAAATCTGAATGGTTGAAATTAATGATACTAACAAAAAATGGAGAAGGCAGAATCTTAGGAAGAATATGAAGCATAAAACATATCAATTCATTGTTGGTACACATGCAAAACTGTGCAGTCACATCGATAAAGAGTTTGGCAGCTCCTTAGGAAAATAAATCCACACTCACCACATGTTCCCTCAGTCCACAGCAAAAGAGTTTATTCCAGTGAACTGAAATTTATTTTCACATAAAAGTATTTACACAAATGTTAATAACACTTTTATTTGGAAATTCCAGAATCTAGAAATAATCAAAATGTCCTTCAACAGCTGAACAAATAAATGAACTGGTACACCCACAAAATGGAATACCATTATACAATAAAAGAAGCAGACATTAAATTACAAAACAACATTGGTGAATATTAAATAGATTTTTCTAAATAAAGGAAGACAAATTCTAGAGGCCACAAACTGCGTAACACATTCATATAAAGTTCTGGAAACATCAAAACTGTAGGGACCAGACACTGAACAGCCAGAGGGTTGGGCGACTAGAGGTCAATTGTGGAAGGAAAGTCTTTGACCATTTTTAGAGTACTGACATTTTCCTGTTGGTTAATATGCAACATTGTACATTCATCATGCACATAGAACTGTAGACCACAGGCCATAAGCTTTACTTTATAATTTAACAAAAATTAGAGGTTGAATGTCAGCAGATCCCAGGATGGAAAATGAACTGTGAGAACACAAATGTAATCCCATTACAAATGTAAGGCACAACCTCACTGAAGACAGTGAGGGAAAAGGGAGTTGACTAAGTAGCTCTGGGAAATGATGTTTTGCTTGGATTCTGTGAGGCTAAATACCAAAAGGACCGTAGTTAAACATTGTTCTATAGTTGGTCAATTTGTCTTTCACAAGCCTATTCGGAATCTGAAGCTACATATATTCAAGGGTTTCTTAAGAAATAATTTGCAGGCAAGAGGAACCAGAGTCAAGTGTTATAGAATAAAATAACAAATAAACAAGGAGAGAAGGCTATAATAGGCCTTCACAAGCGATTTAGAAATCACGTACGCATGTATTTATGTGTGCATTTGCCTCTGTTTGTGAACATTCACACAAGTGCACACAGAGGATGAAGACAGGGAAAGATCAATAAGCAGATAATCAGATAGTAGCTATTAGAGAGAGTTAGACAGATAGATAAATGACAGATAAGAGTGATACAGAAATGCACACCTCTGAATATACCTGAAATAACATATACACACATGTAATTCCTTCCTCTGTCCATTGAAAGATCTTGAAAGCATCCATATATTAGTAACAGCTGACATACCCATCACCGAGGTCTCAGTCTTCAAATACAAGTCCTCAATAAAATAAACCTGAGTTCTGTGAGAAATGTCCATGTCTATGCCAGAAGCAAGGAAAATCCAAGACATACTCGGAGTACTTTAAGCATAAGAAAATAAAGAAGTCTTCAAAGGGGACAGGAGGTTAGAGAAGCACATGGAAAAAGGAAAAACTCCTCTTTCGACAAGAAAATTAAGTAATGAGAAAGGAATCAGAAATATAAAAGAACCTTGGAGCAGAGCAGAAGTGAATGCTTCAGGCAGAACACAGACAAATGATAAAATCGGTAGGCAAATTTTTAAGGGCAAACAGAATATTTGTAGGGTTTCAAAGTATATCCTCCTAGTCCCCTAGACTGCTACTAATTAGTTCAATGACTGCACCATGTAGTCACTGTCAATATACTACTAATACTTAAGGATGAATAATAACTTCCTTCAGACACGGTTCAGACATAGATTTGATTCTAATGATTAACACATGTAAACAAAAAGTTATTTTTACATTGGATAAGCCTTAGACATAACCTTAGACAAGTGATCAAGGTTAGACTCACCAGTGACACATGGGTATCAGATGTCATTGGATAGGACATCTGATAGGACATCGGAGAGACACTGGCTGGATAGGCAGAATACACTGAGAAGAAGAGAACCTCATCTCCCTGGAGTTCTTCCCATAAACACACAGCTCCCATCCAAGCAAACAAAAACAAATCTCTGACAGACTCAAAATGGAGAGGTCTGAAATAGTTTCAGCTTTTCTGCACACACCTGTTCACTCCTCTTTCTATGGATCACAGACACAAAACAAGGAAAAGCTGTCAAAGGTCTTAGATGGCAGACACCAGGGAATCAGAATAACTAAAGACTATGCAGGTTCCTAGAAAAGATCCAGAAACAGAAAAGGAACATTACTATACATGCAGACAAAATCAGGCGAAAGTCTACAGTCAGTAGCATTGTTTCAAATTTAATTTCTTGGTTTTGACATGCTTTGTCATGTCAAATGCTAACATTAGAGGAAGTTGGGGGAACTGTACACAGTAATGTTCTGTGCTGTCTTTGCAACTCTTCTGAGAAATATGAAATTATTTTTAAACACACTATAAAAACCACAGTGACATAACTCTAGCAATTAAATGATTAGAAAATTTAAGCTTGTCTATGCCAAGTGTAGGCAAGGATGCATAAAAACTCAAATTCTATTAAACCGCTTGGGGAAACTGAAAATAGAATAGTTAAAATGGAAAATAGATTGGATTTTTTTTTACAACTTAGCATCAACCTTCCATATGACCCAGCAATCTCCCTCTTTGATATTTACCAAAATAAGTAAAATCTATGTCCACACAAAGTCATTTTACACAAATATGTGTAGCAGCTTTATTGGATGTAGTAAAAATCTAAACACAACGCAAATATCCATTAACAGAAAAACAGAAAAATAAATTGTATTTTTTTCCCTGTAAGGAACAGAAGGCAATATTCTATAACAAAAGGAAATAGCATAGAATCGCTCAATCTGAGTAAAAGAACAAAAGAGAAGACATAATTCTATGAAATTCTAAAATGGAATCAAATGAATTTGTTATAGTAGAAAACAAAACGGTGGTTGACTGAGAATGAATGTGTGAGATAGATGGGCAGGGAGATTTTAGGGTGATGTTAAGATTTGAAATCCTGATTGCAATGAAACATTACCATGCTACAGGTATATATTGATATAGATGTGTACTTATACATGTGTATGCATGTGTATGTTTGAAATTTTTGTTTCAGTTATGACTCTATACAATGCTAAATGTCATTGTAATACAGCATGGAAAACAGTGAAATGGTCGCCAAATAAGGTTATATATTATGTGGTATCCTGTTTAAGAAAATTACAGAAAAATGTGAATGATTTAAGAGATGACTAGAATGTAATTAATATTTATATGCATGAGTTAAAGGAAACAGAAGATAAATGGCATGTGTTGACTTAAAACAAAGAAATGGGGAAAACAACAACACGAGCTGCAGATGCAACTAGATTTTCTGAGAGAGGAGAAAGACTGCACTAAAATTAATGCAAATTAACATTGTGCAAAACTAATAATTAATTTAAACATAGAGAATCGATTAATTCCATTATAGCCAAGAAATGAAAGGAAAGCTATACCTAGATACTGGACCATTACTGAAAATTTAATAGCACCCAAATCAGAAATTTTCAATTGAAATCACCAGAAATAGTAGGATAACAGAAAATGCAATGATACCTTTAAAATGTGGGAAGGAAAACATCAACTAAGAATTCTGTACCCAGGGAAAACAGCCTTTGCCAGTGAGTGTGGAATACAGATCCAAGAAAGAACACAGCAACTGAAGAGACCTGCATTGGAAGAAACCCTGAAGGGGGTTCTTCAGTAGATGGTGGGACCCAAGGAAAGTAGGGCAAAAAAAAAAGACGAGAAGAAGACTGTATTTTCAGGTGTAATTTCTATAGCTCATGCTTGGATGAGGTGGAGGAAGGAATCAGAATGATTGAAAAGTCAGTATCTAGAGCAGAATAGTTAAATAGTAACTGAATAATAGCAACTAAAATTAATAACAATATCTTACAGCGTTTAAAGCAAGTGTACAATTTACCCATAAGTCTAAAGACGTAGAGTTTTAAAGAGGTTAATGTTGACAACATTAGTCATGTGGGAAGAAATGGCACCTAATTATAATGAATCAAAATGTATATTTTAATCTGAGTTATTCACAATTCTGTGAATAATTAGAAGGTCTGTGAAAGTCTGTATGAATAAGACAAAAGATGTGAAAAAAGAACTAATTTTAAATTATGAATCACCAGAAAACAGCAAGAAAATATTCAACAACAATAAAAACAGGGTGAATCAGATCTTAAAGAGTAAGTGGCACCTGTGGGTTGGGATCCTTGGAGGGTCACATTATTAGATATTCCTCATATCAGATGTTTACATTATGATTCATAACAACAGAAAATTACAGTTATAAAACAGCAATGAAATAATTCTATGGTTGCAAGGGTTACCATAACATGAGGAATTGCGTTAAAGGGCTGCAGCATTAGGAAGGTTTAGAAACACTGATCTACAAGAAACTATAAAGAAAACACATAAAGCTATAAGAAGAGATAATGACTTCATTAATAGGACTCAAATATCTTGGGAAATGATAGCAAGCTTGGCAAAGGCAGCTTCATTATAAAGCTCTGTATAACAAAATAAACAACCAACAGAGTGAAAAGGACTTGAGAACACCTTTGGTGACTTTTCACCCCACAAGATTGTGTGGTACCCAGACATCCCAGACAGATCTGCAACACAACTCCTGTAGCTAAGGCTCAGGGAACATTGTGGAATCGGCAGAAAGACTGAAAAGTCAAAGGACCAAAAAATATGCTGTGACAGTGTGTCTCCAGGAAAGCCACACACATGATATCTCAAAGATATGACTCCCTAAGCAAGTCTTGAACAACAACATCACCGGAAGATGTGTTAATGTGTAAGAGGGAAATCTTATTTTGCTCCACCCCTCGACAAAGAACTGCAGGCAATAAATTACTACTGAGAAAACAGAATTAGTCTTTTTCAAAGATAAAGCCACTAATGGTTTCACTATCACCAACTGATCGGTCTTAAAATTATATACATACGAGCAACAATAAATGGACTCAGCAGATTGCAGCTATGCATTAATGCATAAATATATGCAACAATAATAATCAAAATTAGAGGCTACCAATTTGAGGGGGAGAGAGTGAGCATGTGTTGGAAGGAGAGAATAAGGGAAGCATTGGCAAGAGGACAGAGAAGGAGGAAAAGATATAAAAATTTAAAATGTTTTTAAATGCTGAGAATAACTGACCAAAGGCTACCCAACACCAGTTGCTACATTTACAAAGTGACCCTTAGACTGTGAGTCAGGGGAAATAATGGGAGAGTTGTGGGAAGATTGTGAGAACCAGAAGATGAAGATGCCTGCTGTGAAGGAGTTTCTTTAGAGACAAGGAAGCTCCATCCATGAAATCTCAACAATATGGGTGCCTAAACAAGACCTGTAGAATGACAAGAGCAATAGGCCAGCTAAGTCAGGGGGGGAGATATCACTAGGTCTCACCCCTAAATGGTAATCAATGACTGCTGACAGAGGGAGAAGTGGTTTTCTTCAGGTATAAGCCCCTGTTTGGCTTTCCTATTACAAGTATTATTAAGTATTTTATTACATTTAAAAGTGTATGTCCGCTTATGTGTATATGTGTGTGTGCGTGTATATGTATTGGGGAATGGGCACACATGCCAAACTGTGTCTGTAGAGATCAGAGGACAGTTCACAAAAGTTTCACCCTGCAGGTACCAGTGATTGAACTCAGGTCATCAGGATTTGGGGGCACAGACTTTTAACCACTGAGCTACCTCACTGGATGAATCATTTTCATTTTTAATGGCATGAATACACCAATAAAATACATATATTATCAGAGTGGATTTAATGAATTGTTCAACGATTGTTGTTCACAAGAAACCCACTTTAAAGACAATGACAAGGATGTCTTAAAGTCATATAACATGATGACATATCATATGAAATTAATTTTTAAAGAAGTATAAACTGGGCGGTGGTGGCACATGCCTTTAACCCCAGCACTCAGGTGGCAGAGGCAGGGGGATCTCTAAGAGTTCAAGGTCATTCTGGTCTATAAGAGCTAGTTCCAGGACAGGCTCCAAAGCTACAGAAAACCCTATCTCGAAAAAAATAAATAAAGAAGACGTATCTATAGTGATAGCAGATAAAGAAAATTACCAGAAAGAAACAAGGATAGTATACAAGCTTAAAAGGATAAACCCACAAGGGAGATCTAATGATCTGCTAAGACTATATAAGTATACTCAAATAACAGATCCTCAAAATACATGAAGCAGAAAATGTTAGAGCCAACGAAAAAGTAATAAGTTCATTAAGTGGGGGTAGGGAGCCAAGAACTACATCATAACATTGGATAGAAAGAAGTCAACAGGGTAATTACATTTTCAACAGTTCAGCCAGTCAATGCTGTCTAAACACAGAGGCAGAACACCCACAAGTATCAGGTGAACATATGCTTTCTCAAGTGCTTATTGAATATTCATCAAATAGACCATGTCCTGGACCATTAAAGTAACTCAACAAATTTTGAGGCATTGATAGCCTCTTACATTGTAATAGGATCTGAAAAGGACTCAATATTACAAAGAAGAGATGGAAATCCCTTAGGCATGTGAAAATTAACATTACACTTCTAAGTAATCCATGCACCAGACAGGAAGTCTCTAAGGAAATCTAAAAAATACATAGAATTGAATGCAAATGAAATAAAGCATCTTAAAATGAAAGTTTAAAATTTTTCTAGTGTAGGGAAATGCACAGCACTGACAGTTTTCCTTACAGAATGCCATCAATCTCAGATAATTGAGGACTCTACCTCAAGAATTCAGGAAAAGGGAAAACAAAGGAAAACCAAAATGGTCAAAAAATGAAAAGTAATAACTAAAAATGAAATGAGTATTAAAACTTAAAATGGAGAAACAATAAAATAAGACAAAAAGGTAAATCTTCAAAACGTCATAAAGTGGTGAGATGACTCAGCAGGTGGAAACGTCTGCTGGGGTTCAGTCCCCAGAGCCCACATAGTGGAAAGAGGGCTGACTACCACAAATTGTTCACTAACCTCCGCAAGCATGCTTGTCACGCACGTGCATACACTGAATAAACAAACAAACAAACAAATAAATAAGCAAACAAATTAAAGGTGGGAGGTAACTCAAAAAGCACCCCCAAAACTGGCAAACCTTCTGACTAAGTTATTAAAAAATAGAAAGATAGAATAACAGGAAGAACACAAAGATATTGCAACATATGCTATACCTACTTAATGATACAAAAGGTTATTATAAATTTAAAAATTTAGAAGAAATTATCCAGTGTGTGTGTGTGTGTGTGTGTGTGTGTGTGTGTGTGTGTGTGTATTTCAGCCAAAATTCAATCATCATAAAACTGGACACAAGAATAGTATTTTAATTTAAAAGCTCCTAAAACAGAAAATTCCAGACTCCAATGGCTTCAGTGAAGATGCCTATCAAACATGTACATAAGTTAAAGAAATCCTACACAGCATTCTCTGTAAGATGGGAGACAAGTGAATGTTTTAAACATATATTTTATGAATTTAGTACTGAGTGCCCAAAACAGTTACAGTACAACTAAGGAAATTTAAGACTGATTATGTCTTATGGACTTTGAATAGAAATCCTAGTCTAGTCTAAGACATATACAACATGGCAAATATGACCAATAATGAACAAAAGCTACAGCAATTGAGACACAGTGATAGTGGCTGATACTCCGGCATACTGACAGTGAAACAGACCGCAAGACCCAAAAGTAAACACACACACAAACATACCTAATGATTTATGGGAAAATCCAACTGCAACTCAGTGGAGGATGGAGTAGCCTTTTAAACAAATGAAGATGAAGACACTGCTAACAGAACAAAAACCTCAACCAAGCTTCCGAGTGGTGAGTTGATTCGGGCCACGGCAGGGGCCCCGGCGAGGGGGAGCTAGGACTTTCCCCGACCCCATAGACTCCCAGGTCAGCCTGCCCTGCTGGCTCCACCCTGCTAGCTTCCCGCCAGCCATCCCTGCTTCCATCCAGAGGGCCTTCCGAGTGGTGAGTTGATTCGGGCCACGGCAGCGGCCCCGGCGAGGGGGAGCTAGGACTTTCCCCAACCCCATAGACTCCCAGGTCAGCCTGCCCTGCTGGCTCCACCCTGCTAGCTTCCCGCCAGCCATCCCTGCTTCCATCCAGAGGGCCTTCCGAGTGGTGAGTTGATTCGGGCCACGGCAGCGGCCCCGGCGAGGGGGAGCTAGGACTTTCCCCGACCCCATAGACTCCCAGGTCAGCCTGCCCTGCTGGCTCCACCCTGCTAGCTTCCCGCCAGCCATTCCTGCTTCCATCCAGAGGGCCTTCCGAGTGGTGAGTTGATTCGGGCCACGGCAGCGGCCCCGGCGAGGGGGAGCTAGGACTTTCCCCGACCCCAAAGACTCCCAGGTCAGCCTGCCCTGCTGGCTCCACCCTGCTAGCTTCCCGCCAGCCATCCCTGCTTCCATCCAGAGGGCCTCCCGAGTGGTGAGTTGATTCGGGCCACGGCAGCGGCCCCGGCGAGGGGGAGCTAGGACTTTCCCCGACCCCATAGACTCCCAGGTCAGCCTGCCCTGCTGGCTCCACCCTGCTAGCTTCCTGCCAGCCATCCCAGCTTCCATCCAGAGGGCCTCCCGAGTGGTGAGTTGATTCGGGCCACGGCAGCGGCCCCGGCGAGGGGGAGCTAGGACTTTCCCCGACCCCATAGACTCCCAGGTCAGCCTGCCCTGCTGGCTCCACCCTGCTAGCTTCCCGCCAGCCATCCCTGCTTCCATCCAGAGGGCCTTCCGAGTGGTGAGTTGATTCGGGCCACGGCAGGGGCCCCGGCGAGGGGGAGCTAGGACTTTCCCCGACCCCATAGACTCCCAGGTCAGCCTGCAGTGCTGTGTCCACACTGCTAGGCTCTCCCGCCTGCCATCCCAGCTTCCATCCAGGTACAAATTTCTATATTTCTCCCCTCCCACTGAGGCCATAAAATTTCCCCAGTTCAGCTGCCTTGCACACTGGGCCTGCTCTGTAGGGGCATCCCGGAAAGAGGGAGTGCCTGTGCTTCAATACCCTGCCTGGGGAAAGGTAGGCATTCTATCAGTGAACTCCCTGCCCAACAAGGGAACCTGACCCGATACCAGAAGCTCCAATAGAGAGCATTGGATCGAAGAGATGGGCAGACGCCAAGGCAAGACCTCCTCCAACAATCTGAAAAACAACATGAAAATATCAGATCCCAACGACCCTACAACAGAAGGATTTGAACACTCTAACCCAGATGAAGTGGAAAAAAGTGCCATTATGAAAGCAATAGAGTCCCTTAAACAGGATATGAATAACTCCCTTAAGGAACTGGTCGAGAAGTATAACAAAAAGTTTGAAGAAATGAGTATAGAAATGGATGAGAAATATAACAAAAAGTTTGAAGAAATAAGTAAATCCGTGAGTGATACCCTGAGAAACCAAGAAAAAACAATCAAACAAGTAAAGGAAACAGTCCAAGAATTGAAAACTGAAATGGAGGCAATGAAGAAAACACAAAACGAGAACCGGCTGGATATGGAAAACCTAGGTAAACGAGCGGAGACTACAGAATCAAGCATAACCAATAGAATACAAGAGATAGAAGAACGAATCTCAGATTCTGAAGATACCATAGAGAAAATAAATGCTCTGGTCAGAGAAAACGGCAAATCCAACAAATTCTCTTCACAAAACATTCAGGAAATCTGGGACACAATAAAAAAACCAAATCTAAGAATAATAGGGATTGAAGAAGGAGAAGAACTGCAGATCAAAGGACCAGAAAATATATTCAACAAAATTATAGAAGAAAACTTTCCCAACCTAAAGAACGATATTCCTATGAAGGTTCAAGAAGCATACAGAACACCGAATAGATTGGATCAGAAAAAAACATCCCCGCGTCATATAATAATCAAAACACAAAACATAAATATTAAAGAAAAAATTTTAAGAGCTGCAAAGGAAAAAGGTCAAGTAACTTATAAAGGTAAACCTATCAGGCTTACACCGGATTTCTCGATGGAAACCATGAAAGCCAGAAGATCCTGGATAGAGGTACTGCAGAAACTAAGAGACCATGGATGCAAACCCAGACTAATATACCCTGCCAAGCTACTGTTCACTATCAACGGAGAAAACAAAATATTCCAGGATAAAAACAAATTTAAGCAATACGTAGCTACTAATCCAGCCTTACAGAGAATATTAGAAGGAAAATCACTACCGAAGGAATCCAACATTCCCAACACGGCCTACAATAACTCGAACATCTAGCGACCATTCACAAGCACAAATTAAAGAAGAAAAACACATATACTCTACTACCTAACAAAAAAAAAAAATGACCGGAGTCAACAACCACTGGTCATTAATATCACTTAATATCAATGGACTCAATTCACCTATAAAGAGGCACAGACTTAGAGATTGGATACGAAAACAGGATCCAACATTCTGCTGTTTACAAGAAACACACCTCAACCACAAAGACAGACACCTACTCAGAGTAAAGGGTTGGGAAAAGGTTTTCCAAGCAAATGGGCCTAAGAAACAAGCAGGCGTGGCCATTCTAATATCTAACAAAATCGACTTCAAACTAAAATCAATCAGAAGAAATGGAGATGGACATTTCATACTCATAACTGGAACAATTCATCAGGAGGAAGTCTCAATCCTGAATATCTATGCTCCTAATATAAAGGCACCCACATATGTAAAAGAAACTCTTCTAGAACTCAAGGCGGTCATCAAACCACACACACTAATAGTAGGAGACTTCAACACTCCTCTCTCACCAATGGACAGGTCAATCAGACAGAAACCAAACAGAGAATTGAGAGACCTATTGGAGGTATTGAATCAAATGGACTTAACAGACATCTATAGAACACTCCACCCAAATAGGAAAGAATATACCTTTTTCTCTGCAGCTCATGGAACCTTCTCGAAAATTGACCACATACTCGGTAACAAAGTAAACTTCCACAGATACAAAAAAATATTAGTAACTACCTGTGTCTTGTCAGATCACCATGGACTAAAATTAGAATTCAACAACAATGCTCCCCCCAGGAAGCCAACAAACTCATGGAAACTGAACAGTCAACTACTAAATCACCCCTGGGTCAAGGACGAAATTAAGAAAGAAATTAAAGACTTCCTTGAATTTAATGAAAACAAAGACACAACATACTCAAACCTATGGGACACTATGAAAGCAGTGCTAAGAGGAAAGTTCATAGCACTAAGTGCCCAATTAAAGAAAACGGAGAAAGCACACATTGGAGAATTAACAGCACAATTGAAAGATCTAGAAAAAAAAGAAGCTGATTCACCCAGGAGGTCTAGAAGACTGGAAATAATCAAACTGAGGGCTGAAATCAACAAAATAGAAACAGAGAAAACAATCCAAAGAATCAATGAATCAAAAAGCTGGTTCTTGGAGAAAATCAACAAGATTGACAAACCCCTAGCCAAGTTAATCAAACGGCAGAGAGAGAACATGCAAATTAATAAGATCAGAAATGAAAAGGGGGACATAACCACAGACACAGAGGAAATTCAGAGAATCATTAGATCTTACTATGAAAGTTTATATGCCACAAAGTTGGAAAATGTAAAAGAAATGGACATTTTTTTAGATAAGTACCATATACCAAAGTTGAACCAAGAACAGGTGAACAACCTAAATAGACCTGTTAGTCGCGAAGAATTAGAAGCTGTTATCAAAAATCTCCCTACCAAAAAAAGCCCAGGACCAGATGGTTTCAATGCAGAATTCTACCAGAACTTCCAGGAAGAGCTAATACCTATACTCCTTAACGTATTCCACAATATAGAAACAGAAGAGTCATTGCCTAACTCCTTTTATGAAGCTACAGTTACCCTAATACCAAAACCACACAAAGACACAACCAAGAAAGAGAATTACAGGCCAATCTCACTCATGAACATCGACGCGAAAATTCTCAATAAAATACTGGCAAACCGAATCCAAGAGCACATTAGAAAAATTATCCATTATGATCAAGTCGGCTTCATTCCAGAGATGCAGGGCTGGTTCAACATACGCAAATCTATCAATGTAATCCATCATATAAATAAACTGAAAGAAAAAAACCATATGATCATCTCACTAGATGCTGAAAAAGCATTTGACAAAATTCAACACCCATTTATGATAAAGGTGTTGGAGAGACTGGGGATACAAGGATCATACCTAAATATAATAAAAGCAATATACAGCAAGCCGACAGCTAACATCAAACTGAATGGAGAGAAACTCAAAGCCTTTCCACTAAAATCAGGAACGCGACAAGGCTGTCCACTCTCTCCATACCTCTTCAATATAGTGCTTGAAGTTCTAGCAATAGCAATAAGACAACATAAGGAGATCAAGGGGATTCGAATTGGAAAGGATGAAGTTAAACTTTCGTTATTTGCTGACGATATGATAGTTTACATAAGTGACCCCAAAAACTCTGCCAAAGAACTCCTACAGCTGATAAACACCTTTAGTAAAGTGGCAGGATACAAGATCAACTCCAAAAAATCAGTGGCCCTCCTATACACAAAGGATAAAGAAGCAGAGAGGGAAATCAGAGAAGCATCACCTTTCATGATAGCCACAAATAGCATAAAATATCTTGGGGTTACTCTAACCAAGGAAGTGAAAGACCTATTTGACAATAACTTTAAGTCTTTGAAGAAAGAAATTGAGGAGGATACCAGAAAATGGAAAGACCTCCCCTGCTCTTGGATTGGGAGAATCAACATAGTAAAAATGGCAATTCTACCAAAAGCAATCTATAGATTCAATGCAATCCCCATCAAAATCCCATCAAACTTCTTCACAGACCTTGAGAGAACAATAATCAAGTTTATATGGCAAAACAAAAAACCCAGGATAGCCAAAACAATCTTATATAATAAAAGAACTTCTGGAGGCATTACCATCCCTGACTTCAAACTCTATTATAGAGCTACAGTATTGAAAACAGCTTGGTATTGGCATAAGAACAGAGAAGTCGACCTATGGAATCGAATAGAAGACCCAGATATTAACCCACAAACTTATGAACACCTAATTTTCGACAAGGGAGCTAAAGGTATACAATGGAAGAAGGACAGCATCTTTAACAAATTTTGCTGGCATAACTGGATGTCAACCTGTAAAAAAATGAAAGTAGATCCATATCTATCACCATGCACAAAAATCAAGTCCAAATGGATTAAAGACATCAACATTAATCCGTCCACTTTGAACCTGATAGAAGAGAAAGTGGGAAGTTGTCTACAAGATTTAGGCACAGGAGGCCTCTTCCTAAGCAGGACCCCAGCAGCACAGACAATAAGAGAAACAATGAATAAATGGGATCTACTGAAACTGGGAAGCTTCTGTAAAGCAAAGGACACTGTCAGTAGGACAAAAAGGCTGCCTTCTGACTGGGAGAAGATCTTCACCAACCCCTCATCAGACAAAGGTCTGATCTCCAAAATATACAAAGAACTCAAGAAACTAGGCACTAAAACTCTAATTAACCCAATTAAAAAATGGGGTACTGAACTTAACAGAGAATTCACAACAGATGAACTTCGAATGGCCAGAAGACACTTAAGGTCATGCTCAACCTCCTTAGCGATCAGGGAAATGCAAATCAAAACCACTTTGAGATACCATCTTACACCTGTCAGAATAGCTAAAGTCAAAAACACCAATGATATCCTATGCTGGAGAGGATGTGGGGTGAGGGGAACACTCATCCATTGTTGGTGGGAATGCAAACTCGTGCAGCCACTGTGGAAATCAGTGTGGCGGTTTCTCAGGAAACTGGGAGTCAACCTCCCTCAGGACCCAGCAATTCCACTCTTGGGAATATACCCTAAAGATTCCCGATCATACTACAAAAGCATTTGTTCTACTATGTTCATAGCAGCACTATTTGTAATAGCCAGAACCTGGAAACAGCCTAGGTGCCCCTCAATAGAAGAATGGTTAAAAAAGGTGTGGAACATATACACATTAGAGTTTTACTCAGCGGTAAAAAACAATGACATCTTGAATTTTGCATGCAAATGGATGGAAATAGAAAACGCTTTACTGAGTGAGGTAAGCCAGACCCAAAAAGAGGAACACGGTATGTATTCACTCATAAGTGGATTCTAACCATAATTAAAGGTCTTTGAGCCTATTATTCGTGATCCTAGAGAAGCTAAATAAGAAGATGAACCTGATGAAGATTATTTAGCTATCCACCAGGAGGTAGGAAATAGACAAGAGTCCCAGGTAACCTCGGGTGCATGGGGGGGGAGGGAGGGTCGATGGAAGGGGAGAAGGTTAGAGAGAAGGGAGTAGGGGAAGAAAGGGGAAAGCTTGGTGGCCTGGGATGGGGGGGGAGGGAGGAAGGATGAACAAGGGATCAGGGAAGATTATATTTCAACTAAGGGACCCATTTTAGGGTTTACAGGAGACTTGAGTATATATGGGATCCCAGGTCCAAGGAGAGATCCCCCAGATTGCTCTCTGGACAGAGGAGTGGGTGCCTGAATCGGCCGTGGCCCATGTCCATACTGATGTATATTTTGCTTATCACCATAGATCCTGCATCTGACGAAGGATGGCGATACAGTCGGAAACCCACACTGCAGCACGGGACTGAGCCCCCCGAGGTCCAAATGAGGAGCAGAAGGAGGAAGAACATGAAAAACGAAGTCAGTACTGCGAGGGATGCCATCACCCACTGATACAAGGGAACGGATCTGATGAGAGTTTACCAAGGCCAGTTGGACTGGGACTGAAAGAGGACGTGATCTAACCAGACTCTCCGAATTTGGCCGGATTCTCTGACTGTGGCTGACCCGAAGTCTTTCTGAAAAGCCATTGACTATGACACTGGGACCTGTTTCCTCTACATATAATGGATTTTGGGGATCCAGTCTGTTTGGACACTCACCTTCCTGGACCTGGAGGGAGGGGGAAGGAACTGGAACTTCCCACAGGGCAGGAAACCCTGACCGCCCTGGGGGACGAAGAGGGAGGAGGAGGGGGAGTAGGGGGAGTGGGAGGGTGTTGGGAGGGGGGGTGGAAATGGAAACTTTTATAATTTAATAAAATTTACTAAAAAAAAAAAAAAAAAAAAAAAAAACCTCAACCAAAATTTGACAACAATGTAGCTCAAAGTGGGTAACAGTGTTAGCACAGTGTATACAACTCTTTCACAATTGATGGGCTACAGCCCAGGTAAGGCATTTTCTTTTCTTTTTTTAATTTTTTTAAATTTTTTTTAATTTATTAAGAATTTCCACCTCCTCCCCGCCTCCCTTTTCCCTCCCCCTCCCACCTCCCCCTTCCTCTCTAGTTCTAAGAGCAGTCAGGGTTCCCTGCCCTGTGGGAAGCCCAAGGTCCTCCCCCCTCCATCCAGGTCTATAAAGGTGAGCATCCAAACAAACCAGGCTCCCACAAAGTCAGTCCATGCAGTAGAATCAAAACCCAGTGCCATTGTTCTTGGCTTCTCAGTCAGCCTTCATTGCCAGCCACATTCAGAGTGTCCAGTTTGATCACATGCTCCATCACTCCCAGTTCAGCTGGCCTTGGTGAGCTCCCATTAGTTGATAGCAGTATTTGAGAAAAGCCAGTTTTTACCTCTAGGCACATTTGAGGACAGTCATAGTTAACTTCACCCTATTCCTCTCCTTTAAGAACTACAAAAAATAGAAGCCTCTGTCTACCAAACCCACTCTATCTTAATCTGTGCCCCAATCAAAGTTCAGAAGATAGATTTATAGAGATAGATAGATAGATAGATAGATAGATAGATAGATAGATAGATAGATAGATGGATGGATTTATGGATGGATGGATGGATGGATGGATGGATGGATGGATGGATGGATGAAGAGATAGATAGAGGGATAGATAGATGGATAGAAAGATAGATAGATAGATAGATAGATAGATAGATAGATAGATAGATGATAGATCGATAGAGATAATTGTATTCACACAATGTTAATATATTAAGAAAAACATAAAAGAAAAGCATCATTGGATTATAACAATAGGCAAATAATTCTTAGGGTGCCAAATATGGTAGCATACACTTTTAATCTCAGCACTCAGGAGACAGATACAGGCAGGATGTCTGAATTTGAGACCAGCCTGGTCTGCACAGTGAATTTTAGGACACTCAGGACAAATGGGCAGTGGTGGCACACGCCTTTAATCCCAGAACTCAGGAAGCAGATGCAGACAGATTTCCCTGAGTTTAAGGTCAGGTTGTTCTTCAGAGAAAGTTCCAGGACAGCCAGGGCTACACAGAGAAACCTTGTCTCAAAAAAATAAAAAATAAAAATAAAAAAAAACAGAAAAACAAGCAAAAGATCCAAAAATCCAAAACAAACAAAAATACTTAGGATGACACTAAAAGTATGAGCTCTAGTTAAATTTCATCAAAATCCAAATTTTAATTTCATACAAAGATCCTTAACTGAAAATGCAAAGATAGGTAAAATATTTACAAATCATACAGCCAATAAAAGACAAATATCTGGAATATATAGAGAGCACTCAAAACTCAATAGTACAAAGTAAGGCATCCACTTAGAAAACCAGGCAAATAATTAGAAACATATTTAAGCACATACAAATGGCTGAATATCCTGGTCATTAGGAAAACAAAAATTAAATTAAGATCACAGTAAGATGTCTTTCCATCATTATAAGCTAAAGAGAACCAAAAAAAAAAAAAAGATAGTGGTAACACTAAAGGCCACTGAGGCTGGGGAGAAGTTATCTGCGTCACAGCGCATGACTGGAGTATGGATGGGCAGTCATGCAGGACAGCTGTTCTCCTAGCACTGAACACACAGTTTCCACGGGACATGGCAATAGCAGCATCCTAGACAACCTGCACACTTAGCTTCATAACAGCTTCATTCTGAAGAGCCAAGCACTACAAAGAATTTAGACAGTCTTCTGTGGCTGAAAGGTTAAAGGTTAAACAATCACTGGGCCATTGCCTCTCTGAAAAGCACTAAACAATAGAACGATGGAACCATTGATAAAGGAAGCAATGGGACGAATCTCTAGGACATTATGCTGACTGCACAAAAAGCTAACTACAGATTTTTAATTACAATATTGCATGCTTCCATTTATGTAACTTTTCAAATTACAAACATTTAGAGATGGAGAATCTAAGTGCAGGCCTGGTTGTCCATTGTTAGAAGTGTGCAGAATAGAGGTACATGAAGAAAGATGTGCAATAATAAATAAGCAATGGGAGGAATCATAATGGTATTATTTCTTGAGAAATATTCTGGCTTGATTGAGGTAGTAAGCACATCAACTGCACAGAATAAAATTATGTATGAATGCACGCAAAACAAATGAAACCGGGAGAGTGTAGGTCTGAACCATGTCCGTGGGTTGCATTTCTGTTGATGTTCTGTTGATGTTCTTCTGTTATGGAACAGCAGTTGTTGAAAACTATCACTCCTTATGGCTGCATGTGAATCTATGCTAACCTCAAAACAAAAGTTCAAGTAATATTAGGAAATGGAAGAGAAATTAGGGAATAATAGTCTCAGTAAATACTAAAGCCTGTTTTAAATCCTCAAAGTAGTGTGGCATGCCTGATGCAGCAGCATCAAAAAATCAGTCAACATAATTTATCATGCTACCAGGAAAAACTAAGAATAAAAAGTTTATAATTATATAATTACCTTGATAGACTAAAATTATCTTTTGTCTTTGGCCAAATGTAACAATTTTAATTTTTAAAACTATGAGAAAACTGTAATCTAAGGGAATATGCTTTATCTGAAATAATGAATGCAAGCAAAATTATGTAATAGATATAATGTTGAGCTTTTATCTTTATACCGATAGATTAGTGCTTCTATCAGTGCCTCATCGGAGAAGTTTCTTTTGCAGATGATGGTACTCGGCTCTAATGGGGGCATCTGTAACATTCCTCTGCCATGTATGGCTCAGGGATCATTGCAGAAGATGGGCACACAGGTTATGAGAGGCAGAGATAGTATTTGGCAGACACACGGTGATGCTGCACACATGAATGATGTACAAGACCTGTACCAATTCAGGCCAGCCAAACTGTCAGTATGGGTGCGGGAGGGGTTCATGAAGTCCTATGCTTAGCTTAGAGTTATTTTCAAATTATGGCTGCTAGGTAAGGAAGAGCCAGTTTTCTTTAATGATGGGACCCCTGAGAAACTATGACCCCACACCCATGCATGTACTGGCAGCCTTAAGTTTGAGGACACTCTCATAGTTAAAGAGGACATAAACTTGCTAGAGGAAACTAGTGGGTAAAATAGGGGAGCGGCTGGAGTGGAGGGAACAGGGATGGATACACATTATATTTACATATATATAAATATATGTGTGTATGAAATTCTCAAACAATAAAAATGTCTTTAAGAAACTATTAAATTACTTTTAAAAGTTGAGTTATTAAAAGCTAACCTCCGAGGTTAAGAATAGGAAAATAATATTCATTTGTTCAACTTGAACTAACTACAATAAAGCAGGAGAACCAGATAAAAGCCATAACAACCAGAAAGAAAACACTCTTGTTAATAAGGCAGCATGATTGTGTATTTAGAGAATCCAAAGGATATATGGGCAAATTTTTTAGTGTAAATCAACAAATATAGTCTACTAGAAACAAATTTAATACATGAAACCAAATAAATTTTTATTCACATACAAAAAATTAGTAAAAAAAATGATTGTGAATATTTGCTACATATAATGTACCTGGCAAACATCAAGATATAGGAATAAATCAAACAAAGGGTATCTAGGTCTTTGCCATGAAAGCTGCAGCGTCCAGAGAGAAATTAAAGAGGCTGTAAACAGACTGAAGGGCACACTATTGTCATTAACTTATCAATTGCTCTGTACTGAGAGGCTGTCAGTGTCTCCTACACTGATGGTGCGTCACCATCTTGGAGAGGGCTTCTATTGCTGTGATGAAATACCACCACCAAAAAGCAAACGGGGGAGGAAAGGGTTTATTTGACTTACACTTCCATATCAGTGTTCATTACTGATGTCAGTCAGGACAGGAACTCGAACAGGGCAGGAACCTGGAGTCAGGAACTGACGCAGACACCATGCTTGGTGTGTTCCCCATGACTTGTTCAGTCTACTTTCTTATGGAACCCAATACCACCAGCCAGCCCAAGGGTGACACTACCCATGATTGCTGAATCCTCCCCAATCAATCCATAATTAAGAGAACATCCTTCAGGGTTGTCTGCAGCTCAGTCTGATGGAGGCATTTTATTAATTGAGGCTCCATTCTCACAAATGACCTTAGTTTGTGTCAAGCTGATATAAAACTGTCCATCACACATCTTAGTCATGAATCCAGATTTGTTGTGAAATAGGAACATACTATTTATAATTGTAAATGCAAAACAAAGAACCAAGGTCAGCCAACTACATCTTGAAACAGTACTGGAAACTTCCCTTGTTTCCCCGTTCTCAGAAACACCCATCTGTCACATACCATGTGACCCTCCAGTGTCATGTATTCCCCCTCTCCTCTTGGGATCGGTGAGAAACATCTTCATAATGTATCATTTTTATTTTGTTTTTTGTTTTGTTGGTCTCATTATACCTGAGCAATAATGAAACTTTCCCTTTAAGAACAATCAGAAAGAATGATCCAACACTGCTTATGATGATGATGACGGCTCTCAAAAACACACTTCACAAAGGAGGTCAGTTCCAAGAGCAGAGAGAATCTGAGAGTATGCTAACTGTAAAACTAAGGATAGTAGAAAGTAAAAAGGAAATTAATGGTGGTAGTAGTAACTAGAAAGGGACATAAAGAATATTCCTTGGGTGCTGCAGACATTGGGTCTGGTTCTGAGTGTTGGTGACAATGTCATGTTTGCGTTCTTAAAGTCCACAAAGGTGCACTTAAGAGGTACACACATTTCTATGTATTTATACTTGTTTCCACTGGAAAAACAACTAGGATTCAATCACAGCTCTACTCGAGACAAAACATTCTAAAACATGCCAGTCTAAAAGGAAATTATTGAGCATTTCCTATGATAGCTTTAAAAATAATAGCAAAACAAATACCAGGAACTGGTCAGCAGGAGAGATAGCATAAATCAGTTCATTGGAACACAGCAGAAGTGACTAAGCAAACCTAGTTTTATGCCGGATGGGGATGAAATATAAGAACCTTTGTGAGGTCTCATGGAGAATGACAGGGCGACTGCCAGTGTATAATAGCAGGACGCAAGGGAGCTGTCCCAACATGCAATTTTTAATTGTTTGCAAATACTTTGTAAAGCCTTTTGTGTCAAGATTTTCTGTGAGGCAGATAGGGAAAAAATGATGTAATGAAATGTGGAAACCGGGACAAAATGGTTGCAAATAGTATAGTGAGGGCTTCCAACCCACAGCTACATCGGAGAAGTCCATGGTTAAATCCTCCCGCCCCAACTCTTCTGTGTTCTGTCCAGGAATCTCAAAAAGATCTCAAAAAGAACAAGTTCTCTTGGTCCTCATGAAGCTAAATGCAAGAAGAACAAAAAAAAATCCATGGAGAACAAGAGCACAGAGCCTGTGCAGTGAGGGAAGACACAGTTACACCCAGATTTCCCTGGTGGAGAAGCACACACCAGGGCAGTATGGGAAAGCATGTCACACTCACCAAAGGTGACCACAGGCAGGCAGCAGCCTTCTTCCATGGCTGCTGTCCTTGGAACTAGCACAGTCAGGCCAAAACTCTAAGAAGACTAAAGACAAGGTTCTGAGAATGGCCAAATAGTAAAATGGGAAGACTGGAGCCATTGACTGGGCACTGAAGTGAGCAAGCCTGAAGCTTCCTTAGCTCCATGCCTCTTCTAATGTGTGGGGAGGTCTGGAGAGGGCCATTTCCTTACCTACGTCATGCACAACCACTAACGTAAATAAATGAAATAAATTTAATCTAGAAGAAGAGAAAATGACTACAAAAAATAAATTATCAACTACTGAGGAGATACAAACTTAGAATAGCACAGACTAAGATGGCCATTCAAGTATTTACTGTATATAGAGTGATATATATGTAAACATATATATATTTAGTGAAACACTATGAATGCTGAGCCATACCATCACAGTTAACTCAAACTTGTTCCTAATATATTCTCAAAAAGAAAATCAGGCTATAAACTTAGTAGAAGATAATTTGGGTAAAAGGAACATCTGTGCAAATCGGATAAAATTATAAACATGGAAAACTACCAGAGTGAAGAAATCTATTTGACCACATAAAATTGCGTCTGTCATGTACAGATATACTTTAATCCCAAAGAAAGCAATTTATTGAGACAAATGTCTGACACAAATAACTACCAATTCCCTTCTAAAGAGAAGTGATTTTTATGAGTTAACAAGAATATTTCCTTGCCCAATATAAAGGTGCAAAAGGATTTTAGAGATAACTTTTAAAATGTGAAAAATAAATGATCAATAATTATATTTTAACCATAAAGTGCAAATTTAGTAGCATTATCTTTATATTGCATTAATGCATCACTGAATTTTTAGCATAGAATTAAACACAGATTTCTATATGAATGAATGTGAAAATTACTAAGCTTTTCCATAATCAATTTGAAAATATGTTTGAAGCATATTAAAATAATCATTATCCTTAGTTTAGTAAATTCCCTTCTTAAACATATATAATAAAGGAAAAATATACATATAATAAAAAATCCTGTGTATTTTATATGGTTTGCTATGATACCATTCTATAACAACTTGGTCATAATGCATTAACAGATTCCTATGGGAAGATTAAATATATAATAGTCTACCATAAGTTTAGTGATACATTTGCATTTTTAAAAACCCTAGTTGTAAAGAACATTTTAAGAAATAAGAAAATATTCCCAATATGCCACTAAATGGGAAAGGCAGGACATTAAAATGTGTATATAATAAGCAACAATTTTGTAAACTCTACCTATCACTCCTCATATCCCTACAGAGAGGGAGAGGAGAAAACCCACATACAAATGACACCAAAAATCCACAGCTCTTTGTTCCTTAGTTTAGCGAATATAGTTGACTTTTATATCCTTCATTTCATTTATCTATATTTTCAAAGCATTCTACCTTAAAAGATCACCCCCTGATGAAATGTTACTTAAAATGAAATACTTAATTGCATCTTTTCCTTGGGCCTTTATTGGGATGAAGCGGTGGCGTTTGTTTCGGTTCACTGCTCTTTCAAGAGCAAGTCTCGCACACGGGTTCAGAATGGTTGGCATTTTACTTAGGAAATAGGCTGCATGAATGTTAATCTGACAGACTAAGTTTGCTGTTGCTGTTGTTCTTCTCCTCTTCCTTCTTTCTCTCCCTCCTCCTCCTCCCTTCTTCCCCTCCTCTTCTTTTCTCACTGTGCACAACCTGAAGTCTCTAGGAAGCAACTACTAGAGACACTTCACAATGCCCAGGCTAGACCCTGGAGCCCCAGCTCAGCACACAGCTGCCTCCCTTCTACTGTACTCATTTCCAGACCCTGGCGTCACCAGATCAAGGCAGGTCTGCTTTGTCTTCAGAGCTGGCTCTTAGGTGCCATTTCAACTTGCCCTTCCAACTGGGAACTTCTGAACTCTGAGAATAAGGGATAAATTGTAACACTATGTGGCAGAGAGGAAGCAAATGCTAATGATGCGCTTTGAAGCCCAGGAGAACTGGGATCCTATGGCGTGGCAATTGCTGTATGATCAGCAATTATTACTCTGTAAATTATCAGTGGCCACAAGGTCCTCCCAGGGACAACACCACGGTGGGACTGTTAAATTCCTGTATACCTCCAGCTGTCATAAAGAACCAGAGTTGACAAGATAAAACCAGTAGCATGAAACAGTAAAGGAGGAGGGAGACCTCCCCTCTCCCTGGGTAACTGTTGGAATGGAAGGCTGAGCCAAGCTGAAGTGATGGAATTGAGCTGGTGGGCCCAGGCCAGCAGGAAGGGAAGGCAATGTCCTAATGTGCTGGCTTAAGGGAGAAGGGACACTGAAATGGAGGAACTAGAAAGAGGGACAGAATCACAAAACTGTAGTGCCTTGTGTTCAAGACATCACCCCCTTTCTCCTTCTTCCTGTCCTTCTCATCCTCTCTTCCTTCCTCCATCCTCCTTCCTCCCCTCCCTCTCCTCTTATCCTTCTGCCTTCCAAGCATGGTCACAGATATTGCTAAGATTTTCTAGTCTGTGGGCCTCAATTTTCAAGAAGAAAAAAGGAAAAGGTGTGCACCAAACCGTAGAGCTGTGAGGACAGAGAGGAGTTGCTGAAAAACAAAATACAGATCTTCCAAGTTCCTTGCTGCTGCAACCGTAATATGTGTCCTCTACAGTTATCTAATATATTCAGGTCCCTGTAAGAGCTTGCTTGACCAGACCTGTGAGGCTAGAGGAAAAGCGTAAATGCCACTGAGCTAAACTGAGCTCTGCCTCTCCTGGTTCTCATTCAATTCTCTCCTCAAGTTCTCTAAAGCAACCCCCAGGGCTCCTCAATCCTAGGGTATAGGTCTGAAAGCAAACCCCACAGGCTGCGTGGATGGTCCTCCTTCTTCCCCACTCTTCTCGCAAGCAAATTTACTACTTTCTGCTGAGCCATTGAATCAAGGGGATGCCACCCAGGGAAACGAAGTTCCAAACACATATAGGCAGTGGGCTCGTTTCCTGGAGTCCTGCTTGCTGCACATGGGATCCTGTGTTAATAGAAGGAAACGAGGCCCCCACACCAGTGCCAGCAGGGTAGAGAATGGCAGGCATTCTCAGTGATCTGGTAACGGGAGATGGTCCTCTGGGCTTCAGCTGGTGCCACAATCCAGAAAAACCATGCTTGGGGCAAAGGGCAGGATCTAATACCCATGTTTACCAATACAGCCCCCAGTAGAAAATTTCATTTAGTGAAGTTTTTAAGCCTCAATTCACACCTGGGTCTTTTTTAAATTGTGGAAATCTGTTTCTGGGCATGTAAGAAGAGCTGGGCACAAGCCTGGCACACTGAATTTAGTGATCTCAGCTACACCTGGAAGGGCTATGCTACCTATCTCTGGCCTCGCTTTTGGCGCTCTGTGTAATGAAATGCTGTAGCCCATAAAACTATGCAGCAGGGAGCTGGGAGCTGTGTCTACTTGTTCTGCACTCAAAGAGGCATGATCTCCGGTGGCTAAGGCTGAGGGACCAAACAAAGGGAACACTCTCCCCAATAAGAGCCAGGTAGGATAATTACTCTAATGGCACCTCACAGGCAATGAATCCCGAGGATGAGGATTATTACCAGAAATTCTGTCTGAGGAAGACCTATGCAAGGAAAGGGGCTATTGAAACTCAGAAGACGCAGGACCAGGAAGATCCAATGGCCTTGGCATCAATAAGGACCCATACTTAGAATGTACCCTTGTATTCAGTACATATTCAATCGTTTCTCTTACACTCCCTCCTATTCTTTGCCAAGTAATTTCCATATATTCCCATCCTGGAAAATTTTGCCATACTGACCTCTAATATATTTGTCCCTGCCCATGTCATAACCTAAAGACACTTATACAGACTCGTTTATTGTCCTTTGGATATTTCTGCTTGTTTGGCAAGGAGTATCAGAGCAAGAGGAAATGTGTGGACTCTTAACAGTTCTGAGGTCTGAAAAAGCAAGTCACCAATTGAATAGACAGTGAAAACCCACCAAACAAACGAACCACTTCTTCTACAATGGGAAGAGACCTCCTTGCAAACACTGCCCCCTTGGCAGACACAGGCCAATCCCAGTAACAGAAGATTAACACCTGTCTCTAATTCACAGCAGGCCGGCTGTGAACTACCTCATAGACTGTTGATTTGGCCATTCAGTGATCCCTCAACAAGAACATGCTTCCTGGTTTAGATAATTTAATCAGTATCTGTCCAGGACTTTGCAGAGAAAAGTCATCACCCACTCCTTCCTATACAGGGGCTGAGTAATCCAGCCTTCCTATGCCACTTAATCTAAAGTGGCTGGGTGACTCACCCTCCCAGAGAGGTCTCTCTAAGGTATTTAGTTTAAGAAAAATATCTCTATGTTCCCTCATTTGGATGATTCCTCACAATTTCAATCTTCAGAAAGCTCTTGGTTTTTCTTAGCCTCTGTTGCGTTTCAATTCAGACATATGTGGTCTGCATCATCTTGGCAGGAAAGCACATACTTCACCCAGCAAGCAGCAGCCAGCCATCTTTCTACTGGCTCTCCTGGCGATCATGTGTAGTAAGGGGCCACAGAAAACTACCATCGATGGGGTTCCTCAAAAGACAAGTCTTTACGTTGTCACCGATGGCTCAGAACATCCCCAAACTACCCTCGAGTCTTACACCCATTCCCAGTTATTTTGACCCTCTATCAAATATTCCTTATCATATTCCTAAGGCACTCTGGCTTCCCATTATTTTCTACCAGAACATTAACGCCCTACGCTTCCTTCCAAGGCTGCAATATGCCCCTGGCACCTACTCCCAATATGCTCTCCTTGCTTCATTCTAAAGCCCATCCCATTTCTCTTGTATACACTCTGGGTCATCACAGCAAACGCTTGCTATAGTAAATCCTATTCCTTGCCTCCCACATAGCTTCTTGTTCCTAATGATGAACTGCTAGGCAGACAGATAACAACTGGGATATGCAGTCATTAAGGACAGGCTTTAAAATGACAAAAGAATACATTTTAAAATAAATCCCACTTGAAAATCAGCTTCCCTCAAAACTCAATTACATCTAGACCTCTTGCTCCGAAGCTCCTTATAACCGGGACATTCCAGCTCCAACTCGCTACAGGATTTTTGAGGATGTTGCCTTAGCAACACAGACGGCCCAGACACCTGAAATGGGGAGTGAAGCACACCGCACTTCCCCTCACTCAAGGACTCGGAGTGGCTGGGAGGGTACAAGCAGGGGGCTCACGGGACTTGAGTATAAGCAGTCTCAGAGGAAGCAGAAGACCCACTGTCAACATCTCACAGGCTGTGGGAGCCTTGCAATTGGAACAGAGCTAAAAGAATGGGGTGAGAGATACTGAAGGAACTAGCAGACAAGACTCTAGAGTTCCTAACTCAGAAGGATGGCACATACTCATAGCACTCAAAGATGGCACGTACCCATGTACTATGCTGATGTGAATAGTGGTTTCAGGAGACCGCCATACTCCTCAATCACAGCAGAGTGGCTGAATGAGGTCCTCTCTCTTTCTGTCCTCTTAACAGATGGAAATCTCAACCAAAAGCAATTTTTCTTATAGTCTTGCCCAGACCAGTACCAACTATTCACCTCTAGCCCTCAACCAAGTGTCACAGGTTTGGGCAATTCCTTAGAGATATCATAAGCGAGCTTCAGCCTCCTTGACATTGGCAACCATACTTTAATTCTATTGGGTGTGGCAGCATAGTCATTAACCTTCTTGGTGGCACCACAAACTGTTAGGTTCTAAGTTGTCATCGATCGATATGTATTGGCCACCCCTAGACTTAATATGACCAACTCTTAACTCCATCTTCCAATGCAGGATGGCTGAGAGGCGTGATTCTGTTCATTATACTGGGACTCCAGGTCACAGTAGCCTTTCCCCGGAGAATCAGCTCTCCCATGTGTGCTGTCACTGCCCATTTCCTGTGCTGCAAATCTCACGTCTTCACTCTTCCACAGGTCACCCCTCTTCCCCGATCCTTTAGAAAGGAGATGAAAAACCTCTACCCAGGTAGTGGGGCATCATTATCATCTCAACTTTGTCTACCTCTGCATTGTCCTAACTTGTCTACAAGTCTCTTTGAGAAGAGCTTATGCATCACCCACTAAGGCTTCATTTTTGACAAGGATAGCCTTTATTTCTGAAGTACTATCACTGGTGGAGACATCCCCGCCACACACACACACAAAGTATGTGGCAAAAGTTAGGTGTGATTACAAGAGCCTGTTCCATGGGTAGACCAATCAATGAATGCTTTCATTCTTTCCCAAGAGGACTGAGTTCTGACATATAAACACTAGCGTCTCTGGTCCTCCTGCACAGAACATTTCCGGAAAAGTTTACAAGGCAGCTGAGTAGACCAAGCACTGGGTATCAGGTTCCACCTTCCTTCATACCCATTATAATCCCCACCTGGGCTCACCCAGATCATATCTGAGGGCTGTCTTTTGAATACTCTTCCAAGCCCTCCACGGCTATAATGACATCTTAGCTGTCTATCAGTGCCACTGGAAATACGCATCTGGACTGCCAGGTCAGCATCAAACAAAAAAGTCAAGTCATGCCTTGAGTCATCCTGCTCCCTTGGCTCTCACTTCCCTCTCCATTGAACTCTAGGTGGTTTTGCGTCACCCCTGAGTCTGGCAGACACCCTGGCTATACCCTCTGGCCCCAGCCTCAGCCACAATTAACATTTGTCTCAGAAGCTAGGCTGACTTCTCAAGTCTAAGGAAACTTGTGGTCCCCCTTAACATGTAAGAAGCTCCCCCACTAGTCCATGGAACAGGAAATAGTTCCCAGGAAACCCTGCTGGACTCAGGTTTGTGATATTAGCACTTCTTGCTTGAATCTTCTCTGACGCCTCCTAGAAATTTCTCAGGAACATCAGCATTAATGGCAACACCAAGAAGAGAAGTAGGGAAGGGCTTATCCCTTGCTGGGAATGGAAGGAACTAACTAGAGCTATTGTTGTCCTCAGAGACACGGAGGCAAGACTAGGATGTGAGGACCTTGGGGCTTACCTTACGCATGTCTTTGCCGAAGGTCTCACTATAGGTTGTGCCAAGGATTTCAAACTGGACGTAGGGATTCGAGCTGTCTTCCCGAAACTCCATAACTCCTGTGAGGCCAGTGATGTGTCCCTGCAGAGGAGGAGGAAAAGACAAATGGAGGTGACAAAAGTTTGGTGTGGTAGAGAATGGAGTGACCAAGAAGGGAGCAGATATGAGTGTCTATAGCAAGGTCTGAGCCATTAACAGTCCTAGGACATCAGAGCAAGATAGATGTTTCTCAGACTGTCTTAATCGTAAAGAAGAAATCCCAAAGGCTTTTATCTGCCATCAATACAGTCAGTGTGTTTACAGCTATTGCTATGTGCAGTGCTGTGCTAGTCAGGAAATTAAAATGTGACTGTATTTGTCTCTACACTCCTGAAGTATCATCTTTGCCTTTGCAACCTATTTCAAAGGTTTCACTTATCCTGACACAAGGGGAAGTCAAATTCAACAAGATTTGTGTCCAACATATGCCTTAAGTTTCAAAAGCAAAAATAAGCATTGCTTTAGGCCTTGCTTTGCTACATGTGTCACCGTGGGCAGACCACTGTTCACCTCTGACTTTCATCCCAAAGTTAAACAGATCTACATCACAACGCCCATCGGATGAAGAAATATATATTCTCAGAGCACACTCTCTGGTGCAGAATGGCCGTGGCAAACATGCTAGTCCCATACCTCTCTACAGTTCAGTGGGGTCCAGAGGAGCATTAGGCAGTGTGAGACTGAGCAAGTTGTGATTATCTCCCTTTTGCTTTTCAGTGTAGGGTGTGGACCTTACCCAGTCGTCTTGCCTGCGGCTTCAAGGAGCATGGAGAACACCATAAAGTGCACTGGTCCAGGGGAGGCCTTGCTCCCTCTGAGCTGCAGTAAACTTAAAGCACCACTGGGACATATCCATTGCAACTGAAACCATGCACAATCTGTTGTGGCTAAGGCTCCTGGCATTATAGATTCCCCTAAAAGCCCATCTGGAGCCCCTAAAAGCCTGTTACTATAACAGTTCTCCTGTGGGTTACCCCAATTCACTTTGAATCTCTTCTCTGATACACGACCACTCTCTATCACATACGACATACTACATGTGCAGAATGCATAGCCACATATTGGCACAGATGGATGCACATTTACACATACATCTACATGCTGGGGTCCTGGATAAGCAACATATGGCCATACCACCAAGATGAGCTTCTTCTGAAAAGTGGCAGCTTGCATGAAAGGGTGTTGGGCAGATATAGGATGGGCAGCTATGACTTTACTTACTTGTGACTTTGGGAAAGTCATTTACCTTCTGAAGGCAGACCTCTTGAAAGCATAGAGACATTTGAAGAACATGTCCCTGGACCACAATTTATCAGCTTTCAAAAAGGCAAAGGAAACATGACAAAAAGAGAAGCCGATGAAGAGGACTCAGGTAATCTCTCTCTCACACACATACACAGACACACTACAAAAAAACTTCATACCAACTGAGTCAGGACACATCAAGGGACTTGTCTCTAGCCTTGTACAACTTTACAAAGTAGTGCTGCCGACATATACCTTTTTAATTGTGTCTAACATGGATCTCCCTCCATTCCATGGCTTGGTAGACTTCCTTATGCAGTTAAGGCTTGCCATACTGTGCCATTTCCGGTCCTCCAACTTTCTGTGGAAGGCGTTGGCCAGCATCAGAACACTGTCATACAGGTAGAGATTGGAGATCTGAAAAAAGAATGAGAGTGAATCTCTTTCTTCTGATGCATTTCCAATGAATGAGGTGAGGAGCAAAAGCTTGGGGTGGTGTGGAAAGCAACAGTATCTTCTCCAGTTCTGTGAGCTTTATGTGCACAGAACCTCTGGCTCCATGGTATTTTCTTTCTTTCTTCCTTCCTTCCTTCCTTCCTTCCTTCCTTCCTTCCTTCCTTCCTTCCTTTCTTTCTTTCTTCCTTTCTTCCTTCTTTCCTTCCTTCCTCCATTTCTTTTTTTTTATTTTAGCAGCACAACCCAAGTAACAGTTACATTAGACTAAGAGAATACCTAATTTCTCTCAGGAATAGAAGTAGGGGCACATCCACATGGCCACAAGGAAAAATAGCGTGATCAGCATCATGACTGAGGTTTGCGAGCAGGTACATCACCTGTTCAGATAACAGGACACAAAGAAGTATGAGATAAAGATGAATGTGCTAAGCGATGGCCTAACGTGTAAAAGCACACAAGTATAAAGGATCAAAGCCTCCACAGAGGTCTTAAAGGCCACCAAAATTTTCTGTTAAGGACTACATAGTAAAAACCAGGCTTTGAAGGTCCTACAGTCTCATCTGACCACTGTTCAACACTGCTGTTAAAACCTGAAAGAATCAAGAGGTGACTCATAAGCAAATGGCTCCAAATAGACAGTGTGCTAGATTCAGCCCAATGGCCAAGGTTGGCTGACTTCTCCATCCAATCTGACAGTGCTAACAATATGATCAGAAAGGATCGAGAGGAGGCCACGATGCAGCCATGCAGAGCCATCTGGTATACGCTAAGGAGGAGCAGTAGGGAGGAGCTGGAGAGATGGATGGGACTGATGGAGCTATGCACAGAAAGCTGTGATTGAGCCTGGACATAGGTAAGATCACCCAAGCCACTGATAGATCCAGAGTGACTAGGGGCCTGGATGATGGTACAGAAGTGAGGAAGTGGCAGAGATTCCTATGCCTGAGGGGCCGTGCCATCCTGGATGCATCCAGGATTTGTTAATTAGATTGGCCAATGTCATTGAAACTGACCTACAGAGGAAACAGCTCCAGCACAGAGCTTGTGAGAGTTATGAATGTGAGGAGCTGAGGAAGCCCTGAGTGGATGTAAAGAAAACAATAATAATAACAAAGAAACAGATAAAGCCCGAAATAAATCTGTATTGTCAGCACAGGAATAGCCATGTCAAGGACCTGTGGGAAGTTGCCAAAGCCCTCCTCAAACAGGCCAGGCTTAGAATTGTCCAAGCTTTCCTCTGGTTCAAGTGCAAATGTGGCAGTGTGTACAAGTACAAGTGTTCACAAACTATTGACCACTGTATTCAAAACTAACAACTGTAGCTTCCTCCTCCCAGTGTTTACAGTCTGAGAGTACCTTGCTTGCCGAGACCTTGTCCTCTGACTAGTTAATATCATGACTGCTGTACATAATAAAAGCATTGGGTTCTAGGTTGTTGTTGTAAGTAGTGATCCATCAGAGCCCCTGACCCCAGCTTTTCTGTCCGTGTGTCTCCCTTTCTTCATTCCCTCCTCGTCCCAGGCAGGTTTCCATGGACATGGCAAAGGAGAAACTGGAATACTGCTGTAAAGAGTAGCATTGATGTAACAGAGCCAAGATGGGAGAGGTTTGGCTCACCCCCTGGCTTCAGATGAGCTGCAAGACTGAGTGCCATAGTCTAAGGAAACCTAAAGAGGCCCGTCCATATGGAGGAGAGAAGCCTTGTTCTCAAAGAATTCTCCTCATGATACTCCATCCTCCTAGAGGGCATCAAAGCACAAAGGAGAAGAGAAAAAGTCAAGAGATGTGTGTGGTGGTGGGGGGAGAACATACACTCTTGGACAGGTTTGGGGTCCTTCACTGATATCTTGCATAATCAGTCAGACAAACTGGGTCAAAGGGACCAATCTTTGCATCCCTAAATAATAAGAAGTTTGTTAAAAATATTTCAGAAGATCATCGCTGGCTATAAATGGAGAGAAACAGGATGCAATGTTGACCTCACGCTCCTGAGAACAAACAGGCTCCTTGTACTACAAGACGAGACCCCGCTACTTCCACCTCATCATGCACCCTTCCCTAACTACCCCAGAACCTCGTGCATTATTCTCTGTCATTAATCCTAACATGAAGTCACAGAAGCAGATTCCTAGATAAAAACTTGGGCAGGACCTATCCCTCACAACTGAAGCTGATGTCAGAAGTAGACCAAAGGAAAGAGATGTAGAACATCAAAAATGTCTGCTGTATTAGGCCTGTACAAGCTCAAGCTAGCTAGCTCATCCTCTATAACACATCTAGAGAGAGCTGATTATTTCCTCCATGCCAATCAATAGTGTAGAGCGTGGGTCTGTCTGCCACTGAGCTGTGTCCTTGCTGTGATTACCATGGATTTCATGACACAGGAGCGAAAACTGGATGGATACTAGAGAAATGACCAGAATGTGCTCATACGATTGTTCCTGCTACCATAGCCCTAAGGGAAGCTACATGCCAAGGTCATGGCTGTCACTCTTCAGATGGCTGAAGCACACAAATTTGACATCAAACACTCCCACCACTGGGAACTTGTCCTTGTCCCACGGCGAAAGTGATAACAAGACTATGTCTCCAGCATTTCAAGCTTAGAGGAACCTTCTCTCAATGAACAAGACTAGCTTCCTAATCCCTTCAGCAAAACAGCCCCCAGGAGCACCTACCTCTGCAGGCTTGTACTGATGTTTCTTCTCCACCTCTAGAATACAAACTTGTAAAGGGGATGTTCTTACAAGGGAATATAAGTCACCTATGAATTGGTATGGAATTTGGGGTTTTTGTCGTGTTCTTTTTTGTTGTTTTGTTTTTCTTATAAAAAGGATTTAACTAGAAGATGGGAGTCCTTGATGGTATGAAGATCTCTTCAGACACTCATGGACCACGCCTGTGGATTGACTCCCACATTAGACAGAAGTCTACAGTGCTACTTCAGCTTGGGCCCAGGCTGACACTCAGTAGACTCTCCTGTCCCCCAGCGCTTCTAATCACAATAGATCAAGGCACTCAACAAATGTGGTAATGCCAAAAGGCCTGCAATGAAGAGGAATGGCAGAACAGGAATCAGAAAGGCAAAAAAAAGCCTTTAGTTCTCCCACGATTATGCCTGCTTGGGAGAGTAAAAGGAGTCTAGTTTAAAGGAGCAGGTTAGAGAAATGCTCTTTTGCAGGTATTGATAGACCTCCTCCTTCCACAGTCTTCTATATGTTGTTAGTTCATGGACGTGTTGACCTGACTAAACTCACACATAGATGGAAAGATGCTAAACAGATAGACAGATAGGAGTGGGTGGGTAAATGAATGAGTTGGTAGATAAATACTAGGTGGGGGATGATGAAAAATAATAAATGAATGAGTAGATAGATGAAGTGATAGACAGTTGGAATGGATGGATGGATGGTAGAGGATAGGCTTGGATTGATGGATGAGTGGATGGATAGATGGATGGGTGGATGGGTGGATGGATGGATGAATGGATAGGTAGATGGGCATATGATATAAGAGGGAGGTTGGGAGTAGGAGGATATATTGGCTAGCAGATGAATTGATGGGTCTTTTTTATTAAGATTGCACACATTAATGCTTCATGTATATTCTTCAAATATAAAGCATTAGGAGAAAAAGATGTGCTGCTTCCAACTTTGGGAGGAAACTTCCTTCATTTGTTTCTCATTAAGAACCTGCTAAAATAACCTATTGATCACATCCCTTACTGCTATTCGTACCTACTTTACTTGCATACCTTCTCCTGTGCAGAAGTCTCAGGACTCTGTCCAGCCTTGGGCAGAAACTAACCTTCCAATATTGGTCTACGTATCTACCATCTATTTTCCAACCTCGGCATACACATTTCTGTGATCTACTCTATCAGAATTCAGTGGGGGGTTCATGTTAGGAATACAGAGAGCTTGAAGGCCCTGCCCTCACAGCAAAGCAGTTTCTGTGCAAAAGGAGCCAGAGAAGATGATTTCTAGCATCTACCTTTCTGGTAGACTATGCTCAGAGTGCTCTTCAGATGCTAGGAAATGAAGAGGTTTTTCTCAAGGCAGGTTACCAGTACCACTCATGCCTAGGAGAGCTTGGGAGGAGAGAGACTTCCAGTTACACATATGTCACTCATAGGAAATGAAGGGCCGACAGCAGCTCAGGCTAGTGCTATAGTCCACAAAACAGAGAGGGGGAGCATGGCTTGCGGGAGTCCACGTCTCCCTCCCTTCCTCCTTTCAGAAGAGGGGCACTACACAGATTTCCTCAGTCGTGGGAAAACAAGCAAAGCATATACTGTACTAGACAAATCCTCAAAGCCAATCTTGAGTGCGTCCAGAGAAATTACTGGTCTAGGAACACTCACTGTAGCACAGAGTGACAGGAAGCAGTAAATCATTCCAGATGAGGGTAAATTGGAGAATCAGAGAGGTCACAGATGGCAGCCTCGGACATGACAGAGACATGGTTGCCAAACAAAAAATCTAGAACCAAGGCAGAGTAGTTGTAAGGGGTGCATTTGGAATGGGGGAAAGACGGGCTCAGACAAAAGCCCAAGGTCTTTGGAGAACCTGGTGCTCTATTCTAAATGATCAGGAAGCTTCTGGGGGTGAGCTGTGTTCGTTTAGCTACTCAATGGATACAAGCCATGCTCGTCTTCCAATTGTGATTGTGCATTACAGCTCTCAGGCTGCTGAATGGACAGTTCGAAGGGATTCTCTGGCTGACAGAATCATCAATAGGTTTCGATGCATGCTAACCTGGGCCAGATCTGTTCACCGCCTGACCCTCCCTGCTCGTGTCTACAACATTGCATGAATGAGTACAGTTAACACTCAATAAATGTTCACAGAATTAAATCTTTACTCATACTCACTTGCCAAGTGACATCAAACACACAATTTAATGCTCATAGATCTGTCTTGAGGACAACAAATTACAATGTGATCTGTGTAGGATTCAGCCAGCCAAGTTAAGCTTAATAGAAACAGACTACCCAAAGGAAGTTCCTAACTTCCAACCACCATCACCTGCCAGTGTAAGACTCAGCCATGGATAGGTTTAATGGAGGCCTGAGTCTCAGCAGTTTACCCTGAAGACATACCTGGTTGCAGGAAGATCCACAAACTGGGATTACCTGAGCACCACCCAAGAACAGACCATCCAAAGGAAATGCCTAATATTCCAACCATTGTAGATAGGATCACCTGCCAGCACACAGTCACCAGGACACCCCTAGACAAATGTCAGCCAACTTTAGAAATCCCTCAGCCCCACCTTTGCTACTATAATAACCCAACTCTCACTGAGCTTGGGGCTCTCCGATTATTCCAACACATTGGACACCACAGAGAGACCAAGTTTGCAAGCATGTATAAAATAAAGGCTCTTTGCTTTTACATACGGGACTCAGTCTCCTTGTTGGTTTTTTGGGGGGACTTCGCGGATCTGGGCATAACAACCTGGACCCATGGAGAAGTGCAATGTGACATCCATGGTTACTCGCCTATGAAATGCAGATGGTAATATCCCTGTGTACACAGGCTCCTTCTAAGATCTTTATATCCATTTTCATTCTTAACAGCAGCAGAGACAGAAAAACACAGAAAGGCAAGTGAAGGCCCTAGGCAGGCTCCTGATTTCAATTCAGGTCAGGCCCAGGGTGTCCTCAATATCTGGAGCCCAGCAGTGATCTGCTGCACAGATTATGGGGATGAGGACCATGGAAAGCTAACGTGTTTGCTAGCATCTTCTTCCTCAAGGCTCCCTGGCCATACAACCTTTCAAAGGCTTGGGGGGAGGTTACATCTGACTCCTACAGCTTACAGGGCAGAAGACTAGGCAAAGATCAGCTCTGGTCAGTAAGTCCATCTGTGTCTGCTCACCTGGACCTGCCAATCTGTCGTGGTGCCAATGCCTCAGTCAGGCTTCTCAGGGATGAATGCCCTAAGCCATTCTGTGAGGCAAAGACCAATTCTCTGTCACTGGTGTTTCACGGATGGACTAGTAAGAGAAGGCTCAGAGCATACAGATGGAGATAGAGGACTCTATGGAGGGCTATAGACTGCTTTGTGCAGGTTTCCAAAAGGGAAGCATCATAGCACTTCATTAAGGGCTCAGATATGAGACCCTTCATCACAGAGACACTTCAACACAAATGCCACAGGTATTGGGAAGCTGAGAAAACAAGGGTCAGCAGCAACCCAGTACCTGTAGGAATCACCATGTCCTACACTCTGCCACACAGAGCCTTGTCCAGCCTCAGACCAGGGGATATAATTTTGAGTACCTGTTTAAAATAGTCACATATACTGTCCACTGTCATAGTATGGTTCATGTCCCTTCATTTCTTCCTCAGAAGATGGTAGCTATTTGTCCCCTTGTCTCTCAGCCCCAGGCCTTCTTGCTACACTCTGCATAACTGATCCTTTACAAACATCCTATCACAAGGCATCTCCAAGGTTCATGCCCTGGTGGGTCCCCCTCCAATTTCACCCCATATGTCAGCCATGATTCTCCTACGACCCATTGTATATGACATTCTCTCCAATAAAAATATAAACAAGATTCCCAATGTTAAAGTGTTTGGGAGAACAGAGCGTGAGGATGCTTGAGAAATGTCTGACTTCAGCTTTCCACACAGCTGCTTCGGTAGATTCTCTGGGTTAATGAAAATCCAATAGATCATTCTAAAACTATTCTAAGAAATAAAGGAGCTGCGAAGTCATTTTCACAGAGAATGTCTCTTCTTAGCGATGAGACATGGCGGATAGAGGTTGTACCGAGAAAGGTACCAGAGCTCCAAATGGGTAGCCTCCACCCCACCCCCATTGCCTGTCACACCCCAAGGCAGGGTTTACATGAGATATGACGGAAGATACAAATTTCTGATTTCCTATATCTGTTCTGAAACTTGACTCTGAGAAAGGAAACCAAAAATGTCGGAGACATATCTAGGAAGCAGATAAAAGAACTCAGCCATGATCTCTATGGGGTCCATAACTTTTGAAAAACCCAAGAGGACCTGCTTGACCACTGGAGAATTAGAGACCAATTACATGAAGTTAACTAAGGCCCAAAGATGAAAGAAAAATCGATGCTATTTTTTCTTAGGCATTAGCACAGAATTCCCAATACATTAGTAGCTAGGTTTAATTTGGGAACATACCTGTGTCAGCAGGAACAAAGGCCACTAGAAAGATTGTTAAATTGATCTTCATGAAAAAATAAGAATTTACTTAAATAGTCAAGACCCAGAGGAAAAAATAGAGGAAAGATAAGGGGCCCGGCTTGAAGGAGAGAGAATAGAGTACAGGGGGAGAAGGAACAGTGTTTGGAAATCAGGACTACTTCTGAGAAGGACTGACAGTAAAGCAATGGCAAAGCCACTCTGCTCAGCGAGTGGTGACACTAGCTTGGCCTCCAAGTTGTTCACACTGCTCTAACAGAATAGCACAGAGCCACCACACTTGCAGGGAGTGGAAATCCCACACTGAGATACTGTCGCAGTCAGTGTCTCCCGAGAATCTAGTTCCGGCCATTAGGATACCTCCTTCTTATGTCCCGGCCCAGTCACACTTGTGGAGCACTCCAGCCTGCTTGTGAGGGCTCCACTCTGACAACCAAATCGCCTTCCGATGGCCCTACAACCAAATCCCTTGGGAACTGGGTTTCAATATTGGAATTTTAAGAGAACACATCATTCAGATCACAATAAGCAGCTTGTCCAGGTATGGATGTCTCACACTAATGGAACCAGGAAAGGACATATTTCCCACCCAGGCACCAACAAGGGAGGGTGTAGGTGGCCTGTTTACTTTCTACTGAAAGGATTGGGACCTGAGGCCATGCCACATAGGGTCTGTCCTAAAATTTGCTGATATCCCCAGGCAGGCCTTGCAATGTAAGCCCATGTGGATGCCAGCAGGCTGAGTCCTTTGCCACCTCCACTGGTTGGGAAAGGAGGGGCTCGAACAGGTCAGGATAATGTGTGTGCCACACCGTGCAGCCAGACTGTCTGCCTCCTGGCTCTTGGTGCTTGTCTTCTTAGTAACGCTGAGATTCTAGGCAAGACTTATTAGGGTACTCCAGCTGTGTCCCCGTCATGCTCTAGCAACCCGGAGATGGTTGTGTATTGCATTATCAGGGTGAGAATCATTCCTGAAGGAAGAGGAAGATGAATGGCAGGCCAAGGTCAGAGTCACACAAGCCAGCAGAAATCTCTCGCCGGCCCATTATCCTCACAAGCCAGAGCGCAGGAAAGGCAAGATTTTCATTAAGCATGGCCACATTTCCTCCAGGCTCCCGAAGAGTCCAGTGGTCTCTTTCCCCTACCATTAATCAAGCAAAGTGGGCTGTTCGTAGAGACATCACAGAGATAGACGGCAGGCACTGACCTCTGACCAAATCTGCAGACGGACTCCGGCGGACCAGCAATGTCAGAAAAGCAGTGGACAGAGGGTCCAGCTGGGAGGGCCATCTGACATCCAGATGCCCCAGCATGAACAATCTATCCCCAGGCAAGACCTCTGTGCCAAACTGCTGCTAGCCCACCTGTCTTGAGAGAGCATTGCGGCCAGGTCAGGGGATGGAGCAGATGGTGGCCTAGGGTCGGGGTGGGAGGAGGCACTGTACACCACTGAATCAGAAGGGAGAAGAAGAAGGAGCATCTGTCTCCACACAAGCCTCTCTCAGCTCCAGACACACATGTGGACACCTGCAGCCAGAGCAGTAAGCAGCTGCACCCGCAGAGACTACCTATGTGCATGATTCACAAAGCCTTCCGCACTGCCCTTGTCCGGTTGCCAACTGGAGTCTTTACCATCAAGTAAGGCACTGGAAGTGACATGAACTCTTAGGTAGCTGGGATGGAAGCCTGGGGGGAGTGTGTCAGAGGAAAAGCTCCTCTTACCAGATTGACAGAGACCTATGACCAGGAGAAAGAACGGAAGCTTCTAGGAAATGGGGACTAGTGGGTCTGTGATATACTTTAGCAAGCTGAATGCCAGAGCGAGGGGTGATGCTACCAGGCCATCCAACAACTTTTAAGTACACAGAGATGTAAAAATTCCAATCGGAGAGGACATTTTATGACGATACCATATTGGCCCCCACAGCTTAGATCAGACTGCCTCATGACCAGACAGGCAGTTCATAATAACCCACCACACTCTGGAAACACATTTGAATGCATGGGGTGCCAATGGGTTAATGCTTCTGCTCGTTCAATTACAAGCTGATATCACCGGGAGAGGCAGTTCTAATGACAGAGCACAATAGCAAGTCTTCCCTGAGCAAGGCTGCCTGGGAAATCTTAGCAAATTCTCAGGGTTCTGAGGGACTGGTTATCACTTTTATTACTGGCTGAGTCAGCCAAGCCCTAAACTAACTTGTCAAGAAAACAAAAACGAGAAACACCCAAGTCAGACAGTGTTTTGTAGGGAAGAATAAACAAGAGCACACCGGCAAGTGCAACGCCTTTTGAAGTCGCTGGAAGCCACTTACTTAGGTTTTTTCTTCCAAGGGACTTTCTCTGTACTAAATAGCAACCAAATGGATTTGCTACAATAGTACTTGGTTGGATTTTCAAAACAGAAATCCCTGACCACAAGGCTAAGAGAGGAAGACAGAGTCTCTGAGACCAGTTCACTTCACTAGAGAAACCTGGAGATGGATGACCCCTATGCTTTTACAATCCTTGGGTTCTTCTAAGCTAGGATCATCGGCCCAAGGGCAGCCATCTCGGGAAGGAACTAAAACGGACATAGGAGCTCCATTTCCAGGGGGATTTTCATTAATTTCATCAAGACAAAGTTAATAATCCATGACAGCAGTTTTTTTCTTTAGTTGGTTGTTCTAAGCATGTTAGAGTCCTTGCGATAAATCTCACAGCTAGAGGCTAGTAGAAATTAGTTTGCCTTCTACACTGTCATTAGGAAGGAAAGAAGTGGTAATAGTTTCTGAGAAAACTTGAAGGGAATGGCTTGTAAATGAGATGAATCTACAAGCTTCCCAAGTGTTGGACAGAGAAGTAAATAAATCTGCACTCCCCTCCCATCATAGCCCTGCAGAAGAATGTAGATACAACAGACGGAGAGAGAGAGAGGGATCCTTCTTTAATAAAGTGCTTTACTTATCTCTATATAAAGAGGCTTCTAAAGACCATTTAACTTGGGTCTTGAGTCCCAGGTTATTAGCAGAGTCATTCCATATATTCTTATTGATGGTCTTCAGGGTCTTTCATGGAGAGCTAAATGGATTTAAAACATGCTCTGTCTTCTTCAGACAAGGCAGCTGAATGAGGGATGTGGGCAGTGAGAAGCACAAAGCTTCTGATCCAGGGCTGGAGGGGATGGAACTGCTCTCCTATACAAGGTGCTGTTTTCAGCTGCCCCAATACAGGTATGTGAGCATCTTCTGCCTTTCTGCGGACACTTCTATTATACTGGCCACCTCTCCCATACTGATGGCTTTCCTAACAGCTCAGTCCTGTTCTACACAATTTCCACAAGTTCTCTCATTTACTTTTGATAATGATTCTCTACGGTAGCAGATTTTCATGTCTTGGATTGACAACGCAAGAAACAGGCACAGAATAACAAATGAATACTAATTGACTAAACAGTAATGGTGGTGTTGGTGGCACAACTGCCATAAATAGGTCTCTATGGCTTTGTTCTTTTTTTTCCTCCTTATGTGGTACCTATGTCTCAGAAAGAATGGGGACAGGGAGGGGCCCTGAAGTGTGCGGCTCAGAGCCTTTGTTACAAGTGTAGGTAATCACCATTTTAGTATGCCATCAACTGAACTTCCCCTCATCCCTCAAGACCCCCTTTCTCGCTTCCAGAGAGCAGGCCCTTTGTACCTAGCAGGTCTGAACTCCTTACAGGTACCAACCCCTAGCAAGAAGAGCCACTGTGAACTTTGACAAGTGTAGACCTCTTTCCTCTGACACATCCTGTACTGCCCCTGTCTGTACAACTAAAAGGGACCCTCCTTTGGGGGAAAACTGAAGTAGTTCACTTAATGAAAACTGGAAAATAGGTAGAGGGATAGGAGGTAGGAAAGGGACAAGGATGACCGAGGCTGGAGAAGAATAAAGCACATCAAGGGAGTGGGAACCTGGGAGATTATGAAGGGAAGAGAGCCATGAACTTAGGTCCAGCCAGCAAAAATATTCCCCTTTCCCCAACCGAGTGGGGACACTCATACAGCCCGGGCCCTTGTCCAACTATGCACATATCCACATGGAGAGGGAGAATGAGGCAGATGTGGTTCCAGTGAGAGAGGCTCACTTGATCTTTGTCACCTACCTCTTCCATTCCCCAGGAAAAAGAAGGCAAAACAAAATTATACCGTAGGCCTTTCTAGCCCACAACTCAAAGTCTCTAGTTCATGGCTCTGTCGAGGACCAATGCTCCAGTCTCTTAAGCAAATCTTCACCACCTCAAAAAATATTAGCTATTCTATCATGCCAATTTAGCCAATGTGCTCTCTGGCACAGTGGACACCAAGGGAGGAGAAGTGCTCCAACTGTAACCAACGTCACCTGTGTTTCCTGCCCATTGAAAACTAGTTTCTCACATATAACATCTACGAGATGTTTTTCTACTCCTTCTGACAACATAAGATTATAGAGTTGGATTCTAGGTTTTCACTAATAAAATATTTCTAGAGCCCACCCAAGATTCCCATGGTCCCCTCTCCATTACAAAGGTCCTCTGATGTGGTGACACCAAAAGATCCTAAGCAAGGCTGGTCCTCATGGGCAGACACAGCCAGCACTGATCTGAACTCCTGATTTCTGTCTTTACTCCTGGCTGAGGAAAGAAGGCGCGACTGATTTCAGATGCTGAATAGTGAGCATGCCCTGTGGGCAAAGTTGTAAGCAGTTTCCGCAAACCCAACAGGAGACCTTTCCTTTGGTCATGTGGCCCTCATTAAAGATCATCAAGTATTCTTGTGCATCATATCCCAAATGTTGACGTGTATTAATCCTGGTACCAGGATTAATTACCACTAATGCTACTATGAGACAATGTCCAGTTGACTGGTTTCCATTTCAGCCAATTACAGCATTTTGGTCATTAAAGTGGGTGGTAACTGTGTTGAGCTAGAGCCAAGCAGGCCCAGCATGTCTCCTATTTCAGCATGGAGGAGACAAGGTGCACTGACCTGCAGCATTTGGAGGTAGCCTTCCTGTGGATCACAGAGCAGGGAAGAGATGCGATGATTGTTCCTCATGCATTTCTGGTTGTCTTTCGCAGATGGGAAGATTTGCCGGACCACGGTCATCCTGCCAAGGGCACTGTGGACCAGATCCAGGATCTCGGGGTCACTGATTTCCTGAAGAAATAACCAGATCCATGCTTATATCCTCATGAAAAAAAAAGTCACTAGGAGGCATCCAGGCCAAAAGCCCAAACAGTTAATGCTGAAGACATCAAAGGATTAGGTCCAGGCTCTACAATTCATTAGCTGATTCCTTACATAAAATACTTACCATCCTTTAGGTCCAAACAGCATTATTCAACATTCCCCCTGAGAGAGATCTGGTCTGTAGTGTCACCAAGGTATAGTAGAGGTCAAATATAATCCTTTACTGTGGAGCATACTGATTCTGCTAGATCTTGGCACACCAGGTGTTTTACATGCATTTATTAATGCCATACTCAAAAGGCAACCCTAGAAATTCTATGAGGGGGATCCAATTATTATGACATTTCATCCTCAAGTTTAGGAATTGAAAAGGGAGCTGCTTCTAGGCAGATCACTCCAAAGGAGGCTTCTACAAGAAATCAGCCTTAAACTGAGCCTAAGAATGAACATAAGTAAAGAAAGTGTACGTGGGTGTTTGTCTGTCTGTATCTGTGCACATGTGCATGTATGCATGCATGTGTGTGAGTGTGCGCTTGTGTTGAGGGCAAACTGCAGCTGGGAACTTGGTGCTACAAAGGCTACAGCAATTAGATAGACTTGGTTACATGTAGGGGCATCAATGGGGGAAAGGCAGATGGAAATTCAGGGTCCATCCATTCCACTTCAAACAAACAACAACAGCAACATAGAAAGCAGGCATTTTCCATGCGTAGCAATGAGCTTGAAAAAATTTAGGGACAAATATGCTATAATCAGAATGGCCTTTTTGAAAATTTCTGATTGTTTTCTGGAGCAGGGATTGGAGAGGAACAAACGGAGGAGGTGGAGGCAGAGAGGAGAGGGCGAGGCTCCACACACAGCTGGGCCTACAACTGAACTACAAACAAAGACATAGAAACCAATATTCACCCAGTGTTCCAGAAGTGGGGCAGGCAGACTAAGGCCATCCCAGGCTCACTGTCTCTGAGAAATTACTACATCAAAGCTTGGCTCCAAGTCAACATTTTAACTAAAATTAGTTGTATTTTAAAATAATCTTTAAATCTTCCTCTTACAGATGAGCCATTCTAGTTTTGAGAGCCTGTGACAGGACAAATGGAGCCAGCCAGGCAGGAAATTAGTGGTTGGGATTTCAAAATCATTTAAATGAGAGCATAACATTTTAAGGGCTAAGGTGCTAAATCAAGCATTTAGGGTTTGTCTTGGGTTTGCCACTGTGTGTCTGTGAAGCCCTGCCAGTTGACAGCACTTGCTAGATTGGGAAGAACAAAGCACAAAGACCCATCTTCTCTTAGTGTTGGTTCCTAAGTGTACTGAGCTAGCTGATCTCAAAAAAGTCAAAAATGCTGTTTAGCGTGGATCTAGACCCATGCCACAGAAATTTATATTCATGATGGATTGGGACCAAGAGGTAATCAGAAGTGAAGAAATCGGTCAGAAGGGACAGTCCCTGGACACAGAGAGCTTCGAAGTGGGCAGAGCTGGACATGTGCACTCGGTTCTGTTCTAGCAGCCCTGGGACCAAGGTCCTTCTGAGAGCACAGGCTAGAGGATGAGAGAAATCACAGCCTAATCTCAAGGGGATGAGGGATGTCAGAAAGAGGAACAAGTAGGCCGTTCACTTTGCCTACACTAGAAGCGGAGAGGGCGTGGGGAGGGAATTTCTTATCTAGAAAATGCACGATGTCAGCCAGGCACAGGGGCCCATGCTTACCATCCCAGCATTAGGGCGCTTGAGGGAGAAGAGTTGCTGCAAGTTCAAGGCCATCCTGGGCTACCTAGTCAGTTATGGGCCAGCCTGACCTAGAGTGTTTTCTACAAACAAATAAACAAGTCAGCAGAAGGGAGTAAATGAGGAACACAGATGTCATGAAACACAAAAGTGGAATTGTGTATAAAGGTGTTAGAGATAACACAGCTGAAAATCAAAAAAAAAAATGTGTCCCATGCCATTTATTTTTCCCACATATTCTTGATGGAAAAATGCCACTGTAGAGGTGACAGCCATCTTATAGAAATCCTTTTACTAAGCCTCTCCTGCTCCTCCCACCACCAGGAGGACAAGCAGAAATACTCAGTTCTCACCACCACACTCTAGGCACATTTCGGGTATTTTTTATGGATTTGACCTACATGGTGGCCCAGTACTTTCGAGGCCAACTGGCTGCTTCACCTATAGTGAGTAGCTAAGTCATACTGTGATATGGCCTGTGGTGGGTACTCAGTGTTTGCCCCCATCGGCCCTGATTTGCCAACACTTTTTCTTCTATTATGCCCGCCCAGGACCTCATAAAGACTTGGCACAGCCTTATGGCAACCTAATAGCTTCCATATGCCTACCTGGCAGTGGGGATTGGCTGGAACCTTGTATACTTTCCTGTAATCCCTCACCCAGTTCTGTCCACTGGTCATGGGTCACAGCATGGTCCTGTGACTCCTATCCCACTCCCTGTGCTTCTAGACTATCCTTCTTGTTCAATCCAGAGATAACTGCAAGGAAGACCTGGGAGTCCACTCAGTTATTTACAGACAGCTAAAAAGGTTGAATCCTGCCCTTGCCCTAATTCTGAATATAGATGAGCAGTCCATTCTAGCAGCTGCATGCCAGGATCTACTCCTGTCCTGCTAGCCCTGATGTTAGCAGAATGTATGCGAATGTCCCAGTGTAAGAGACCCTAAACTGTAGACTTCTTTTACAGAGGAAAATATAAGCAGCCAATGTAAATGGGTAGCTGGAAGGGCAAACTTCCCCTTGTCCCAGTGAAGCATGCATTATAGTGCTGCTGATAAAGGGAGGCAACAGGGCAATGTGCAAGCAGCACTGTGGAATAAACTAGTAGAGGGGAAAGAAAAAATACAATATATCATATGATGCTCGCAGGAGTTCAAAGGATCAAAAGAGGCTTGAATTTTTTACATTCTAAATTATAATTTTCACTGTGAGATATGCCTAATCATTTTGTACATTAAATATGAACAATAAAATGAATTCACTGTATCTTCGATCAAGCAAAGAAGTAAAATGATGCCCACATCTTAGCTGGATGGTTTCCCATGCCCACTTCTCCCGTCCAGCCACAAGCAGTCTTTGTCATTTAAGAGCCCAGATTCTACGTAGTTTAGGGTTGTATATATTGCACAATATGGATCCTTCTTGATCCTGTTTTATTTTAAGATTTTTATTTATCATACATACAGTGTTCTGTCTGCATATATGCCTACTCACTAGAAGAGAGCACCAGATCTCATTACAGATGGTTGTCATAAGGTGTGGCTGCTGGGAATTGAACTCGGGACCTCAGGAAGAGCAGTCAGTGCTCTTAACCTCTGAGCCATCTTTCCAGCCCCTTGATCATGTTTTAACATCATGTTTTTCATATGCTGCTGTACATTAGAGTCATCTGGGACCTTGGTAACTGTACAGGAAATCAGTCCTAATAAACCTCAAGGAGCAAACACTCTGGGCTCTCTACGAGCACTCTAAATAATACCCCAATAGTCACCCGCTTGCTCATGGGATGGAGAGATGGCTCAGTGCTTAGAAGTCAGAACCTTTGTGGAGACTTGTAACCATCTGTAACTCCAGATCTGGTGACTCCAATACCCTTGTCTGGACCTGAAGGTACTGCAAGCGCATGGTGCACATACATATACGTAGGCAAAACACACAAGAAGTGGAAATAAATAATTGTTTAAAAATGAAACAACTAGCCAAACATTAGAGTTCTGAGGTTATCCATGGTGATGGGAGTGGCTCTGATTTAATTTTTCAAAGGTGTGAGTGACAATACTATATGACAAAGTCATCATTTATTCTTCTATTGTTGATAATGTTTAGGATGCTTCATTTTTTGGCTTCTATGAACAATTTCCTATGTACTTATGCAAGAATTTCTCTAGTATATATCCTATACCTAGGATTGTAGAATCCTGATAAGAGACTAAGAAGGAGGCTGGAGAGATGTCTTAGAAGTTAAGACCACTGTCTGCTCTTCCAGAGAAGCCAGGTTCAAATTCCCAGCACCCACATGGTGACTCACTGTGTGTAACTTCAGCTCTAGGAAATCTAAATCCACTTCTGGTCTCCCTAGGCACCTAGTGCTATGGGTATATGGACATTCATTACATGCAGACAAAAATTCAAACAAAGAAAATAAATATAACTTTTTGAAAAAGAATAGGAACATGCTCAAATTTATTAGGAAGTGTCAAATTCCTAATGGAGTTGTGCCAATTTATAATCATGTATGGCAAAGGAGCATTAGTCTTGCCTACTTACCCACATTTTATATATTATATAACTTTCTAAGATATGCCAGTCCCATGAGTATGGATTGGAATAATGTTGCGGTTTGTTTTTGCTATCTTAATTCTTAATATGGTTCAGTATCTCTCATGCATTTCTGAATCATTTATGTCTCCTTTCCTGTATTTGTGGGTTGTTAAATTTCCATTGGGCAAATTTTTTGCATAGTGATTTATGGTTCTCTTGTTTTTAAATTTATTCTAAATAAGGCTTGTCATGTGCTATAAACATCTTCTCTAAAGACAGGGATGTTTGGGTCAGGCTTTAAACCCTTCTAAGCTTAGGCCTAGACAGCCTTGCTCTGTGGGCACTGTGCATACCTGCTTTAGATGGCATTGCTATACAGTTGCTGGTGTCAAATATCTGTTAGCAGGTCCATTAGATCAGGACTTTGTTTACTCTTGAATTCTGTCTGTGTTTTCCTGACATATTATAAAGACTTGTTATTAGTTACATACAAGTTTATAAGTCTAGCTCCCTGTTGAGCTAGTGGTTTTATTAGTATTTAAATATCCTCTTGATATCTAAGAATGCATCTTGCCTTATACTTTCCTGTGTCTGTGGTTACTATAGCTATACTATTTGTAGAAAGGTTATTATCCACATTTTTCATATCCTTGCTTTCCTTTTATTTTTTTCTGCTCATGTTTGAGTAATGTGGGAGGCCCCTCTGTATGCTGTGATTACCATGAATAAAGAAACTTTCTTGGCCTGTTGATAGGGCAGAACTAAGGAAGGCGGAGAGGGAGATGCTATGGAACCACCAGAGTCAGACATGCTGAAACTTTGCTGGTAAGCCACTGCCATGTAGCAATGTAGAGATTAATAGAAATGGGTTAAATTAATATAAGAGTTAGCCAATAAGAAGTTAGAGCTAATGGGTTAAGCAGTGATTTAATTAATACAGTTTCTGTGTGGTTATTTCAGGGATGATCAGCCAAGAATGACCAAACAGCCTTTCTCCTTGCAACATTTGAGTTGGAATGCCTGTAAATAAAATATACTAGAAATATTTATACCTGTACCTGAGATGTAAGTAGAAATTATAATCATTTATACTGATTATGTTCTTTACATATTTGGATTTATTTCTATCCTATTATTTGCTTTATAAATTTTGCTCTTTGTTACCATTTTTCCAAACTTGTAATTATTTTTTACTATTTCCAATTATTTATGTTTTAGAAAATTAGATTTTTTATATTAATTTTTATTATTTTTCTCACCTATTTTAATAAACATATTTAGGTATAAAATTGTTCAGTACTTACCTTTCTTCTTTGGTGCTTATCCCCAATTGCCATAAGACCAGCAAAGTGCCAACAATGTCCAGCATTTAATTCTGCTTTTCTTTATGATCTTTCAGTACACAATATCCCCATTGTTTTATAAAAGTACTTATATAAGATCTGTGTAATTGGAACATGTGTATGAATCGGTTATACATTCTTTTCTAGATTCAGGCCCTACATTTAACATCTTTCTCCTTTGTCCAAGGTACATCATTGTAAATGCCCTTTCGTGTAAATTGTTGATGATAAATCCAACTAACAGTATCAACAGTATTCTAAAGTCCAAAACCCAAAGCCCTTTCTGAGGCCTAGAACAAACTATAAAATCAAAACACAAGTTACACATTTCCAGTTTACAGTGACAGACAGCAAATATTCCCATTCAGAATGGGAGCTTAGCAAATAAAGATCAGGCCAAAGCAAGACCAAATCCAACAAGGAAAATAACACAGTGTCTCTAATATCTGTGGTTCTTTATGGTTCTTTATTATATAACATCTTGTGGTTCTTTGCCATAATGTAACATTAATAGTCTCAAGTCTTCCTAGGAGAGTCCTTTCTCTACTCTAAAGTCTCATTAGCTGGGTCACCATTATCTGATTTCTCTCGCCATCCTGGACTTCCATCCTTCTAGCAGAATAGTCCAATGAATGCCGTTTTACATTCAGCATTCTGGGGTTTCTCTAGCCTATAGCTCCAAACTCTTCTAAGTTCTTCCTTAATTTCTAAAAAGTCCACCAAGCATGAGGTCAGACTTCTCCTAGTCAGGAAGCCGAGCAACAAATAAAAATGCTGTCCATTTACTTTGTCTTTTTAGTCACTCTAGAAGGCCAGTCCACAGGATAGTGCTGCCCACATTCAGCATGGGCCCTTTGTCCTTCTTCAGTTAAACTTCACTAAATGTCCTTACAGATACACTGAGAAATGCAACCCTTAAGAGATTCTAAATCCCAGCCAGCTGGTCATTAAGATTAACCATCACAGTTTCTCTTTTGTACAGTCAAATTTCCCTTGACTGCCTCCCATAAAGATGCAAGGTAAGAACGGCATTTAGAAACCATCTGAATAATCCAAAGTCCTCACTTCAAGATCATTAATTTCATGGCATTTATAAAAGGCTTTATGCTAAGAAACATTCAGGGGTTTCAGGGTTGGTCTGGAATCTCTCTGGAGGTCATCATTCGACTGTGACAAACATTATGTTGGTAAACTGCCATGCACCGTCTAAACCTGTTGACAGTAGACTTGGAGCAAAGAGGGCTATATTGTCCCAGACTCCAGAATGTTGAATTCAAGTGTCCAAAATTCTCTGGGACAGAAAGAAAGAAAAACAGCAAACAGATATGGGAGATTAAGACATTGTACCTTTGAGAGCAGCTGGAAAAGAAACCTTTTCCAACAGAGGTTACTGTTGTTTATCCTACGGTATAAAGAAGCCTGTGGTGAGAACAGGAAGCCAGTTCATCCATGTAGGGAGTGCTCGGCAGTGCCTAGAAACCTCTAAACAAGAACCCAGCACACCAAGGTTTCCTGGGCTTTGCTGGGGACTTCGACTTGGTTTCCTAAGCATCTGGTTTAAGGGTGCTACCTTGCTTCCTCTCCCAGTAGGATCCCTCTAGTTGTTTGTGCTGTGTGTTGTAAGCAGCAAATTCAATGACCGTTTGTTCTCTGTCTGCTGTTTCTGTCTACTGTTTGTTGTGTGCTTTTATAAACACCCATTTGAAACTGCAAGTATGGCCACTGTTACCAAGCTTGGGATGCCAGTTTGCCCAAGAGGCAGATATGGATACCCATCCTCAATAAGCTGATCAGACTAGCCAAGTTAATAGCAAAGAGGAGGATTTATTCAATATGGTCACACTGAAGAGGTACAAAGAAGTCTGGTAAGTACCTTTAGTCTGCCTTCTGGGTCCTTGAATGAGGTCAAAGTGCAAATAAAGGACTAGGAATACGCACATCTAAGTAGTCCTGGTAAGAGCATGGCCCTACCTACCTTAGACTTATTATTGCCAGAGGCTATAATGCTCTTCCAAGAGAAGGATTTCCACTCAGTCTGACTCAGCTTTTTCTCCTCCTATAATAAGATTCCAAGGGAAATTACTATTTTTGGGGACCCTTTCTTTTAGTAGTCTGATAGCTAAAGTGTCTCTTTAGAATATATTTATTTCTGCCAGAGAAACACCATTGTCGACAATTCTCCAAGTGAGACATCTGCTAACCATGTCCAGATACTAACGTCATTTGCAAATGGTCTGTGCTCTCTGAATAGAGCCTAGGCTGTCCTTTCTCTTTGATGTCCTATGCTGTCATTGTATGATGTGCTTCTGTATGAACTTTTTATTTATCAGTTCTTGATCCTGGATCACACTGGATTTCCTTCGGTGCTCTTTAAGAGTAATCAGCCATGATTTCATTTTCTACTTTAAGATTCTAACGCCCGTTCTTTTCTCAAAAGTACATTAAATATTGCTATTCTGTTTTCCTTACGTCTCCATCACTATTTCATTTATGGACTATACTTTAGAAAACCTCTTCATGAGTTATACCTGCACCAATTATTTCTCTTTGAACAACTTGACACTTAGGTTTCCAACTTCTAGTCAGTACATTTGGTGACCAGTCCATTCATTTTTGAATTTGGTTTTCTTTGAGTCATTTGATTTTTGTTCATATAATACAGTCTCTATTTTTGAAACATACTTATTTTATGTTAAATAATATTTCCTAGATCTCATCATACAAACTTCTTCTTTACTGCCTCCTGACTTCTCTCCACATAGATATAATTTTCCATAAAATGTCTTTAGGAGTTTGGAATCATTAATTTTAAACATCAACTTGTCATCATCTAGAATCACCTCAAAAGTCTCCATCCACTGAGGAATTATCCAGATCAAGCTGGTCTGTGGACACATCTACAGAGGTCTTGACTCTGAAAGTCCAGTGTGCATCCAAGCATTCCCAGGGCAGGGTGGCCTGAACGACAAATGAATAAGGGACACTGGCTAAGCGCCAAGTAAGAAGACAACATTGGTGCATTAGTGCCTTTCTGCTCCTGACTGTGACTATGACGTGACCAGCCGTCTGAGCTCCTGCCTCTGTGACTTCCCCACCTGATGGGGATGTAATCCAGAAGAGTGAGCTAAGCACACTCCTTCCTCCCCTAAGCAGCTTTCTCTTGGAGCATTTTATCCTGCAGCAGGAAGGAAACCTATACTGAGCTCTTTGACTCAGACTCGCGTTTACATTGCTTGCTTCTACTCTACACAGAAGAGGGTTACCAACTACAGTACAACCACGGTAAACTAACCTTTTCTCAAACCTCGGCTGGACAACAGAGGTGTTATGATTTAAGAATGTGTTGCTTCATTCAGTTCCAAAGTCATAATAGGGAATGCTGCTTTGCACTTCCTTCTGCTCTACGCTTTCATTTCTTACCAGTTCTGATAGAGAGCAGATGTTTCCAGCTGTAGGTGGAACTCTTTCATTAGACACCATACCTGATTGGTCCTTAGCTTGAGCTCAGATTTCATATTTCCCAGGTAGTCCTCAGAACAAAAGCTCAAGGCTTCTACAGTTTGACCAACTCACTAAAAGAAAAACTTGAGTTTCCATTTTCACATTACATTTGTCCTCATGGTTATTATTTTTAAGGTTTTTAGTTAAAACTATTTTAAAATATGCTATATTCAGCTAGGGGGCCCTTTCCCCTTTGGGAGTGTTATTCAGACTAATCTTTCATAAAAACATACTATTAAACATTTCATATAGGATTTAAATTCTTTGTGATCCTATTTTTTTATTCTGAGGAATACATCTGTGTTTCAAACTGCTCCGATGTGCACTAGCTGTGTGGCTGGTTAAAGCTGAGCAATCATTTTAGTATTACAACTCCTATTTGCTGCATTTGATTTCCCTTTTCTAACTTTATTGATACTATCACTATTTTAAGAGAATGTAAACAGAGCACACCTGATCAAAACCCGTTTGTGTGCTTACACCTCATCTCTGTATCATGGATGCAAGAAGATAAACATTGTAAGGTCCTACCTGACCATATTTTTTTCCCGAAATATCCCCATCTGTTACCATCTTCTCTTACAGTCTAGAAGGTTCCACCCATAAATTCTCTTTCCTATTATTAACTGGACTAAGGTGTGGGCAGATAGATAATCTTTAGAAGTAGTTAAAATTTTGAATTTAAAACACTTATGGACAGAAGTTACAGAGAAAGAGAAGAAATATATCGATAAATCTCTTTCTATTTCAATAGGAGAAGAACATGTTTATAGTTTGATAAAAAAGAATATTATAGTAAGTACAGAGAGATGATGTTTGGAGCTCCCAGCTAACACAGCTATTGAGCTCTTCTTGCCAGTCATTGGAGGCAAAACAAGACTGCTTTGTGCCTTGCAACACGCTCCCACGAAAACGTCTATGGATACGAGAAAGAGCAAGAAATTGCTTCATGCAATGAATAATAAAATTACCCAGGTCTCTGATTCTGCAAGAATGCACACTAGAAGCTTAGAAAAATATGCATTTCAAGTCAAATAAATTATTAAGAAACTCTACAAATCTCTACCTCACTTTCAAAGAGTTAAGAGCATAGGAAAGTAAGAAGAATTCTAAAGCAAAGGCAATCCTCACATTTTCCCAGGAGGCACATACTTAATTCACTGATTGAAAGCAAAATTGTCCTTCTCATAGAGCACACGATGGAAGAGAATGAGATCTGATTGCCTCTGTTCCCGCGAAACGTGTGTCTTCAGCCAGGTTCTATGGCTGACTTCACAGGAGTGTTTTATTTCAAAAAAAAAAAAGAGGTGCCATATATGAGTACTGTGTGCATTTCCCTGCAGAGAAATCCCTCAGGCTGTACTGGACTTTCAAAGGAAGCCTCTATGCTCCCTCCAAAAAACAAGATGATGAACAATTGATATGGAGACTAAGAGTGTTTTTAAAATGCTCCTTGTCATTCACTATGAGAAGAATGAAAATGATAATAACTCCAACAGGATAAGCTGGAGACAAAATAGTATCCGTCAGACTCAGGTACCTTTTCTTACTTCCATTCAGACCTCTGATATGTTCCTCAGGAAAAAAGAATCAAAGAAACAATGGAGCTTATATGGACTACTATGTGGCTATTAAAAGAACAGAATAAGCTCACTGTGTTGCATCATTATCCACAGATATATACAATATAGCTAAGTAAACAGAAAATAAGTGTACGTGAAGATACACATACCAACCCATACACACATACATGCACACACATAATAGCATCATGAAAATCCAGGTGTAAAGCAATGCAACTGTTGCAGCAAAGTGGCTAACAGGGGGGAATAGAAGAAAATAGCAAATCTGCCTCTAAGATACCCCCTCCCTATGCTCACTTAATTCCACTGCATGTTTTTATCCCACTTTGAAGTTTACGGTAGTAGAAAGTGAACCCGCACTCTGAAGCAGAGACACATCATGTTTGGTTTTCCTACTTTAGGCGGTGTTAGGCAAGAAGGCATTGTGATCCCATTTCTGATTATGGAAATGGTAGTTTTTCCTGCATAGATTCTGAGAAGGTCTGTAAAACCCTGACAAAATCGACCTTAGATGGCCACTTTCTATGACCTTTCTGAGCCGTGGACTGATTCACCCGAAAGACAAAGGCATCAAACCTGCATAGAGCAAGGCCCTAAAAGCACTCTTTATATTTATAAACACAAATGCACACACTGAAGTGCTGGGCATGAAACTCAAGGCCTCAAACATTTTAGAATAGTGTTTGAACAGTCAACCACATGGCTGGCCCTTGGTTTTTTGTTTTATTTTGTTTCATTTTGCTTTGTTTTGGTTTTTTTGAGACTAAGTCTTATTACATATCACAAATGGGTAACTGTCACTCAACCACCCTTGAACTCACAGCCTTCTTGTCCCTGCTTTGGGGGTTTGGGGGTCTGATTTGGTATGTACCCCTATACCTAGCCTGTGGATCCTACTCCTGGCCTCTTAATCATCATGCCGTGAAACCTTCTGGGATAACTCAGTGCCTGTTAAGATGAGCAGATAAATTCTCAGACCCTCAAAAAAGCAGGTTTTCATATGATCATTTCATTAGATGCTGAAAAAGCATTTGACAAAATTCAAAACCCCTTTATGATAAAGGTCTTGTAGAGATTCGGGATACAAGGTTCATTCCTAAAAATAATAAAAGCAATATACAGCAAGCTGACAGCTAACATTAAATTAAATGGAGAGAAACTCAAAGCAATCCCACTAAAATCAGCAACAAGACAAGGCTGTCCACTCTCTCCATACCTCTTCAATACTGTGCTTGAAGTTCTAGCAATAGTAATAAGACAACATAAGGAGATCAAGGAGATTCAAATTGGAAAGGAAGAAGTCAAACTTCTGTTATTTGCAGATGATATGATAGTGTACATAAGCGACCCCAAAAACTCTACCAAAGAACTCATATAGCTGATAAACACCTTTAGCATTGTGGCAGGGTACAAGATCAACTCCAAAAATCAGCTGCCCTCTTATACACAAAGAACAAAGAAACAGAGAGGGAAATCAAGGAAACATCACCTTTCACGATAGCCACAAATAGCATAAAGTATCTTGGGGTAACTCTAACCAAGGAAGTGAAAGATATATTTGACAAGAACTTTAAGTCTTTGAAGAAAGAAATTGAAGAAGATACTAGAAAATGGAAGGATCTCCCATGCTCTTGGATTGGGAGAATCAACACAGTAAAAATGGCAATTCTACCAAAAGCAATCTATAGATTCAATGCAATCCCCATCAAAATCCCAACAAAATTATTCACAGACCTTGAGAGAACAATAATCAACTTCTTATGGAAAGACAAAAGAAAACAAGATAGCCAAAACAATCCTATACAATAAAAGTACTTCTGGAGGCATTACCATCCCTGACTTCAAATTCTATTACAGAGCTACAGTAATGAAAACAGCTTGGTATTGACAAAAAAACCCAGAGATGTTGACCAATGGAATCGAATCGAATACCCACATATTAAACCACAAACCTATGAACACCTGATTTTCAACAAAGGAGCTAAAATTATATAATGGAAGAAAGAAAGCATCTTTAACAAATGGTGCTGGCATAACTGGATGTCAACCTGTAGAAGAATGAAAATAGATCCATATCTATCACCATGCACAAAGCTCAAGTCCAAATGGATTAAAGACCTCAGTATTAATCTCACCACACTGAACCTGATAGAAGAGAAAGTGGGAAGTAGTCTGCAACACATGGGCACAGGAGACCACTTCCTAGGTAGAACCCCAGTAGCACAGACAATAAGAGCAGCAAGGAATAAATGGAACCTCCTGAAACTGAGAAGCTTCTGTAAAGGAAAGAACACTGTCAGTAAGACAAAAAGGCAACCTACTGATTGGGAGGAGATCTTCACCACCCCCACATAAGACAAAGGTCTGATCTCCAAAATATATAAAGAACTCAAGAAACTAGACATTAAAACTCTAATTAACCCAATTAAAAAATGGGGTACTGAATTGAACAGAGAATTCTCAACAGAAGAAGTTCAAATTGCCAAAAGACACTTAAGGTCATGCTCAACCTCCTTAGCAATCAGGGAAATGCAAATCAAAACAACTTTGAGATACCATCTTACACCTGTCAGAATAGCTAAAATCAAAAACACCAATGATAGCCTATGCTGAAGAGGATGTGGAGTAAGGGGAACACTCATCCATTGTTGGTGGGAATGCAAATTTGTGCAGCCACTTTGGAAATCAGTGTGGTGGTTTCTCAGGAAACTGGGAGTAAACCTACTTCAAGACCCAGCAATTCCACTTTTGGAAATATACCCAAAAGATGCCCAATCATACTACAAAAGCATTTATTCAACTATGTTCATAGCAGCATTATTTGTAATAGCCAGAACCTGGAAACAACTTAGGTGTCCCTCAATAGAAAAATGGATCAAGAAGGTGTGGCACATATACACTTTAGAGTTTTACTCAAGCGGTAAAAAACAATGACATATTAAATTTCGCATGCAAATGGATGAAAATAGAAAACACTATCCTGAGTGAGGTAACCCAGGCCCAAAAAGATGAATATGGTATGTACTCGCTCATAAGTGGATTCTAGCCATAAATAAAGGACACTGAGCCTATAATTCGTGATCCTAGAGAAGCTAAATAAGAAGGTGAACCCAAAGAAAAACATATAGTTATCCTCTTGAATATTGGAAGTAGACAAGATTGTCAGGCAAAAATTGGGAGCTTGGGGGTGGGGGTAAGGGGAGCTGGGGAGAGAGAAGGGAGAAAGGGAGGATGGGGAGAGCTTGTGGGAATGGGATGGTTGGGAAGGAGGAAGGGTAGATATGGGAGCAGGGAAGAAGATATCTTAATTAAGGGAGCCATTTTAGGGTTGGCAAGAGACTTGACTCTAGAGGGCTTCCCAGGTGTCCAAGGAGATGTCCCCAGCTTGTTCCTTGGGCAGCTGAGGAGAGGGTGCCTGAACTGGCCTTATTCCATAGCCACACTGATGGATATCTTGCATATCACCATAGAACCTTCATCTGGCGATGGATGGAGATAGAGACAGAGACCCACACTGGAGCACTGGACTGAGTTCCCAAGGTCCAAATGAGGAGCAGAAGGAGGTAGAACATGAGGAAGGAAGTCAGGACCTCAAGGGGTGCACCCACCCACTGAGACAGTGGGGCTGATCTAATGGGAGCTCACCAAGGCCAGCTGGACTGGGACTGATGGAGCATGTGATCAAACCAGACTCTCTGAATATGGCTGACAATGAGGGCTGACTGAGAAGTCAAGGACAATGGTACTGGGTTCTGATTCTACTGCATGTACTGGCTTTGTAGGCACCTAGTCTGCTTGGATGCTCACCTTCCTAGACCTGGATGGAGGGGGGAGGACCTTGGTCTTCCCACAGGGCAGGGAACCCTGACTGCTCTCTGGACTGGAGAAGGAGAGGGAGGGGGAGGGAGAGGGAAATGGTAGGAGGGGAGGAGGTGGAAATTTTTTTAATTAATTAATTAATTTTAAAAAAGAAAGCAGGTTTTGATTTTCCTGTTGGTACATGTATAAACAACCAGCATGTCCTGGAATCCAATAGGATTTGTACCAGGACACAAAACAGTGTCTCATTGTCTGTGACATGGTCAGTCTCTAAAAATCTGAGGTTTGCAACATTACAAAATTTGAAAGGCGAGAATGTAGGTATTTGCTATATTACTCCCTGTAACTTTTCATGCTTCTTAGAAACATTTGACTGAAACCAGACAAAATCACTGCAGAAATCTTACTCAAGCCAAGACACACAACAAAGAGGAAAAGGCTATAAGGAGATACTTTTAAAAATGGCAATTAAAATGAGGATGTATTTTTTTCAAAATATGCATTTTGACAAGTTGGATGTAAAACTCACATATAAATATTCTTTTGTCAGACCTTTAAGACCTTAGCAAAATGTTGGAGCCTTCTAATACCAAGGGAATTTATTATTAAGCACTTATATAAATTGCTAAACTCATATAGAACTATGCAGCCACATTATTATTATGTTTTGTTCCTCCAAGAGACCCAGATCTACCAAACAGCTGTGTGATATCAGCATTATTCCATCTCTGGGGGAATAATTAAAGTTTATGTCCCCCTTAAGAGCCATGGCATCAGTAATCTGAAGTTAATGATAGTAGAGGAATTTCACAGACAAGGCTGCCTTGAGAAGTTGAGGAAATACAGGAAGAATTCAATAAAGTTGTAAAAAGAGAGTTCGCCTGGCTGAAGTCAATAAGGCTTCAGGAATGTGTGCTGCTGAGAATGCTGCTGAGTACTTAGGTCTGGAGGAGCTGAGGCTCCAGAGAGATAAGGATATCTTGATGAGGAGAGGTCAAGAGAACCGCTGCCAGCGCTCAGTGTTGCTACATTTTCTGGACTGGCGACAACTGGTAGAACAACTCCCATGGAGTTACTCTGACCTAAGACAGACCCTGCCTCCTTAGTTGTTCCCTATAAACTGATGAGCTGAGCATGAATCTCTCTGCTCTGTGTAGGATGTGAAAAATTGCAGGTGATCTCCTTACTTCCCAAAATGTGGTCCATGGGACCAATAACATCAACACATTATGGCAACTTATTGGAAATGCAGAATCTCAGACCTGTGCCTACCTAATAAGAATCAGCATCATAAAAAGATCCCCAGGTGATTCATGGGTACATTAATGCTTGGTGTGTCCTCGTTATTTATGTATAGTGATGGACTGAGAGCACAGAATCTGAAATCAGATGGCTTTGGCCTCCAATCCTAGCTTCACCACTTTGGAGCTGTATAACTTGAATGAAATGTTCTATTTCTTTGAGCATCATCTGTAAAAGTGCAAACAATCCTTCCATGCATTCTCAACACAGTTCAGGGGGTTTATTTAATGGAACACAATGGGGCTAGCACAGATCTAAAACAAGCCCCCTATCCTTCCAACTCAAAATCTACAGCTGTATACAATCTTTGAAAGTCAGTACAGACCTGCCAAAGTATTCTATATTTCCCTCTTACCGCCTCATTGCTCCTGCAGCCTCCATTAAACTCCTAAAGGATGCCAGGACAGACCACGCCAAACTGCATTTGGCTTTGTCCTGTTCTTCATCTCTGATACTTCTCCTTGACTCTCTAAGACATCACACCCATAGGGCAACCATTCCACCCCTAAATAAAGTGGGTCATTGTTAAAAATAGAGCATAGCTTCCCTTATTTATAGAAATGAAATAAATGGTCTCTGCTACTACAAAGCCAACTCTGCCTGGCCCCCTATCCTAAACTGCTCAGGAAACAGTTGACAGAGTCATGTCCCCGTCCCAGTCATCACATCACATAACATACCCATAGGCTGCCCCAGACAGTCAGCTTACAATACGCAACTCAGGTCATTCCCTAAAGACCAACACCTGGATGTAGCCACTAAGCAGGTTACCTGCATATGGCTGGAAACCCACTTCTAAGATCTGCTGGTGTATCTAAAGATTCTGTTATCCTGTTAAGAGATATTCAAAGAGAGTTGGTGATCTCTGAATGTTGAATAGTTCTTATATTCTACTTTCTTGAATTTATCTTGGATATCCTTATTATATTTGATTATGAACTCAAGGTAAACAATGAGCCTCCAATGAGTCTCCAGTGAGACTCACATATCTTCAGCATCCACTGTGGACTCTCAGTAGCCATCCCCTGGATGAATGGATGAATGGATGGATGGATTATAGAGAAGCCTATGTGGCCAAGAGATTTGTGCACAGCCTGGCCAACACTCTTCTTTCCTGTCTCCTATTTTTTTTTACGTTCTTCTTTCCTATTGTTTTATTATCTCCTTTCTTTATCTCTTATTTCTCTCTTTCGCCCTTTTCTGCCTTGATCTGTGAACTTTTTATTCCCACTAACCTAAAATATTCTAAATTCTCTCAGCTCCATTTCTGGTACCCTACTCACTCACTTTCCCCACATTGCAATGGGCTCCGAATACTTGAAACACTCACAGCAATTCTAAATGGGACTGCTGCAATTGCTAACTGTGTCTTCACTTTTGTGGATGCGATAGTGCTGAGGTATGCTCAAAGTTGCATCTGAAATGTAAACTTGTTCAGGTCGAGACCCAAGGTTTAAAAACACTAAAATAACTTCAGGGACAGGCTAAAAATAATTTCACCTGGCATTTGGAAGGCAGGACAAATCTAGAGTCTCCGAAGTCCAACACACCAGGACAGAGTCTGAATAGGAAGCCCTTCAAGTAATAGGATTCTGCAGTCAGAGGCAGAGAGGAGACCTTTCCTGCCACTCTCGACTCCCAGCAGAGCAATATAGAAATGAGCCCAGAAAAGGACTCTCAAGAGTTGCACAAGCAAAGTTCAATTAGCTCTGATCTGAAATCCATATGCTCCTTCGGGTCCTTTATAATGTAGTCCAGAACTGCGATTCACTTTCAAGAATGCTGTGAATTCAATGCCTCCTCTCATGCACCCACAGAACCAGAAGGAAACTACAGACGCTAATTCATCATCCCTTGAAGGCTAGAGTTCACACAAACCAGTTCGGCAAGCATGTGCCCTACACTCTGCTGGCTTCCTAGCGCAGAGTACCAGGCCAGGGAGGTACTCATAAAGTAAGCAGAGAAGGTCAGGGAGAGAGCAAGCCAAGAAGGGATGCAAGGAAATGAGACAATTACTATGGACACACCCACACAGAGTGAAACTCAAGCTTTTTTAATATTTTAAATTATGACCTAAGGAACTATCTCTAGAGCACAAAGCCAGCGCTTTTCATTCCATCATTAAAATTTTAAAAGCTTGTTGGGTCCTTTAATTTGCAGCTTACTCCCCAGGCAGATATTCAAACAGAAAAATAAATATAATACCAGCCAATCCTTCACAGCACTCATCTGCTGGCTTGTTACAAACCATTTTAATTATTTTGTTTGCAATACCTATTTGTTTGTCCCAGGGGAATATTTAAATCTCCTTGCATTTGTGCACAAGCCTCCCAACCACTAGGAAAATGAGACCTTACGCTTCACATTAATACTTCATAGTTGTCTTTAATCCCTGAGGAGTTGATAGAAAACTATAAATTTTAATTGCACTTACAATTTAAAATCCTGAAATATTACCCTAAATATTTATCCAAAGAAGATGCAAAAATAAATTTCCATGGCCCAGAGCCCTACTGTAGTGTGGTTCTGAAGTTTAGAGGTTTGCATGCAACATTGCAAAATCCTTACCAAGTGTGTAGGACATAAGTGTAAAGATGTGTGTGCTGGTTAGCTTTTGCCAACTTGCTACAAACTAGAGTTACCTTGGGTAAGGTAAGAGGGAACCTCAACTGAGGAGCTGCCTCCTAAGGGCAAGTCTATAGTACATTTTACTGCCTAATTATTGATATTGCCCAATCAACCATGGGCAGTACCATCACTGAGCAGATGATACTGAACTGTATAAAGCAAGCCATGGGAAGCAGGCACTCCTTCATGGCCTCTGCTTTGGTTCTTGCCTCCAGGTCTCGAGTTCCTACCTTGACTTCCTTCAGTGAAAAACTCTGATGTGGAAGTCAAACAAAATCTTTCATTCTCTCTTGTTTTTGGTCAGTGTTTCATGGTAGTAACAAAAGCAAACCGAAAAGTGTTTGATGGTGACTTAGACCAAATGTGTAGGATGGCAACTAAGAGTATGAATTCTGTCCATATCGGGTTAATGTCAACTGAATCTACCTACACCTTAATCAACTAAAATAACATAACTGAAATACCATTGGTTAGGCATTGAGCAACTAGCACTGACGGAAAGTGATGCCTGAGAGAAGAAGAGCCAATGAAGTGGGCTTGAGTCTCTTAGGGAAACATTTCTTGTTGTAGCACAGGAAACAGAAAGACAGGATGGACCATAATCATCTCCATGAATTGAAGAAAGGGCTGAGGTGTTAGAAAGTTTGGGGCAGTTAGGAATAATAAGGCAGAACAACATGTAGAGAGAAAGAGAAAGGGCCCCTCAGAAATCTGTAAAGAATTCTATTTGAATCTTTCACAGAGTATTTATTAGCACACAAAACAGAAGTTCAAAGTAAGTCTTAAAAGACTGAAGCACCAGAGGGCACTGGGGAGGACTAGGGTCAAACTGTGTTGTGGACACAAGTATACTGCCATCCTAATGAACTCTCAGCAGCCGTGGTTGCTGGCACAAGACCTGTTCAAGATCAAGCCAGCCAGTTAACATTCCAATAAAGACAATAGTGGGGCACATAATTCTCACCCTTAGTTCCAGAGCAATTGACATTTGATGGCAGCTGGCGGATGAATAGTCAGTTTTCTTTAAGGGCATGTATGCTCCCTGTCAGGGTGATCACACGCATACACTAATGGTGCTCAGTCAGTTTCTTAAAAAAAGTTGGGAGGGGACATGAGGGAAGTCTGAAAGGAGTTGGAGGGAGAAAGTATGGAGGTGAATAAAATATGATTTAAATGCATTCTATGTATATAAAGAAATTCTCAAAGAATAAATAAAATGTCTTATAAAAATAGAATATTCTCCATGTAATCAAAAATTACAATGCATATAAAGTGGCAGTAAAATACAACTCCATAAATGAAAAAGTGATCAATAGCAGCAGACTGAGAAACAATATAGGTAGTGGTATTAATAGAACAGAAATTTAAACACATTGTATGAATATTATAAATTCATACTATATATTCAAGTAAATGGAGTAAAATTTGTATGTGATGTGGAGGATAATAAAAATTGAATTCTTACAAATTAAATATTCATTGTCTGAGATGAAAATGCACATGATGAATAAATAGAAGAAAATGAATGACTTTTAAGGTATAGGATAAAATTTACTCAAAATAATTAGCTAGTATGTTGAAATACATTCACTAATTTTGAACACAACAATTGAAACGGAACATTATTGAGTAGTTTATTAATTCACTAACCAAATCAATCAGCTTAGTTCTCTTTACTAATAGACTAAAAAGGGTAAATCCATGCGATCATCCCAAAGCTATAAAAAGAACTCAACCAAATCCGACATCCAGTTGTTTTAAAAATAATCTCAGACACTGAAGAATTAAAAAACAACTTCTTCAATCTGATAAAAACCAAAGGTATCTATGCTCAACCTTTATAGTAACTAATGGGAATGGGTGAAATGATTTCTTGTAGGAATAGAAAGAAACAGATATCCATTTCTGTTGCTTATCTCGAGCACTAAGTCCTGGTTATGCTCAGCTTCCAAGATGACACAAGATCCAGCAAACTTCCATTACTTCTATTTGACACTGAACTGAAGTTCAAGTCACTATAAGAGGAAAAAAAAAACAAAAAAGAAATAGAAGATATAGAGTCAAGAGAAAATGTAGTTTCTCTTTATCATAGAAAACACGTTAGTCTACATATAAAATCAGAGTAATTATATAAAAAGAAAATCTCTGTAACTAATAATTGCATTTAGCAAGGTTGAGTGAGATTGTATTTCTAAAAGCCAACAATACACAATTGCAAGTTCAAATTGAAAAGCAACAGTTCTGAAAATTATAAATGCTTGGAGATGAATCTAACAGTATGACATGCACTTAACACTATAAAGTGCTGCTACAAATAACTGAAGACTGAGATAAATGGGAAAATAATCCCTCTCACAGGTCAGTATCACTAAGAAGTCAATTATCCCTGAAAAAAAATCTCTAGTTTCAACATAATTTAAATTAAAAGCATAGCTGACTTTTTCCTAGAAAATGACAAGTTAATGTTAAAGTGTATGAAAATGCAAAGCAGGAACCAGGAAGAGGAATTACTAGCAACCTGAGAAGGAATTCCTCTGAAATTTCTGTGGCTTGTGTGCCTCACACACCTCGTCACAACCCCAGGTATGTGGAAACATAAAGGCTAAAGACAGTTTCCCCAAATATTAAAGATTCTCAGCTTACCCCACCTACTTTTATGATCAACCAAAATGCATAGTTCTTAGGAGTATCTATCATCAGTTGAAATATAAAACAAACACAGGTCAAATCAAACAGAACAGATTGTGTCTACAATTTGAAGACCAATTAATTTTTGGCAAAGACTCCCAAGAGGAAAAGACATTCTTTTTATTAACTGAGACTCTAAAGATTAAATTATCATGCACAAAAATAACATGAAATAAAAATTAAATCCAACCCTTACTGCATACCTTATGATAATCAACATACAAAACAACATGAATGGATCTCAAGCGAACAACAGCAGAACAAGAAGAATCTATGTATATTATCACATTGATATAAAATTGTATATTTTTATTCTTGAGAATTTCATAGATGTATACAATGACTAATGATTATATATACTCCCATTTCGCCCTCCAATCCTTCCCATGTCCCCTAATCTGTTCCATCCAAAGTTCATGTTTTTTTTTATTTGAAAATAATTCACTTAGTCTGGTTTGTGCTGCCCATATGTTTATGAGTATGGGGTTATCTAGGGGAGAGCGGGAATTTTATCAGAGGCCACATCCTCAAACTTGAATGATTATCCCTCCCGCAAAACCAGATGTAAAACTCTAGATGCTTCAAAGTAATCTATAGGAACAGAGAGATCAGATATTTTCAATTCCTAATCATGATCGGAAGCCTTGATTGAGGGCCGTGTAGAAACATTTGTGGATAACACTAACGCTGGTCATTATAATAGCTGTCCTAGTTTGCTCTCTGTGCTTACAAACATCAAGACCAGAAGCAACGTGGGAAGGAAAGGGTTTATTTCAGCTGACACTTTTCAGTTAATTGTTGAGAGAAGCCAGGGCAGGGACTCAAGGCAGGAAGTAGTAGGCAGGAACTAAAGCAAAGACAATGGAAGGACACTGCTTATTGACTTGCTCAGCCTGCTTTCTTATACAACCCAGGACCATCTGCCCAGGGTGACACCACCAGTAGTGAGTTGCCAAGAAAGTGTCCCATAGACACACCCAAAGGTCATTCTAACGGAGGGAATTTCTCAATTGAAGTTCATTCTTTCCAGGTAACTCTAATTTGTGTCAAGTTGACAAAAATAATTAAGGAACACAATGGTGAAAATACTTTCACAAGAGCATATGTGAATTACACTCAACAGACTTGGTAGACGTTAATGACTATGCTTGATAAGTTTCTAAAATAATGACTTGTGAACACTGCAGATTTAGTTCATAATTCTACCAGACTTTCAAAGAAGACCAAATACCATAACAATACTCTTCAAATTACTCCACAAGATAAAAACAGGAGGAACATTGCCAAATTCATTTTATGAGAAGACAGTCATTGTGATACCCAAATCACACACAACAAAGAAAGAGAATTACAGACCAATTTTCCTCATGAATATTGATATGAAAAATACTCAATAAAATACTCAAAAACTGAATCCAAAAAGACATAAAAAAGTCATTCACCATGATCAAGTAGGCTTCATCCCAAGGGATGGTTTAACATACAGAAAATCGGTCATTGTAATCCACCATACAAACAAACTTAAAGAAAAAAAAAATCTAGGGGCTGGAGAGATGGCTCAGTGGTTAAGAGCGCTGCAAGCTCTTCCAAAGGTCCTGAGTTCAATTTCTAGCAATCACATGGTGGCTCAGAACCATCTGTAATGAGATCTGGTGCCCTCTTCTGGCCTGCAGGCATACGTGCAGAATACTAAGAATACTGCATACATAATAAATAAATAAATAAATCTTTAAAAAAAATCTAACCAATCAAGTGAAAGCCCTGTATCTGAAGAAGGAAACTGGAGAATTTACCAGAATATAGAAAGACCTCCCATGCACATGAATAGGTAGGATTAACATAGTAAGAATGACCATCCTACCAAAAATGATCTACAGATTCGCTACAATCCCCACCAAAATTTCAACACAATTCTTTATAGATTTTAAAAGGACAATACTCAATTTCATATGGAAAAAGAAAAAGTCTATGATAGATAAAACAATATTATGCAATAAAAGGACTTCTGGAGGAATCACCATCCCTGATTTCAAGTTCTGCTACAGAGCAATAGTAATTTAAAAAAAAAATGTATGGCATTGGCATAAAAACAGACAGTTGATCAATGCGATCAAATAGAAGAGACAGACGTATATCCACACAACTATGAAATCTGACATTTTTTGTGGGGATAGGGTTGAGACAGTATTTCTCTTTAGCTTTAGAGTCTGTCCTAGAACTCACTCTGTAGACCATGCTGGCATAAAATGCACAAAGATCCACCTGTCTCTGCCTCCTGAGTGCTGGGATTAAAGGTGTGGACCACCACCACTCAACTTGACACCTGATTTTTTTATTTAAAAAAGTCAGAATTTTACAATGGAAAAAAAAGCATCTTCAACAAATGGGGCTGTTCTAACTGGATGTTAGCAAGTAAAAGAATACAAATAGATCCATTTCTATCACCCTGTACAAAACTCAGGTCCAAGTGGATCAAAGACCTCAAAATAAAACCAGATACGCTGAATCTGGTAGAAGAGAAAGTGAGAAATAGCCTTGAGCACATCAGCACAGTAGACAATTTCCTGAAAATGACACCAATAATGCAGGCAGTAAGATCAACAATTGATAAATAAGATGTCATGAAACTGAAAAGCTTCTGTAAGGCAAAGAACACCATTAATAGGACAAAATGGTAACCTAAAGAATGGGAAAATATTTTTACCAATTCCACATCTGACGGGGAGGCTAATATTTAAAATACATAAAGAACTCAAGAAACTGGACACCGACAAACTAAATGAACCAATAAAAATGGGGTACAGATCAAGAAATTCTCCACAGAGGAACCTCAAATGTCTGAGAAACATTTAAAGAAATGTTCAACATCCTTAGCCATCAGGGAAATGCAAATCAAAATGACTCTGAGAGTCTATCTTACACCTGTCAGAATGGCTAAGTTAAAAACCACAAATGACAGCTCATGCTGGAGAGGATGTGGAGCAAAGGAAACACTCCCCTGCTGCTGGTGGGAGTGTAGACTTTTTCAGACACTTTGGAAATCAATATGACAACTTCTCAGAAAACTGGAAATCAATCTACCTCAAGACCCAGATATGTCACTCCTGGGCATATACCCAAAGTGTCCAATCACAAGGACATTTGCTCAACTATGTTCACAGCAGCTTTACTTATAATAGTCAAAACATGAAAACAACCTAGCTGTCCCTCAACTAAAGAATGGATAAAAAATGTGATACATTTACACATGGAGTATTATTCAGATGTTAAAAACAATGACATTATGAACTTTGCAAGCAAATGGATGAAACTAGAAAAAAATTTTCCTGAGTGAGGTCACCCAGACCTAGAAAGACAACCATGGTCTGTATTCACTTGTAAATGGATATTAGCTCTAAAGTAAAAGATAATCTTGCTACAGTCCACAGAACGAGAGAAGCTAAGTAACAAGAAGTGATTGGGGCAGGGGAACAAAAGGATCTTCCCTGGGAAGGGAAAATAGAATAGATTTCGTGGGTGGACTTGAAGTAGGTATAGTTGAAAAGAGGAGGGATCAGCTTTGGGGAGGAAAAAAATTCCATGAAAAATGACTGGAACTGGGATGTATTTCAGGGGTAAGGTGGATTAGTAGTGCAATGGAGACTCCATGGAATCTACAAGAGTAACCACAGACAAGACTCCAGTAATGGAGGATACAGAGCCTCAACTGGCCATCTTGGAAGCCAGGCAAGGCCTCAAGTGGAGGCACTTGGACACCAACTCAGCCACAAAACCTTTGACCTACAGTTTGTCTAGTCAAAGAGTGTTCTGGGACCACAGCCTAGGAGAACTGTCATCAGAGATTTCATCCAGCAACTGATAGGAACAGACGCAGAGTCCCACAAACAAACATTGGGCAGAGCTCAGGGAGTCCTGTGGAGAATAGGAGAAAGAATTCAAGGAACCAGAGGGGTCAGGGACACCACAGAATCAACTGACTGGAAGTCATGGGGACTTGAAGAGATGAGGACGTGTGTAGGGGTCTGACCTAGGTTCTCTGCATATGTTATAGCTGAGTAGCTTGGTGTTCTTGGTGGAACTCCTAACAGAGGGAGTGGAGGGAGGGGTGTTACTGACTCTTTTGCCTACTCCTGGGCTACCTCATCCAGACTTGATGTGATGGTATGTGCCTGGTTCTATTGTAGCTTATGGTGTCAAGTTTGGTTGATATACATGGCAGGCCTGTTCTTTTCTGAGGGGTAGAAGTGGGGGATACAGACTGGGGGAAAGAGGGAAAATTGCAATTGGGATGTAATATATGAGAAAATTAAAAATTAAAATAAATAATGACTGTGGACACTAGAATCAGACTAATTGTAATCAAATAAGAAAACTTTCTATATAAAATGACCCTCACCCCACACATTCCAGCAACCCATTTCCCTTGCTTTGTTTTAAACAGTGATGCTTTGCCCTTAGTTCTAGGAATGCCCACCTGCCCCTATACATTGGTCTCATCAAATGTCAGTAAAATTTTATAAAATAACTGACTCTTCCCACATCTCCCAGTTCACTCTGGTCCAAGCCACCATCATCACTAAGGAACATTTTTAACCTTTTCAAGTTTTTCCCTTTTACTTCCCTTTCCCACCGTAACCTCTTTGGTTTATGTTCAAGGTTAAGTTTCAGGGTGATCCTAGCAAGCAAAATTGAAATCATATTGTACCTCAACTCAGGCGGCCCAGCCTCTCCTCAGCTTAAAGATTTTGAAGCAACAGCACCCAGAGAATCTCCTCAAGCCTTCCTCCCGAGTACTCTGGCACTGTGGCCATTGCCCAATGAGTAGACATCTGATAACCTCATACCCTCGTTGGCACCACATTTCCCGGACTAGGTGGCATCGAGCTGAGACTGCTTCTCATCTGAAGCACACAACCGACTCAGTCTACTCGTTCATCCTTTGTCACTATAACAGCATAGCTGGTATGGAGGGACTAAGTTTTGTCTTCTAGTTCTAAAGGATGGGAAGTCGAAAGGAAGTTAACAGTACCTGTACGCTTCCAAGCAGCTGGCTTTCTGCTTCACACATAATGAAAAGTGGAAGGACATGTTTGGGAAAGAGGTAAAATGCAAGGGCACTGTGCTACTAAGGCCTGCTCTGTAGCAACTTGCTTGTTTCCAAGAGAGCTGGAAATCATTCCTAGAACAAAGGGATTACTCCATTTCAACAAGCTAGTCACCTCTCTGGGCCCACCACACACCACTGTCACAGGGAGGACTGACTTTCTACATGAATCTGGAGAAGGCAAATCACATCCAAACCACAGCTCTGTGGTGTGAGCCTAGTGACACAAACCTCAAGGGATGACGGAGTATGTCTTCCTGGTGCCAGTATTTGGGGAAGACAAAATGGCATTTCGTGCGAAGCTGACCCACTTCGTTAAACTGAAATTTCCGTTTGAGATACTCAGATTTCACAATAGGAAATCTCACAGACATACTTGACCCAGAAACCTCTTGTCCAAGCAAAATGAATGACAATCAATTTCTCTGTCTCCAAAAGTTCTCACCTGTCAGGAGAATATGGAAAATACCAAGAAGTCAAACTGTGGGAAATATTTTGTGACAGAAATCTCTTTCACCAAAGAAGAACATAGATCATTTCTCTCCCATAAGGGTGAAGAAGGAACCTGTTTTCCGTGGAAAGTCTTCCTCAAGGCCTTCGATCAGACCATTGAAGAGTCACACATAATGTAATAGAATGTTAATAAGCAGAATTAAAAGGCTATTTGTACCACCTTTGTTGTGGTTTGAGCATAAAACGTGCCCAAAGTCTTGGGTGTTGACAGACAATTTCATTCTGAGAGTTCATGACAAAGTAAACCTGTCAGTGAGTTCAGACCTGAACTAGGAAGTGGGGCCTAATTACAGGAAGAAGGTCACTGAAGGTGCAACCTCAAAGGGTACAACTGAGCCTGGTCCCTTTCCTCTCGTTCTCTCTGCTTTGGACTACTGTGAGGTAAGAAGCTTCACCATGCCCTTCTACTATGATGCTCTGCCCCAGCCTGGCCCAGGAACAGCAGAGCCAACAAACATGAACCAAAACCCCGAAACCCAGAAGCCAAATAATCTTTCCTTCCTTAACTTATTGGCATCATATATTTTGCCACAGCAACAAAAAGTAGCATAGACTTCTATTGGCCTTTTGAAAACGCTCACTCATTTTCTTTTATTGGTTAATCATAACATATGTCTTTTATTATTGGTGTTGTTGACTTTTTTGTTTATTCCTAGTTAAAATGAAATTCATTGTCACTTTAAGAATCAAAGTCAAGTTTTGTTTCAGAAATCAAACACAACAATTGGAAGGTTTCCCTGAAGACAACGTCAAGGGATTGAGGTAGAAAGTTGTTGACTATTGACAGAGAACCTAGAGAATATAAGTTTCTGACAACGAAGATTTGCATAAACTGTGATTCCTTCAAATGACAGTATACTATACTACCTAAAAGGCTATTTACTGACATGCCAAAATGCTAATGTTGTATTACTAATTGAAAACAATAGGATTCCACAAAATTTAACTGGCCAATTGAAATCTCTTCAAAGGAATAGTCTACAAATATGTGGCTTTTTTTGAAAGGATGATTCACTGATATATTAATTTCTGTTTTGTTTCACTGTTCCAGACTATCTGGAAAAATTAGAGCTATTTTTCTTTGTGTTCCCTCTATCCATATCCCTCTTCAACCATCCACTCACTGATGTGTTATTTAAGCTCAAGAAAGTTTATGCCCTTCTTTCTCACAAGACAGTTCTTTAAAAAAAAAAAAGGCTCAGCATGGCACATGCCTTGAATCCCAGCAACTTGGAGGAAGAGACAGGTGGATCTTTGTGACCTGGAATTCAGTCTGGTCCATATAGGGAGTTCCAGGTTACTCAATGTGACATAGTAAGACATTGTCTCTGGAAAAGTAAACAGTGGCTATGACAGGCAGCTAAGCAATCTACTGTCACTTTGAAAATTAGAGTGGTCAAAGTGGCAGAACCAAGAATCTTTCCAGAGAGGCCAGGGAAGGAGTCTATAGGCCTCTCCAGCCCCTGCTAGACTTTTATCCCTAGAATCGGGTATCAAAGAGGTGAGGCTGATTGATGGCTATTTAGAAAGGCTGGGGACCTACATGTGGGACTTTTAAACACAGAAAAAGCACACTGGATAACCTGAGGTCCAACATAAAGTCCACAGAGATCTTCCTTTATATTTCCATTACTATTGTTACCATTATTATATTGGTATATCAAATTCTACATAGCTGTAATATATTGCATGATTTTATACACACACATGCACACACACATTGTGGGATGGCTAAATATGGCTGTCGACATATTTAGTTTCTCTCACAATTTTCTATGGCAGAACACTTTCAGCAACTATATATAGTCATTATATTATCTTAATGTATATAATATAGCCATTAACTATAGTCACTATGCTGTATATTATATATCCTGATATTTTATATTCTTTGGTCAACATCTAATCAAACCCCACTCCCACTCAGGTCTCTGATAATCATCGTTCTACTCTCTCCGCTGAGTTCTTTTTTGGATTCTACATACAATTGTCATCATGTGACACTCGTCTTTCTGAGTGTTGCTAGTACTTAGCATAATATCCTCTAGGTTCAACTATGCTGTCATAAATGACAAGACCTCCTTCTTCTGCTAGGTCAGAGAGTATTCTATTGAGCCTACTTGCCACATTTTCTTTATCTGTTCATCCGTTTATGGCACTTAGGTAACTTCTGTAGCTTGTCTATTATGGGTAATGATATAATCAACCTGAGAGTGCAGATGCCTCTGCAGGATACTACTATGCTTTCCTTTGTAGATGTAATCATTACTTGGATCTAATGATATATTTCTATGATTGTTCCTATTGGTTAACAACTTGGGTGACCTTATATATTTTTCACGAGATCACAGAACAAATTATAAGAGATCAAATTTGACATTTCTCTGAGTACATAGACCAACTGTGTTTTGTTTTGTTATTAATTGTCTATATAGCATCCAAAGAAGAGCCTAGCACATAATATGAGAAGTGTAAAGCTAAGGGTTACAGGTGGAGATCGTTGTTCATTTCCCAGCCACCCAGGCCGGAAATAATCACACAGAAATTATACTAATTAAAACACTGCTTGGACTATTAGCTCAGGCTTCTTATTAACTAACTCTTACATCTTAAAGTTAACAAATTCCTATTATTTTGTATTTTACCATGAGGCTCATGGTTTACTGGTAAGGCTCCAGGGCGTCTGTCTCCTTCATCAGCTACATGGCATCTCTCTGAAACTACCTTCTTTTCTCCTCTATCTTTGCTTAGAATTCCTGCCTTGCTCTATTCTGCCCTGTCATAGGCCTAAGCAGTTTCTTTACTCATTGACCAATAAAAGCAACACATATACAGAAGAGCTCCCCACACCAGACAGTAAAGAAGAGGGCGTTCAGACACCAGTGGATTTACACGGTGAGCTCCTTAGCAATTCTTAACCAGGAAGAATGCTAGGCATAAAGGTAGCAATAGCTGGCTCCTTCGCAGCCAGCAAAGGAGCAGCCCCTCTGTTCAGCTGACAAGCTGTTTTCTGGGACTACAGGAGAATGCATCCTACTCTGATCACCTGACAATTGAGAATTATCTCACTTCCCTTTCTCCCATCCATGTATTAACCAAGTCTGGCCCTAATTAGCTTATGAGGCCAACCATGTTCAGACTGATATGGCTATATGGCATTCATTTGGAATTCTCTACCCAGGTTTAAGACAAGCTATTTCAGTACATATTTCTCCTGGTTTAAAGTAGAAGAAAGGAGAACCAAAGTTTTGTATGCCCTCAAATATCATTCAAAATACTTTATGCTGATCAGTTCTAGCGGTTTGAACTGTCTCCTGATTCTGTTTTTGCTTGTGTTTCAGCTTTAAAGGGGCCTTCCATGGGCAGCTCCACCAGGGGCATGTGATCTCCATACTGCGTATGAGGCAGCAACCTCTTGTGTGTTTGTGTGCGTGCTCGCAGGCGTGCTTGCTTCCCTTTCTCTGTGTGATGAATAATGATTATCAAGCATGGCAAAGGAGGTGTAATAACAGGGTAGAAGGCACAGATAATAGGGCCTTTCTGGCACAAGCAGCAAGTTCATCTGAATCTGCCAGCATCCGCCTGTGGGAAGAGCGATGGATAGGGATGCAGAAAGGTCGACACTAACCCCGAGTTTGCAGATACATTCGCTGCACGTGGGAATTCAAGCTATTTTTAAAGCTCCCTAAGTGTCAGCACTCCCTCTCTCCCAAGCATTCTTCTGCCAAAACTCTGGAAAACGGCAGTATGTTTGTTGGGAACCATTGACTCATGTCTAAAAGCATGGAGTCTGATTCTACAGTAGTGGTAGGCTGTCTGTCTGAAGGGCTTTCAGCTTGAGAAGCAGAAGATTTGGAAAGGCCCCCACTGTAGGAGCAGGGGCCGCTTGTTTGTCCCAGCTGCCCAGCCACAAAATAATCACACAGGAACTGTAGTAATTAAATCACTGCTTGGCCTGTTGGCTCTAACTTCTTATTGGCTAACTGTTACAACTTAATTTAACCCATATCTATTAATCTGGATCGCCACGTGGCTGTGGCTTACCAGGTAAAATTCTAACCGGCGACTGTCTCAGGCAGAGGATCCATGGCTTCTCCTTCTCACTCTGCTTTCTTCCTCCCTGAATTCAGTTCTGTCTTCTCCACCTACCTAAGTTCTGGCCTATCGGGCCAAGGCAGTTTCTTTATTCATTAGCCAATATAAGCAACACATAGAAAGAAGGACCAGCTACACCACCCCACAGCTCATGCTCACTGGAGTTTAGTGATATATGGACATCTGCTTGCTCCAAGCTGTCTGAGGGTGGGGAACACAGATTCATAGGAGCAGCCTTGGGGTCCCGGTGCAGTTCAATACCTATGTGATGAACTGTGTCTTTTGTCATGGTAGGGAGGCAGGATATGAAGAATAAGGATTGATAAAGAATCAGTTTGTGCCCTGCAGGGTGTTGGAAAAGCCATGGATGACATCACAGTAATTGAAGTTAGGGCAGGTATGGGTAGCTGACGTTAAGTCTTAAAGGTGTATAGGAGTTTGAAAGGCATAGATGGAACTAGGGTTAGCAAGTCTAGGATACAGCCCTTGATACTGCAGCTCAGACTCATCCAGGCAAGAAACAAGTCTCTGCCCCATGTGCTTCTTAGAAAGAAATGTACACACTTAGAGTCAGGTCCTTACACTGGGTGTTTACTTTATTGAGTTATAAGTTTACGCTATTAAGAACATAGGCATAATTACCTACAAGACAAGAGCCATCTTTTGAGAGTCTCTGCTAACTGTTCAAGTCCATGCTCACTCAGCTACTTCCTGCACGTCAAGTCAAGCAAGTCCAGCAGAAGGCAATTATGAATCTTATGAACAGGGGAGGAAAGCAAGACCGTGCAAGGAAGGAAAACCGTCTGCTATGCCCAGGTCACAACAATGATGAATACTGGAGCCAAAATCATATGCATGTTTCTGAAAACTGTGAGCTAGAACTTAATGGCACATTTGTCCTGCCAACTAACCCCACTCCCTGTGTAGCCTGCGACACCCTCTTCAATGGCTCTGAGATTGCTGATGGTTCCTACAGAATGATAATATCCACATGTCTGTGGCCATAAACACTAAGTCTCAGGTTCTCTTGGATTTAAGAGAGGAAATAGGCCATTCTGATTAATGAATGATAGTACATTTCTAGGGTCATTTTTGCCCCAGCTTCTCCACTTAAGATACATATTAGTTTGTTTCTGTGGGCTTTGGTGGGGTTCCTTTGCTTTTTCCATAAATGATTTTTAAAACAAGGTGGTAATACACACAACATCATAAAGAGAACACATAATAAGAAGCAATCAACGGAAGTGCTATAGTAAGGCTCCTCTTAGCAGGAACTGTATTGCTTCCTCCAAATTACTTTAAAAGTCACATATTCCTGGGATTTAGTAACATTCAGCTTTCAGCTAGGACTGAGTACTATAGCAGAAGTGAGAAAAGACAGCGAGACACGGGGTATGCAATTCCTAAGACTTGAACCCTGCAGATCTGTGTTCTGATCCTGGTCCTGATGCTTTCTGATTCTGGCATCAAAACATCTGCCCATCTTTCTGCCTCTCTGTCCTTATTTGAATTATCAGGCTCCTAGGGCCTCAGTCCTGCAACCTCTCCTAACATCTACCATCCAGATGAAGTCACTGAACCTCCTCGCCAACCATATCTGACTGGTGGTTTCTCCCCTTGGTACCCAGGACTGTTTATCTCCACGTCTCTGCAGGCTGCTCCCATTCAGACTCCTTTTGAGTTTCTCCTTTTTTGTGACTTGACCTACGTCTCAGCAGTCAATGTTAGAGTCTCTTTTTATTTTAACTAATAAGTTCCCTGGTGATCTTCTTCCAGCCACATGATATAAAAATCCTCTAACTGCAAATAGATCCCAAATTACAACCACCAGAGTCACCCTTCCCTGAACTATAGGAACACATACCTATACCTCTATGTAAAATTGCACTCCAATAGGTATCTTAAAATGAACATATCCAAAGATTGTTGATTCTACTCTTCAAATATGCAACACTGCACCGCTTCTTATCTCAAAAACAGTTTCTTTTGCCAGAGACTCATGATAAAGACAATGGAGAACTCCAAACAAAAACCCCGTAGTTTTCCCTTTCTCACATAACCCATACCTAATACAATTTCTCATCCCAGCCCCAGTCCAAACTACCGACGTCCTCTCTAGACAACCATGCAGTCGGTAGATGGACTTCCTTCCATATCACTGCACATATACTTCCACAGCCATTCTTAAGGTTCCTGCTAAAGCACGTGTTTAAGAATCTCTATCTTCCTTAAAACCCTTGCTTCAATTTCATTCCACACAGATTAAAAGCTACATGTATTACAGACACCACCCGGCTTACAGAGTCTGGCCTCCTCTCTGCTACTTCTCCATCCACTGGATATCAAACTTGTAAATATCAAAATAAATTATATTTAGCTAGTATCTCATCATTTGTCTCATCTCACTCAAATATTTTCATGAAAGCACAGAAGAGTGTACGTGTACTTGCACCTACATTAGAGAATGAAATAACAGGATTTCCTGAGCCCAGAATGGTGAGGACCACTTGGGCAATGTACTGAGACTCAGTGTCTTAAAAAAGGGGGTATGAATTAAATAAAATAGGAATGACTCCTATATTCAATCAAGATGGAGAATAGAATTAGATTTATTGCTCTGCCCAATATAACCAACCAAACTACACAAGATATTTGGTGTGGTAACCGTTTTTAAAATACTCAGCAATAGACAATAAGTCTAGGAGGGATTTTTTCAAAATTGAAAAAAGAAAAGGAGCCATGAAAATACTGTCTGGAGGGAATTGTCCCACCACTGGAAAGCAGGGGAAAGGAAACAAACAAAATTCAAGAGGCTGCACGCATTAAGTGTATGAATCAGAGAGAGCGGAGGGCAGAGGAAGCCGGAGTTCACATGACTGAAGGCCAGGGAGGAGACAGGTGTATGGAGAACGAAGACCCTGGGAAGAGCCTAAGGGTCCCTGGAACACTCACCAGAGGCCTGACCATGATGCCTGTATGGAAGTCACTGGGTGAGAGGGAAACATCCAACCCACAGGATTATCAAGAACAGTGTCTGGTGGTTACACAGACCTGGAAAAGGGGCATCTTCTCAATACCAAAACAGGGAAAGTGTGTGCCTTGTGTGCATGAAGTGAACTGCCCAGGCAGTTAAGCCTCACAGGTGTGGAACAATTAGCCCTAGATGAAAGCCAACTTGGAAAATATCCAATAAACTACAAGGTCCAGAGGATCAATGTCTTTCCTGAGAAAGGCATCTTAGAAAAATAAATACAAGAACAGACAGAAACTCACAAGGTACAAGCAATAAGTTTGGTCTTCAAACAAAGTTCATTAAGTCATGTACAAAAGAAGCACATAAGCAAAAGGAAGGAAAACAACGAATTAATAAACCCTGTCCAAGAACTAAAACTGAAAATAGTCTAGCAGATGTTGACCTGTAAGCAGCTCTTATAATTATAGTACACATGTTCAAAAATATGAGCAGACAATATAGATTTTTAAAGTTGCTGCTCAGAGCTCTAGAGATAAAAAAAAATACAGCTAGGAGAAGAAGAAACATTAGGTGGCATTAATGGCAGACTAGATATGGAAGAAGAAAAGATGCGTAAAGCTGTATACATATGATAAAAATTATGCAAAGAGAAACAGAGGGAAAAATGAATAAAATAAAATGTGAGATTGAGAAAATAAACCAGTAAGTAAAGTGTTGCTGTGCAAGCGTGAGGACCTACGCTTAGACTTCCATACCCACATCCATCTAACACGGCAGTGTATGGCATTAACCCCAGTGCCCAATGGTAAGATGGAACCAGAGACAGGAGGACACATATCGCAATTGAAGGTTTGAAGTGATTGAAGTTAATGAGAATGACATATGGAGAGCCAAGCGAGGCTGAAAACTAGGCCTCTTATACCAAACAACTAAGTTATAAATACAAAGGACACATTCTTGAAATTAAAAGAGCCATTCAAACAATAACACTTCATGAAGTGAACCAGATTTACTGGCGGTATGGAGAAAGTTCCATTGCTGTGGACTCAAGATCAAACAAACATCGTCTTGAGACCAAGCTCAATGAGGTTCAGTTCTATGAAAAATCAGATGGAGAAGGAAGTTCCAAAACAAAGGCCAGAAGCAGAAACTGGTTTATGGAGTTGAAGGAATAAGCCATCTCTGTAACATCCACATGCAAGATGAGGGTGCAGGCATTGCAAGAGAAGCTACAGCAAATGATTTCTGAAATGCAGATAACTGATGTAGGTAGCTTCACTAAGCAACAGATTTTCAATGAAGAAAAAGCAACTTTGTACTGGACAAAGATGTCATCCAAGCATGATGGATAGCTTGAGAGGCGGGTTGAAGTCTGGCTTCAAAGAATCACAGGACATGTTGCTTGACTATTAGGGGCTGATGCCCTTGGTGACTTGAAGCTAAGTCCATCCTCATGTATCACTACAAAAGTCCTAGCATCCGTAAGAGTTAAACTACATCTACTCTGTCAGTACCCTGAAAACGGAACAACAAACCCTGAAAAATAGCACATCTGCTGGCGGCATGTTGCATCTACTGTGTTGTAGCTCAACTGTAGTTTTCATTCAAATGTAATAATTTCTAAATTATGATGTGTAGACACATAGAATAGCATGAACAATCAATATTTCAATCTGCCTATCATTTCTTTCTGTTGCAGTCTTTAAAAGTCTTTCTTGGTACTTTATCATAAAACAATAACAACTGATTATGAACATCCATGCCCTCGGCCTATAGGAGGGCAGAGCTTCCTTCTGTTAAAGGTCATTTTGGTATCAGTTGTCTAGTTTTCCTTTCACTACACCTGAAGTTCCCTGGCTTTAGTAACAGCCATTTTACTTCAGATAGATGTGCCACTGTATGCCACTTGACATAATGTCTCCCAAATGTGTCCATTTATCTACAAATGAAAGGAATTTAATTTTTTTGAGTATTACCTGTTTTCATTTGTATGTGGGTTTTGTGAAGGGGGCATGCACATGCTATGGCACACATGTGGTGGTCAAAGAAGAACTTGAAGTCAGTTCTTTCCGTCTACCATGTGAATTCTGGAGATGAAGTCAAATTGTCAGTCTCAGAGGCAAGTGTTCATGTTTCAGGTCATCTCAGAGGCCCCAGAATTCCATATTTTCTTATGAGATAATAGTATTCAATTATATGTACCTAGATTAATTTCCTATCTTTGCCATTTTAAGTAGCGTGTCACAAAACATGGAGTTATGGTATCTTTGGGGTATCCTGACGTCATTCATCTTAAATATATATGAATACACCATACAGCTATATATACATATATGTGTGTGTGTAAATGCGTGTGTGGTATGATAGTCTGCTGGTTTGTTTTACTGAGTATTTAGATAATCAAAAGCTACTTCAAGAGAAACAACTCTTTTCAAAATATCACTGTCATTGACAATACTCCTGGTTACCCATGAGCCCTGCTGGAGATACACAGTGAGATTAATTTTGCTTCCATGCCATTTGGAAGGCCATGGATCAAAGAGTACTTTCATGTTTTAAGTCTTATTGAATGGTTGTGCTAAGAACAGGCGAAGTATGATTCAGAGGAGAGAAAATTACCAAGGATAAAGGAAGTCATTTAATAATGACTTAGTGTCAATTAATCAAGAAAATCTAAATGTTTATGCCTTAGTAAGAAAGCTTCAAAATATATTATACAACAATGGATAAAATGGTAAAATAAAATAAAACACAATTATTACTTAATATTTTAATAAGTATCTCAATGATTGTTAGAACAGATATACAAAGATATTATCAAAGACACTGAAAGCACAAACAAAACTATCAACCAAATTGGCTTAACTCACATTTACAGACTATTCAGTGTAACAAAGGATTATATATTCTTTTCAATCTTTCATTAACCATAAACAATAAATAAATAAATAAATAAATATTTACATACATACATAAATGAATGATACACTGCACTGTAAATCAGTCTCACAAAATTTAAAAAGGATCCACATGCTAGAAACTATGTTCTCTTACCATGCAAGAATTATATTTGTAAAGGATCACCGAAAAATCCCCAAATATTTCAAACAAAATAACACACTTCTAAATAATTCATGGGTCAAAGAAGAAACCAAAAAGTAATATATGGAAGGTATTTTGAGCTAAATACTGAAATAATATACATCAACATGTATGTGGTGACACAAAGTCACTGGAAGGGAAACATGACACCGGAGAAAGTCTCTGCAACCTCATCTCCCCACCCCCACCAGTGGAACTGGGAGAAGGAGCCAAAGTCATCAGGAAAGGGAAACAATGAAGACAAAAGCAGAAGAAAGCAAGAGGGAGAGAGGGAAACAATAAGTCTTCTATGAACACAGAGAAAATATACAAGGAAACAAAAAAATTACAGAGACCATCAATGAAATTTTTTTAAAAAAATTGTTTTTGAAATCAACACCAATAAATAGAAAAAGTTGGAAAAATACAAAAGAGGCCCAAATAATAAATATGAAAAATAAAGGAGCTCTTATATCTACAGATTCAACCAATGTGAAAAAATCACCAGGAAACATTGCCATCTTTATATTTCTCAGTTTGATAACTCACATGAAATTTGGGGAATCTCTTGACTAAGCCAAAATACCAAATTACCAAAACTAATTCGAGAAAAATAGCTCGAAGGCTACACAAAAGGTTAATGTATAGATAAAACATTCCTACAAAGTAAATATGGCCTAAGTCACATCCATAAGCAATCCTAGAAGTCACAGAAGGAAAAGTCTAGATAAAATTATCTAGAATTCAGTACTTTTTACCTTACATTCTGAAGTCATCATTATACCAATACCAAAACAAAAGAAATATATTTGAAGGAAGACTAAGAAACAAAAATCCCTTATGAACACTGGAGAAACTTTCTAATCAAAATTTTCTCAAATTAAATGTGAAATTTAATATAAAAGATAATTATTATAACACTTAAGTTTCATCGCAGGGATTATTTAAATTAGAAAATCAACTCATGTACTTTAGCATATTAACAAACTAAAAGAAAAATCACATAATTATCTCAATACATTCAGAAGGAACAATATGCAAAATCTAATATGAATACAAAAACTCTGCAAGCTAGGAAAGGGAAGGAATGCTTTGGTCTGATGAACAACGTGTATCTCACATGATACTCAACGGCAATGCACTGCATTTTCTTCTCAGTGTCAAGACCAAGAAGAAAACATCTAGTCCCACCACCATTTTAATCTTTGTACTGGAGGCGCTAATCAACACAATCGGGAAAGACAAAGGAAGACAAAGCATCCAAACACACAGAAAGGGTTACAGCTGTTGCATTTACAAAGGACATGACAGTCAATGCAGAAAACTGTCACAGTGTGTTTGTAAAGGAACTATAATTACTAAATGTATCAAAGTTAGAGTTCCAGGACACAAGATCGCTACATAACAGTCAATAGTATTCCTACAAACTATCAATGAACAATTAGACATTGAAGCTTTTTAAAGAACCATTTACAATGGTGTTGATCAACAACATAAAATATTGCCATAAAAATCTGACAAAAATATTACAGATCCAAACACTAAAAACAATGAACTACTGTTGAGAAAATTTTTTAAAATCTTAAATAAATGGAGAGGAATACATCACAGATAAGAAGACTAAATACTATCAATATGGTAGTTCTTTCCGAATTCTAGCATACATTAAATGTAGACACAAATGAAACCGCAGGCATCGCTTCTGTAACAGTGACAAATTGAAGCAGGAACAGGCCAACAACAAACTTTGTACAAAAAAATTCTAATGGCCTCATGTAGCCAAAACAACTTTAAAAAGGAAGTTAGAAGTATAGCAAAATGTCATTTCAAATCTTACTATAAAGCAATTACAAGACAAAGAATGTGCAATTGGCATAAAGTTAGAAAAAAAGAAAACAGAACAAATGAACAGAATAGGATGCTAAGAAGTTTTTGAGTTACTACACGAAAAGCACAATCCACAAAAGAATTAACTGACAAGTTGCACTTCACCAACATAAAAAGGTCTGCCATTCATAAAGACATTGTTATAGTGAAAAACAAGCCAGAGACTGGCAGGAAATCTTTGCAAAGTATTTATCCAGTAAAGAATTTGGCATTGGAAATATAAATATCTTTCAAAACTCAGTGAAAAAAGATATAATTCAACAAAACATATAAAATATTTAAGTAATCTCAATACTAAACATTTATGCCCCAAATACAAGGGCACCCTCATATGTTTAAAAAGAAAAACATTACAAAAGCTTAAATCATGCATTAAATTCCACACACTGATAGTGGGAGACAATCCCCAACTCTCACCACTGGACTGGTCTGCCAGACAGAAACTTTACAGAGGAATAAGGAAACTAACAGATGTTATGACTCAAATGGACTTAGCAGACATCTTTAGAATATTCCATCCAAACATAAAAGAATACACATTCTTTTCAGCACCTCATGGAACCTTCTCAAAAACTGACCACATACTCGGTAACAAAGCAAACCTCAACCGAAACAAGAAAAGTGGAATAATCCCATGTATTGTATTGCATCATCATGGCTTAAAGTTAGAATTCAACAGTAATATTTATTCCAGAAAGCCCTCAAACACATGGACATTGAATAATGCTCACATGGATCACTCCTGTGTAAAGAAAGAAAGAAAGAAAGAAAGAAAGAAAGAAAGAAAGAAAGAAGGGAGGGAGGGAGGGAGGGAGGGAGGGAGGGAGGGAGGGAGGGAGGGAGGGAGGGGGGGGGGGGAGGGGAGGGAGGGAGGGAGGGAGGGAGGGAGGGAGGGAGGGAGGGAGGAACGCAGACAGACTTCCTAAAATTCAATGAAAATGACCACAGAACACAGCCGAACTTACTGGACTCAATGAAAGCAGAGTTAAGAGGAAAATTCCTATCACTAAATGCCTACATAAAGAAGCTGGAAAAATCCTACACTAGCAAATTAACAGAACACCTTAAAGCCCTAGAAAAAAAAGAAGCAATCTTACCGAGGAGGACAAGACAACAGGAAATAAACAAATTGAGGGTTAAAATCAATAAAATAGAAACAAAGAAAACAATACAAAGAATCACTGAGAAAAAGGAAATCTTTTCTTGGAGGAAATCAACAAAATACATATACCTTTATCCAAACTAACCAAAACGTAGAGAGAGAATATCCAAATTAACAAAATCAGAAACGAAAAGGAGAACATAACAACAGATACAAAGGAAATCCTGAGAATTTCACTTCAAAAACCTGTACTCCACAAAGTTAGAAAACTTAAAGAAAATGGGCAATTTTCTGGATAAATATCACTTACCAAAATTTAATCAAATTAAATAGATCTATAACCACTAAAGATAAAGAAACAGCCATCAAAATCTCCCAACCAAAAAAGGCCTAGAACCAGATGGTTTCAAAACAGAATTCTACAAGATTTTCAAAGAACTAATACCAATACTCTTCAAATTGTTTCACACAATAGAAAGAGAAGGAACATTGCCAAACTCTTTTTACAAGGCTACAGTTACTCTAATACACAAACCATACTAAGGCACGACGAAGAAAGAGAATTATAGACCAGTCTCACTCATGAATACTGATGCAAAAATACTCAGTAAAATACTGCCAAACTCAATCCAAAAACACATCAGAAAATAACCACTGTGACCAAGTAGGCTTTAACACAGACATGCAGGGATGGTTCAACATACAAAAGTCTGTCAGTGTAATCCACCATATAAACAAACTGAAAGAAAAAAAAATACATAATCACCTCATTGGATGCTGAAAAAAAGCCTTCAACAAATTTCAACACCCCTTCATGATAAAAGTCTTAAAGAGTTCAGGGATATAAAAAAAATAAATCTAAACATAATAAAGGCAAAATTCAGCCAGCAAACAGCCACCATCAAACTAAATGGAAAAAAACTCAAAGCAATCCCACTGAAATCAGGAACAAGACAAGCTTATCCACTCTCTCCATATCTAGTCAATATAGTACTAGAAGTTTTCGCTAGAGAAATAAGACAACAAAAGAGATCAAAGGGATATAAATTGGAAAAGGAGAAGTCAAATTCTAATTATCTGCTGATGCGATATGATAGTGTACATAAGTTACCTTAAAAATTCTACCAGGGAACTCCTTCAACTCATAAACACCTTCAGTAAGGTAGCAGGATACAAAAAAATAAAAAATAAAAATAAAAAAATAAAAAAGAATCAGTAACCCTCCTTTATACAGATGATAAATGGGCTAAGAAATAAATAAGAGAAACATCAGCCTTCACAATAGCCACAAACAACATAAAATATCTTGGAATAACTTTAACCAAAAAGGTGAAAGACCTGTATGACAAGAACTTTAAATCTTTAAAGAAAGAAATTGAAAAAGACAACAGAAAATGGAAAGAATTCCCAAGCTCTTGGGTAGATAGAACTAATATAGTAAAAATGGCAATCTTACCAAAAGCAATCTACAGATTCAATGCAATCATAATCTGAGCAAAATTCTTCACAGACCTCAAAAGAATATCCAACTTCATGTGGAAAAACAAAAAACCCAGGATAGCCATAACAATCATGTACAATACAGGAACTTCTGGAGGCATCATAATACCTGACTTCAAACTCTGCTATAGAGCTACAGTAAGGAAAACAACCTGAAATTGGCATAAAAACAGACAAGAGGACCAATGAAATCAAATCCAAGACCCAGATATCAATCCATAACATACGAACATCTAATTTGACAATCAAAAATTATAAAATGGAAAAAAGCATATTTAACAAATAGTCCTGGCATAACTGGATATCAACATGTGGAAGAATTAAAATAGACCCATATCTATCACCATGCATAATACTCAAGTCCAAATGGATCAAAGACCTCAACATAAAACCAACCACACTGAACCTCACAGAAGAAAAAGTAGGAAGTACAGTTGAACACATTGGCACAGGAGATCACTTCCTAAATATAACCCCAGTAGCACAGCTACTGAGAGAAACAATAAATGGGACCTCCAGAAGCTGAGAAGCTTCTGTAAGCAAAGAACAGGGTCAACAAGACACAACACAGCCTACAGAATGAGTAAAAATCTTCACCAACTCCACGTTGGTCAAAGGACTTCTATCCAAAATATATAAAGAATTCAAGAAATATGACATGAAAAGAACAAATAATCCAATAAAAAAAATGGGATACAGATCTAATAGAGTCCTCTCAACAGACGAATCTCAAATGAATGAGAGATACTTAAGGAAATGCTCAACATCCTTAGCCATCAGAGAAATGCAAATCCAAACAACTCTAAGATTCCATCTTACACCTGTAAGTTCAAAAGTCCTGACAGCAACTTATGCTGTATAGGTTGTGGGGTAAAGGGAACACTCCTGCATTGCTGGTGGGAGTGCAAACTGGTACAGCCTCTTTGGATGTCAGTGTGGCGATTTCTCAGAAAATTAGAAAAAAATCTTTCTCAAGACCCAGTAATATCACTTTTGGATATTTACCCAAAGGATGCTCAATCACACCGCAAGGATATGTGCTCAACTATGTTCATAGCAGCATTGTTTGTCATAGCCAAACCCTGGAAACAACTTAGATGCCCCTCAACCGAAGATAGATAAAGAAAATATGATACATTTACACAATGGAGTACTACTCAGTGATAAAAAAATAATGACATCCTGAACTTTGTAGGCAAATGGATGGATCTAGAAAATAAATATATTGAGTATGGTAACCTAGACCCAGAAGTACAAATATAATATGTACTCACTCATAAGTGGCTTTTAGACATAAAAGCAAAGAAAAACCAGCCTAGATTTCACAACCCCAGAGAACCTAGACAACAAAGAGGACCCTAAGAGAGACATACATGGATCTAATCTCCATGAGAAGTAGAATAAGACAAGATCTCCTGAATAAACTGGGAGCATGGGGATGATGGGGCAGGGAAGAGGGGAAGAGGAGAGAAAGGGAGGGGAGCAGAGCAAAGTGAATAGCTCAATAAAAACAATAAAAAATAAGAAAAAAGAGGGAAACATGCATGAAAATTCACTATCACTCAGTGCTCTGTGTAATTAGCGCACTAAAAAATACTTAAGCAAACAATTTTCTGAGGCAGATAATTAGATGTGTGTATCAAGAAACAGTCCATCACCAGAATGCATGTCTAGCGTGTGCAAAGTCCTGGGGTCCACCCTCACCAACTGAGGAAGAAGAGGAGGTAGAGAAACAAGAAGGGAGAAAGTGAGGGAAAGCAGGCAGGATGGAGAGGCCAGAAAGATACCCAATATCATCCATCACCAGGGGAACACAAACTAAAATTACAATGTGAACTATGAAACACTATAATGACTAAAATTTAAGTCTATGTTTCCCTATAAAATAAAAGCACACATTTATGCAAAGACCTCTCATGTATATCCCTGTGGTGGTCTGAAGAATGGCCCCCATAGGCTCCCTATATTTGAATGCTTAGTCATCAGGGGGTGGCACTTTTTGAAAGAATTAGGAGGTGTGGCCTTGTTGGAGCAAGTGGATTTCAAAGCCCAAGCCAGGACTCTCATTCTCCACATACTGATGAGGACATAACTCTTAGCTATTGCTCTAGCATGTGCCTGCGTGCCGTCATGCCTTCGCGATAATGGACCAAACCTCTGAAACTGCAAGCGAGCCCCGAATTAAATGCTTTCTCTTATATTAGTTGCATTGATCATGTGTCTCTTCACAGCCACAGATCAGTGACTAAGACAACCACTAATAGCATTAGATGTACTGGCCAAAAATCAAGACACAAAATGCCCATTTATGGATGTGATTTACTCATGCAGTTGAATATTACTCATCAATAAAAGGGGGAAATTACTTCTATTTTTTAAATACCTCCACTTGAATGAAGCCATATCAAAAGAAAATAAAGAATATATACTGAAGTATTCTATCTATGCAAATCTCTAGAAGTTAGATATCATCACCAGGGATTTCTCTAGACCCTGATCTGTTGCTGTGATAAGCACCAAGACCAAAGCAACTTGTAGAAGAAAGGATTTATTTCACCTTATACTTCCTGGCCAGTCTATGATTGAGAGAAGTCAGACAATAATTCAGGGCAGAACCTAGAGGCAAAAGCATGGAGCACAAGCTATAGAGGAATGCTGCTTAGTGGCATATTTTCTGGTTTCCCCACTTCCTCATTGTCAGCTAGCTTTCTTAGACAACCAGGCCAGCCAGTCTAGAAATGCCCTCGCCCACATGGGCTGGGTTCTCTGACAATAATCATCAATGAAGACAATCTCTCATACACACAGCCAGAATCCAATCTGATAGAGATAACTTTTCAACTGAGGATCCCTCATTCCATATAACTCTAGATTGTCCCATTAGAAATACAAAGTAACCAGCATGGTACTAAAAACAGATCAGTAGTGGCCTAAGGAGTTAGAAAAGTTCAGAGAGAAGTAGGGTGGAATACAAAGGCACACAAAGACAATGTGTGTGTTGTGGGTATGTGTACTGTCTTCACTGTAATTATGATTCATGAGTGAAGAAGGAATATATCAAACCTAATGTGTATACTAAAATATGTCCATTTGATGTATATCAGACTTCACTAACACTAATCAAAAATGGTGCTGGGCCAGTGATATGGTTTAGTGAGTGAAGGCCCTTGCTATTGACCCTGATGATTTAAGTTGTACCACATAGGTACCCTCTGTACCTATGTGGGAAGAACTGAGTCCTACAAATTGTCCTCTGACCTCTAAATGCATAGTATGGCACGCGTGCATGCGCGCACACACACACACAAACACACACACACAAACACACACACACAAACACATTCGTATACAAAATAAATGTAATAAAAAACAAAACAGTTGTTGGTTGCAGCTAATGCCTGACAAATGGCAACACCTATTCTTCACTCCAGGATTCTGAGCCGGGACGACAGAAAAAAGCAAGCTGTGGCCCATGTTCTCTAAGACTCCTCACTGGAGCCATGAAGGTAAACACATACATAGATTACAGCAAACAAATTGGCTTTGAGTGATGTTAAATTAAAATTAAAGATGACAAACAGTACAGGGACTTAACGCTCAAACAGAATTAAAGTCTTCCAAATGAAAGGAATAATAAAAAAAAAATAACCCCCTCGTCTGAACAATACAGATAGACAAGGGGTTATAAACATTCCCAAATCTTAAAGCTAGGAGACTGCTTTCACGTGTTCTTCTGTTGCTTACTTCAGTTAGTCTTGGCATCATTTCCCACAATAAAAAAGCATATCTGAGCCCACAGTTATGTGTTTACCCTCCATACAGGTTCTCGGTAGGGCGCTCATGGGAGTCTAGAGCCATGCCTTCTGGACTATTGGTAGAGTTTCCCCATTGCTCCACAGATCCTTGTGCCGATCAGCAGGCCGGTGAAAGCAATTAAATGGGGTAGGGCCTGAGGGAAAAGTATAAACAATATTCTAGGGACTAGGCACTGAGAAGGTCCACGTGCTGATGTGACACCTGCTGGAGCGTAGAGTCCTCTTAAGGGCCAGTTAGAGCAGCTCCACAGACAGGACTTCCTTTAAAGATGGTCTCTGCACCACCCGTCCATAACCTACTCCAGCGAAAGTGAGCACATGAGATCAAAAGCACATAAGATGTGCGGTGAGATCAAGTACATCGCTGTATGGTACGTGGAAAGGTATGGTGTGCACTTGCCCCAGCAAGCCTGGATGAGAGATACCTACTTCTAACTATTTAACTCTCTGCTTGGCTGTCTGTCTATCTGTCTGTCTGTCTTGAGGCAGGTTCTCACTGTGAAACCTTGGCTGGCCTGAAGCTCACTATGTAGACCAGGCTGGCCTCAAACTAATAGAGATCCACTTGCCTCTGCTCCTGGGTGTCTGGCCACACTATTTCGCTCTAATATTATCCACCCTTTGATCATAGAATCCATTCCCACAGAGTTCTTGGGGACGAACAATACATTTTTCCCAGCGTACGACTTGAAATTTCTGCAAGAAGTTCCACAGGTGCTTATCCCGACTACTCCACTGTCTGCTGGAGATCTGGTCCAAGGCCAGGGGAGCTTTGGGATCCTCTGGTGAAACACTGCTTCCTTTTGAACATAATACAGGCTCAGAAAAAAAAATGGGTGCAAGGCAGCAAGAGGAGCTGGTAACTGTCGCTCACAGAGACAATCACCATGGCTTCCTGAGGCCAGGGAAGACTGAGCTTTTTAGTAATGCCTCTTCCTCCACATTTAGGCAATCAGACAAGAAGAGTCAAGGTGAGCAAGCAAGAGACAGATAGGAGGTTTAATCAGAAATGCCTCCTCAGGTGAGTTCTTTATGCTAGAATCCTTCAGAAAAGAATCAGGAATGAGATTCCGGCCCTCACTCACAGGCTCTTAGGGGGATAGGCACATACGTCAGCTTCTAACAATGCAGAGCTCTGTACCTCTGTACGGGATTTAAGATTTGGGAAGGGGACAGCAGATGGAAAACTCCTGGGGAAATAAGAGAAGTCACCACCATACCCCTGCAGGCACAAGCTGTGACAATGGAAGGCTGATAAGAAGTAAAACACAGTAGAGAGGTGGGGAAGAGCCATCCTGCAGCAGGCTAGGCAGGCAACAAAATGTGAAATACTCCATACTACTAGGGCCAGCCAGAGCATGGCATGCTGCCTGAGGTCAGGAACACTAACAAGACACAGGTTTGGAGGAGGAATAGGAATTCTGAGACAGATACACCGACCTTCTGATGGAAAATAAGGTCCTATGTTTTGTGGGGGGTGGGGATCAGGAAAGCAGCTAGTCTCTGCGTCTGGAGCTTAAGAACAAGGTTTAGAACGAACAAGGCCATGTAGGTCATTGGTGTACGCTAAAGTGGGAGAGTAATGCTAACTATGCCCTCCCCCACCTCTGGAAACCTGCCTTTCCTTGGGCCCTGACCACCCACCATCCCTGAGCTCAGATACCATAAGCATGTACATTATTTATTAAATATCTTAAACCATTTCCATCCAACTCCGTAATGGTTGTATGTCTCCAAGAGTGCATCCAAAGAAGTCTGCTGTTAAGCATCAGATGGAGTAATTACCTTCCCCCTCACATAGAGTCCTTCAGAGGCCTGAGAATCACACTGCACAATCCCATGGAAGGATTCCCTGCAGAAAGTTCTCAAGAGAACAGACCACAAAGTCCCTGTCTCTTGCCAGGATGAAGCTTCGTAGGAAGGTACTATCCTCCTCATCCAGAGTCTAGCCGGCACTAAGGGCAACATGTGTATTTTGGCAAACCATAAAGGCATCTCACTTGGGATCTGATAAAGTCAAATGGAGAGAAGGCACTCACTCCAGCCTGATACAGAAGTTCCAGAGGCCACAAAACACACCCAGGTTCAGCTGGCTTAAAGCAACACCTGCATCTCTGAAGCTCAGGTCTTTAATTGCTGCTTTCTTCCTCTGCTACAGACTGTGAAGTGCTCATCAATGCAGTCTGCTCTTCACTATAAAGATTGGCCCACCTTCATTCCAACCTTCCGGCAATCTATTTTCTCCACAAGGCATCGAAGACTCATTGATAAGCTAGTTCTGGCCATGTCCTCAAGGGACTCACAGTATACTGGCCACCTTGTCCAATGATTGGTTTCACTTTCTCTATGTTCTTATAACTTAATCAATCAATAAAAATACACTTTATGCCAAAACTACATCTGCTTGTCAGTGTCCCATACTAGAACCCAGAGAGTCACTGAATCTCCCAGAGAGGTGCACAAATTCAGAAGGCAATTTTGTCTTCTCAAAAACAAACAAACAAAAGACTTGTAATATGTACCACTACTCACTAGTGAACAGGATTTATTAAGAAACCCATCACAAACAGAATACAAACAAAAACATGTATCCTTGAATGTTTATCCTGAATCCAGAAAAATACATGAAGCAAATCAAATACAGAAGGGTGGTGGCACACTTGTAACCCCGGCACTGGGAAGGCAGCAACAGATGGATTTTTAAGGACTCACCTAGCTAGTCCAGCATGCTTGGTGAGCTCAAAGCCAGTACAAAGCCCTGCCTCCCAAAACTCAAAGTGGATGGGACCCAAGGAACAACACCTGATATCGGCCTCTAACCTTCACATGAACATTTACAAATGTGCATGTGTACTTGAACACATATGAACCTATATACACATGAACACACACAGAGAGAGAGAGAGAGAGAGAGAGAGAGAGAGAGATCAAATCCTAGAGCTGAGGTTGCGAAGTGAGTTTTCATCAAATGCTTGTTCCTCTTGACTTTATAATTTGTTTTCCTTATTTTATTACTTGTCACTACACACAATACAAAGATCAGCAACTGAAAACTATTTGTCTGTGTCTCTGTATTGGTTAGTATAAATTTTGCAGTACTTAAAATGTTACAACATGGCCAGAAGAAGAGTCAGGCTCGTGTTTTCTTTGGGACCATGCTTAAACAGTAAATAACATTCTCCATGGGGCTGGCCCAGTGAATAAACTGAAAAGTCATTTAGAGAGCATCTCTGTCATTAACCATATGCTACATCTGAACTTGGGGTCAAGACTTTAGCAGAGCCTCTACCTTTGGATTGAAGTCCTTAAGAATGTCCATGTGTTGGGGCCAAAGGTCAGCCAAAGAGTGTCCCCACTGTCATGTGTACCTGAGCCCTGCTGACTGAATTTTCAGAAACAGACTGATCGCAAGTTCTAGTTCTTTGCCACAATGGTGTCAGTTACACCATTTGGAGCTAGACAATCTTCATAAAGAACTCTACAGACAGGAAGGTGGAGATGACCCAGTAGTTAAAGCATCTCTATGAAAGCATGAGTTTAGATTCAGAGAGAGAGATAGAGAGAGAGAGAGAGAGAGAGAGAGAGAGAGAGAGAGAGAGAGAGAGATAGAACACATAAATTCTGGGTAGTCATGGCAGCCCACTTTGTAATTCCTGCTTCAGAAGGCCAAAAGAGTATTCCAAGAGCAAGCTGACTAGACAGGCCGTGTCAGTGAGCTCTGCATTTGGCTGAGAGATCCTCCCTCTGTAAATAAGGTGGAAAAGCAATTGTAGTTGGTGCCCAACAGCAACTTCAGGCTTCCACATGCTCACACACACGTGCATACTCATCCACATGGGCAAAAATGTATATACACACAAAAAACAGGGATAAACGAATCTCATGAGCAACACACAATCTGTGCGTGCCTGGCCTTGAGGAACTGATTCAACTCCTGCAACTTCTGTTTCATTGCCTGTAAAGTAGGGGTGATGACAATTCCCTAGTGGGGCTATTGGGGAGCAGGTCCAGGGGTTAAAAGCTGCGAAGTGATTGACAAGGAACGCTGGCTGCTGTCCTGTGCCTCTCAAGGGAAAGAGCCTTCCTGGAGAAGGGCGGAAGATTGAAGAGAGCAGTGGGTCCCCAAATCCCCTCACTTCTGAAGAAAGACGAGTCTAGTTCGGAACTCTCAGATCAGCCTGCGCTTTGTGGCCAGCCCACGTGAGTTCTCTCCGTGGTAAAGCGCAGACTTCCTCCCGTGGCTTCTCCTTGCTGGCTCTACAGGTGCCTCTTTCTATCCCTGTCTCCTGTGAACTCTAAGCTCTGGGTTCAAGCTGCCTCCTACAAAATACCTGGGTTCCTGGGAGTAGGAGGCACCCCAAAGCATCTCATACTTGGTGTTCAGTCCTGGAGAGGGAATCACGCTGGAGAGACAGGGCCTGGGGATGGATGGGTGGGGATGCAGAAGAGGTAAGAAAAAAAATCTTTAAAATGTAAAATAGTAGGTTTCTGAAGCCTGGCCACAGAGAAACACTGGCTATTCACTGTGGAGGAGTCATCCAAAAAGGAAAACCAGTGCCAGACATTTGACTTCAGGGGCACTTGCAGAACGTTTCCTTTCACTGGAACAAAGGCCCCTGGGCTTTGAAGAACCTGCAGAGAAGCAGCAAAGCTCAGAGAATCAAAACTCAGTGAGGATCAATGGAGCCTCAAGCAGGTTCTGAAGATCAGGGTGGGGGCGGTCACATCCTCTCTCCTAATTTTACCAGCACAGTTACGGAACCGCTCTAAGGGAAAGGGGCGGTACCTTGTGTCCAGCTGGCCCAGGTAGGCAGGGAGCTCATAAGATGTGGACTCAGAGAGGGAAACCATCAGCAGTGCACCTGGCGAGCAGTTAGCATGTGATGCTACCTGCGCCATTATTAACAGCAGCCACCATAATCGGATCTCAGCCATATTAGCACTGAGCTAATGAAGAAATACACATCATAAAAAGAAGAAATTGCCCACATAATAAACCTTGGATATCCCAGAATGAAGCCATTAGAAATTGATCCAGCTAATTTAGGAGCAGTTGAAGGCTGTGCCCCCACTGAAAGCAAAACCAAGAAACATTTATAGGTCTGCTCTCAACAAACAGCATGTGGAGGCCACACAGGTTGCCCTGACTCTGCTTCACGAAAGAGTATGTGGCAGAGGGGGTTCTTCAGAAAAGCTGGGGGCACGTACTGATAGGTCACCCCTGTGATAGCTTCAACACAGGACACAATCTCTAAAGAGGGAACAGGGAAAATCTTTTTGTAAATCCCCAAAATTGTTTTGTTTTGAGGTCCTTAATACTCATTATGAATGAAGAATGTAAAGATAAAATAATAAATGTTCTTCTTGGGAAAAGGTAGCTTGTGTTTTCAACGTTGTAAAACCTCAGGAAGGTGGGTGGTGGTGGCACATACTTTTTACCCCAGCACTGACACCTCAGGCTTTTATTCACCCCTGAGCCCAAACTAGTGGGGTGGTCAGACCTAAAGGCATACATACACACCCATATACATATATTCACGTACATTTACAACTCACATATGCACACACAGACACACAGTTGACACACATACATACTCATATACTCACAGTGACAAACAACTCACACATACATCTTGATACATACAGTCACACATGCACATTCACATATCCACATGTACAACCTATACGTAACGCTCACAATACACACCTGCACATATAGAGGTTTGCACATACACATTCACATGAACATACACACACAGTAGCACTCATATGTACACAATTCATACACATACTCTGTTATACCATACCATGTTCTCACACACATAGCACTCCTCACACATGCGTACATGCATATATGTGTAAACCACTACATTTTCACACATGTACACACTTAGAAACTCCTACCTACACTCAGACACATAATGCTCTCACACGTTTGTAATATCCTGCATGAGATAGGGACTATGCCCTCCCATCCCTGTCCTGCAGCCGTCTGTATTTATTTTATAACCTGGCCTAACCTCCCAGGCTCTGGCTCCTAACTGACTAGCAGCCTCACCTCACCCCCTTTACCGACTTCTGAAACCACTTCTCTGACATTTGCTAGTCTCGTGAACTGGATTATTCTATTGGATCCCACGTGCTCTACCTAAGCATCTTGGCAGGCCAAGGTCAGCTCTCTTCCCTCTTGCCTTGGCAAAATGGAACTCCAGGATCCATTCCAGGCCCCAAGTCAGGATTAGACTTGGAAAGATTGTTCTGTTTTCCCATGGGGTAGTGGGAAAACTGGACAGCAGGCAGCCCATACCCATCATCATTCTGGGGCTCTTACCTCATTCACAAAGACCCAGTGGCTGTCCTTGGAAGCCAGGTTGGTCTCCACAGCCTGCAGAGAGAACAAGAACGTACATGAACAGAAGCAAGGCAGAAGCAGGCAGACATACAAGATGATGGCTGAGATGACATTTTATAAACATTGTTTCTGCAGAATTTTTTCCTCACAAAACAAGCCATTCCCCTGAAGCCCACTTTGGTTGCCTCGGCCACAAGAGAAACACATCTGAATACAGATAGCTGATTTTCCCCTGTCCTTCCATGCTCTCCTGCAATGGCCAGGAGCAAGGTTAGAGGCCCTAGACAGTCCTACAGATACCACAGATCACAGGTACAGTCAAAGTCTTCCTTCTCCAAGAATGCATGCAAATTCCTTTCCAAAGGGGCACTTAAGGATAGCATCATCATTACACAAAACTACAGAACTAGAAAACTGATATATTGGCTTTATGGCAGCTCGTCCTGCTGTGCTGAGCAACACCAGGACACAGGAGATACTCGCTAAACTGCAAAGCTCCTTTGCATTTTCTTTAGGATCCACAGAGCTGGGTTCTTTCCAGTTACTGAGGACGGGGTCCATCTCCACCACTCTCTCCGCACTGCCTTGCTACAGCACTTGTTGTTGTTGTGTGTGAAAGGCTACAACTGTATTGTTTCTATTATCTATTTTCTCTGTCAAGCTGGGACATGGTGGGGACAAGACTAAAGTCTTACAGGCCACAGTTATGTCCCAGAACTTTGTTCTGACACCCACATATAGCAGGCATTCAATCAACATAGCCCGACATATGAACAAGTGAGAGACAGCAGCAGGTAAAAGCCAGTCCCTTGTTTTGTTTGCATGCTTTGAGCTTGTTTGTCCATGTGCTTGTTTGGTTTTGCTTTTATTTAAGAAATGGTATTATACAGCAAGGGCGAGTCTAAAACCCACTGTATACCCAAGATAGCCATGAACTCCTGATCCTCCAACTCCAAAGACCTAGGATTATAGGCATGCACCACCATGCCTGGCTCTCTTGTATGCATTTATGGGTGCTTTCTCTCTCCTTGAATTAGAAAGCCAACAGACTGAAAGAGCTGGAAGGGACTGATGATTTGCAAGCATGTCCTGCAAGAATGTTCACGGTGAGCATGTGCCAAGAGCTTGCTGAGCACCGGGCACAGTGCCAATCCATCTATGAACCTGGGAAAGCACTCTCAGATTTACTCCTTTTCTTTTTACATTTTTTTTTAACATTTTGGTAATGTAATTTTTATTACTCTTGATTTTAAAAATATAGACAAATTAAGATGCTTAATTAAACTCACCCCATAATACTTTCTCATTTTAAACGAATGTGCTAATGTCTTAAAAGCTCCCATTCATTCCTCCAGAGTCATCCACTGGAAGCTGTCTGAAATGACCCCTTCCAGAAGCTTCTACAGTCATATCATACAAATACATATCTACCCATGCCTATCAGGCAGGTGCCTTAAGTTAAAATCACTTTAAGAAATGCATATCAGGCAAAAATCTCATTACTAAAGTATCAATATATCAAATTTATATTTTCTTATCAGTATGTACAGAGGTGATTGTTCTTAAGAAAGTAGGTGTAGTAGTGTCAGAACCTATTCCTATGACTACAACCTTTGTGTGGCTGGCAAAGTTCTTAGGCCTGCGTGGTGCTGAAGCACCTACACTACCAGAGCACAGAGTTCCATTAGGGCTTTGCTCCATGGGAACAGATAAGTATGCTTGGGGAACACAGTAGATCATGAAGATAGAGATCACAGGAAGCCCAGGAGAATTTGCGCCCATCAGTCCTCAACAGACACCCTCACAGGACACCAAATACAGTCAAAAAGCTTTTCCTGGACCACTCAGGGCTGAAGACCAGGGATTGCCCTCCCTATAGCCTATGAGTGAGAGAGCACCAGGCTGTGAACCCCAGGCAGGAGTCTGAAATAGAAGGAAATAACCCTATCCATTATCATTTGTCTGGTGAAGTCATGCAAAAATACAGCTTACACTTGCCCCTTTCCTGCCTGCAAAATTCTGTAACCCTTGAGGCCAAAAAGAGGGAAATTCAGACAATGAGGTTTATAAATGTCCCAAGAATCTCACAGGAAGCAGAGATAAGAGGATGGTCACTCCATAGGTTCACCCTCATTCTTCCATGTGCTCCCATCTATCCTGTATCCTCTGGTCCCAGAAGCCTTTCTCAATTAACATTGTATTTTCTTGGATAAACAGAGCCCTGACAAGGAGGCTCTTAGTACTGACTTATGCCCTTGGAAGGAAGTGAGCCTCAAAGAGGCCAGAGGCATCGGTGTACCATAGTGCTTTACCCTGAGATATTTCCCATCACATTCTGCAAGCCTGGAGAGAGAGGCTGTCTCAAGAGACACTGATGAGACCCAAGAGTCAATGTCTCTTGAAGACCCTGAACTGAGTGGTGAGAGGAGAGCACCTCGGGGTGGAGTCTCGGCCACCCAGCCTGGAGTCCCCCTCTTCTTAACAAGAAGACGGCCACAGATGTCTTTAGATATCTAAGACCATGGTGATAAGAAAAAATGTACTGGACAGTGATCTAAATACTCTGAACACATTGCTGGGCCCTTGCTGAATTCAACCCCTAACCTTTCAGCATTTTTTTAATGCTCGTTTTTCCATCAGCAACTTGCATATCAAATTAGCATATGACACAGAACTTGGAGGATTTCATACGGTCTCAAAGACTGGAATGCTAAACTGAATCTCAACAGGGGGAGGTCAATGAGGCTGAACTCAAAACAAAAAAATAGCAAATGCTGAGATAAAATTTGAATGCAGTAGAGACTAAAGACTGATGGAAAGGCTGAGAGTTGGGAGTAGGGGTGCTGGCTCTACCCTTGATGTTGAGCTGAGTGAGCCACCCCAGCGATGAGAGGAACCTCACCCTAGATCCCAGCACGAAGTGAGACAGTTTAAGGCAACAGCCACATGAGTAACAAGGAACTCTTACTGAGCAGGACAGGAGAGGTGTCTATCAAATGAAGAAATGTCTTGGGAAAGAGTTAAAGTTGCTCTTTGCAGCATCTAAGAGTGGATTTACTAGTAATCAGAGAAGATAAACACAGCAGAAAAAAGTTTTCTACCTTCAGAGGTAAGGCAAATAGGCTGCCTCAGCATAACGAGACCCATCAGAAGTACCCCAGTGTTGGCAATGTCAACAGTGGCTGGGAAAGTTAGGAATGACTTGGAGGGTGACCGTGGGCGGGAGGCATAACCCCATGCTGAACTGACATCCACTGCAAGGAGTCCCAAGTCAGACTACAGTAAGGAGTCCCCAGAGAGTGTTTTAAATCATTCTAACTGGCTGAAAGCGGATACCTGTATAACACCCTCGTGGTTTCCCAGCTCTGACCTGCACCTTGATCCGCTGAAACCTCTCCCACAGAACCTATAGCTCCTTGAATATGAAGGTGCAGGTGCATTTGACAGCTGAGAGGTTCCAGCATTGCCAATGACCATGGGCAATTACTAGGAGATCCTAGCGAGTGTGTGGGAACACGGCTCTCCTAAGAAGTCTTCCTATCTGCTAGCAGACTCAGGTATGGAAGAGACTGGCAGAGGGAATTGATCAGAAAACCCCGTAGGAAGGCTGGCCGACTTCCCTGTCCTACTTTCCCTCACCAATTAAGCAACAGCTAATTTGTTAAGCCTCTTTTTCCCACATGAGATAAATAGCTCTTGGATACAGCTTTTTTTTTCTTTCCAGAGGGCACAGATCACACGGAGACTGGGATGGGCGGTAAGAAAGGGCAGCTACTGCAGACTGAGCAAAGCTATACTTGCCTCTCTTTGCAGTGAGTGGAGAGCTGCCAGCTCTGTGGGATGAGTCCTAACTGCTCACAGACCAGAGGGTAGGGTCCCACTCATCATTGCTGGTTCCCCTTCTAAGCGCCAGCCTCTCCCTTCTCCTCCCATGTGTGTCTGTGTCAGATAGAAACAAGTCCTTCTTTCATCATGGCGCAAGTGTGGTACAGGGGAGTCTTTGCTGTCTGTTCCCTGGTGATCTATATCACCTCCCCTATAGCACATTTTTGTGACCAACAGCCCTTGAGTACCAACCATGCTATGTATGGTATGCTACCTACAGCCCCTCACACCAGAGTGGGATATTTGATTACCCAAACTCCCGGTGTTCTGATTTTCAACCACCAACACCCAAGACTCCGGCTGCCAGAACTGTTCGTGGCACTCAGGATTATCGGGAATGTATACGCTAACCAAGAACTGAGGCTGCCGCGGATGCAGATCCCAGCTGTCCTGTTCCCTGATGGGGACGTCTCTCAGCGTCATCTCAGCTGTTCCCAGAATCCAGCTACAGAATGAGACAATTACGTCACTGGGCATCCTTCATTTCCCTGTTCCCCATCTCCAAGTACCCGCTGGCTTTATTGCTTGAATTCCTCTGAGACTACTCCCTAAATAATTATCATCTGACTGCTCCTCTCCACGTCTGCTCTGGGATCCCAATCTGAAATCAACAGCTCCAGCCTGGGGTAATGTTAAGATGTTATGTGTTATTTTACCAATCTAGAAAGGTGCTCAATACATGATCAGTCATTGCAAAACTCCTCCTCTTTCTGTTCCCCTGCTTCTTCTGCCTTGGAGTCATTTTGGGATCTCTCCCATCATCATTCCACATGCATAATCCCTCATACCTCTTTCCCTTGCTCAACAGACAAGAACTGTCAACCATGCCTTGACATCTGTCTTGATGCTGCAAAGTACACAACTCCATTAAATGCCATACCTCTGTCATTATAGGGTCAAACAGTGATGGGGGAGGGGAATACCATGTGTGCAACCTTGAAAAGTGGTAGGTGATGTCTCTTCCATATTCCCAGAGGCCTCAGAGAGGCCCAGCATTGAATCTCCCCTCTCTTGCCCAACATGGGATTCTCCAGCCGCATAACAACTGCAGGCACCTACAGAAGAGCTGACTCAGATACATTGATGGCAGCTCCTATATTCTGCAGCTGTGTATTTGGGATGTAGGTGAGATAGCCTCATGCTCAGAGATGACCTTCTCATTTCCCTTCGTCAAGTGGCAAGTTGGTTAGATTTCTCCCTGGAGCAACAGCCATGACTGCTGATCCCATCCTTAAGAAAAAGCAGGGAAGATACCTAAGTACCTACAGGAGTTACTCATGGACCTGGCCAGGTCCTAGGTCTCAGTGAACACAGAGGGATCGCTACAGTGGCTCAAAGCTTTGGCCCAATGCAGATAGTCCTACTGCATTGTTGTGAATCCTACAAGGCACTGCCGAACTGACCAGAGCCTATGCGCCTCACTAGTGTGTCTTGTCAAGATCAGCAAACACAAAATCTTGGAAAACAAGATGAGGAGATGGGACTTTGAAGGGATCAAGTTTATTTTCTTCTAGCCCTTTTGATCAGAGCGAGGCAGCAGAAGGTGGTGGTAAAGCCAACAGATGTGGAAGGTGGCACACACAGTGGAAAGTGACACAGTGTGCACACACATGCCCATATATGTGTAGACTGTATGGACATACACATGACACCAACATGTCAGCCTTTGGAGGTGACAGTATAAGTCATAGATAGGCCCTGGCTAAAACGGCAGAGAGCAATTGTTCTGCTCACCCCTGGGAAAGCCCAGGGTGGATGGGAAGGTGTCTCCTTGGTCATAAGCAGCAGCCTGATGTGAACCTCCAGTATTTTTTTTTCCCACACGCCATCCTGTGGGCCCACTCGGAAATGAGACATGTGAATTCCACTCAGGCCTCCCTGACCTGCAGCCTCCATAGAGAAAGAGATTCTGGCTATGTTCCATCTCTGGGCTCCCAAGCAGGCGCTGGGCAGAAGGCAGTTCCTGGGCATGGCAGAAATGGCAAGTATCGGGCATCATGCCGAGACTGAGGCTGGAGAGGAGCGACAGATGTCCCTTGATTATGAGGGGATGAGGATCACTTCCACAGGGAAGCAAGGGAACACAGGTGCTCAGCACACTGTAGGGTGCGCCTCTAATGGGGCACATTTCTGTCCTGAGACTGCAATACAGAACCAAGTTTGAGGTATCTCTAAGGCCGGTGGGAACCTACTAAGACTCCTCCTGGACACTTCAATCCTGCATCTTCTCTACTTCATAACCCATGCACGTCGTTTATTCCCAACAATCTAAATAGGTACCCATTTCACAATGGAAAATGGAGAGTTCTATGTAGACTCAGATTTTTGTAGAAGAGTGTTTCATAGAGAATGGATTCGAATGCTAGCCCGAGTCGGTACGCTCAAACCTCAGTCACATGGCTCCCCAGAATGCCAAAACAATTGTCTGAGAAAGTATATTATCCTGCAAACCTAGTCCATGTCCCACGACAGTGGAAACAAAATAAGGATTTTTTTGTTTATTTTCGTGTTTATTTGTTTGCTTGTCTCATTTCGAAACAAAACCATTACACGCAGCAGTGCCTTCTTCCTCCAGGCTAATTTGTCCTCATAAGCTCAAGACCATTATTCCACTGGTTTCTTAGGTGTGAGTCTGTTCCCCTTTATCTTAGCCTATGGGACTAGTAAATGGAGTGGAAAAAACTCCACATGGAAGCTTTCCAACTCCATTGCTAACAGTTTATTTTACAAAGTACAAACGCCACGGATAATTTATGCGTGCGTTAATTGTTGGCCACTTATCTAGGCACCCCCCCAACACTGGCAGCCCGGGATAATGAAAGCTTGTCAGCAATTAGCATCTTTTGAAAACCTGACTCTACCACTTGAGAACATTCCTCCCATGGAGCCTAAGGCCTGGCACTCTCCCAAGGACAGGCATTGAGCTAACTTAAAGACTCACTGCTGCCCCTGCAGCCGCATGCTGTTTCAAAAAGGTCTGCCCATGCAACATCACCCACTGAAAGCATGATCTACATCACTCAGGGATGCGTGATGATGGGTGATCTCATTGATGTAGGAGCTCGTTTACAAGAAAACCAGCTAAGCAGCCATTATGAGTCCTGAGAGTCAGAAGCTATGTCCAAAACAATAAGGCAATAGGAAAGAGAAGATATTATGAACTACCTGGAGCCACTGCACCCTCCAAATTCTTGCTGCCTAAAGACTCGGGCCGAGACACTTAAGTCTTGTCTCCGGAATGTCTCTGGATTTTGTCTTCACAGAAAATGTCTATTCTAGTTTCTTTCCTTTGGTGGCAATAGAACACTCTGGCCAAAGCGACTTGGGGGAGGAAATAGTTTGCTTGGTTTCTATGTCCATCAATGAGAACAGTCGGGGCAGGAACACAAGGCAGGAACTTGCAGCAGAAACCATCTGCAATCTGCTTGGGGCCTCACTTACAAGCTTCTGCAGCTTACGCTTACCCTCTCACAGCTCCCTCTCACAGCTCAGAACCACCTGGCCAGAGAACGCTGCTTCCCACAGTGCTGGACCCCCACAGCAATTAGGACAGCCCCCTGCACACATTTTACAGGATGGTCTAATGTAGGCGACTCTTCAATTGAGGCTCTCTTCTCAGATTTGGCAAAGCTGCCTCAAGTTGAAAATTAAAGCTAGCTGGGGCGATGGTGGCTCACACCTTTAATCGTAGCACTTGGGAGGCAGAGGCAGGGGGAACTCTGTGAGTCTGAGGCCAGCCTGGTCTACAGAGCTAGCTCCAGAATGCCGAGGGCTATTACACAAAGAAACCCTCTGGGAAACCAAACAAAAAAAAGAAAGAAAAGAAAATTGAAGCAAACGATAACAGAATCCTAAAATTATTCTCAGGGCTCCTACTACCGGTCCCACCAAGTTCTGAGATGCCACATGGACCCATGTGGTCTTCCCAAGGGTGTTCCCCTGAGCTCTTTCAAGCCACCAGCCCTTCCTGACTCACCTGGTGTCACATGTTTCCAATTCATCAATATTTCTTCTAGGGTGTTATGAAATCTCAGGGACACAGAAAAGGGACCCAGGAATCAGGAAAATTGAGCCCCAGGAAAGGTTGCTCAGCACGGAGCAAGGTGGGAGAGTAGCGTCTCAGAATGTCTATTATGCTGATTTAGGAAAACGAGATCAAATGATCAATACATGTAAACTCGAAGAGAGTGAAATGTTTTCTAGTCTTATCTTTCGACTGACTCCATCCACTCTGTTGTCCAAATTTGAGATAAATAGCCAGTCCAGTCCGCACTGGACAGAGGGCAGGAGTGTCAGTTCCCAGCCTCCAGCGGGGGAAGATTCATTACAGATCATTTGTGGCTCCTTCAGATGAAATAGAGACAGGTTCTAAGGCTATGCCGGATGTGGAATTCACTGTAATAAAAAGAATATGCTACATGCGGACAATTTATGAGGAAACACTAATATCAGCAGAAAAATGACATGGAGTCTGCTTGCAGGCACAATCTGTTTAATGAGATCAACTAGGAGGAGTGGAGCCAGGCACTGCCAACGAGTATTGGCTGATGGATGCTTGAACTTTAATCAGTGATCTATAATTCCCCACCTCCTGCAGGGCACGGAACCAAATAAGGCTGTCCATGCTCTCGCCCCCACTGACACTCAGTCTGTATCCTGAGGGGAGGCCATAGGAGTCTGACTGTTCTATCCAATCTTGTCTTACGGATGAACAAGAGAGACTTTCAGGCCTTTGGCCACATGGATGCCGTCATGCAATCCCTTTTGAGGACCCAAACCTACAGTAAAACAAATCACTTCTGAGCTTATTCATGCCCTGATCTGGTTTAGCAAGGGCAGTCACCAACCTCTTCAGTATGGGTTGGAAGCCATCAAATGACTTGGTTCTTCTCCAGTCCAGGGCAGGGGATACGAATCTTGGGTGTAGGTGGGGAGCCATTTCTCATACATTGGCTCTTCAATTTCAACTTCAAATGACTTTTCAAAAACAAGCAATGCAAAGTTCAGACTGATAAGCAATGTTTTCATCTCTCTCTCTCATGGGTATTTCCAGGTTCAAACTGGAGCTTACATGGGGCGCTGCTTGCATCCAAAGACTGGCTGCTCCAAGTACCTGCAGCATCAGATGCTTCGAAGGAAGAACACAGGGGAAAGTGTGGGGCAGAATAATCCCTGCTTCCCATCTCTGAGCCATATCACATACCAGAGGGCTGCCCTCCCGTGTGTAGCTTTCAGCTCCAAGGCCCCAGGCCCCAGGTGGGGCTATGGACCGGGAAAAACAGTTACACGGCCTCGATGTGCTCAATTAAAACATCAGTCTTTATCACTATGGCCCTTCAGATCATCCACAAGCAACTGCAGCAGTTCCTAAGCATGGCTCTAATTCCTTTCTTGATCCAAGTTGTTTTTAGAAGATGGAAGCCTTAGAATACTTTTTAAAGCAATAAAGTTGAAAGTAGCAATTCTTTACTGAGCTGATAAGAGTTGCCAGGTGTAATTTGTATTCTTTTTTATGAGCCTGGATTTGCAGAGAACAGAATAGAAGATATATATATATATATATATATATATATATATATATATATATCCTTTTCAGTTCTAAAGACAAGACTGTTTTTCTTCCTGACTGTACTGGGGAAGAAGCTGTCTGGCTCAGGAAAAGTTGGCCTTAATTTGGGCCATTGGAAAGCCAGAGACACCTGTGGGTTAGTGGGAGGCTGGACAAAGGTCAGGGACATTATACATAAACTGCAATTTATGTAGGTAACCTTGGCACTCAGTTTAAGCTTCTGTTGCCAAGCTGACCAGGAGGCTATGATGGAGCTGAGATTTCTCAACGAACACGGAAAAGATATGCAAATTCAGTGAGTGTCAGGAGAAGGAGCAATCTCTCTTCCTGAGAGTGCGCAATATAAAATGGTGTAATGTCTTACCCACAGCCATTCTCGAAATATGAAGGGCCACACAATTGAATTCTAGAGTTGGGAACAGCTTGCAGGTTTGCCAAAAGCCCCATGGGTCCCCAGGAAAGCTAAGAGACCCTGCATTCAGCTCCTAGAGCTAATAATAACAGAAGCAGGCATTAAAGAAGCATAGGTTTAGCCCTATGGGGTGTCCCCACCAGTTCGAGCAGCCTTCACTAGACCCGAAGGCAAACAAGAGCCTTGAGTCCTGTAGGGTTGCCCTTGAGTCGTGTTCATGTCCTGTGAACAAGGATTCAGTTTTTAAGGTATTCAAGGGGGTAAAACCCTCCATGGCCCTCAACGAGAGCTTCACTCTCATCTCTGGATACATTGGCTAAATCATCACCACTTGCCGAGCCTGTTCTATCTGGCCACTGCTCTATCTAAATATTCCACAACATTAGAACTGCTTCCTGCCTCACACATGAGGACAGGAAGTGTGTGCTTGGAGCTGCACATGGAGATGGTAAAAAAGCCGTGGGATTATACAGCATTCTGCCCACAGGATCTCTCCTACCACTCCAGGTTTCAATACACCTGCTACCTTTTGATACAGATACGGTATTTCTCTGCCTACGACCCAATCGTTTGTCAATTAAAAGTGCACATGGTACATCTTCAATGCTGATTACCCTCTGGCTCAAAGTCAGAGGCAGGAGGATCCACAGCACAAGCCAAGAGCTACTGTCTGGAACCCAGTCAGACCCATCTGCAGGGTCTTACACTGGCCAATGGAGCCTATAAATCTGGAGTTCCTGAATTGTATTCCAGGGACCAGGAGGGTTTTTAGGAGATAGAAAAAGTTTCCTGTAAAAATAAAGATCTGGGGCTAGAGAGATGGCTCCCTGGTTAAGAGTGCTCGCTTGCTGTTCTTCCTGAGGACCCAAGTTTGCTTCCCAGCACCCAGTTAGAGTTGCCTGTAACTCTAGCTCCAGGAGATCTGACACCCTATTGTGACCTACACAGGCCCCACGCACATATAGCACAGACACACAGATACATATAAATAAAAAGTAAATATTTAAAAGTCTCTTTTAAAAATAAAAACATGTGGTTAGTACCCGTCAGTCCCACCTTGAGAATCACAAAGCACACTAGCAGGCAAGTCCTCATGACACAGAAACTCATCAAACTTGGCTTAGACTGTTGTTCAGCAAACTTCTCTCTCAGGATATTAGATTTCTTTGTTAAATAAACACACTGGTGAAGCACCAAGCACTAATGTTACCAAAACACAGGGGACTAAATGGAGCCTTTGGAGACCCAGAGGAAGAAATCAGACTGGGAAGTCCAGAGTCAGATTTGGAGTCTAGAGACTTAAGGCTTGCCTTGAAGGTGAATGTCACGGGCAGGAGGAACTTTTGGCAAATCAGTTGAGAGCAGTAACAGTGGTTTAGAACAGAGATGAGGGGGTTCCCAGCATGGCAGGGATCATTTGCTGGAGAGGAGAGCATGAAGCTTGAAAGTGTTACAAAGAGAATATGGAGGAAGTGTTGTCCTTAATAAATAATCAACTAGGGTTTGATACAAAAAAAGAAATCTAACATAACTTATAGATTCATCTTCATCAAAAGAAAGATTAGGCTCAGTAGGGAAGATGGTGGATTCATACATAACTTCCTAAGGAGACAGGCAATTGAACAAGGCAGTCTTAAAAGTTTGAGAATGGTAAGTAATCCAGGCAATGAACAACAAATGATAAAGTTCCACGGGGGCCGGTGATACAGTAACACCTTCGTCTGCAGAGTCCCGGGTCTTCCACACACATTCAGCTCTAGCTGCGGGACTACAACCTTGAAAACTGAGAGCCAGGCAGGGAGCCATGCCACCCCCAACATTTACAGATCTCAGTGGCCTCACTATTGCTTCACTGTTACCAAACCACCAGTCAAGTGATGATACCTTTATACGCCGCTCTATCATGTTCAGTCACAGATGATGTATTTATTAATTTATTGGTGCAGGAGGTCCTTCTGTTTATGTGTTGCTTTCATTGGCTAATCAATAAAGAAACTGCTTGGCCTGATAGGGCAGAATATAGATAAGCAGAGAAGACAGAACTGAATTCTGGGGGGAAGGATGCAGAGAGAGGGAGAGAGCCGTCATGAAGCTGCTAGGTCAGACATGCTGAATCTTTCCTGGTAAGCCACTACCATGACCTAGTGGTGACATACAGATTATTAGAAATGGGTTGAATCAAGATGTGAGAGTTAGCCAATAAGAGGCTAGAGCTTATGGGCCAAGCCATAACTTATTTAATACAATTTCTATGTGATTATTTTGGGTGTAAGCTGCTGGGCAGGATGGAACAAAGGGGCTCTGTGCTCCTCCTAACAAATTGGCGCCTCAACATGGTCAACTAACTCATGTAAAACCTGAGAGGGCTTAAAAAGTAATACTATACATATCACTGTTTTGTAGGGAATTTAATCTCCAGTGTAACTGTGTAAGAAAATGGACCCTTAAGAAGGGACTGGGTCCGTGAGCACTCTGCCCTCATGAATAGATTCATGTTATTATCCAGGGAGTGGATCCTAATAAGAGCTGGTTCTCTATCCACATTCTACCTATTTTCTAACTCTTCAACCTCCTGCCGAAGAACAACACAGCATGAAGCACCACAATGACTAGAAGACCCTTGATCTTGGATTCCCTTGCCCAAGCTGGGAGGAATACATTTACTTTTCTTTCAAATACCCAGCCCATGGCATTACTGCAGCAACAAAAAGTAGACGAAGTCTGTGTTATGCAGACTACATCTGGGGTGACATACTATGTCCAGCATCCCACAGTCCTCAGGATCTCATTTTCCAGCATTCTACCCACTTTGTTTGCTGCCCAATAATTTAAACAAATTCCTTGTATTTATCAACTCCAACTGAGTTCTAAACGTAGTGTCAACAATAAGGAAAACAACACTTATTTTTTAAAACCCGAATATCAAACATTGGTAATACCAATGTACTAAATAGGAACACAATCAAATGTTTTTAAAAGTGAGAATAATCTGAGTAATTTCAAGGCACAATGTAACAATTATAGACAATGGTTTACAAACCTGTTATTCTATACTAAAATCATAATTTACAAAGCTAGTATTTTTGAAATCTCTAATTTTAAAAAGGTCAGCTACTGACAAATGATAGTTGCCAATTTGCCCGTCACCTGGTCCTGCTCTGTAGAGACAAACATTCTAATTCTTAACTCTTTCTATATGATTTATTTCCATATCTCTGAATCCCACATAATCATATTCATACTGCTGTACATGGCTGATGCATTTTAGACATTAGCATTATCTATTATCTTCCAGATATGATAATGAGGATTTAAATCTCTCCTACAAATCTTCCTTTCCATTCCCCTTCCCAATATTTCCAATCTAGTGGTGTCACAATTTCTAAATGAAAGCTGCACGGCTGAGTTTATTCTAGCACTGTAAATAGGAGCCAAGACGAGGAGTCAGTGTCAGTGTCCAACAGGAGAGGAATGGGTAAGAACACACATACACACCATGGCATGCAATTCAGCCTTTAAAGAACAGAATTTTCAGTTCGTATCCACATAGATTACCCTGGGGAACATGTTAGGTGACATAATCCACTGACCTCACTCACGTGGAAGCTCAAAAAGTTGGCTTCATAGAGGTAGGAAGAAAGGGACTGGGTAGATGACTCAGTGGGCAAAGTGTATGTTCCACAAGGCTGAAGGTCTGACCTCAGATCCCCAGCACTCATGTAAAAACCCGGGGGTGTCAGCATGTAGATAATCCTAGTGCTGAGATATAGAGGCAAGAGATTCCGGTGCTCACTGGCCATCCAGTGAGTCAGTGAGCTACAGGTTCAGTGAGTTCTATTTCAGTAAGACTCTTTAATATATAAATAAAATTTTGCCTCATCATGCTGGCATTATTCGCGTCTCAACTCAGCTGTAGATGATGATCGTACTATTTTTTCTTCTACATCTGTTTTATTTTTTAATTACCTTGATTTATATTTATTTGCACAAGCACTATAATATCTTTTTCAAAATGTTTACTGCCTTATATAATATGAGCTCTTAATATCCAACAGCCCTGGAAACAGCCAACCACAGCATCCACTTCCCACCTCCCAAATACAGTCATTTACCCTAAGACTCTTCTGCTGGGACCTGCAATTGCTAACTTTTAGGCCTTTTGTGGGACATTATTTTTCTGAAGACTGACATATAGACATTTCTTTTAAGAGGTACATTCATACAATTTTTTTAAGTTTCATATGGATAGATTTTGGTTATCATATCGACTGACAGAGTCACTTAGCAACACCACTCCCCCCATTCCCACTGCCTCCCACACTCCCAATTTACTCAGATCTTGTCTTTTTCTCCCTCCTATGTAGATCCATGTATTTCTCTGTAGAAGGCCGCAACCACACTCTCCACCATAGATGGCGCTGCACCGCCAGGTGAGCTAGAAAGCTCACACGTGTTGGTATTTTTCCACTACTCCCAAGGTTTCACCTGGGACTGGGAGCAGTTGACCAATCCAAGAATGACACATCCAAAGCAGGGTCTGTTTCCTATATAAGGGATGGGTTCCATCTTATCTGGGTCTCCGCCATGTGGCTTATGCTCTAGCTCCCAAGAGGATTAAAGCCATTTCTGCAGAAGGATCCTATGTGTACCGCGTGGTTCTTGCTGGCGAGACGGTAGCACGGGACATCTGGTGCTGAAACCCGGGAAGAAGAAGAACTTTGCACCGCTGGAGACCCCTTGGACGCAAGGAGGATTCAGAACTGCAGGCATGCGTGCTTAGAGAGGTACGTTCTAAAGTCCAGAGAGCATATCAGAAACTGAGCAGCAGTGGGAGGTTGTGCGCGCACCCAGATAAGTTAAAAATGACCCTCCGGTAAAGAATGGGGGAGACAGAAAAGAAAATAAGTTAAAAAGGACCCCCCAGTGATTCTAGAAAGCAAAAATGGGGGAGAAGGCTGATTTACAAGGTCAAAAGCTTTATGTTATGTTATGTGTGTTGTCTTTTGTGTACCGGATAGGAGAAAGATATTCAAATTTAGAAACTGCTAAGGATATGATGTTTTGGAAAAGAGGTTCTGTTTTCGCCTCCACGGAGGATGGGAGCCTAAGTATGTGCATGAGATCCACGTGGTTTGAATCACCGAGACCTCCTGAAATGTTATAGTGTTTACCCCTAAAATTCTGCGGCCCAATTCAGCAGAGTAAGCAGCCAAGAGACTAACAACGCCCAAATTCCCTAAAAGATTAAATGAGGTCCTTTCAAGCCTGCTTCTCTGAGTTCAGCTTTGCTCCATGCACCGGTTTGGGCTCGGAATGGGTGCAGCTGGGGCTGGAGGGCAGCTGGAACGGAGCTTTGCTCTATGGCTATGGTGGGGAGCATGTTGCGCTGGCTCAATTGGTGCGGCTCGGTTGGTGCCTGGCCTGGAGGATGTCACAGCAATGCCAAGAGTGAGAGCGGTGCCACAGGCAGCCGGGCCAGAGGGCTTACAGTGTACCTGGGACTATGAGGGTCTCTGAGGCTAAAATGGCTTGGTTCCATTTGGCTATGCTAAACGATGCTGACTTCAGGCAGGGCTGGTCGTATTTATCATAATAAAGGCGCAATTAAGGTTTAGACGCAGTAAACAGGCAGTACCGTATTACATCTACATAGTGCGACTTAAGTTTTTAAGAACTGCTTAGCATTTTAAGAACTCAAGTCCTCCTAAAAGATTGCTGTGTATACGCTTGGCTTGTCTGATGTTTCGGGTTCTGCAGGGAGATGGATGCGAAGGGCCCTTGGATTTTGGGGTGATTTGGTCGTTGACTGGATCTGTGAAAGTTTACAGCCGCTTTTGCTGTGGCACAGGTGTTGAGAGTTGGCTAGTAGGGAAGCGGCCCTGGTCGCCGCCTCTCCCATCGGGCCCCTTGAGCCGCAGCGGCTCTGGCGTGGACCTGCCTGTGCCACCTCGGTCTGAGTGTCGGCTCCCGCCACATTCCCCCACCAACACAGCCGCCGCAGAGGACTGGGCTGGCCCCTCGGGGAAGGCAGGGGCGCCTGGGGGTGGAGCCGCCACTTCCTGGCCTGGGACACGCGCCGTGCAGCCACGCACAGCACTTGGATGGCGGGCGGGCTCTGGAACCCAAGGCCACCGTACCGGCAAGAAATACGGGAGCCAATAAATCTTAAATCTAATATCAACAAACAGGGCCTGGGTTTTTCCTAGGCGCCACTGGGACAGCACGGCCTATATCATAAAAAACAAAGACCCTCAATCAGTTATCTACCACAGTGGCTACAGCCCTGGATCAGCAGGCTACCATAGATACATCTATTAGAAGTAAAATAATGGTTCTTAATTAAATAATTGACCTAATACAAGAACAGGTGGATATCTTATGACAGCTTGCCCAATTGGGCTATAAATGGAAAACTCCAGCCTTATGTGTGACCAGTATACCATATGAGAACTTTATAAAAGTGACTAACTTGTCCCGAGAATTGTCTTTGTATCTTGCAGGAGAATTTTGATGATTTGCTGTCCTCCTTGAGACGGTCCATCATGACAATCAACTCCACGCGAGTGGACATAAGCCTGGCCAAAGGATTCCAGTCCTGGATTGTGTCCTTCATCCCCTACTTCAAAGAATGGGTGGGGGTGGAAATGTTTTGGAACGGTCCTATGCTATGGAATAGTGTTTCTCCTCTGGATGGTCTGCTGACTCAAATCCCAAAGTCTTAGGGACAAAGTGGTTTTTGCACAGCACTGGCTACCCTGGAATAGGGAGCCTCTTCTGATGTGTGGTTATCTATGTTAAAGCAGTAAGGTTTAAGCCAACCAGCTCCTGCACCCCTAGGACTGTGGTCCATTGCACAGGGTGGAGTGCTTGGCTTAGCTAGCCCTGAAGGTTGTCGAGCTGAAAAGCATCGCACAGAGAATGGCCCTCTCTGAGAGATATGTCGTCCTGCATAAGGGTTTCCTGCCGTATATTCCCTTTCCCAGAAAAATGGCAGAGGGCAGGCCGGATAGGTTCCAGGTGTCATGAGCCTAGGGACAGATTCCGTGTAAGCCCATTTTAATGTTTTCATTTTGGGAAGTGCGACCTCTATCTTTACCTTCCTAGGGAGTTGCCTTTCTGCAAAGAAGTAAAATTAGGGGGAGATGTAGAAGGCCGCAACCACACTCTCCACCATAGATGGCGCTGCACCGCCAGGTGAGCTAGAAAGCTCACACGTGTTGGTATTTTTCCACTAATCCCAAGGTTTCACCTGGGACTGGGAGCAGTTGACCAATCCAAGAATGACACGTCCAAAGCAGGGTCTGTTTCCTATATAAGGGATGGGTTCCATCTTATCTGGGTCTCCGCCATGTGGCTTATGCTCTAGCTCCCAAGAGGATTAAAGCCATTTCTGCAGAAGGATCCTATGTGTACCGCGTGGTTCTTGCTGGCGAGACGGTAGCGCGGGACATTTCTCTCTTAGGGTCTTTGTTGTCTAGGTTCTCTGGGGTTGTGGACTGCAGGCTGGTTATTTTTTGCCTTATTTATGTCTAAAGGCCACTTATGAGTAAATACATATTATATTTGTCTTTCTGGGTCTGGTTTACCTCACTCAATATTGTTTTTTTTCCAAGTTCTATTCATTTGTCTGCAAATTTCAAGATGTCATTATTTTTTACCACTGAGTAGTATACCATTTTCTAAATGAATCACATTTTTCTTATCCATTCTTCAGTTGAGGGGCACTTAGGTTGTTTCCAGTTTCTGGCTATGACAAACAATGCTGCTATGAACATGATTGAGCACATGTCTTTGTTATATGACTGAACATTCTTTGGTTATATGCCTATGGGCGGAATTGCTGGGTCTTGAGGTAGATTTATTCCTAATTATCTGAGAAATCGCCATACTGATTTCCAAAGGGCTATACAAATTTGTACTCCCACCAATAATGGAGCAGTGTTCCCCTTACCCCACACCCTCTCAAGTATAAGCTTTCATAAGTGTTTTTGATCTTGGCCATTCTGACAGGTGTAATATAGTTTCTCAGAGTTATTTTGATTTGCATTTCTCTGATGACTAAGAATATGGAGCATTTCCTTAGTATCTCTCATTCATTTGAGATTCCTTTCTTGAGAGTTCTCTGTTTATGTCTGTACCACATTTTTTATTAGAGTATTTGTTCTTTTGGTATCTAGTTTCTTATGTTTCTTTTTAATATTTTGGAGATCAGTCCTCTGTCTGATGTAGGGTTGGTAAAGATCTTTTCCCATTCTGTAGGCTGCCGTTTAGTCTTATTTACTGTGTCCTTTGCTTTACAGATGCTTCCCAGTTTCAAGAGGTCCCATTTATTAACTGTTGCTCTCAGTTTCTGTGATACTGAAATTATATTTAGAAAGTGGTCTCCTGTGCCTATGTGATCAAGGCTACTTCCTAGTTTCTCTACCTCTGTAAATCTATTACTAATAGGGTTTTGGAAATTTTCATGTTGGTCAGTTTATCCTAGATTCTTTTCTCAATATGATTTTCTTCTTTGTTTCACATAAGAGGTATTTCTAAAATATATAAAGGATGGGATGAGACAATAGGTAGATCACTGTGAGCTTATTCACACTAATAATAATTGTAATAGTGAGATTACTTGTGAGCTATTATTTATAGACTATTTACATTAGTATATTGATACAAATTCAAATTATATTTGTTATATTGAATATACTCCTATATCTGTTTACAATAATTGTGCATCTATGCAAAGTTATTTTGTCATATTGTATGCATGCATGTTTCTACCTCTGCTTAAGATATTTTGTATACTGATGCAATTTTAGGATATATTTATTATATTGCACTATACATTTCTACCTCTGATCAAGATACTTATATATTATTTACATTTTGAGGGCACTGTCCTCGTTTGCTGCACATTTGTTTAAATATTGTTTAATTTTTTAATATGAAGCCATAGTCTTTAGCTATATAGGTTTTAAGAATTACAGGTTAATAGGTATTCGTGTTTGTAATACTTATAGTTAGACTAATCAGGCTCTTTAAATGCATAGAGATTATATTCCATATAGATACATAATCTTCAAACACTTCAAAGAACTGTAGAACATGTCATTTAAATAACTTAGGATTCTATTGATGTGAGATATGATTGTTCTTGGCAGCACTGATCTATACCTGAGAGAATGTTGGGCACTGAAGACACAATACTTGGAGCTTGTTTTCTTCTTGGCAAAACTGGCCTTTGTGCAAAGAGCTGTCCATGCCTCTACAAAATGCATGATGGACAAACAGAATATAAGCAAAAAGACTGTCAAACCATGCTAAGACAGGGTAAGATGGTTTTTCAAATTTTTCTGTCTCTGAAAATTGTCTGTCAGATACTCTAGGCCTTAGCCAAAGTTGGTTGCACCAAATGTTGAAAATGAGACTTTGAGTGATTGCCCAGGTAGCCGGTTGTCTCTGTGATTTCTTGCACCTTTTGGAAGTTGCTTGATTGCACTTCCTGTTTATTCAAGCAATACTATTTCCTTCTCAGTTCTTTGATGGGGTTGAAGACTAGATAGTCATAGTTACTTTTCTCTCATGACTTAGCCATGCCATTTTTAATATAAGACTTAGACTTCTTAGGATAGGATAACTATTGAAATAGTTAGCATATGTTTCTTGTTTGATATTGGTCATGCTGGTTGTAATTCTAATTTTATGTATGTTTTTGCCTCCTCTTTTCCCTGGACAATATTTAATATTTATATAAATATAAATATTGTATATAATTTTGTATTAGGCCTAGAACTTTGCATTTTAGACAAAAGGGGGAAGTGCTGTGGGAACTCCTTAAGGCAATTGCCTTTAAGATACCAGCCCACATTAGGTGTGGTCTCATATACTATAAATGCATTCAAAAAGTGTGCATGGTCTCTTGGCTGCTGGATTCGGTTCCAGTTCCCAGCACATGCAGAGGACTGTGGATTGTTACTCTTTCTGTGAGTTTATACCCAAATAAATAAACTTTTGTTATACTCCATTCGAAGCTATTGTGGAATCCTTTTGTATGCCATCAATATAATGGTTCATTGGCAATCTTCCATATTTAAAGTAAGACATTAAAAAGCTTATTGAAGGGCATAAGATGTAGCTTGTGGCTAGAAAATTCTGTCTTAGTCTATTTCCTATAAGAAAATACCTAAGGTTGAATAATATTTTAAGTAAAAGAAGTTTGTTTAGGTTGTGGTTCTGGAGATGAATGTAGACATCATTTTGACAGGGGTCTGGGGTGTGACACAAAATGGCAGGTGGTGTCATGGTGGAAGTTCATGTAAGAAAAGCTGGCTCATAGCAAGGAAAGCAGCATGCAAGAATCAGGAGCCAGGCTTTGCTCTTTTTACAATAGTTTACTCTCATATTCATAGACCATGGTTCAGAAAGAAACAGTGTTACCAGTTTCCTTGGATAATGTTCCCCTTGATCTCTTCCACCAGACCCAAGCTTCCACCAGGCCGAAGCTCCCACCATTGCCACACTAAGCTTTAGTTTGGTCTTTTAGCACATGAGATTTTGAGAGACATATTCAAACCATAAGGACACAACAGCATCCCTTGTCTTGAAAGACGCCCTTCTTCACAATGTCCTTTTTCTACAGTTGTGCTATTTTATTTCAGAAAAGTGTTCTTCAGCATCCTGAAGGGTATTGTGTTAGTCGGCTTTCCATCACTACCACTACAACAAGTGCTCAGATTGCCATTGATATGAAGAAAAGGTTATTTTCCTCCACAGTTGTAGATCTGAGTCCATGATCAGTTACCCGCATTGCTATGGGACCAGGAAAACCACTCACCTCAGGTATGAGAAATGGAAGACAAAGGGGATGTGATTGCTCACACCTCTAATCCCAGCACTCAGGAGGCAGGGGTCTAAGGATGCCACAAATTCAAGTCAAACAGGGACTATGGAGGGGATTCTAGTTCAGGCATGATTACATGCAAGTTCTTGTCTCAAAAAGCAAAAGAAAGGTAGAAGAGAGGTTTAAAAAAACTGGGGTCTACCAGTTGACTTCAGGAGCACACACCCAGTAACCTAAGGACTTCTCATGGGACCCTACCTTTTTCCTGTAAATAGTGCTATCACGTCTCACAGTAGCACTATTTAGGGGCTGGAGACCTAGGCCTTTCTGCACATGGGCTGAAATTTTCCTGTTTTCTCTTGTCACTGTCTTTCCCCACTTTCCAAGGTCTGGGTGCTGAGAACCTCAGAGGCTTACAAGCAGAATCAGTTTACACCCACCATCTTATTATCAAGCATTTACATTATAATACCCTCACATTGCTTTAGCTTTCCTCACTCTCTTTCATAGTTAAATGTTTATTTATTTACTCATTTATTTATTTTTAAAGATAGGGTCTTATGCTGTAGGCCAGACTTATCTGAAATCACGGTGATCCCCTGTCCCAGTCTCCGTAGTGTTGACATTATAGGCATGTGCCACCATGTTTGGCTCTCTACTTTCTGCTTTCTGAAATCTGCCCTCAAGTTCCCATCCACTATTATATACCTTTGCTAGTCACAAGAATGTAACTACTTACTGTCCTTTCAAAATGCTCTGGGAGGGAAAGAGGAAGAAATGGGCATTCCGATTTACTTAATTAATTAAAAGATGATAAATAATGACATTAATCAGAGTCAACAAATGTCTTTTTACTCAAGATAAATAGAGCAGGGTTACAACACTGGCAACTAAGGCTGCTCCATTGTCAAGGTGAACATCCCTGTGGATCTTCATATTTATGGGCTTTTTGGGATTTGCAATATTTTACAGTTTATATAATGTCTGTGCTCTCAAAACGCAGGATCTTAGAACCTTTAGATTTGGGATTTGAGAATCATGTATGTATAGTCTGTACATAGAGGTCAGAAGTGGGAAGAATGCATATGTTCCATGGTCTGTACCAGGCTGATGGAGGACAGCAACTTGGTAGCAATGTTAAAACTGAAAAAGAATGTTGTTGGTTTTTTTCTTTTACGCCATCTCCTAAAAACCAGCTAAGATGCAAACTCCAAAATGTTGTGCATGAATGCATTTTCCTGAGCCTTGAAAAGGTGAAACTACTGACCTAGACATTGGAAGAAGAAGGAATGACTCTCCTCACTTTCATCTGCAGCCCCCTTGGGATCCAGTAGTGGAACAGACACAATTTTCTAGAGAATTCTTGATCAAGTCTACAAGCCCATTCTGGGCTCAGGCCTGTTTATCACTCCTAGAGGGGAAGGATATCAGATTCTTATCCAATAGTTTCACTGAACAGCCCATTGAAATGAG